>NC_057390.1:57297816-57964911 GCF_019320065.1 Cervus canadensis | reverse complement strand
GTTTTCCAAACTTCCTGGCATTTTGAGTACAGCACTTTCACAGCATCATCTTTTAGGATTTGAAATAGCTCAACTGGAATTCCATCACCTCTACTAACTTTGTCCGTGTGATGCTTCCTAAGACCCACCTGACGTCACATTCCAGGATGTCTGCAACTAGGTGAGTGATCACACCTTTTTGTTATCTGGGTCGTGAAGATCTTTTTTGTATAGTTCTTCTGTGTATTCTTGCCACCTCTTAATATCTTCTGCTTCTGTTAGGTCCATACATTTCTGTCCTTTATTGAGCCCATCCTTCCATGAAATGTCCCCTTGGTATCTCTAATTTTCCTGAAGAGATTTCTAGTCTTTCCCATTCTATTGTTTTCCTCTATTTCTTTGCACTGATCACTGAGGAAGGCTTTCTTATCTCTCCTTGCTATTCTTTGGAACTCTGCATTCAAATGGGTATATCCTTCCTTTTCTCCTTTGCTTTTTGCTTCTCTTCTATTCACAGCTATTTATAAAGTCTTCTCAGACAGCCATATTGCTTTTTTGCATTTTTTTTTTATTGGGCATGGTCTTGATCCTTGCCTCCTATACAAACCTCCATCCACAGTTCATCAGGCAATCTGTCTATCAGATCTAATCCCTTGAATCTATTCCTCATTTCCACTGTAAAATCCTAAGGGATTTGATTTAGGTCACACCTGAATGGTCTAGTGGTTTTTCCTACTTTCTTCAATTTAAGTCTGAATTTGGCAATAAGGAGTTCATGATCTGAGCCACAGTCAGCTCCCGGTCTTGTTTTTGCTGACTGTATAGAGCTTCTCCTCCTTTAGCTGCAAAGAATATAATCAATCTGATTTCAGTATTGACCATCTGGTGATGTCCATGTGTAGAGTCTTCTCTTGTATTGTTGGAAGAGGGTGTTTGCTATGACCAGGTTGCCATTAACCCCACCATAGAGCAGCCAGAACTTACACAGGACTGGGAAGTAGACTCTTGGTGGGCACAAACAGAACCTTGTGCGCAGCAGGACTCAGGAGAAAGGGGCAGTGACCCCACAAAAGACTGAACGAGACTTGCCCAGGAGTGTCCAGAAATCTCCAGCAGAGGCGTGGGTCAGTGGTGGCCTGCTGCAGGCCTGGGAGCACTGAGTGTAGCAGTGCATGCATGGGACCTTTTGAAGGAGGTCGCCATTATCTTCATTACCTCCACCATAATTTGGCCCCAGGTGGCTCAGAGGTTAAAGCATCTGCCTGCAATGCGGGAGACCTGGGTTCGATCCCTGGATCAGGAAGATCCCCTGGAGACGGAAATGGCAACCCACTCCAGTATTCTTGCCTGGAGTATCCCATGGATGGAGGAGCCTGGTGGGCCCCAGTCCATGGGGTTGCAAAGAGTCGGACATGACTAAGTGACTTCACTTTCACTTTTAAATAGCAGAGAGGGAACACAGCTCCACCCATCAACAGAAAATTGGATTAAAGGTGTACTGAGCATGGCCCATGGGAAAGACTAAAGATTTCATCAAGAAAATTAGAGAAGGGAACATTTCATGCAAAGATGGGCTCGAGAAAGGACAGAAAAGGTATGGACCTAACAGAAGCAGAAGATATTAAGAAGAGATGGCAAGAATACACAGAAGAACTGTAAAAAAAGATCTTCAAGACCCAGATAATCATGATGGTGTGATCACTCACCTAGAACCAGACATCCTGGAACATGAAGTCAAGTGGGCCTTAGAAAGCATTACTACGAACAAAGCTAGTGGAGGTGATGGACTTCCAGTTGAGCTATTTCAAATCCTAAAAGATGATGCTGTGAAAGTGCTGCAATCAATATGCCAGCAAATTTGGAAAACTCAGCAGTGGCTACAGGACTGGAAAAGGTCAGTTTTCACTCCAATCCCTAAGAAAGGCAATCCCAAAGAATGCTCAAACTACTGCACAATTGCACTCATTTCACACGCTAGTAAAGTAATGTTCAAAATTCAAGCCAGGATTCAGCAATACATGAACTGTGAACTTCCAGATGTTCAAGCTGGTTTTAGAAAAGGCAGAGGAACAAGAGGTCAAATTGCCAACATCTGTGGGATCAGCAAAAAAGCTAGAGAGTTCCAGAAAAACACCTATTTCTGCTTTATTGACTATGCCAAAGCCTTTGACTGTGTAGATCACAGTAAACTGTGGAAAATTCTGAAAGAGATGGGAATACCAGACCACCTGACCTGCCTGTTGAGAAAGCAATATGCAGGTCAGGAAGCAACAGTTAGAACTGGACATGGAACAACAGACTGGTTCCAAATAGGTGAAGGAGTACGTCAAGGCTGTATATTGTTACCCTGCTTATTTAATTTCTGTGCAGAGTATATCATGAGAAACACTGGGCTGGAAGAAGCACAAGCTGGAATCAAGACTGCTGGGAGAAATATCAATAACCTCAGATATGCAGATGACACCATCCTTAGGGCAGAAAGTGAAGAGGAACTGAAAAGCCTCTTGATGAAAGTGAAAGAGGAGAGTGAAAAAGTTGGCTTATAGCTCAACATTCAGAAAACTAAGATCATGGCATCTGGTCCCATCACTTCATGGCAAATAGATGGGGAAACAGTGGAAACTGTGTCAGACTTTATTTTTTTGGGCTCCAAAATCACTGCAGATGGTGACTGCAGCCATGAAATTAAAAGACACTTACTCCTTGGAGGGAAAGTTATGACCAATCTAGATAGCATATTAAAAAGCAGAGACATTACTTTGTCAACAAAGGTCCGTCTAGTCAAGGCTATGGTTTTTCCAGTGGTCATGTATGGATGTGAGAGTTGGACTGTGAAGAAAGCTGAGTGCCCAAGAACTGATGCTTTTGAACTGTGGTGTTGGGGAAGACTCTTGAGAGTCCTTTGGAGTGTAAGGAGATCCAACCAGTCCATTCTAAAGGAGACCAGTTCTGGGTGTTCATTGGAAGGACTGATGCTGAAGCTGAAACTCCAATACTCTGGCCACCTCATGCGAAGAGCTGACTCAATTGGAAAAGACCCTGATGCTGGGAGGGATTGGGGGCAGGAGGAGAAGGGGACGACAGAGGATGAGATGGCTGGATGGCATCACCAACTCAATGCGCATGAGTCTGAGTAAGTTCTGGGAGTTGGTGATGGACAGGGAGGCCTGGCGTGCTGCGTTTCATGGGGTCGCAAAGAGTCGGACATGACTGAGCGACTGGACTGAACTGAACTGAGCATGGCCCTGCCCATCAGAACAAGACCCAGTTTCCCCCTCAGTCAGTCTCTCCCGTCAGGAAGCTTCCATAAGCCTCTTATCCTTCTCCATCAGAGGGCAGAGAGATTGAAAACAACAATCATAGAAAAGTAACCAATCTGATCTCACGGACCACAGCCTTGTCTAACTCAATGAAACTATGAGCCATAGTGCCACCCAGGACGGTCGCGTCACGGTGGAGAGTTCTGACAAAATGTGGTCCACTGGAGAAGGAAATGGCAGACCACTTCAGTATTCTTGCCTTGAGTACCCCATGAACAGTATGAAAAGGCAAAAAGATAGGACACTGAAAGATGAACTCTCAAGGTTGGTAGGTGCCCAATATGCTACTGGAGATCAGTGGAGAAATAACTCCAGAAAGAATGAACAGATAGAGTGAAAGGAAAACGAACACCCAGTTGTGGATATGACTGGGGATAGAAGCAAAGTCAGATGCTGTAAAGAGCAATACTGCAAAGGAACCTGGAATGTTAGATCCATGAATCAAAATCAAGGCAAACTGGAAGTGGTCAAACAGGAGATGGCAAGAGTGAATGTCGACATTTAGGAATCAGTGAACTAAAATGGACTGGAATGGGTGAAATTGACTCAGATGACCATTATATCTACTACTGTGGGCAAGAAACCCTGTGAAGAAATGGAGTAGCCATCATAGTCAACAAAAGAGTCCAAAATGCAGTACTTGGATGCAATCTCAAAAACGACACAATGATTTCTGTTTGTTTCCAAGGCAAACCATTCAATATCATGGTAACCTAAGTCTATGCCCCAACCAGTAATGCTGAAGCAGCTGAACGGTTCTATGAAGACCTACAAGACCTTCTAGAACTAATACCCAAAAAAGATGTCCTTTTCATTATAGGGGACTGGAATACAAAGGTAGGGAGTTAAGAGACACCTGGATTAACAGGCAAATTTGGCCCTGGAGTACAGAATACAGTACATACTCTTATGTAAATCCTTTTCCACTCAGCATGATTGTTTTGAGATATATCCATGTTGCTGAACACATCAATAGTTCATTTTTATTGCTGAATAGTATTCCATTCACAAATATAATATGGTTTAGCCATATTGTTGTTGATGTACATACAGCTGAGCTGTTTCCAGTTTGGGGCTCTTACGAATAAAATATTATGAACATTTTTGTGCTAGTCTTTTTTGGATACATGTTTTCATTTCTTTTGGATAAAGATTCCACTCCACAAGGAGCAGAATGCTAGGTTAGAGGGTACATTTTTATAATATTTATTAATGTTGCTAATGTTTATTATTATAAACATATGCCCTAGGTATATTTGTAGTGTTATAAAAAACGTCGTAAGTGACTTTATCATTATATTCTTCATGAACAATGGATGCGAGTTCCAGTAGGTCCACATCCTTACCAGCACTGAGAATTTATTGCCAGTCTTTTAAATTTTAACCACTTGGAGAATGTCAAGCTGTATTTCATGATGATTTTAATTTGATTTTCCCTGACAACAAGTGACACTAACAGATTTTCTTATGCTTACTGGCCAGCGATGTATCTTTCTTGTGAACCACAGATTCAAATCCTTGCCCATTACCACAAAAAAAAAAAAAGGTTGTCTTTTTATTATTGAGTTAGAAGACATTAAAATAACCTGTTCTATATACAAGTCAGACATATGCATTTTGAGTATTTTCTTCTAGTCTGTAACTTGCCCATACACTTTCTTATTGGTCTACTTCAATAGCATGTGACTTAAATTTTGACAAAGTTAATTCATCAAATTTTTCTTTCATGGTTGTTACTTTCTGTGTCTCGTGTAATGTAAGAACCTTCTGTCTACTCTCAGGCCACAAATATAGTCCTTTTTTTTTTTTTTTCCAGAGGCTTTATAGTTTTAGCTTTTACATTTAGGTCCATGATCTACCTTGAATTAATGTTTGTGTATATGTGGGAATTATTTCCATACAGATATCTAGGTGTTTCAGCAAAATTTGTTGAAAATCTTTTCCTTTCTTTACTGAACTGTCCTGTACCTTTGATAAAAATTAATTTACCAGAGATGTTTCTATTTCATGACTTCATGTTTTGTTCCACTCATCTGTCTTTCCTATGCCAATACCATAATATCTTAATTATCACAGCTTTACAGTAAATCTTGATGTCAGACACTATTAACAATTCTGTTCCTTTTCAATATTGTTTGGGCTATTCAGTTCCTTTATAAATCCAATTGTATTTCAGAATCAGCTATCAATGTCTACTTTTTAAAAAGCTTGCTAGGGGACTTCCTGATGGTCTAGTGGTTAAAAATCTGCCTTCTAATGCAGGGAACCTGGGTTCAATCTCTGATTAGGAAACTAGGATCCCACATGCCGCAGAGCAACTAAGCCAGCACACCACAACTATGCCAGCATGCCACAATTACTGAGCCTGCATGCTTGAGAGCTTGTGTGCCAGAACTAGAGTCCGCACTCCAGAACTACTAAAGCCCATGCTCTAGAGCCTGTGCTCTGCAACAAGAGAAACCCAGGCACCACAATGAAGAACCCAGCACAGTCAGAAAAAAAAGCCTGCTAGGATTATGAATGGTATTGAGTTGAATATAGATTTATTTGGGGAGAAGATAACATCTTTACAATATTGAGTTCTCTAATCTATGAACACAGAATCTCTATTTAATAAGATCTTCTTTAATTACCTTCAATAATGTATTAGCTTTCAGGGTAGAGGTTTTTCTACATTGTTTGCTAAATTCACTTCGAAGAAGTCTCTGTTACTTTCAGTCTCCATTTGTAAATGAAATTGTTTCGTTAACCTCATTTTCCAAATGTTTATTGTTCATATACAAAACTATAAATTTTCTATATTGATTTTGTATCATGTGCCCTGGCTAAGGTCTTCAGTACAATATTGAATAAAAGTGGTGACAGCAAACATCCTGGCCTTGATCCCAATCTTTGAAGGAAAAGTGTTCAGTGTTTCATCATTATATATGATGTTAGCTCACCACAGATGCCATTTATCAAGATTAAGAAATTCCTTTATATTAAAACTGCTGAGAAATTGGTATTGAATTTTTTCAAATGCTCCTTTCTGCATCTATTGAGGTAATTATATGATTTTTCTCCTTTTATTCTGTTACTATGGTTAAAGCAACCTTGTATTGCTAGGATAAATCCTTGAAGAAGCATATTGGTACTTAGAATATTAATTGTCTCTTGTCTCTTTCCTAAATAAACACTGGAGATCGTCCAACTTCTCCTTCAGAGTTCTTACTTCCCTCATGGTTCTATCAGATGGTCTCTCAGTATACACAGAATTCTCCCAGAGTTTTGCATGGGGTGCTAGATGATGTTCAGTTGTCTTTAGTACAAACCAAGCAGCATTATGGTTTAAGAGTAACATAGAAAGTAGGCTGAATTTGTGATTTCTATCTTCTGCCACTTCTACTATTCTTTCAGTTGACACATTTGAGTTCTAAATACTGAGAAGAAATGCTCTTGCTATCTTCAGTCTCTCATCCTAGGGTCTCAAACTCCTTTAAGAAAGAGTTAGCTTGATACCTTGCAAACTTTTTAGCCAAAGAGACTAGAAATGCCCCACCTCTCCACTTCTACTCTATTTTCCAACCTTACAACCTAAATAACAGATGCAATATTCCATAAATTCTCATCCTTCACACAATCTCCAAGATAGATGGTCATTTTAATTTATTGTTACTTTATAGAGTCCACAGTAATTCTATGATTTTGTTAATTTGTTCCCTACGTACCAGAGGGTAAACACCCAGAAGCAAAAAACCAGAAGTAAAAGAACCAAATTAATAGATGTATTTTTTGACCAGAGCCCCAAGTTAATTCTGAGAAACCTTTTAATCTAAGAAAAGAGACCTATTTATCCCTATCGATAACCCTAGCAAGTAGGACATTTAATCTCAGAGGGCTGAGTCACACCATAATCAACTCTAGATCCTCAAATGTGAACTGCTATCTTCTCTACTACCATCTGTGCTGTAAGATTATGTTCCCTGAAGGTAGCCAATATGTCACTCTCTCTTCCTCCTCCTGAATTAACTTTACCAACTATAGAAAAAGGATTAACAAACACCAGGCAATATTGCTCATGGTAAAAATAAATCCTGATATATAAACTGTATCTGGATATGTGTGTGTGTGTGTGTGTGTGTGTTACTCACCCAGTCATGCCGGACTCCTTGCAACGCCATGGACTGTAACCCACCAGGCTCCTCTATCCATGGGATTTCCCAGGCAAGAATACTGCAATGGGTTGCCATTCCCTTCTCCAGGGGATTTTCCCCACCCAGGAATTGAATCCAAGTCTCCTGCATTGTAGGCAGATTCCTTACCAGCTGAGTCACCAGGGAAGCGTTTGATTCACCCTGCATCTGGATGGGAGGACTCTAAATGAACTACATACCTAATGGAAGGCCATAGTTTGACCTTCTCTGATTGTGGATATGCATGTAATTGAGCATGTCCCTCACAGGGACCCTAGAAACTATACTTATCAAACTGTTACAAAAGCTATCAGTTCTTAGACATCATAAATATTATAAGCCAAGGTAATCCCTGTTCCTAACTATATGGATCTTATCTCCTTGTACCCAAGTTGTCATTTGGGGGGTAGAGATCAAAGAATAGCAACTGGGCTGCCATTGAAAACTCCAGTGAAAGAGGAATGCTCTGTTGAATGCTGTTTCTTGTCCAATAACCTTCTAAATGAATTTAATGCTAAGTTTGCGCTATTTGGGTCCTGTGAGTCTGAATGTCTGGTTAAACCTAACTAGAACTGCTGCCAATCTCTGCAACAATTGTAAGTATACCAGGGACCTTTCAGGTGTCTCATGATGTCTGGTTTCCCCAATAATGCTCTTTTGTACACTGCTTCATTTAAATCAAATCTTCTGAGCAACATTCAGTAAGACTTTGTCACTTAATGTCTTTTTCTCCCATTTCTATTGGTGTACATTCAGAAATTCAACATGAATCCCAAAGAGGATCAAATGAACAAATCCTCATTCAAGTACTGTGAGGTTGCCACATAGACAGAGGCACTAATTGTTTTGAAACCATATATAATTTTGAGTACCTGCCACAGTAAACTTCACATTAAAAGGCTTTGTCTGTTCAGTTCCAATGTCTATCACTCTCACTACATTTCAGTGATTTTTCCAACTGCCCATTCATGAGTACTGCACCTCTACAGAAAACATCTATATGAGTAACTTCAATAAAAGGTTCCTACCTAACAGCCAGTCCCTCTATCCAGTTAGCAGTAAATTTTATCTCAGATAGAGAAGAGGCTTTTTGATCAGCTGGTGTCATTTAGTCACTGAGTCATGTCCAACTCTTTTGCAACCCCATGGACTGTAGCCCGCCAGGCTTCTCTGTCCAAGGGATTTCCCAGGCAAGAATGCTGGAGTGGGTTGCCATTTCCTTCTCCAGAGGATCTTCTTGACCCAAGGACTGGACCTGCATCTCCTGCATTGCAGGCAAATTCTTTACCACTGAGCCACCAGGGAAGCTCCTGATCAGTCTAAATTAAATATATATCATGAATTTAATTTTACTTCACGCAAAGTCTGTAATTTCAGAATATATACTTTATCAATTACTAATGATTTACAGCTATACTCCATAAGAGCACAGGCTAAATGAAGAGCCCCTAGGTATCAATCTAAGATATACTCAAAATAATTCTAACAGTCTATTTAAGAAGTTTGCAGCTCATATATATTCATATAAATATGAAGAAATAATATGCCCATATAATTTTACTGGAAATAATATACTCATGTAATTTTATTTGTATAACGTGATTATATTTTATGCATTCATATTATAAAGATATATTTATATAGGGAAATTTTTAAATAATTCCTTCCTCTATAAAAACTGCATCAACAATTTTTAAAGCTACAAGGAAGAGTGAATGTAAGCTCTATTACTGCCACTTTATCTGGTAAGAAAATACCCACCATCCTTTACTTGTACTATATTTACACAATACATTCACTTTGATTACTCTTAAGTTATTATTCACACATTACTAATGTTAAATTGTAATATTTTTTTATTATCTTAAAAATATTTTACTCAAACATTTTTAGACTGGCAGTTCTGGTGCTAAAAACAAACAAAAAACTCCTGAGAGTTAACTTTGGAATGAAATTTACATGTGCTAAAAAAACATAACTAAGGAAGCTAAAACAAGCTGTGTTTTTAATTTAACTGCCATAACATGCTGTGCTATTAATTTAAGCAATTGTCCTCTGCAACTATAATAGAAAATACTGAATTAAACAGGCAAGGAAATATATTAAATGCTCTAATGACAGTAAAAAAAAAAACTGAGAAAAAAAGGTTAATATCAAAGCGTAAGTATGTTACAATGATTGTGGCATTATCGACCTAAAACATAAACGTGATCACCCACTGTCAGTACTTACCTGTGCTCCCTCAACATACAGTTTATATTCATTACTTTTGTATTTTGAATTATTTACTCTTGAATTATTTAAGGTCTGAATTATGTGTCTTCTCCAGATCGCATTTCTTCCATCAAACGAGACCATTGCATCTTATATTAATGTAAGACAGTATAAAGGTCAAAATGAATGGAACAAGACAATAGGTCAGAGTGACCAATATGGGCTACAATAGGAGAGAGAAGCCCACTCATTCATTTATGACCTTTCATTTAAAATATTTTAAACTCTTAGTGTGTTTCAGACAATGTGCTAGATGCTAGAGATGAAAAAATGATCAGAATATAGTCTCTATCTTGAAGGAATTACACAAAATATGGAAAATAAATACAAGAAATTCTGGGTCATCAAAAAGAACTTCTATTAGAGTCAGAGAATTTTAGGCTACCCCCAGAAGTTACTTCTGCAGTAGAGATCTTAGAAATTAAAATACATATGTTTGTTTAAGCAATAAAGGTTGTTATGGTATGAATGTTTGTCTCTCTCAAAATTCATATAATGAAATTCTAATTGACAATGTGATAGTATTAGGAGGTGGGGCATTTTGGGGGTGACTAGGTTATGAGGCTGGATGAGACTAATACTCTTATAAAAGAGGCCCAAAAGAGCTCCCTTGTCCCCATCCACCATGTAAAGAATACGATGAAAAGTCTGTGACCCAGAAGATGGTCCTTACCAAACCACGTTGACACAGTGATCTCAGACTTCCAGTCTCCAAAACTGTGAGAAACAAACTTCTGTTGTTTATAAACTATCCAATCTGATATTTCATTATAGCAGCTCAAATGGACTCAGATAAGAGTTCAGCTATAAAATCTAATTACTGTTGAATCCTTTCACTAAACCTGTATTTTGCTCAAAAATATTGTCCTTTCTTTTCTTTTCAGTAGCAGTGCAGAACTTCTGACATGCTATCACCATTTTTTCCCACTGCTGTGACGGAAATAGTACAACATTGCTCAAAATGGCTACAACAATGAAAATGTGTGGCATTCTAGTTGCTACTGATGGTATAAATGCCTAACTGAGATTCAGTTTTAACCAAAAGCCACATACAAAGAATAAATCATATTCTCTAATTAAAAGATTGAATTACATCTCAACTGGAATAAAGAACTCATGCTGTAAGAAAATGCATGCATTTGTAAACAGTACAGTGCACAAGGGGCAGAGTGACAATTTTAAATGGAGAGGGCAAAAGAGGCTTCTCAGAGGATGTGGCAAAAGAATTAAAATTTGAAGAATAGGTAAGTAGTTGGAATTGGTAAGGGAAGGACATGACTTCCCTTCCTGAAGTACTTCAACTAGCCAAATCAAACAAAGAACTCAAAGACAGCAAACACACGGCATATTTTAAAGTATTATATAATTCTGCTGACATTATAAACAAGCAAATGTCAACATTTATTATTGAAAAAAGAAATCCCAAAATGTTATTGAAATAAAAATAATAGCCAGGAGGGGTTGGAGGGAGAGATTCAAATAAAGAGAAGAGGAAATCATATTGAATTTCTCATCTTACACAAGGTGAGTCAACACACGCTGCTTCACTTTTAATGTTAGTAGAGAAATACAAGTTCAGTTATCCCTCTGGCTTATTTATTTCAGAAGACACTATTCCAAAATAAAAATATAGGATGTATAACTTTCAAATTACTCTATTAAAGAACATTTAAGAATGGTAGAAATATAAGGAGTGGGTAGAAAAAAATAAGAAAATTCCCAAATAAAAGTATAAAGTAATAGAAATGAAATTAAGTAGGTCTGTTAGCAAGAAATATAACAAAATACTGTTTATGAAGAGAAGTATCTAACACAGATAGAATAAAAATAAAGTGATAAATACACCAAATACAAAGAAAGTATGGATTACAAATATCAACATCAGGCAAAAACTTTAGACAACAGGCATTAAATGGTACAAACTGATCAAATTATAATTCACAATGAAGTATAGAATAAATTTTTATGAACTAAATAATTTAGGACTGAAGTTCTCTTTCATTGATGAACTATACACAAAGCATAAGAATATAAATAAGTAAATAATATAAATGTAAACTTGGGTCTAAAAGCTACATGCTGAATCTAAAAAAGAGAATATACATGTAAAAAGATATTCATAAAATACTTACAAAAACAGATCATCTATCTACACTACAAAGAAAAAGATCTCAACCATATTTTTAAAAAAATTGAGATATGATAGGCTTCAGAATCTTATTCAAACTAAACTAGAAATAAACATAGCCCATGACAAAAAAGCACATTCTTCTAAACATTCTTGGGTTAAATAAGAAATCAAAATGGCAAACATAAATTAGAAAACAATGCACCTGACCCTTGACTAAAACAGGGTTTAGGGAACATCAACCCTCTGTACAATGGAAAATCCACGTATAACTTATAGTTGGCCTTCTATATTCATGGTTCCTTCAAGTCCTCAGTTCCTACATATTCACCTCCACACATCATATAGTACTGCAGTATTTACTATTAAAAAATATCTACATTCAAGTGGAGCTATGCAGTTCAAATCAGTATGTTTAAGGGTCAACTGTAATTTATAAAATTTTCTCAGGACAAAACATCTATCTTTGCATACAAGTCTGACCATTTCCTTTTAACAGAAGTAAAAGTGAAGGTCAGTGGAGTTGAGGAAGTCACAGAAGTTTTTAACTAAGATATTAAATTGCTCATCCATAAAGGAAATCCCCCATAAAACAGCAAGAATTGAGGCATAGCCAAGAGATAAGTGCCAGAGTGCCCAGTTAATTTGGGAAAATCACCAAGAGGTGAATAGATGATAGAAGTCAAGGGATATCAATCCAGAAATTGATAGCAATTTACTAGCTGAAAGGAATATGTATATAGTGCTTGATTTTCATTCCAATAATAAAGGTGTAACATCAGTTCCTTAAGGGTGATAGCCAGATTGTTGATAAACATTTATTGACCAATTAATACAAAGAGGTTTGAACTACTAACCATTTTAGTAGTTTGATCAAACCAGCTATAAGAAATACTTGCATGGAAGCTTCTAGATACAAGGATACATAAGATGTATACAAATTCAAAACAAAGAATGTCCATACGCTTGATGTGAATAAATGAACATGAACTAGGAGAAGGTAGTCAATGTATCTCTTCATCTTATCCTTAAGACAGATTTTTACTTAGAGAGCATTCATTCCATACAATGACAAAATAAATATGAACATATTTAGGCTACTTCATACTATATTCAGTAGTTTCAATAAAGTTTGATGCTTTCTTGACTAGCCTTGGACTTGCTAAACTCTGTTATTACCATCAGCATATAAAGTTTCCAGTAAGCTAAATGCTGTATTATATTAGGAAGTATTAAGGAAGAAAAAATACCTTGTTAGTGGAATTGATTTTTTCCTGGGAAACAACAATGAGTTTTTCTGCAAAAAAAGATAAATTTTTAGTTTAAAGCAAATAAAACCAACCAACCAGTAATTTTCGCTGCCTTTTCCTCTTGGTTCACTCGGTTCTCATCATCATCTTCATTATCTTCCTCAAAGTCATCTAGATTGCCAATGTCAGCTTGCTTCATACTCATCAAACTAGCCAAACTTTGCATGTCTTCATCCCTATGTCAATAATACAGTTTATTAAATGACATTGCCTAAAAAAGGGTTGTTTCTTAAGAAAATAATATATTCCTTCTCTCTAAATGTTAACAAGACTTTTTAAACAGTTATACAAAACTAATGAATAATGTAAACATTCATTAATTTTTAAATTGCACATTTAATTAATAGAAAGTAAATGATCAACTGGTTAGTTAAATTCTGTGCTACATATGTAAATTTTCTTCATGGAATTAAAGTATGGCTTTCTGATCATGAAGTTTGGAAACAAAAACTTGTTTCATAAAATATCAGAACAGTTTGCAAAGCAGATGAGATCTAGACTTTAAAAATATTCAAACTTGCAGAAGTAATCAGAATAGAAATTCTTAATCTAAAGTCCAAGAATCCTTTTGGTTTTGTGGGTAGGAGTAAAAAGAAGTGGTAAACCCTGTAAATTATATTTAAATCTTGTTTAAATGTGTATTTTTCTCAAAGGAGTTGAAACTTGCCAAAAGTTAAGAAACTACAGTAACTGAAAAAGCACTTGAAAGCCTAGCCTTTGTAAGAATTACATAATGGAAAATGGGTTAAATTTCCATCTTGGGTTAATTAAAGACCATACATTTGATAAAATGTAAAAATGATTTTTATCTTAAAGTATTTTAAATACAAACTTATATAGTGTACTACTCAATGTTAACTAACCTAAGTTTTCTTGATCTATTATTTTCACCTTAAATTTCAAATACACTACAGTGAATGAAACATATTTCTAACATGATATGTACTAACTAAATTTCAATCTGGTATTCTTCCACCAAATCCAGAAAGCTAAATTAAAACACTTTTTCATTTTACCACGATAAAAACAAAACAAATGACACTTTTCTTTTGTAAATATGCTTGTTAATACTCATTCATCTTCTAAATATGATAGGATTTTGCAGACTAAATTGGTTTTTTTAATTCTTCACATTTTATCTCATTTAAGCTTAGAGTTAACAAAATAATTTCCTCTTTTCAAGACAAATTTAGTGACACAAAGTCTGTATGGGCAAAAACAGTTGTATTACTTTATGTGAATGCCTTACAAACTGCTTTCCTATCACTAGGATATAACTTCAATATATAACAGTGTTCTTAAAATCTTAACTTGCTTAATTTTATCTCCTATATTTTTGCCCTGAACATCTTCTTTGGGAAAGGTGAGCAGGCAACCAATGAGGAGATAGAGAGGTGGTTTAGGGTGTTCTGAGAACATACTTCACTCAAACTGATATTTAGTTTGACTGAATTTCCTCTCACCCAAATTCCCATGAATGGTGCTAAATCACTTACTGCTTTTGCCTAGTGGAAAGGAGTCCACCTTCAAAGAATCTTCTCTGATTATGTCTCTCTTCTTTCTCTGCTTCCTTTCTTTTCATTTTGGCTTGAACTTCAGGGCAAGGTCTTTATTTTTAACTTTTCAATATTTAAGTCTATAATTTAAAGTCCTGAGATGAAAGACTAATTGCTTCCTGCACTGTCCCTCTACCTCACTCCCATAGAAGCCAACTTTGCAGAGAAGAGGCTTATTGTTATCTACCAAGTCATTTGTAGATGAGTGTCAAACATCTCGTTTTGACTGATGCAGAGAATCCAGTCTAATCAGTCAAATAGACATGGCCAATTATAGTAACCACTTTCCACTAGGTCAAACACATTCAGAAGTGTGATGCAGATTAGAATGAAATGCTCATTCTTCCTATCACCGTTTAAGTCTTAGGCACAGAATTTCTGTTTTCCTCTCAGTACTCCAAGTAGGTACTAACCCTTTCACTACACCCAAAACATACACTTACTGTTGATTTGACTGTATGGAACAACTAAGAGAAATGTTACATTTTTTTCCCCTGCTCTAGGTATGTTTACCTCATTCTAACCAGTTAGAATTTTGTTTTTTCAGGAGACTACAACTGGGTATAGGAACCATCTTTGTGCAATGCTATGCACTGCTTAAGAAGTGATATTTGCAAAAGTAATAGTTATAGCAAACTGGTTATCTACACTGTATTATACATTTCCTGTACAATTTTTGAAAGGATGAGCCAAAGAACATGAATTGGCAAAAGTTCCTTTAGTTCTTTCATTACTCTTATTCTAAACTTTTCATTTTGGGTTCCCCTTGTGCCTCAGTTGCATCACACATCTCTACAAAATGCACTATGTACTTCACAGTACAACTACTTACACTGAAGACACTGAAATATAAAACCTATGATAACCTATGATACACATTTTAAATTTTTTTAAACTGCTAAAGTCATTTTTATATTACTGTTCATTCTCCAGCATCAAGAGAGACTATAAATAACAAGAAGTACATCTAGTTCAGCTTCTGAAACAAAGAATGGCAAGAATGATTGGTATGTGGTAGGATGTTCTCAACTGTTGCCAGTTAACTGAGATAAAAGCTATTTACCTACAATGTTTTCTTTAAAAAACAAACAAACAAACAAACTTTGAAGCAGCTTATCTGACAAAAGAAACTTACGTGGCTTTTCCTTCCCGAAGGAAAATGCAAGATAATGAAAACTGAAGAGTGGCAGATACAACTTTTTTAGACAATGGCTTGAATTTTAATTTGACATCAGTCTGTGTTGGCATTGGGCTTGCATACTGTTTCATGTTGATGCTGGTGGTGGCAAGAGCTTTTCTTCGACCAGAAGGGGATTCCTGGAAGATAAAATTCATTATGTAATTTGGAGTTGTTTACTTTATAGCCAAGTATCTTTGGATGTTATTTTAATAATTTGATTGAACAGCTGTTGAGACTTCCTTCTCCAATGAATTCCTATAACAATACTGAAATAAAACTGTAATAAGGTTATATCACAACTTTTATATCTTTTTAAAAAAATTAATTTATTTTAATTGGAGGCTAATTACTTTACAATATTTTGGTGGTGTTTGCCATGTATCAACATGAATAAGCCACGGGGGTACATGTGTGTGTAAGGCAGAGAAAACTTGGAGATAGCTGGCTCAGAGAAATAAGGAAAGACTAGAACAACCTTAAATATCTCAGGAAAGGAAAAGCAAGGAATGCAAACTAGGACAGGAAAGTGTCCAGGTCTCCTGTAAAAAGAGGATCTAGTTCAAAGCTAGGTATCAAAGCATTAACACTAAACAATTGTTTTCCTTCCTTTAATTAAATTTAATGTAACCTAAGGTTTCCAGGCTTCCCAGGTGGCTCTGTGGTAAAGAATCTGCTGTGATGCAGAAGACACAGGAGACACCGCGGGTTTGACCCCTGGGTTGTGAAGATCCCCTGGAGGAGGGCATGGTAACCCACTCCAGTATTCTTGCCTGGAAAATCTCATGGACAGAGGAGCCTGGCAGGCTACAGTCCACAGGGTTGCACAGAGTAGGACGCGACTTAAGCAACTGAGCGCGCACACAAGGTTTCCTTAAAAAAAGATTCTAGCACAAAGCTAGGTATCAAAAGCATTAACACTCAACAACTGTTTTCCCTCCTTCGATTATATTTAATGTAACCTAATGATATTTCTTCTTGAACCTTCAAATTTCTTAAAGAACCCCAGCCTCAGTGGCATTTCTACCTCGGTTTTTTCTACAGTCTATGAATTCTATATCTGTCCTGTACCTTGAGACTTAATTCTTCCCAGGATCTTTTCTGCTCACTCCAGTCTAAAGTTCTCTCTTCCCTCCCTAAGATGACATAAATCAAATTAGAAAGAGCTGGTTTCTCTGACTGTACGTCTGTGGTGGACACTGCTCAGGGACCCCAGCAGATCACAACTCTTCTCCATACAGCTATTGTCAATTTACTAAAAATGGGACACAAAATGAAACCTATTTGCTATTAAAGATGCTTAACATCCCATTAATAAACTATCTCATTCCAAAATTATTCTCTATAGCCTAACAGCCTAGGAAAATAATGAAAATAGAACAACAATATAATGATTGGGCATTAACTGTATCTAAGACATGCTGTCAATTCTGGAGAGATATAAAAATGAATAAGACATAATCTTTGACTATCTGTTCTAACGGTAAGGAGAAATCTTAGCCACAGAGTAATTAATAAATAATGTAAACCAGAAGTCATATACCAGCAATCCTTGGGCTTTACTAGTCTGAGAGTTCAGACCTAAAATAAGACCTAATTTCTAAGCTGTGTGACTTTGAGTAAGTCAGTAAACTTGAGGCTTGGTAATTTTCCCTGTAAAATAAGGAGACTGAACAAAAATCCATTCAAGTTCTATAATGGTTTTCTACAAAATTACTCAATTTTCCAACCAAGGCAGAAGAAACTATCCATGACTTCTGGATTATTATTTAATAAATCTTTATTTGCCCTATGATTGACAAACTTGTCTAAAATAAAGATATACTAATTTAATCAAAATATTAAAATGGCCTTTTTTAAAAATTTGACATTTCTGCCAGCAGAACAAGTAAAACTGTAATGTAGCATCCCTAAAGAACACCTTGTTTTAAAAAGTGGTCTTATCTGTCAGATTATGTACAGCAATATTACACAGAACTATTAGTGCATGTAGATGCCTTATGAATGAATTTTAAAAATGCATCAAGCACTTGAGAAGGATTTCAGACCTCTCAGAAGAAACACTTAAGAATATGCAAATACCTTCAACTGAATCAAGTTGAACAGATGTGACTGTCCCAAACAATACAAATGTTCTTTCCCTGGTCGCTACTGTCAATCAAAGAATAAGATTAAGGTCCAAGGTTGTGACAATGTGCAAAGTGAAAAACTATAATTGAGAGTATCAATTTATTACACTGCTATGAACAATAATCTCTCATTGTACCTTTAGCTAACAACAACTACATAAAATATAGGATTTAAAGCCTCTGTTTTGAAAGCATGACATACAAATTGCTACATATTATTTTCATATTTGTTAAACAAATCTATTTCACAAAATATGACATTGATCCCTTAAAAGTAATTATTTAATTTTATAACCAAATAATCAAACTATAAAAATTAAGATAACTTGGAAATGTACATAATTTTGAAAGCCTAATTTAAGGATGATTCCTGCAAAATCTCTAGTTTTGATGATTAACATTCTATTGTAAGTTCTGGGCAGGTAAGCAGAACAGAACTCTTTTGAGTCTACAGTGTCCATTTCTAATATTAACATAGGATGTCACTCAGAGCCTGTATCCTTGATAGGAAAGGGGGCCTAAGTGATGTTTTTAGTAGTTCTTTACCCAGCTCAGCCATTGTTTTCCTCTTTAAAATTAGCTGTCATAGAAAATACATTTTCTACCAGAACAATAATGAGAAAAACATAAGGATCTTTCACAGCTCTAACTCCAGCTCCATGAATCTTCACTTTTTATAACCATTAGGTCTATATCTGTATCCACCAACCAAGAATAGTATCATTGTTACCATCAGTTTTATAGAGAAGAATAAAATAACTGCTATATGTCTTTTGTATCCTATAGTCCTTCCTTAAAGGACTAGGAGTCAGCCTGGCAGAGAGACTTTAGAGAGAATTACTATTATTACTGTTAAAGTCCTAATGCTATTTCATTTCACATGAAGGCTGGACAAGAGGAGAAAAATAAAGGGGGAAAAAATAGTAAAAGGAAACCTTAGAGAAAGGAGGTTAGATGACTGAAGTCAGTAAGAAGGGAATGTTTACATAGAAACATTCAGCTAAGTTTCTGACTCCGGGCCTAAGCTATTTATATGTGAATCTGGCAGTATTAGGGGAATTATTTCAACATCCATAAAGCATAAGTTCTTATTTAGTGTTCATCAAAAAAATAAAATAAAGCTAGGCCAGCTTTAGGTAATTTAAATACCTGGATCCCACCCCAAGAGATGCTAAACTAGAGATGGCTCAGGAATCTGTAGCATTTCTAAAAATAATAAGTACCTCCCCTCCCAATTCCCATCTTGACCCTCTCATAAGCCCATCTCTTCCATCAAGTGATTCTGATCCAGTTAATCTAAAAATCATAGTTTCAGAAATACTTCCCCTAAGGAAATTACTATAGGGAATTTTAATCTCATTTTTCATAACTATTCTGTCATAAAAACGACTTAGCCTATATATTTCCATTTCTTTGAAATCCACATTATTGTAGTTGTAATCAGACAAACCTGGATTAGAACATGACCAGCATTTATTCTCTCGCTAATCTTTGGTATATTTCTTCATGTATCTGAGTTTCAGTTTCCCACACTCTCAGATTGGCGAGTACTTTCAAAAGCTGGACGATACCAAGTGTTAATGAGGATGAGGGACAGTGTAAATTCTCTTAACACTATAGGACAGTGCTTCAATTGATACAGCCATTTTGGAAAGCAATTTGACATTACCTTGTAAAGTTGAACAGATGAATACCTTATCAATAATTCTCATCCTAGAAATATGTCCTAAATAAATTCTTGCAATAATATATGAAAATACTTAGTAGAGTTTTTAGCATATAGCAATGTTTAATAAACAGTATTTATTATTAATATTCATGGACAATTTTACCTGGCTTATTACATTAATATTATAAGTAGTCTATCTAGATTCACCAATCTTGAAATTGTTACCAAAATGCAAGTTCATGTGCCTGATGCACAGTGAAGCCAAACAACACCAAAACACCAGAGTTTGGAACAGAGAAAGGTTTACTGAGGGCCATGCAAGGATATGTGTGGCTCATGCCTTAAAAACCCTAAACTCCCCAAAAGCTTTCAGCAAAACCCTTTTATAGGAAAGGTAAGGGAGGGGTATGGTTAAGTTGTTGCACACTTCTTGGTGTCAGATCCTTTGCTCTTGAGGTCAGGTCATGGTCAGGTAACGATGTTCCTGTAAACCTCCACCAAACAAATGTTATTCTCTGTTCTGACAAGAAAGGGCAAGTTCCCAAGGCACAGCTTTCACCCTCTGAGGTCTAGATCCTGACTGATGAAGCAGATCTTAGTTGGTGGCTCCCTGAAGGCCAGGTCCCCAGACCCTATCCAGCTGTCATTGCTGAGGGAGCCAGAGGCCCAGGGCCCAACTGACCCTCAGGCTCCTTAGGCCACCCAAACGGGGGCGGCGGGGGGGGGGGGGGGGGGGGGGCAAGTCCCAAAGACTGCATCCTATGCAGACTGCCACTGCCATTTGGTCATAGAGGCAGGGATGGAGGAGAGGTTCACCACTGCTTCAAGGCCTGGGCCTGGCCATTGGGTGATCTTGGCAAGGGCTCGGGAGCCCAGCAGGACAGCCCCTGGCCTATTTCCTGGGTCCTCCAGCTCACCCACTGACCCGAGGCCAGGTGAGCTAGAGGGCCCTGGGTAGAAAACCAGGATCTGCCTCTTTCTTCACTCTCCACATGACGACCACTACTCTGCTGACCATTGGCTGAATGCCCCACTAATGGTCATTCATTGACAGCTAGCTGCTTGCTTGGGGGAGGGGCCCACTGCAGCACTGACCAATGGCTGAGTAGGACCACTCACTGTCACTCATTGACAGCTGGTCACTTGGGGGAGGGGCCCATTGAAGCACCAACCAATGACTGAGCAGAAATATTAACACAGTCTCTCACTGACAGCTGGTCACTTGGGAGAGGGGCCCATTGCAGCACCAATCAATGGCTGAGCAGGACCACTAATGGTCCTGCAGTAATCACTGCCTGGTAACAGGTGTGGGGTAATGGCCATGTGCTAAGGGCTATGCACAGCCATGGTCTATTACAAAATGAGGAAAATAAATAAAGTGTAACTCGATGTTTGCTTAAAAGTATAATGTAGTTACTTTACTAAAATTCATGCAAAGACCCCCCGACATTCTCACCAGACCTGAAATGAATACCTCAGTGTACTCTCATTGCTATTCAAAACAAGCAACAGGTGAATAAATGTTTTCTCTGTACAGCATAAGAGGGAAAAGATTTATAATAACTTTTCTAATTAGGAATGAACTGATTATAAAGTGAATAAACAGTCTCATAAGACTCAAGACTTCTTTACAAATATTTTTTAAACAACGTAGATTTTACCAAAATAAAAAAAGAAACAGCAAATCTTACCACTCCTTCCTCCTAAAACTAACAATACATAACATAATGATAGCAGGACACATAGTTAAATGTAAGAAGCTGGACAAATCTTTTGTCCAAATTATTCAAGTTAGGGTCTTCTTACAGAATAGCTCATTATGAACCCCAAAATAAATATAATTAATATAATGCCTTTTCTATTATATTTGACTGATTTTCTCTACCTATTAAAATGTGACAGTAAACCATCTGCTAGAGATTTAACTTTCTCCCATGTAAGGAGAGAAGGATCTTACTTAGATTTTATGATTTTTCAGAGATTTATTACAAAAAATGTTGTAAAAATTCTGTCAAGTATTATACCTTATTATCAGGTTTTTTACAACACGCTGAATATTAAACTAATGACATTATCATTTGAGGGTTTTTTTTAAAATTTTGAAATATATCACACACACTAAAGTACAAAACATACAACTACTACTTAAGGAATAATAAAATGAATATCCTGTACCCACCATCCTGTTTAACAAACAATTAATATCAGTACCTTAAAATCCTCATTTCCCATGCACAACTGTCTCCCTCCCATTCCCTCATCCAAAGGTGATTAGACCCTGAATTTTGGGTTATTCCTTCCCTCCCTCTCAAAAAAAAGCATATTATCTACATATGTATCCTGGAATCAAGATTGCCAGGAGAAATATCAACAACCTCAGATATACAGATGATACCACTCTAATGGTAGAAAGTGAAGAGGATCTAAAGAGCCTCTTGATGAGAGTGAAAGAGGAGAGTGAAAGAGCTGGCTCAAATCTCAACTTTCAAAAAACTAAGATCATGGCATCTGGTCCCATCACTTCATGGCAGGTGGATTCTTATCCACTGTACCACCAGGCAAGTCTCATTAAGTGCTTGATATTTATCCATGTTGATGTCAGTTCAGTTCAGTCACTCAGTCGTGTCAGACTCTTTGCAACCCCATGAACCGCAGCACACCAGGCCTCCCTGTCCATCAACAACTGCCACAGTTTACTCAAACTCATGTTCATCGAGTTGGTGATACCATCCAATCATCTCATCCTGTCGTCCCCTTCTCCTCCTGCCCTCAATCTTTCCCAGCATCAGGGTCTTTTCAAATGAGTCAACTCTTCACAACAGGTGGCCAAAGTATTGGAGTTTCAGCTTCAACATCTGTCCTTCCAATGAACACCCAGGATTGATCTCCTTTAGGATGGACTGGTTGGATCTCCTTGCAGTCCAAGGGACTCTCAATAGTCTTCTCCAACATCACAGTTCAAAAGCATCAATTCTTCTGCGCTCAGCTTTCTTTATAGTCCAACTCTCACATCCATACATGACTACTGGAAAAACCATAGCCTTGACTAGACGGACCTTTGTGGATAAAGTAATGTCTCTGCTTTTTAATATGCTGTCTACGTTGGTCATAACTTTGCTTTCAAGGAGTAAGCGTCTTTTAATTTCATGGCTGCAGTCACCATCTGCAGTGATTTTGGAGGCCCCCCAAAATAAAGTCAGCCACTGTTTCCACTGTTTCCCCATCTATTTGCCATGAAGTGATGTGACTGGATGCCATGATCTTAGTTTTCTGAAAGTTGAGCTATAAGCCAACTTTTTCACTCTCCTCTTTCACTTTCATCAAAAGGCTTTTTAGTTCTTCTTCACTTTCTGCCATAAGGGTGGTGTCATCTGCATATCTGAGGTTATTGATATTTCTCCTGGCAATCTTGATTCCAGCTTGTGGTTCCTGCAGCCCAGCATTTCTCATGATGTACTCTGCATGTAAGTTAAATAAGCAGGGTGACAATATACAGCCTTGACGTACCCCTTCCCCTATTTGGAACCAGTCTGTTGTTCCATGTCCAGTTCTAACTGTTGCTTCCTGACCTGCATATAGGTTTCTCAAGACGCAGGTCAGGTGGTCTGGTATTCCCATGTCTTTCAGAATTTTCCATAGTTTATTGTGATCCACATAGAACCCCATGAACCCCATGAACATGTTGATGTGTAAAACTGTAATTCATTAAATTTCATTGTTTCTAATATTTTATTACATGAATATCCTACAGTTTACCCATCCATTTTACTGTTGATGAACATGGTTTGTGAGGTTTATTTATTTATCTGGAATTAAAAACAAAGCTATCAATATTATTATGTCTATATATACACTCAAGAAGGAAATGGCAACTCACTCCAGTATTCCTGCCTGGAGAATCCCATTGACAGAGGAGCCTGGCAGGCTACCGTCCATGGGGTCACAAGAGTCGGACATGACTTAGTGACTAAACCACCATATATACACTACTATGTGTAAAATAGCTGGCAGGGAGCTTTATATCATAAGGAGCTCAAGTTAGTGTTTTGTGATGACCTAGAGGGACAAGATGGGGGTGGATGGGAGGGAGGCTTCAGAGGGAGGGGATATATGTATACATATGGCTGATTCACACTGTTGTACAGCAGAAACTAACATAATATTGTAAAGCAACTATATTCCAATGAAAAATATTCTTGTGTCTATAGCCTTATGCACACACACAAGAATTCACCTAGGACATATTTCTAGAATGGGTCACGGGATATGTTCATGTTCAACTTTGCCAGAAAATGTCAAATTGTAATCCAAAGTGGCTTTATTAATTTACAGTCCCTAAGTGTTTCCATTGCTCCACATTTACCAACACTTGGAATTTTCTTTCTTTTTCATTTTCACCAGTCTGAGATAATTAAATATTACCTCATTTCATTTTCACCAATCTGAGATGATTAAATAGTACCTCATTTTATTTTCACCAATCTGAGATGATTAAATATTACCTCATTATAGTCTTAATTGCATTCCCCTGATTACTAATGCATCGATTACCCTTTCATAGTTTACTGGCCACATGCTTCCTCTTCCGTGAAATCTTTTATACTTCTTCTTACCATGCTGTTTATCTTTTGGTTACTGACTAATTACATATGCATTCTGGTACTGAAGCCATGCTGAGCACAATCACTTATATGTGCTACAAACATCTTCTTTCAGTTTTTAGCTTGTATTTTCACTCTCTATGGAATCTTTCAAACGAATCCAATTTCAAAGTCAGCCTTTTCCTTTATGGTTTGTGGGTTTGCATTTTGTTTGAGAAAATCTTCCCAACCCTGAGGTTATAAAGCTCTCTTACCATTCATTTAAAACTTTTATACTTCTGCTTTCATATTTAAGAGTCATTGCCACATGGAAGTAATTTTTGTGTAAGTTTTCAGATAGGAATCCAATTTCATTTTTTAAAAAATCATTGATAAATAAGTGTCACGGCACTGTTTATTAAATAGTCCATATATATCTCTCCTTTCCTCTACCTACAATGCCCATTCTACCAAAAATCTGGTTTGCATATCAGGTTGATAATCAATAATTCTGTACCAGTAGCCAACTGTTCTAACCTCACAACAAGACAATATTGCCTTAATTACCAAAGCTTTATCATTTGGAATAATTTAAGATTTTTTAAACCTTGAATTTATGGCAGAATAATGTAGTAAGTTAGTAGATTTTCTAAAATTAAAGGAACTCCGCATTCCTGGAAAACATTTTTTAAAAATCCAAAATTATGTGAGCCTGTTTCCTTTCAGGGAGGGTTTCTAATTACTGATACAGTTTCTTTAATGATTACAGAAGTATTTGAACCATTCAGGTGTACAATGTCTTCTTAAATCAGTTTAGATAAGTATTCCACCTCTGCTTAGAATTTACACATTTCACCCAATATTTCATATTTAGTGTCATAAAACTATTTAAAATATCTTTTTACTATTTTAATCTAAACAGAATTTATAGTTTTGCACGTTTCTTTATTCACAGTACTAATTGTGTCTTCTCACACTCTTTTATTCCGAGATAAAGCTTGCTATAAGTTGTCTCTTTCAACAGGCTTTTCAAACCATTTAGCTTTCTTGATCCTTTGGAGTGAATGTATATCTCTATTTCAGTGGTTTCTGCTAATCTTTATTATTTCTTTCCTCCTGTTTTCCATGGGTATATTGTTCTAACTTTTGAATCCTGAGCATCTCTTCTTTCCTAATGTAAGCATTTAAGACTATGTATATTTCTCTAAGCATTGCTTTAAATATGTCTCACATTTTAGTATGAATTATTTTTGCTATTCTGTAAATATTTTCTAATCTTTTATTACAAGTTTTTTGATTCTCAAGATGCTTATTAACTTTTTTCTTCTATATGGAGTCTTTCCATTTATCTTTATGTAATGACTACTGTCTAATTGATGTAGGGTCACAGAATACAGTCTTTATAATGTTAATTTCCAAATTTTATTAAGACATGTTTTATGGTCTGACTCATGATCAATTTTTGTAATTGTTCATGGGCCTTTAAAAGTATTTAACTGGTATGCATACACTGCTGTCCACTTTCACAACAGGATCATTTTTAAGCAAAGTCACCTATTTCACCAGATCACTGTATTTCCTTACGTGATAAGGACCAAGCAGAGGAGTAGAAATTTCAAATATGAGGTCATGGAATATTTCCTAAAGGACACAAATCAAGAAATAAAGAAGTGAAAAAATTGAGAAGCTGTTCACAGACTTCATGACAGGCTCCCTTTTCCCCTTCAAACACAACCTTCTTTTATTTTAGGATTGTCTCTTATAAATAGCATATATCCAGAAAATTTTTGAATCTAGTCTGATAATCTCTATCTTTTACTGGAGAGTTTAGATGAATGGTTCTCAAGTGTTTTTATCTCAAGACCCTTTTACATGCTTTAATTGAGAATTACAAAGAGCTTTTGTTTGTGTGGGTTATACCTGTCAATACTTTCCCTATTAAAAATTAAATATCAGAAATTTTAAAAATATTTCATTCATCCAAACATAATTAATAAACATGTTAACAGATTTTTATGAAGAATAAATATAGCTTCTTTTTTAAGACTTTTATTTTTTTGTGAGCAATTTTAGGTGTACAACAAAACTGAGAGGGAGGTAAAGAGATTTTCCATATATTCCCTGCTCATACACATGTATAGCCTACCCCATTATCAACTTCACCCACCAGAATGGTACATTGTTTACCACAGATGAACCTCCATTGACATATCATAATCACCTAAAATCCATACTTTACTTTAGGGTTCACTTGTGGGCTGTACATTCTATCTAATTTGGACAAATTTATAATGAATCCTATAGCTACACTATGATATACAGGGTATTTCACAGCCCTAATCATCATCTGTGTTCTGCTTATTCATCTCCTCCACTCCCCACCCCTGGCAACCAACAATCTTTTCACTGTCTCCATAGTTTTGCCTTTTCCAGAACATCAATTAGTTGCTATCATACCGTATGTAGCCTTTTCAAATTGGCTTCTTTCATTTAGTAATATGCATTTAAGGCTCCTCCATGGCTTTTCTTTTTAACGCTGAATAATATTCTATTGTCGATATGTACCACAGTTTACCCATTCATCTACTGAAGAACATCTTGGTTGCTTCAAGTTTTGGCAATTATGAATAAAGTTGCTATAAACATCCATGTGCAGGTTTTTGTGTGGACAACGGTTTTCATTTCGTTTGGGTAAATACCAAGGAGTGTGATTGCTGGATCATATGGTAAGAGTATGCTTCATTTTGTAAGACAGTGCCAAACTGTACCAAGGTGGCGGTATCATTTTGCATTCCCACCAGCAACGCATGAGAGTCCCCGTTGCTCCACATGCTCTCCACACTATTAGTGTGACAGATTTTGGCCATTCTAATAGGTGTGTGGTAGTATCTCATTGCTTTAATTTGCATTTCCCTAATAACATATGATGTGGAGCATTTTTTCATATGCCTATTTGCTATCTGTATGTCTTATGCATGGATATGAGAGCTGGACCATAAAAAAGGCTGAGTGCCAAAGAATTGATGCTTTTGAACTGTGGTGCTGCAGAAGACTCTTGAGAGTCTCTTGTATTGCAAGGATATCAAACTAGTCAATCTTGAAATAAATCAACCCTAAATATTCTCCGGAAAGACTGATGCTGAAGCTGAAGCTCCAATACTTTGGCCACCTGCTGTGAAGAGTTGACTCACTGGAAAAAACCCTGATACTGGAAAAGATTGAAGGCAAAAGGAGAAGGGGGTGGCAGAGCATGAGATGGTTAGATAGCATCATGGACTCAATGGACATGAAATTAAGCAAACTCCAGGAGACAGTGGAGGATAGAGGAGACTGGTACGCTGCAGTCCATGGGTCACAAAGAGTTGGACATGACTTAGTAAGTGAAAAAGAAGAAGAAGAACAACAACAAAAATATCTTCTTTGGGGAGGTGTCTCTTTTGCCCCCTTTTTTGAATTGAGTTTGCTTATTTTCTCACTGTTCTTTATATATTTGGATAACAGCACTTTATCACATGTGTCTTTTGCAAATATTTTGTGATTTGTCTTCTCATTCTCTTGGCACTGTCTTTAGCAAAACAAGAACTTTCAATTTTGATGAAGTCCAGTTTATCCATTATTTCTTTCATGAATCATACCTTTGGTGTCATATCTAAAAAGATATCATCCTACCAAAGGTCATCTAGGTTTTCTCCTGTGTAATCATCTCAGAGTTTATTGTTTTGCATTTTACATTTCAGTCTATGATCCACTTTGAGTTAATTTTTATGGAGGGTGTAGTTTCTGTTTAGATCCATATATTTGGAAGAGGATATCCAGTTGTTTCAGCACCATCTGCTGAAAGGATTATCTTTGTTCTATGTGTCGCTCCTTGGTCACAGACCAGTTGACTACATGTATGAGGGCCTCTTTCTGGGCTCTCTATTCTGTTCCAATGATTATTTGTCTAATCTGTTATCAATATCACACAGTCTTGATTACTATAGCTTTGTAGTGAGCCTTGAATTCAGATAGTGTTGGTATTCCAACTTTGTTCTTTTTTACTACTATGTTGGTCTTTGCCTCTCCATATAATTTTATAATCAGTTTGTTGATATCCATAATATAACTTGCTGATATTTTCACTGGGATTGCCTTGAATCTATAGATCAAGTTGGAAAGAAGTGACATCCTGACAATATTGAGTCTTTCTATTCATGAACATGGAGTATCTCTCAATTTTAGTTCTTTGATTTTGTTCATCAGAGTTTTGTAGTGTTCCTCATATAGGTCGTGTACATATTTTGTTAGATTTGTTGCTAAGTGTTTCATTTGGGGGATGCTAATATAAATGGAATTATGCCTTTAGTTTCAAATTCCCTTTGTTCACTGTTAGTATATAGGAAATAAATTACTTTTATATATAAACCTTGTATCCTGCAACCTTACTATAACGACTTACATTAGTTCTACGAGATTTTTTGTTGATTCTTTCAGATTTTCTACATAGATGATCATGTATTCTGTGAACAAAGTTTTATACCTTCCTTCCCAATCTGTATACTTTTAATTTCCTTCGCCTATCTCATTGCATCAGCAAGGACTTCCATTATGATGTTGGAAAGAAGCAGTGAAAGTGGACATCTTTGCTTTGTACTGGATCTTGGTGGGAAAGCTTTGAGTTTCTCACCATCAAGTATGATGTTAGCTATAGGGTTTTTGTAGATATTCTTTATTTAGTTTAGGAAGTTCCCCTCTATTCCTAGCTAGCTGAGAGTTTTTATCATTAATGGCTGATAAGTGTTAGTCTCTCAGTCATGCCAAACTCTTTGCGACCCCCTTGACTGCAGCCCACCAGGCTCCTATGTCCCTGAGATTTTCCAGGCAAGGATACTAGAGTGGGTTGCCATTTCCTTCTCCAGGGGATCTTCCCAACCCAGGGATTGAACCCAGGTCTCCTACACTGCAGGCAGATTCTTTACCGACTGAGCTATAAGGGAAGCCCTTAATGGCTGATGGATTCTATCCAATGCTTTTTCTGCATCTATTGATATACTCATATGATTTTTCTTTTTTAATCTGTTGGTGTGGTGAATTATATCAACTGATTGCAGATGCTGAATCAGATCTGCACACCTGAGATAAAAACTATTTGATGATGGTATGGGTTCAAGTTGCTAATGCTTTGCTTAATATTTTTGTGTCTATGTTTAAAAGAGCAATTGGTATGTAGATTCTTTTCTTGGTCATGTCCTTGTTTGGTTTGGTCATAGAGTAATGCTAGCCTCGTAGAATGAGTTAAGAAGTATTCTCTCTGTGTCTACCCTCTGAAAGACACTGTAGAGAATTGGTGTAATTTCTCCCTTAACTGTTTGGTAGAATTCCTTAGTGATTTCATATGGGCCTGTTACTTTCTGTATACTCTCTATACATAATGATTTAATAAGAAGACTGTCACTGTTTTACATGTTTACAAATGTCTTAATGTGTAAATGTCTCCAAAATCTCTCTGTGCTAAGTCACTTCAGTCATGTCTGACTCTTTGTGACCCCATGGACTATAGCCTGCCAGGCTCTTCTGTCCATGGGATTCTCCAGGCAAGAATACCAGAGTGGATTGCCATGTCCTCCTCTGGGGGATCTTCCCAAAATCTCTCTAGTGTACAGTTAGCAGACATCTAGATTCTCGTATCTACTCTTATATTCAATCTGTGTGACATGTTGTTCTGGTTAAAGTATATTGAAAAAAATCCAACATTATACAGATATGTAGTTGGAAAGGAGGGGTATTTTAACGACATTTGCAAATAACCTGAGGTCTTATTTGATACTATATCACAACTCCACAAAGCTCCACAGTGGTAGTTTCTGAAAGGTTAATAGTAATATGGACTCTGAAACCACAGCAATAAACTTTTCAAACTCTGTTCAATTAAAATCCAATGCTCTAACATGTATGTTGGATGATTTTTTTTACTCATGCAGGATTCTGTAACATCATATAATTTGGTCATTTGGAAAATGCTAATTCTCTAAATTATGAAGATACTATACATGTTGAAGCATTTCATCATACAATACCAAAATAACTCCATTTGCTTTTATCACTACCTTTTACATCATGTATCTTAAGCATTAGAAACTATCAGATTTAACATGGTGAGTGTAAGTTTTTCGCAATTAGAATTTTCACTTGAAAGCTTGAATTTTATCATTGGCAACAAATAATTTCAGTCACTTAACATTTAAGTAGCAGGCTCACTGTGTTCAATTTCAAGAAAACGTTCACCAAATAAATATCCAAGTGTGAATAACAAGTTTATCTCTTAGTTGTTTTTTTAAGCAAAAGTGATGTTCCAGGATAAAAATGTGTTTAGTTTAGCTTACAACTCAGTCACACAAGTGCTTTTTCTTGAATTAACTCTGTCCTTTGCAGTGCAGAACAAATGCTTTATGCATACTTATTTTTGTCACAAAGAATATTTAAAAAACTAATACTTAAGGGATAAAATTTTAATCAAATTAATAATTTCACTATAATATCAAGAATGTATTTAAGTGAAACTCATTTGAGGGCTAAATCCTTGCTAAAAATTTTCAAGGATAATATTCCTTCTACTCACTAATGATAAGGATATAAAAGGCAACTTTCCTTTTCATCTTCTGTGCAGTGAGTTCTGGGATGTCAATTTCATGCAACAAGAGGAAGATGTTCCATCTTGGGAGAATGGGAGAAGCCAGACTTTTTCTGCACCTTCATGCAGTGGTAAAAGTGGTAAATTATGGGTTTAGTAGAAATCTTCAGCGGGAAAACTACGATCAGTGCTTATCTTGTAGACGCCTTGCTTTCAACTTCAAAAAAAAAAAAAAACTTCTGGGTTCTCTCTATCTGTGTCACTTCAAGAATGCATTTATAAAGATCATTTGGTCTTATTTTACCTGACTTTATAGTTGTTTTCCCAAAGGGGTGTTATTCATGCAATCTAGGCTGTTACATTGCCAGAAGCAGAATTCTTCATCTGAATTTTACAAGAATAGAATTGAATATTTTGATTAAGAAAAATAACCATCAAAACTAGATTCACTTGTTTCACACTGATCTAAACTCTTCAGTGGAGTAATTCGTAATGTCTTATTAGGATTGTTTAAGAATTTATTTTATTGGAATTCTATGTAAACCTGTGATCATCAACGAAATCATGCCACTCTCATTTGGCCTACTTAGATGCTATGTCTCAGCATCATCTTAAGCAAGCACTAAGTACCAAATGGTAAATCAATGCTTGTAGCACATACCTTTCTGGAATCTCATGGTCTAATGCCCGAATCTGTTCATTCTTGTCCATCAGAACTCTAAATTCTGTTCTGATTCTGTACTACTGAATCAGCATACCAAGCAATAAAGTGACAGGTAGCTAGAATTCAAAACAGCATTCTAAAGATGTGTGACCAGACTAACACTTAAAAAGTCTCAGTTATTAGATCTTGCCCTCTTCTTATGACTATCTGAATTACTTCTGATTAAAGAACTAACACACCCAAGTATTGGTGTAAACAACCAGTTTCTCTACTGATTCAAGAACCAAAACTGTCAAATGAGATAATGTGTAAATAGACGAGACTTTCGAAGTTTCTTAAGCTGTCACCCCAGTGCAAAAACACTTTATATCATCTCTAACAGAGTTATCACACTTGTTTCCTGATATTTTTTATTAAAATTCAATCTAAAAACTCCCAAGACTTCATTCTTTCTAAGTCAAGATAATTTGGTACAATACAATATCAAGGTCAACTATTTGGCTTTATTCTACAAATACTTGTTGAGAGGCTATTAGTGTCTCACATTCTCCATTTAACTCTGTGATAACACTTCAAACTTCATTTTAAAATGATAAAAAGTCAATCTAGAAGTCAAACTGTTCTAACTTTTTCAAAATTGTGATGCTATGTCCTTTGAGCTGTCACAGCACTGTATTTTCTTGGGCTATGCTGAAAAGATCTTTGCTTCCTCAGCAGACCAAAATGGGATACTACAGAATTTAATTTGGAGTCCATGGAGCAATTAAATGCTAAAGCAGACATGCCATAAGGAGCTCGCTCAACCACAAAGACTTAATTAGAAACCATGTCAGCTAAAATAACCAACTGAGATGGCTGGATGGAAGAGAGTTTGGTAGCACAAATGTAAATTGACAGAATCAACATTAAAAATCAGTTTAGATATGTACTTAAAAACATTTATAAAAATTATTGATTTTGGAATAAAATCTAAAACCCCTCTAAAAACATCCAAATAAAAAAACCTCAACCTCCTCAAATAGAGAGAAACTCTAGATATACATAAAAAATACAAGTTAAAGTATTTTAGTCAAATATCTTTGAGAGTAACCACTTTAAAGATTATATTTATTTAATTTGACCGTGCCAGGTTTCAGCTGCTACAAGGGGAATCTTCCATCCTTATTTCGGCATGCAGGATCTAGTTCCCTGAACAGGGATCAAACCTATGACCTCTGCACTGGGAGTGTGGAGTTTTAGCTACTGAACTACCAGGGAAGTTCCTGGACCACTTTTTTTTTAATGCTATACCTTTTTTTTTTTTATATACCTGGCTATGAGAAAATTTGTCATAGAAAATTATAAACATGGAAGTATAAAAAAAGAATCACTCAAAACTTTACCAACTATCTGAAACCACTGCTCATGTTGTGAAATATTTTCTCTAGTCTTTTTTTAAACTGTTGAGATAATACTGTCTGTAAAAGCTTTCGTTTCTTAAAGTTAACATTATAAATTTGTAAACCAAAATTTTAAAAGTTGTACATATATTCTGAACTATGGTTACACCACAAATTTACATAACTATACCCTATTACCATATGTCACTTCATATTTGTCACTTAGAAATGACACGGCAATAAATATTTTTATGCCCAAAGTACTTCTGGCATTTCTGACTGTTTCATAGGACTGATGTGTAGAAATGGAATTTTTGAGTAAAGTATTTGAATGCTTTGGGCTTCCCAGGTGGCTCAGTGGTAAAGAATCCACCTGCCAATGCAGGAGTCGTGGGTTCAATCCTTGGGTCTGGATGATCCCCTGGAGAAGGAAATGGCAACTCACTTTAGTATTCTTGCCTGGAGAATTCCATGGACAGTGCATGCTGGTGGGCTACAGTCCCACGGGGCAGCAAAAGAGTTAGCTGGACACGACTTAGTGACTGAACAATAACAATCTGAATGCTTTGCAAAGAAGCCAAGCCAAGTACCATGTGTCACAATGCTAGTCTCATTCACCACAACCACAACTGCACTATCACATATTTCTAAATTTTTACTAAACTGTTAAGAGAAAACTTGTATCTCACTGATTTAATTTGCACTGCTTTGATAATTCATGACCTTGAATATATTTGTTTATTAGCAATCTATACTTTCTCTTTTGTAAATCTAATCATACTCTTAAAAAGTATTTCTGGAGCTCTTTAAATACTGAACATGCTAGCCATTTGTTGCCACTTTTGTTGCTAACACATTTAATATTTTCCTGCTTTGTCTTTTAATCTCATGATTTAGAAACCTTATATTTTCCCTAGCACACATATAATGCAGGTTCACTGTAAAAAATAAAACACAGAGAAGTAAAAAAAAAACAAAAAAAACAGCATGTGAAAATTATATATAATCCCAGACCTAGAACTAAGCATTTTTATACTGTTATTTGTTTTCCTAGTTTAGTTGTATTTATAGAAAAATTGGATCATATTACATACTTTTATAAATTACTCTTTCCATTAAAACATGATGAATATACTTCTATATTAATAAATATTTTGCCATGATGCTATTTACAATGGCCAGAAATATCCACTGTATGGACATTACAATTTAATCTCCTATTTTTGGACACTGCGATTGTTTCCAGTTTTTCATACTATAAGCAATAACCAGGTGAAAATTCTAAGTTAATTCTTTACATTCATGCTTATTTCATGAAGATAAATTTCTATTAATTGGATAACTGAATCAAAGGCATGCACATTTTAAAAACTTTATATGGCTGCCATTTATTCTCTAGAAATTATATTTCCATCAGCTGGTAGATCTTAGCCAACAATGAGTCTTAATATGATTTTTAAAATATATATTAGTTTTGATTTTTATGTAGACAAATCGATGTACATTTTCTTCTGTGATTTTCCCCCACTGCTTAGAATCTTAGAAAGTTCTTCTTTATCCATTGATTTAATAAATATTCATTTTTATTCCCTTTAGTTTTGATTTATAGTCTTCATTTAACTTTCTAATCCACTTGGAATTCTTTTTGCACTGAGTTAAGGAGCTAATTTTTCCTCCTCCCAAATAGTACCAGTACCATCCACTGTATAATTTTCTACTTCCACAATGGTTTGAGAAGTATGACAATCTTTATACAACTATTTCATGCCTATAATTCGTCAAAGTTTTTCTCTGCTTCCAGGATAAAGGTAAAACTCTTTCACATGGCAAAAGTTCTCTGGGATATTGTTTCTGATTCTATATGAAGAAAAATCAACCATCTCTCCCCTAAGTGCCCCTCATACTCTGATAATGTTCTGCCAATGGTATATGCTGGCCATTTCTTGTGTGGTGACATAGCTTTATAATTCTGAGGCACAGAAGACCTTCCCAAAATAAAGCACAACATTAGCAGAAATAACAACAGAAATTACTTCTTACAGACATTTATGCTGTATTAGGCATTTTCTAAGTGCTTTACTATAAGATCTCATTTGTCCCTCACAACAATCCGGAGGTAAGTAATATAACTACTTTGTTTTAAAGATAGAAACTAAGGCACAAAAAGATTAAATAACTTGCCCAAGGTTACAGAGCTAGTAAGTAGAAGAGCTGAAATAAGAAAACAAGTGACCTGGCTCTGCAGTTTGTACACTTAATCACTACACTGCACTGTACAAAAGACATCTGAACATATAAATACTAAAATCTTACTATGTGGCGAAAGACACCTTCTGCAGTGACAAAAAAAAGTGACAAGTAGGGAGAAAATATCTGCAAGATATATAAAAAATGATGCATAGAATACATAAAGATCTACAAATGAGTAAGAAAATACAATCATTTCAATCGAAATGATCCTTAAGCAATTCACGGAAAAACGTAAGTGGCCAATAAACATATAACAACATACTAAACTTCACTAGTTATCAGGGAAACACAAATTAGAGTGATAACGAGATGATATTTTCACCCATTAGAGTGACAAAATTAATGTCTAGTAATATCCAGTGTTGTTGAGGGACAAATGGAAAACATTTCAAATACTGTTAGTAGAAATATAAACAGCTACAGCTTATTATGAGGATATTCCTTTAGGAATAAAACTATGAAATTAAATGTCCTTTTTGCACAATTCTGCTTCTGGGAATCCATCATGTATATGTGCATAAATTCTTAATGCAATGCTATTTATAACACCATCAAGTATACTAGAAACTACCTTAACATCCATCAGTAGAAGAACGGTTAAACTATCCATCTGGACTATGGAAAGTTGTACAGAAACTGCACACTGTAAGTGATAAAAGTCATAAAACATGTAAAGTATGATCCCATTTAAGAACAAAACAGACCTAACAACCTCAAAATATATGTATGCTTATATAATTTCATGAAAAAAGTGTCCAGAACAATTATTATGAGAGAACATTTCTTACTTTATACATTTCCTGTTTTAATCTTTTATAATAATGACCTATTCATACTTAATATTATTTATTCTATTTAATACTTTTATAATTTCTATAAGCTTTGTGTGTATGGGGACAGGGGAACAACAGAGGAGACAAAGGAAACAATGATTAAGCTAAGGCAGGGTTTCTCAACTGTAAAATTACTGGCATTTTGGACCAAATAATTCTTTGGGCTCTTCTGAGGGGGACAGAGAAGGGTTCCTATGCACTGCAGGGTTTTTAGCAGCATTCCTAGCCTCTACCCACTACATGCTAGTAGCACATTCTGCCTCTCCCAAGGCAAAGCATGAAAATCAAGAGCATCTCTAGATATTTCCAAATGCTCCATAGGGGGCAAAACTGCCCCACACTCTAACAACCACTACACTGAGACCTACTGAATTAAGGAATTAAATAATCTGAGAAGCCTCCCTAGTTCCTCAGCCAGTCAGAATTACTGGCACCTGGCCCCATATGGTATCAATTATTGGGAATGTTTTCTTGTTTATCTCTACCAGATTGTGAGCTTCTTCAACGAAGGTGTTTAGTCTGGTTAGTGAGTTATCCCTTGGGCTGTGTTCCTCAGAGTGTGGCCTCAGACCACCTTCAGCAGCTGCACCTAGGAGATTTGTTAAAATTCAGAGTCCTGGATTTCACTTGAGAAGATTTAACAAGCTCCCAAAAGATTCTAATACACACTACAGCATAAGAATTATATTGGAGGTTAATACTACTCCCAGCACAAAGCAGGTGCTTCAGTTCAGTTCAGTCGCTCAGTCCTATCCGACTCTTTGCGACCCCATGAAACGCAGCACACCAGGCCTCCCTGTCCATAACCAACTCCCAGAGTTCACCCAAATCCATGTCCATCGAGTTGGTGATGCCATCCAACATCTCATACTCTGTCGTCCCCTTCTCCTCCTGCCCTCAATCTTTCCCAGCATCAGGGTCTTTTCAAATGAGTCAGCTCTTCTCATCATGTGGCCAAATTATTGGAGTTTCAGCTTCAACATCAGTCCTTCCAATGAAATAAACACCCAGGACTAATCTCCTTTAGGATGGACTGGTTGGATCTCCTTGCAGTCCAAGGGACTCTCAAGAGTCTTCGCCAACACCACAGTTCAAAAGCATCAATTCTTCGGCACTCAGCTTTCTTTATAGTCCAAATCTAACATCCATACATGACCACTGGAAAAACCATAGCCTTGACTAGACGGACCTTTGTTAACAAAGTAATGTCTCTGCTTTTTAATATGCTGTCTACGTTGGTCATAACTTTGCTTTCAAGGAGCAAGCATCTTTTAATTTCATGGCTACAATCACCATCTGCAGTGATTTTAGAGCCCCCAAAAATAAAGTCAGCCACTGTTTCCACTGTTTCCCCATCTATTTGCCATGAAGTGATGGGACTGGATGCCATGATCTTAGTTTTCTGAATGTTGAGCTATAAGCCAACTTTTTCACTCTCCTCTTTCACTTTCATCAAGAGGCTTCTTCACTTTCTGCCATAAGGGTGGTGTCATCTGCATATCTGAGGTTATTGATATTTTTCCCGGCAACCTTGACTCCACCTTATGCTTCCTCCAGCTCAGCGTTTCTCTTGATGTACTTTGCATATAAGTTAAATAAGCAGGGTGACAATATACAGCCTTGACGTACTCCTTTTCCTATTTGGAACCAGTCTGTTGTTCCATGTCCAGTTCTAACTGTTGCTTCCTTACCTGCATACAGGTTTCTCAAGACGCCGGTCAGGTGGTCTGGTATTCCCATCTCTTGAAGAATTTTCCACAGTTTATTGTGATCCACACAGTCAACAGCTTTGGCATAGTCAATAAAGCAGAAGTAGATGTTTATCTGGAGCTCTCTTGCTTTTTCGATGATCCAGCAGATGTTGGCAATTTGATCTCTGGTTCCTCTGCCTTTTCTAAAACCAGCTTGAACATCTGGAAGTTCACGGATCATGTACTGTGAAGCCTGGCTTGGAGAATTTTAAGCATTACTTTACTAGTGTGTGAGATGAGTGCAATTGTGAGGTATTTTGAGCATTCTTTGGCATTGCCTTTCTTTGGGATTGAAATGAAAACTGATCTTTTCCAGTCCTATGGCCACTGCTGAGTTTTCCAAATTTGCTGGCATACTGAGTGCAGCACTTTCACAGCATCATCTTTCAGGATTTGAAATAGCTCAACTGGTATTCCATCACCTCCACCAGCTTTGTTCGTAGTGATGCTTCCTAAGGCCCACTTGACTTCTCATTCCAGGATATCTGGCTCTAGGTGAGTGATCACACCATCATGATTATCTGGGTTGTGAAGATCTTTTTTGTACAGTTCTTCTGTGTATTCTTGCCACCTCTTCTTAATATCTTCTGCTTCTCTTAGGCCCATACCATTTCTGTCCTTTATTGTGCCCATCTTTGGATGAAATGTTCCCTTGGTATCTCTAATTTTCTTGAAGAGATCTCTAGGCTTTCCCATTCTATTGTTTTCCTCTATTTCTTTGCATTGATTGCTGAGGAAGGCTTTATCTCTCCTTGCTATCCTTTGGAACTCTACATTCAAATGGGTATATCTTTCCTCTTCTCCTTTGCTTTTCACTTCTCTTCTTTTCACAGCTATTTATAAGGCCTCCTCAGACACCCATTTTGCTTTTTGGCCTTTCTTTTTCTTGGAGATGGTCTTGATTCCTGTCTCCTGTACAATGTCATGAACCTCCATCCATAGCTCATCAGGCACTCTATCAGATCTAGTCCCTTAAATCTATTTCTCACTTCCACTGTATAGTCATAAGGGATTTGATTTAGGTCATACCTGAATGGTCTAGTGGGTTTCTCCACTTTCTTCAATTTCAGTCTGAATTTGGCAATAAGGAGTTCATGATTTGAGTCACAGTCAGCTCCCAGTTTTGTTTTTGCTGACTGTATAGAGCTTGTCCATCTTTGGCTGTAAAGAATATAATCAATCTGATTTCGGTGTCGACCATCTGGTGATGTCCATGTGTAGAGTCTTCTCTTGTGTTGTTGGAAGCAGGTGCTTACTAATTGTTAAATGTAAAACTAATCTACTTGTCAACTTCAAATATATAAACCCTATTAAATATGAAGTGCTATAAATGATAGAAAAAAATTTAGTTTAAGTAAATTATATTACTTAGTAAGAAACATGGAAACATAACTGAGCTTCCCTGGTGGCTCAGATCGTAAAGAATCTGCCTGCAATGCAGGAGACCCAGGTTCAGTCCCTGGGTCAGGAAGATCCTCTGGAGAAAAGAATGGCAACCCACTCCAGGGTTCTTGCCTGGAGAATTCCAGGGACAGAGGAGCCTAGTGGGCTACAGTCCATGGGGTCACAGTTGGACAGGACTACGTGACTAACACACAAACATAATAAATTTGCTATCTGTTGTATGAGAAAAATTAAAAGCCAGATATCAAATCTCTAATGAAGATAATAGCATCAGTGATAAGGAAACTGATGGCAAGTATTTTTCAATTAAAGTGATCAAATGTACAGTTAGCCTTGAACAACATGGGTTTGAACTTCAGCAGTCCATTTATACAAGGATATTTTTCAATTGTTAAGTTCTACAGTACTACATGGACAGTACTACTACTGGTTGAATCCTTAGATTCAGAGGAACTGGAGATAACAAGTGCCAACTGTAAGTTATAAGCAAATTAATCCCCAAGTTGTTCAAGGGTCAACTGTATTTTTTAAAAATATTTTTTAAATGGTGTGATAGATATGAATGTGTCATCTATCTAAACTTCAACCTCATGGACAATCAACTGTCCTAGCTGAGAATCTGGTGGAGGGAGCGCTTATCACATAGATACTGTAATTGTAAGCACTTTATTCATAATGTGATCAACACTTGAGACATCGCTAACAGCATAGTGAATATCAAAAATGGGATTTATAAGTAAAATGAATAGCTTGTTGGCTAACAAGACGAAAGCTAAAAATGGGTTTCAAGGCTTCCTGGGTGATTCAGCGGTAAGAATCCATCCGCCGGTGTACGGTGTAGGGGACATAGTTCAATCCCTAGTCCGGTAAGATCCCACATGCTGGGGAAAAGTAAGCCTATGAGCCACAACTACTGATCCCATGTGCCCCCAAAACTAAGCTAGTGTGCCACAACTACTGATCCTGCACTCTAGAGCCCAGGAACTGCAACTACTGAAACCGGCATGCCCTGGAGCCCGTGCTCAGCAACGAGAGAAGCCCGCAATGAAAAGCCCCTGCACTGCAGCTAGAGAAAAAACCAGGCAGCAATGAAGACCCAGCACCGCCAATAAACAAATTAAATTTAAACAAAAAAAAGAGTTTCATTACTAAAATTAAAACACCGAAGAACTGTGAATTAGATAAAATATATTCACCACTATTAAATAGAGTATAAAAATCCAGCAAGACGGATAGCTTTTACTTATAGAGATGGTGCCTGGAGTTGACTCCAGTCTTCTATCTAGCCACTGGTTTGGGAGCATTTCTGGGTGCCTGATGCTGACCAGAAGGGTAACTGACTTTTCCTTTGTGAATGCTGGGCATTTAGTTTTACTGAACCCTTCATCCACAGTGATGGTTGGAAACCTGAAACGAAGAGAGCTCAAAGCTTCCTTCCTGGGCCTTACAGAACAGGTTGCTATGAATTGTTTTGTGCCTTCATGCTCATGAATGAATGTTTTAAAAATATCTGTTTGTGGCATAATGTGCTCATTTCTTTATAATCTGATAGTAAGATTGTAAAAAAACACCTTCAAACTTCTCAGTGGCCACCACTATCTGCAATAACAAACAAAAGAGAAAACCCCTAAGATTTATACATGATCAACTTGGGTTAGGTCATTTTACAACAACTACATCTACATTCTTTTCCTAATGATAACGATTTATATCAGCTCTAGACAACTGTTAAATATAAAACACAATCCAATGATCTTTAAAATTTCTTAACCAGAAAAATCTTAGGAAACTGTCCTTGATGTTTGTATAACATGAAGCTAAAAATCACCGTCCTCACACCATAAAAACAACTTTCTGATACTGACATTCATTAAAGAGTAAATATTGATATAGTGTTACAAATAACATTAAATAAAGAAAGACATGAAAGTTGGGTTATTTACCACCAGAGATATACTACACCACTTAAAAAAAATGAGGTAAATGAGATATTTAAGGGAGACCAGAACACATGAGGACAATCTGGGGTTAAAGCATCATTCATATAGCTTTAAAATTCAAGCATCATCACTGCCATCACTACAAAAAGGACAAGGAACATTCAGTTTGTGCAAAGTGGAGAAAAGATGAAACAACCAATTATGGGATGCACATGACTAGCATTAAAAACTACTGAACAGTTTTTCTAAGTTAGAGATAGCATGTTTTCTCTCCCTTATGTGATAAACTAGTACCTTTGCATTCTACCACATGAGGAGTTTAAAAGTGGTGAATCTATGCCTGAATTTCTAAAGGAAATATAGAAATTTCCTTTGGTGGTCATACAGAATTCTTTCATCTCCTCCTTTGGATAGTTATTTTAGCAGCTCATATGGCCAACTCCAAACCTACCAGAAGAGTATGGACAAAATGCCATCGTTAGAACACATGCTTCTTTCCTTGTACTTCCAGGTTCTAGCATCAATGGAATATGGTTTTTACAATTACTTGCTATTGAACCAAGTGGATTAAGTGTTTTTAAAAAGTTATTTTCTGCCTACAGGTAACTAAAAAGATATGAAAAATGAGACTAACTCTTCATTCTATATCTAGTCCTCATATTGATGCCCCAACTTCATAGTTTCCAGTATAATTAAATACTTAGCTAAATATTTTTGAGTGTTGAGCATGCTTCAGGGCAAGTTGTAGGATATTCTTTCTTTAGATTAAAAAAAAAAGTCATATAGATAATTACCATAGCTTTTTGTGATGTTTTTAGATACAACTTTGCCTAAGAGCAGGAAGGTAGGTAGGTGATTTCTGAAAGTACTTTTCAGCTCCAGGGTGATAAAAATATCTTAAACTTCCTGCAGTTGAAAAGCCATAATTAACCATTAAAATTTAAAAGTGAACAATCACATACAGTTAAGCTACAATTCTCTGGAATATAGCACCCCCCCAAAAGAGGTAATATAAAGAGCAATTAATATTTTCAGCTACAAATCAGAAATATTGTTAAAATGCAATATTCAACACCTTAAATTATCACCATTTTAAATAAATAATTTATCTGGTTATAGAGAAGTTCTTCAGTAAACAATAATAGATAACACTATTTGTATACATGGATCTACTACACAGCTCTCTATAAGAATTGTATAACCTCCCCAATCCTAATCACATGTAGAGTTCTTTTCTTAAGTACGTAATACAAAAGCTTGGAAGACTATAAATGAGAGAGACCATATGAAACATATCACTCAGATTTTTTCCTGCAATGATAATGTTTACACATCTCTTACATTATGGATTTCTATAATTCTAGCTGCTGCTTGTCAGATCAGTAACAAAACTCACTACAATAACAGCTTACCAAGTGTTGAGTACCAGTCTAAGCAGATGTGTTAATACACAATATTCCTATGAAATAGGAATGCTATTATTTTCATTTTACAGATAAGTAAAACGAAGTACAGAGAGGTTGATCAGATTTCCCAGGACTATACAACTAGGAATGTCCAAGGCCTGCACTCTGAACCATCCCAACCACTATACTAAAAAGATTCTGAGGAAGCAGACCATTGGCTGGACCTAGCAGCTTATAGAGACAGAAGAGATTTTCACAGATAAATATTTTTCTATGAAACAAAAATTACACTTCATTCCACTTACATCTCCTTCCATATTTCCGTATATTCCAACACCCTTTATAAAACACAGTGACCTATGTTTTCACACTCGTTGCTCTAAAAGCACTTACAAAGTTAATAACCATGCTTCTCATTTGTTTACTGATCTATTTTGAAATAATTATTTGATCTTCACTGACATCTTGTTAAGTAGGTAAGACTGGTGCAATTACCACTGTTTACAGATGAGGAAGGAAACTTGGGCCCAGAAAGTTTAAACTTGCTACAAAATATCAAGACATATCTAAAAGAGTTCTTCTTTTAGTTCTACTACTATATTCATTTAAATCCTATCATCAGTTCTACTACTGTGTTCATTTGCAGAGTTTTGGGTTTTGGTTTTTGTGTTTTTGAGGTAGATATAGGATGAAAAGAGTTCATGTATATTCGAACTCTTCATCCACTATAAAAGACAAGAGGCTTGCCCTGTTAAGCAAAAGGAGTTGTGCTGAAGTTATGTAAAAAGAACTTGGTTGGCCCTTCACATAACACAGCAGCAGACTTGGCTAGCATATTTTTCATGTGAATAAACATATCAGCAAAGGCAAGTACCCTAAAAGATAGTATCTCTAAAACCAAAGTCTTAGATTTTTACTTGGAGAACATTATCTAGCAAGATTTATTTCTGGTTAACTACTGATAAAAATTTCAATTCAGTTCTTTTGGGTTTTATGCAATTATTACCATCCTATGGGAAGAACTTTCTGCCAATCAAACTGTGTCTGTAGGGCTGGCATATGTCTGGTGTGGTACCTAGTATACTCCTGGTGCTCAAACTATAATACAAGCAACAACCACCACCACCAGGTTACGGCATTCACAGTGATCTGACACAAAAGCCGTGCATAACTAACAGTCAGAAGAACTGTAAGCAGTATTTGATAGGTTCTTTTTTTTTTTTTTTTCGGCCATGCCACACGGCTTGTGAGGTACCAATTCCCTGACCAGGGATGGAACCTAGGCCCTTGGCAGTGAAAGCACAGTGTCCTAACCACTGGACCAACAGGGAATTCCCAGACCACTTCTTCTAAAATCTAATAGCAATTTGCATATGATGTTTACATGTTCATATTTTAACAGTCAATATGTTCTTGCATGGGACAGAAAAGCAATTATTAGCTAGGTTTTCCTAAATGCTTGTCTTTTTTTAAGAAATAGGATCCTTTCATGGAGCTTAAAAGGAGCTAGGCAAGATCAAACTAGGAAAGTGTACCTCTATTCATTAGGTTTAAAACGTGTGTGTGTGTGTGTGTGTGTGTGAGAGAGAGAGAGAGAGAGAGAGAGGCTGAGTGATTGCGGAGAGGGGGATGAGGGAGGGGGCAGAACTCAAAAGACAAAAGATCTGCCTCTGCCTGTTCTCAGAAATTAGAAAAAATCAGAGGTCATGAAAAGAGGTGTTCAAGAAAGAGGAAAACTTGAATGTCATTAACTCCATAACAAAATGCACAATCCTTAGGTTTTATTCACAGGGTTTCTTCTGAGAGAATCAGGTAACATAAAATATATGAAAGTGCTTTGTAAATGGTACATACTATGGAATTTAAAGTGTTCAACTGCATCACAACTTTGAATAAGTCACAATTCATTTGTAATTACAACTTCACATTTAAAAATTCTAACAATGAAAATCATAAGTTCTATGTGGGGAAAAATAATGACCCAGTAAAAATTTAACAGTTTGTTTCTTATATACTTAAAAACTATCAATGTATATGGTTAAATGAAAGAAAAAAATCAAAGTACAAAATGTTATTATTAGGCTTTTATTGTGTATTTAAGAGGTGATATGGGCATTTCTGGAGCTATACATAGAAAATCTAATATTAAGTTCTCTGAGGAAAAGAAAAGAGGAACAGAGTAGAGAGACAGACTTACTTTTTTATATTGGTTTCTTCTAAATCAACTTTGGCCACCTATTATTTTTCAAAGAAAAAATTAATTTCAAACTAATAATGAAAAAGGTGGAAAACTGTTTTATTGTTGAAAGCTTGGTAAAAATAAATAATTTCAAGGAAAAAAATCAAGCTTATGCAAAAGTTTTGAAAAGATGATGCTATTTAAGATATCACATTTTAAAAAATAAAATAAGGATTCAACAATTGTTTTACTGTTTCCTAAAACCCCAGTGTTCTCCATTAAAGAACTGGATGTAGCTTTTCATATCATAGCAATGGCATGGGTAGCGTCAGTGTCAGAATTCATGTTCATTTGCATGACTATTATTACCTTCTGAACTTTTTTTTTTTTTTTTTCCAGTGGGTTTTGTCATACATTGATATGAATCAGCCATGGATTTACATGTATTCCCAATCCCGATCCCCCCTCCCACCTCCCTCTCCACCCGATTCCTCTGGGTCTTCCCAGTGCACCAGGCCCGAGCACTTGTCTCATGCATCCCACCTGGGCTGGTGATCTGTTTCACCATAGATAGTATACATGCTGTTCTTTTGAAATATCCCACCCTCACATTCTCCCACAGAGTTCAAAAAGTCTGTTCTGTATTTCTGTGTCTCTTTTTCTGTTTTGCATATAGGGTTATCGTTATCACCTTTCTAAATTCCATATATATGTGTTAGTATGCTGTAATGTTCTTTATCTTTCTGGCTTACTTCACTCTGTATAATGGGCTCCAGCTTCATCCATCTCATTAGGACTGGTTCAAATGAATTCTTTTTAATGGCTGAGTAATATTCCATGGTGTATATGTACCACAGCTTCCTTATCCATTCATCTGCTGATATACAAGCAACTCCTGCAGCTCAATTCCAGAAAAATAAATGACCCAATCAAAAAATGGGCCAAAGAACTAAACAGACATTTCTCCAAAGAAGACATACAGATGGCTAACAAACACATGAAAAGATGCTCAACATCACTCATTATTAGAGAAATCAAAACCACAATGAGGTACCATTACACGCCAGTCAGGATGGCTGCTATCCAAAAGTCTACAAGCAATAAATGCTGGAGAGGGTGTGGAGAAAAGGGAACCCTCTTACACTGTTGGTGGGAATGCAAACTAGTACAGCCGCTATGGAAAACAGTGTGGAGATTTCTTAAAAAACTGGAAATAGAACTGCCATATGACCCAGCAATCCCACTTCTGGGCATACACACTGAGGAAACCAGATCTGAAAGAGACACGTGCACCCCAATGTTCATCGCAGCACTGTTTATAATAGCCAGGACATGGAAGCAACCTTCTGAACTTTTAAAAATTAATTTTAAATTTTTGAGGCATAAAGTAGGTGTAGGCTTAAGTTTCTTAAATAACTGTTTTTGAAGTAGTTTAGTAGTTTTATTTTAAAAGGAAGAAAATTCCCTATACACAAGAATGTAGGGAAAGAAAACGCTCTGTTGTCATGATATTTCAATAACATAACCCCAATGTTTCTAATAGGTTTGATCAATCCTTTCTTGTTTAAAATGTCAATAATATAACGACAGCCTAAAAACATTCCTTCAGTTAAAATCAGGAATTATACTGATTCCTTATAAAATAGTATAGTACCATGAAAAATATGTTTTATACATATTACTTGATAAAGTTAGAAAAAGTTATCAATGCACTATATTAAATATTTTATAAAAGGAAAAAAATAAAGGCAAAGCATTTTACACCCGATAATGTGAAACCTATAGTTCTTATCAAAAAAACCAACTCAAAGATAAACTAGTGGTCTTGATCCACAACCAAATATCCCTACTTTGAGGGCAGGAATTCTGACTTAACTTTAGAGATACAATTGGCTTTTTTAGAGCAACAAAAATTAACAAATGAATTCATATAAAGTTGAGAAGGAAAATTCAGAAATTGTCACCGTTTCACACATATTTCCAAGCAGAGTCCAAACAAATTGTTTAAAAAATACTAAAGCATTGGTTCTAGAAGTAACTGAAGTATTCCAGTAAAAGTAAAGTCCTAAAATTAAGTATCAAGCTCCATTTTTATCCTGATAACCACTTTAAATTGGAATTATCTACTAAGAAAAGATGGAGAATGGAGATGAATTATGTTGAAGAGGTTTGCTGGGAAAAGAGCAGAAAAGACCAGCTGAGCAAACAAGGAGAAGGATGAAAAAGATCGACATTTCAGAATTTATTATTTCTCTTCATATTATTTTAAGAGTCCTTTGAGAAGAATGCTAAAATCTTAAGCATCTAGACAAATTTATACCATACCTGCTCTTTCCGTTTTTTAAGATCAGAATACTTAGGCTCTACTACTATTCAACAGGGAAGGACAGAAACCCTTTTTTTGTTTTCTTTAATCAAGGGCCATTGACCCACAGAGAAAAACTTAACACAAAATAACTTAGAGTTATACAGACTTTTTTTTAATGAATTTTGCATATTTTAGAAAGGAAACATTTAAAATTTCTCTAATCTAAATCTACACTTTATTCAAACTTTAATACTGAAAAGGGGCAAAGAACAGATTTTAACAAGGAAGAAAAGTGGAAAAGAATCACAGGGCATGTTTAGATGGTGAAGAGGGGATTGAGGGAGAGACTGGTTTTGGAGGTGGTGAGAACAGTGGCAAATCAACAATGGAATCACATTAACCCGTTAAGAAACTTTACTAAGAAAGGAGGTAAACTGAAGGAATCAGCAGGGAAAAACTAATATTTGTATTTCTAAAATGCTGCTAGCTAGGCACAGACAATTTGAACTGGAGGCTCAGTAACTCTTGTCTAAAGTTGATAAATCACGAAATAGAGTACAAGCAGATCCTAGAGAACTAGAAGCATGGAGGGAACTACCAGGAGAACCAGAACCTGAAGCAATTATAAGAGGTTGCCTCAAGGGACTGGGTTGAAGGTAGGAAGAGAGGTAAAGGAGAATCGCTGACTTTTTGTAAAAGTTCTTCCATACTGTTTCATTCGTTAACATGTGTCTGCATTGAAAAAACTAAAAACATGATTTTTAAACTCAAAAATAAGAAAGGGCCTGACCTGTGTTAAAAGTTGTTTTTGTTTTGTTTTTAGCTAATTCCATCAAAAGGTTCTTGTCAAAAACCAACTTGATTTTTTTTCTATGTGTACACACGTTAGTTACGGATGATTAACAAAGCATTCATTCTTCTATTTGCCTTGGCTGAGAACTGACTTGTGTTAGAGTTAGGGAAATATTTCACTATATACGGAGACGATATGAAGTGTCGCTTATTTAAATATACATAAGGCAAAAGAAAAGGTTTATACATGTTTCAGGCTGACAAACAATAAAAACACTTAAGTAGGTCGAAGTGTAGAGTTTATCCTACTCAGAAACTAGGAAAAATACTATGTACCTTTTCTTTCTTTACCCAAAACAGTTTTTCTGAACTTATCTATTTAGTATTTTAATTTTGATGGAATGGTAAGATATTTATTTAAAGAAGATTTGCTATCAAATATGACAGAAGAAATCATGATTATTTTCTTTAATTTTTAAATATGCAGAGTTTTTTTTTTAAATAAACTTTTTAAAAAGAATAAAATGTAGCTATATTGCAAAATCTGAATTCCTCAAGTTTAGGGGAAAATAAATATCCAAATTTAGCCTGACAGTCACTCAAAGTGTCTTTACTTTTAAGGTGTACAATGTTTAAAAAATAATATTCACTTGGAAGGAAAGTTTTCACATACGCAGAATTAGTGAGAGATGCAAACCTATCCTGTCTTTTAATAATTTTTATAAATATCACATTTTTAAAAAACTACTTTATCCAGTAAACAAAACATTTAATTACTGTCAATATTTGTTTGATTGACAATTCAAAAATAGTAATATGAGTTAATCCATACTGTAACTGACTTTTGAATATACTTTTACTGAGTCCACCAATATAGGGTGCAGTAAAGAAAAATAAAAGTACATAAGGAAACAACGCTGTGGATTATTTAGAAACTGACCACTAAAGAGAACAGGATGGATTTGAAGTCAGTTCTCAGATCTTCAATTTATTACTAAATTGCTAAAATAAGACCCTGATGCTGGGAAAGATTGAAGGCAGAAGGAGAAGGGGACCACAGAGGATGAGATGGTTGGACGGCATCACCAACTCGATGGATATGAGTTTGAGCAAGCTCCAGGAATTGGTGATGGACAGGCAAGCCTGGTATGCTACAGCCCATGGGGTCACAAAGAGTCAGACACAACTGAGCAACTGAACTGAACTATTTATAAAAAAAATAATTAGACACAGGATGAAAATCAGAAATGAGGACAATGATAAAAAAACACTGCTTGCATTTTATTTGGATATCTTGGGCCATTGATGGTACCATACAAATTTACAGTAAGTAAGACTTCAGATCCAGGGCTTAACTTCACAGATAGCTCCTCTGACATAAGTATCTTTTCCTCTCATTTTCCTTCCTTCCTAACACATATGATTGGCAACTACTTTTTCTTTCAATCCCAGCTAAATTATACTCCTCCTATATATTTTTTTTACATTGGATCATAACATTTTTTTAGTCTTTTCTATTTCTCCCTTCTTTCTTAGTAGATCATATGAAGCACATGAGTCATCAGTTATAAAATACATATCATTATCAGTTTAGGATAATTCTTTTCAATCTCCTGAAAGGTAATATAACCCGTTTACCAAATTAGATAGAGCAATCTCAGGTAGCTACCTTCCATTTTATTTCATTTTTACCATACACAACCCCTACTCATCACCTTCATTTTACATGATCTACTTGCTGACATGTATCCATTGAAATCTGTTTCTAAATTGAGCTCTGAATCTAGTCACCAAAACTGCCCTTGAATCAACAAGACCATTCCAAAAGCCTAGGACAATGATAAGTTTTGCATAATAATCTGAAGCCCTACAGATTTTCACAAGGTCAAGCTATCATCGGAGTGAATTCCAGCGAAAGAATCATTGCAGACTCATAGCTTACTCATATGAGTGGAGATCCACTCATAGCTCACAACTGGGGAGCAGTTCCCTGAGTGGAACTGCTTTTTTATACTAATGCAAAAGTATCAGCTCTCAAAGCACTTCTACGGAAGTCTGAAAATAATGTACATCATTTAAAAATAAGAAATGTAATAACACTAATTATTAATTTAATCTACTCTAAATGCAAATAAAGAGTAGCAACCTAAAAAAATTATACAACATGCATATGTTCAAAGCAAAAAAAGAACAATGATAAACCAAAACCAACTTATTAAAATGATAGGATTATGGATTTTTCTTTTTAATATCGCCAGTACTGTCATTTCATCAGTTGTGAAAATATTTAAAAGACCCACTAAGCTCTAACTAAAAAAATAAGTCTAAAAGACAATAAAGATATATGTATATATTAATTTTACTTGCACAATATTCCCAGCACTTCTGACTCAACAGAATTTATCTTCACCTTCTTCAGACACCTTCTTCAGGCATGAAATTAAGAACGGCGTAGGTATCAGGACTTAAATGTTTCATTCCACGTTTATTGAGAACAAAATGGATATCCATTTAGCCATTTACTGGATATTTATAAGCATATAGCATCCTCCTGAGTATTCTGTTTACAAAATAACATGCTCTTTTTACCCTTAGGTAACTGCCTAAAATGAACAAGGAGAGACAAGATGGTCACACAGAAAGTTAAATAACAAGGTAAAAATTTTTTTTTTATTTACAAGTTTAGTATACAAATAAGCAACAAATATCATCTTTCATTCATTGAAGGTCTACTTGTAAAACATTATTCTAAGTGTAGAAATCAGTCAGGTACACTTAAATTTCTGTCACTCCAAAAATAAGCTAAAAAATGGGACGTTTCAAGAAGGAGAAAGGAATAGCAATCACCAATCTGGCTGAACTGGAGGACATTACTGGCTTACAGGGGCAGATCTCATGTTAAGGGACAATCATTCTGTAGCTTACATAACAGGAAATACATGCCCTATTCTTTAAATTGGCTTAGACAGCAGCATATGCAGCACTTTAATTAACTGTAGCAATGGACATAACTTAAAAGCAGAGATCTGAAATAATACACTGTAAGTAGTACTTGTAAGTCAACATTAATCCACGCTTAACCTATATATAACAACATGTGTCCAATGCTGTATCTAGATTGTAAGGAAAAGGCTGGGTATAACACAATTAAATTCAGAAATACTGAAATGAAAATGCTTTATGAGCAAAGTTCTAATTAATTAGCAATATCCAGAGAACAAGCATTGCTGCTGAGTATTAGTTTTTGAATTCCAGGACAGAAATTTACATCAACATTAAAAATAACCCTACTTTAAAGCAATCTTTAGTTTAGACATCTAAACTATTATAAATATTATTAAAGAACACCTGGTCACTATTCTGATCAAATAATATTTCTATAAGTCTGTATTTTAATAATTTTTAAAATATACATTCTAATCATTCTATAAAGAAAATTTCTAATGGCCATTTATACATATATTAAAAAGTCATTAAAAAGTGATCTCTTACAAAGCTTAAACTAACTACAAACTTGTTACCTACCAAACTTGATGTCATAACTTATTTAAAAAATTTTTACACTTATTTTCAAATAATTATAATTTATATTGATCATCTTTCAAAATGAAACTAAAGCATTACACAGCTTATATTATTCAATAAGTCTACTTGTTTAAAATATTTGCAAAGTTTAAAATTAACTGACATTTTAAACTTTAGTATGTAGCTAGTATATAGATATCTGAAGCAGGTGATCTTGTGCACTGAATTTAAATGAATAATCCAGGCATTGCTGCTGGATATTCAGATCCTGTTTTAATTACTTTTAATTTAATTTTTTATTTAATTACTTTTAGTTTAAATTTTTATTTAATTACTATCAACTTCAGTAAAACAGACCCTTATCTATTAAACCTTTGATTATAAATATTTTTCTTACAATAAATTCCGTTTTTCTAACACAACTGAATTATGTTCTATTTGAAGAGACACAAAAGGCAAACATTTAAAATCATGTTATCTCAGTTTACACATGAAACTTATATAATGTTATAAACCAATGTTACCTCAATTAAAAAAAGGAAAAAATCATGTTATCACAAACATGCAAATACTTTAAGCTGGCAGGTAGAACTTCAGAGTGGGGAATCAAGAAAATGAATTAAAGTGAACAGTTTGCTACTAATTAGCAATATGACTTTGGGCTAGTTATTAGATCATGATACCTTGGTTTCTTTATCTGTAAAATGAGGGAGAATTTTATGATTTTCAAGGCTCCTTTCAGCTCTAAGTTTCTATGATTTGATTATCTAAATTAAGAAATCCATATCTCCATTAGGAAACTAGGTTCTAAAATAATAGACTAATGTGATAGTGGATTATAACTTAAAGAAAACAACAAAAATATTATAAACACTAATTTGAAATACATCAGCTATCAGAAAGCAATGCTTTTGAGATAGACAAAACCCAGGGGTGATTATTGAATACGCTTGTGGTTATTTAATGATGGCATGAACAACAAAGTTTGCAAAACAGCACAGTTCATTTAAGCATACCACTAGCAGAAATATTTAATTTACTGCAAAGACGGAAACTACTGACAAGTAACAGAGAATTACACTGAAATATTTTACATCTTACTTTTGATATGTAACCCTGTTACACTCTGTAAAACTCACACAGAAACTAAAAATATTTAAGTATTTTTAAATTTTATATTAATGAATTATCACTAAAACTAGGGATAAAGTATGTCTTGGGATAAAGCCTTTTTCTTTTAATAACACTAACAGTCACATAATATGTACATGAACACTATTTTCTATAAAACTGAAAATTTTTCTGAAGGTTCAAACATGCCACCACCAAGCACCTAATAAAATACAACTTTAAATAAAGGCAAACAATTTACTTCCTATTACTAATCTAATATAGGTATTACTGGAATCCAATTTTCTTTCAAAGGTGTGTCTTTTCAAAGAACATCCAACCACCGAAACATTATTTAAAAAACAAAACAAAAGAAAAGTTTAAAAAACTTTTGTGTTAGAAATTGTCCCAGGACTATATTTTGACATTTTTAGCAACCTGACAAACCACTCTGTTTGCTTTCTTCTGCCAATACAAATCAAGCCAAGGAGTAGTTTCTTCATTTATTTCATTCAATGTCACAAGACTATACTATGCCAGGGTAAAGGTCAATCATCAATAATGTGTGCTGTTGTTAAGTTGAAATATAAATGTTCATCTGGGCCCTATTTCAAAGGCTGGCCGATTGTAACCTATTTAATAAGATCTATAAAACTAGAAGAATATGGGAAGTCCAAGAAGTAAAATACCCCTTTCCCACCAAAAATCCCGTAGTAAATTAAAGAAGGTACTTAGAGAACTTTATGTGGTTGGCCATCAGAAAGGTTTTTTTTCTTTTCTCTAGTAGCTTTAACAACCTCATGTTTTTAAAATAAATTTGCAAGAAGGCTACCCTGCAGGCATCTATGACAGTGTCATGAGGTTTCATAGCTAGTGTGGGTGGCTGGATAAAGTTGGACATTGACCAGTTTTGTGTATGCTAAAAGGCACCAGGACGAAACGCTGTATTCGGCAATTGGTTATGAGACTGCCAGTGCAGTGGGTTGGAAGATGTATGCGTTGGCACTCTGTGTGAAACCGGTATGCTTACTGAAAAGGTTACTGCAGTCTTGACTTTGGCAGCTATCTTCTTCAAGTGATCATGAAGAACTAAGAGTGAGATCCAGAGTTAAATCTATGAAGATCAGAAGCTGTGCATGTTTGAAGTACTGCCTGTCCTTTATAACATTGCGTCCTCTGAAACAGAAGCATGGAGTAGTCCCTTGAGGGCGGAAGGGGTGGGAGGTTTACATAACTGAGAAAGTGTCACACTTTAAAACACTCAGGTAATTTAACTCTCAACTTTCAGGGCGGCATTTAACTTAAACCATTAGCAGATGTAATTATGTAAATGGAAGAAGCAACTCTGTAATATGTAAGTATGAATATCATCAGGTTAAGAGCCCCACACTCTGTCTACCATATGTCTGTGTCTTTCTAATGTACATTCTGAGCCCTCTGCATTCAAAAGCAATTTGTGATGACTATACAGTCTCACAGAATACTTTTAGACAAGGACTACTCTTAATGTCACTAAGGACAACTCTATGTTATTACTCTTGACTGGATTTATAAAGGAAGGGCAATGCGTTATACATGGACAATTTCTGACCTTCACGTGTAACTCTGGATCTCACTCTTAACTCTTCATGATCACTTAAAGAAGGCAGCTATGAAAGTCAAGCCACTTCCCTTTAAGACATCTTTTTGTAGTGACTCCTCCCACTTTTTCCATCACTACTTAAATCAAGTATTTTTTCTCACCAGAGCTAAAAAATAGCAAGAAAGAATTATTCATGCACAGCTGAGTGGTGTTTCATAGACCTGTGCTGCAGCAGCTAATACAGGATCATGGCATGCCTTCAATGTCTGCAGTTAGGTCCTGAAATCATGATTCTACTGGGTATAGATCAAAGACTGCATAGGTTTTTATTAGAGGTCCCTGTCGGCAAACCTTTGGGAATAGGTACTAAGAACTAAATACAAAGTTAAGTAAAATAATTTCTCGGTAATAAAATAGAGAAAAGTTGCTTTTGGGGGCTTCCTAAGTGGGGCAGTGGTAAAGAATCTGCCTGCCAATGCAGGAGAAGAGTGGTTTTTAATTAAAGATGGGGGGAAAAAAAGAGCCTTTTAAATGCAAGCATGATAAAACTGAAAGAAAAAGTGTATAATTAAACTGGAATTTCAAGCGTCTAGATTCTAGAAACAGAGTTCTTTTAAGCAATCTGATCCTTTAAAATTCTAAAGTTAATTTTTTTACATAGGAAATATCTATGATTATTACTCTAAAAGACTGATATGCAATACCCCTCCCCCACCTACTTGATTAAAATTTATTTTTAAAATTGGGATGATTTGATTTTTAAGGAGCAAGTACTGTATCACAAACAGATACTAACCATGACAACATATCCTAGTGGGCTGAAGTTGGGTTAAATAAGAGGAAATCTACAAATATCTGATAGAATAAAGGAAAAGTCCATATAAACTCTAAAAAAAAGAAACTATTTCATCAGCTAGTGTATTTTTAAGCAATGTCGAAGAATACTACAGAATTGTTCTATAATTATAAAAGTATTCTTAGCATGTGAAAGAAAACAATTCTAAACAACTTAATTTAACAAGAGGCATTCTTTAAAATTCCTTTTTCCTGGCACTAAAACTAAACTGTCACTAAAAGAAAAGCAGAAAAGATCCCCGAAAGCCCTCAATCTAAAATACAATTAGTATTTTTGAAGTAAAGAAACCACCCTATGCCCTCCCCAAAATCACAACCTTAAAGAGTTGTGACTAAAATATTAGCCAGTGCTCTGTGAACCATTTTATATTAAAATTGGATAGTTCCAAACATCACACATATAAAAAGTATTGTTTGACACAGTGCCATTTTGATGATAAATTGCAATCTATAGCTCAAATAATTCTACCCAGGGATTAACATTTCAGAGGCTGAGCCAGAGATTATGTGTGTGGATCTTGAATTTCATCATCTCCCTTTGGCACAATAGCTTATTCTTCCTTTTTTCATCTATCTTTTCATGAAGGGTCAGGAAAGCTTAGCCTTGCAGTTGCATTCATTTCATCTCTACATTAACCAGATACCTTGCAGTCTTTAGTTCTTATGTGTTATTCCATTACAAATACTATACTGCACTATAGTATGGCTAATGAGGTTTGTACCAAATCAAAGGGTGCCATCAAGTGGTTATAATACTCTAAACAGCACTGCATTAAATGACTCTTCCAGATAGACCTTCAATATAGACAAACTGCCACTCCTCTATGAAAGCACATATTACCGGGGGTAAGGAATGGGGAACTACCCATTTTAATTTGTGTTCTTTATTTTCTATCCTTCAGGAACTGCTTTTCTGCATGTTGTATTTATCAAGTATCGTTTTAGTGTCAAAGTTAGGTTTAATATTTTTGCCTGCAGATTATCAAATGATCTTTATTGGGCAAAATTCAGGCATGGCAGTGCTACTGGGAATTAAACAAACTTATCTATCAAAATTCATGACGAGATTAACAGGAGTTTATTTCTGAAAATAAGCAATAATAGTACACATAGTTATAGAAAGACTATGTCTTGTCAGATCTATTTCTTATTACTAATGAAAAACTGCAGGCTATGAAAGAGAGTCAGTATTATTTGATCTATTTCATGAAGCCATTTGTAAGGTTTAACAAGGAACTGCTAGGTTCACTGTTACATTTTCAAATGTTAGAATACATTGTTAGAAATGTATTTTCAGACATTAAGAAAACTTTCAACAGTCTATTCAACAGGCTGCAAGGGTCATTTAGAGTTTTGAAGATAGGAATCTAGAACTGCTCTTAGAAAACACACAAGATAACTTGCAATACAAATGGATCCATTCTGCAGAGCTGGATAAACTGCTCCTGCCCTGAACCATTCTGTATCAGGGAAATCTTACACACAGGCTAAAAGCATCTTCATAAGTGTATACTTGATTGTGCTGCAGAGAAAGTAAAGCATTTGAGTTCAGAGATTATACAAGGTGTAGAAAATTAAATCATAAAAGCCAACTTGATGTTTAGAAGATTAATGAGCAGTACCACTTCAGTATTCTTGCCTGGAGAATCCTATGGACAGAGGAGCCTGGCAGGCTACAGTCCACAGGGTCGCAAACGGTCGGACATGACCGAAGTGACTTAGTACTCAGTCACATGCACCAATAAGGTAGCAGACTCCAGGCACAACTAAAGATCTCCCTGACAGCATTTGATATTTTCTACACAGCTGTTGTAGATTGTCTACAAAAATATTTCTCATCACACACTTTCTTCCAGAGCCTTGCCATTCTCCCATCAAGTGGTGGAGTCTAATTCCCCACCCTTGAATGTGGGTAGATGTGTGACTGGCTTGTGGCAAAGAGCCTGGGGAAGTAACACTATGTAACTAGCAAGACTAAGTCAGAAAAAGGTGATGCAATTTCCACTTGGAGAGCTCCTGAAGTTTCTCATTGACACAAAAGCAGTCCAGCTGCCCTGAAAGAAATTCAATGTAACCTGCTCAGAGAGACGAAAAAAGGACAGCCTTGAGATTACATGATGTAAAAAAGCACTGCCTTCCCTGCGCTCTAGCCTCATGTTCTAGCCACCAAGAACTCAGACTACTGTATCCGGAAAGATTCCAGCTAATCCCTTCCTGAATTCCTGACCCACAAAAACTGTAAATAACTCAGTCAAGGACTACAATATACACAAGTGGCAGAAAATGATCATTAGGTTCCAAGGAACATTCAGCAGGTTTCAACCTGTATTGCTTACCACAACACTTAGTTGGTTATATATGAGAATGCAATACATACAAATACTGCCTGAAAAGCTTGGGATACAGAATGGTAATAATAAGCAGAAGGGTCAGAAAAAATGAGATCTCCACTTCTGGCAGATGAGGAAAGGATTATGTGGGTTGGAAAGAAAGAAAAGTATTTCATTCTTGTGTTTCATTTTGGGCAAGGAGTCAGATTTCCTGGAAAAGACTAAACTGGTGATGCAAGAACCTTAAAGCACAGAAAGAAAGTTTAAAACTATTTTAGGGCAATCCAATAAAAATACCAGAAACCAATGGAAGAGAAAGTAGGTTATAACAGAAAAGTAAAAGAAAAGACTGAGCCTTGAATACGTACTTTATTAAGGAAAAAACAAACAAACAAAACATTTATTTAAATATTTAAATGAATCTGACTTTGGGGAAAAATCATTCACATGTGCAACTGCCTTTTGCTTATTTCTTTCCCCTCAATAATCTGTCCTCACCATTCTTCCTGCTTAAGAATAACATTAGCATCCAAACAGTCAAACTAGAAATCTGGAAATCATTGTAGGCTCTCTGACCTTCCCCAACCCTCAGAACTGATTTAGAATTAACACCAAGAATACCACTTTCTAAACACCTACTGAACCTCTCTTTCCTCTTCTCTGTCTGTACCTGCTAAAGTCACTGTCCCAGTTTAGGCTCCTGGATAACTGAATTAACTGCCTATCAGAACTTCAGCCCTTCAGTTTTACATAGTTCAATTCATTCTCTACAGCAATATTTTTTAAAACTGTAAGCTATGACCCATTAGTGGATCATGGCATCAATTTAATGGCTTGTAACCAGCTTTCTAAAATATTAGGAAGAAATACTAGCATGCATCCCACAATAGAGTAAGATGTGTTTCACGAATCTTTTCTTATATGTGTACTGGATCTATAAGCGTGTACTGGATCATAATATGAAATGTACTTAGTGCTAAAGCACTGATCTTTCAAAACAAGTCTGATCATTTTACCTCTCTACTTAAAAACATTTTTATACCTTACTAGAACAAACTAGCGGAGAAGGCAATGGCACCCTACTCCAGTACTCTTGCCTGGAAAATCCCATGGATGGAGAAGCCTGGTAGCCTGCAGTCCATGGGGTCGCTAAGAGTCGGACACGACTGAGCAACTTCACTTTCATGCATTGGAGAAGGAAATGGCAACCCACTCCTGTGTTCTTGCCTGGAGAACCCAGGGACGGGGGAGCCTGGTGGGCTGCCCCATATAGGGTCGCAAAGAGTCGGACTCCACTAAAGTGACTTAGCAGCAGCAGAGCTAACTAGAGTCATAAATCAGAATCACCCAGGGTATAAGCAAATTTGTATGTATACAGTCACCCTGCTTATTTAACTCATAAGAAGAGTACATCACAGGAAATGCCAGGCTAGATGAATCACAAGTTGGAATCAAGATTGTCAGGAGAAATATCAACAACCTCAGATATGCAGATAATACCACATTAATGGCAGAAAGTGAAGAGGAACTAAAGAGCCTCTTGATGAATGTGAAAGAGGAGAGTGAAAGAGCTGGCTTAAAACTTAACATTCAAAAAACAAACATCATAGCATCTGTTCCCATCACTTTATGGCAAACAGATGTGGAAACAGTGGCAGATTTTATTTTCTTGGGCTCCAAAATCACTGTGGACAGTGACTGCAGTCACAAAATTAAAAGATGCTTGCTCCTTGGAAGAAAAGCTATGACTATGACAAACCCAGACAGTGTATTAAAAAGCAGAGATGTTATTGAGCTGACAAAGGTCTGTATAGTCAAAGCTGCAGTTTTTCCAGTAGCCATGTACAGATGTGAGAGTTGAACCATAAAGAAGACTGAGCGCTGAAGAACTGATGTTTTTGAATCATGGTGCTAGAGAAGATTTCTGAGAGTCCCTTGAATGGTAAGGAAATCAAACTAATCAATCAATCCTAAAGGAACTCAACCCTGAATATTCATTGGAAGGACTGATGCTAAAGCTGCGATACTTTGACCATCTGATGTAAAGAGCCTGATTGAAAAGGACTTTGATTATGGGAAAGATTGAGGACAAGAGGAGAAGGGGGCAACAGAGGATGAAATGGTTGGATGGCATCACTGACTCAATGGATATGAGTTTGAGCAAACTCAGGGAGATAGTGAAGCATAGGGAAGCCTGGCATGCTGCAGTTCGTGGGGTCACAAAGAGTTGGACATGATTTAGCGACTGAACAACAACTAGACCCATAGGTGATTCTGATGGGAAGCCAGACTTGGGACCCAGAGTCCCCTGGGATGAAGTTCAGAATCTTTCACATAGCGTACAAGGGCAGCCACAATCTAGTCCTTGCTCATCTCAGTAGTGTCAGCCTCTTCTGCTCTCTCCATTGAGGGTATGACGCTGTAGCAAGTTTATCTTATACCTTTGCCAAGGCTGTCTCCTCTGTCCCTACCCCAGATCCCATCCTTCTCTACACCTCTATCTTGTGGGTAAACTTTTGAAAGTCTTTCAAGCCACAGTTCATAAGGCCTCTCTAAAACCTCCCCCATGTCTCTGACAGACACAGCCACTCCCTGACAGCCTCAATGGACCTTCCACCTACCTCTTTCTAGCATTATCACTGTATTCTCATCATTTGCTCATGGATCTGCCTCTCTGACTAGATTGAAAACAACTTGAAAACCAAAACCTTGTCTTGTCTATATACCCAAAGTCTAGGAAGTAAATGCACAATCAGCTTTACAGTACCCAGTATAATGAAACCCCCAAAGCATTCATTCTGTGACTCAATTAAGTAGGATAATAGTCTCTTTTGCAAGAGTTTAATCCTACTCTCCTTTGATTGTTTTTTTTAATTGAGATATAAATGACATGTAACATTGTAATAGTATTAGGTATACAGTGTAATATGTATATATTACAAATGATTACCACAATAAGTTTAAATATTTATCACACCACATGGTTACAATTATTTTTCTTGCGATGAGAACTTTTAAGATCTATTCTCTTAGCAACTGTCAAATATGCAACACAGTAATATTAACTACAGTCACTGTGCTATATACGGTTTGAAAAGAAGAAAAAAAAGCCAGCAGAAAAATACTTCTGGAAAATATTTACAGTAAAAGAGCTCTGAAGGCATATATTGTTGATTGCTTTAGCTAAAGAAGTTTAATGGGTATTCAGATAATGTAAATAAATCCTATGGATTTCCAGTGATCTAATTAAAAGTTTTATACCTATTTCATGCCACTGAACCATTTTTCTAAACTTTTTCTTAAATTTAATGAGAAAGGAGAAATCCTTCAAATTTATTTCACTGATGATTTCCAAATCGACTCCATTTTGTAATAATTCAGCTTGTATAAAAGCCAAGAATTCAGGACAAATACAGGAAATGAAAGCAAAAGTAAGAAGAAACTTCTATCAAGAAATTCAGGCTAAAGAAAATGGCAATGGTGTACCTCTCCCAAACTCACCACCCTCGGCCCCTCCCGCTAAGGACAGCACTGTTCTTCTGAGCAGGCAGTGCTTATATTTAAGTTACACACACACACACACACACACACACACACACACACACACACAGAGGTACAATGAGAGAACTGTTCTCCTATTAAGCCATTCTACAAACATTTAATACATTCAACACATACCTTTCCTTTCAGCATATTCTCAAGTGTTCTGACCAGTCTAGTTTACTCTAATGATCTAGTTGAAATAATCAACAAATACCACAAGGCAATTCAGATTGCCAGGATCTGAAAGGTAAATAACTCCAGGGGGAAAAAGCATTAGGGGAATAACAACAAACTGCTCCTCATCTAGCTACAAATTGTCTGAGGATATACTGATATTATATGTAACTAGCTCTTTTGTTTAAAGTTTGCAAAAAGCAAGATGATAGAATACAAATTTCTTTATTATTGTGGTCCTTATGATACATTTATGTTTGATACAGTTAGATTCTATAAAATTTAGGTGACAAGGAGTTGATTCTGATGCTCTTATACAACTTAAGAAATATCTTTCTCATTACCTCCATTTCTTAGTAATGAAATATTAATTACTGTCAATCAAATGTCAAAGGCAAGACAGGAAAAGGAGTTATAAAGTTTCTGTGTATTGATCAGAATTTCTCCAAAATAATTTTTATTGAAAAACAAGTCTCTTAAGGCAAAGAAGAATATTCTTTAAGCACTGAATTATTTTAAAGTAGCATATTCATCAGAACAATGTTTTATCATACCACTGAGCATAAGATTATTATAAGATATTGTATTTCAACAGCTGCTAGTTGTCAAAATGCTGATAAAAATTAATCATTATACCCAATTTATGTAAGACCAGAGAGACATACTCTGTATCATTAAATTTATGGTATAAAAAATTAGTGACTATACTATAAAGAAAACAATCATACAAAAAATTTTTAAGAGAAATCAGGTACTGAAAGAGAAAAAATGGGTAGGATAGTAAATTATTTACAGTGAATTGTGAATATTTTATTTTGTGGAGAGCTTAAGGTGTTAAAATACTAGGACAGTTTCGCATCTTCAAACTGGTAACTTTCCAAAATGGAGCTGAAGTACATAGGTGAATTGTTTCCCTAACCAGTTAAGCCTCTCTCTTATAAAGTCAGCGATTTTATTTTAATAGAATATAATTCATGAAACTATTCCATTTGCTCTGCTGTTAGCAATAGCACCTATATCCAATTATATATAGCAAATGCACCTATATCCAATTATATAATGCAAAGTTTCAATTCTATACAAATACATAATTAAACTTAGATTTTTAAGAGTCTGGTTTTGTGATTCACTTCATGGTTGTCTTAGAGCAAAAATTTATGTAGAAGCCTTCAACCTATTAACTACACCTTAAATAAGGCTGATGTGGCAGTAAACTAGAATGCCAAAAGTCCATTCCATTATGACAACGGAAGTTTCATTTACATATTACTGAGAGAACAGAAAAGAGAGACAAGTGAAAGTAGCAAACTGAAAAATCTTAAAACAAATACTTTTCTATTAAAAGTCTGGAGTGTCATTAGAACCCTACTGTAAAACAATTACCAAGTCTCTGTTCTTTGTCGGGGAGAAATAAGGCCTCATGCAGATTCATAACATCTTGTATGTGCTCGTATCTTTTGCTGCTGAATTTCTATGAATTAACATGTAAAAAATTGTTCAAATACACTGCTGGTTTTAAATATCTCTGGTGCAGTATTAGAGGTTTATTTTGATAGCTGACTGTCTTATTTATCAGCTTCCTCCCTCCAATTGGCAAAAAATAGAACTGAAAGCAACTCTGGTTGTCTTTCTCTCTTACTCATCTATATGAAAGGCATTTTAAGGTAGCTGGCAGGAAGCAAGAAGAATAAACTAAATGGCTCCAGCAATTTAGAAGAAAGACTGCAGTATATTACTGTGACTCAATAATAACTATACAAGTTATATGCCATCAAATTCATTTGGTATAAAGTTCAGACAGTTTTTCAGTTTATAGAAACCAGAATGCACAAGGCTGTGGTATTTTCCTTAACTCCCAGAAGTCACCTTTTAGTCAACTTACATTTGTCTCCACAGATAGACAGTTGTTAGAGACACGGTAATCATCCAGTAAAATGCTTTTTATTTCATTATCAATTTTAAATAAAACAGGAATGTCTATTGCAATGCAAAAGTATCATGCCCCTGCTTTACTCCCTTTAGTTTTAAGGCCTTTTGATGAAATGTAGACATTAATTCAAACCTCTAACAAATCTAAACTTTTAAATATTACTCAAAAATGTTACTTGGGGCTGTAAGATAGTGCCTTCTATTTACTGTTCTACAAAAAGAACAGTAGTTTATAGGACTTTCCCAGTGGTCCAGTGGTTAAGACTCCACGCTTCCACTGCAGGGGGCACGGGTTCAATTCCTGGTTGGGGAACTAAGATCCCATATGCTGCATACATGGCCCAAATAAAACAAAAAACCCAAAATTAAAATAATAATAATAATAAGCATAGTAAATTAAAGATAATAGAATATTAATAAAAGGGTGAGGTGGTGGTTTAGTCACTAAGTCGTGTCTGATTCTTGCAACCCCATGGACTGCAGCCCACCAGATACCTCTGTCTGTGGGATTTTCCAGGCAGGAATACTGGAATGGGTTGCCATTTCCTTCTCCAGGGAATCTTCCTGACTCAGGGCTCAAACCCAGGTCTCCTGCACTGCAGGTGGATTCTTTACTGACTGAGTGACCAGGGAAGCCCAATATAAAGGTTAACTACTATCTAAAGGTACAAAGTAATAAAATAGGTTATCCACATGATTGTATCATATCACTCACCAATATTTTCAAAAATTATAAAAACTACCAGGAGTCCTTAAAATGTTCTGGGCAAAGATTTCATTGAAAATCTGGTTATTGTTTGTTTTTAAAGGAACTTCATACAAAAACTTTCACTACATTTTAAAGAGTCAACCCATGTAACCACCCCTAAGGGTCCTAGGATTCATGGTTAAGAGCCTTCAAGTTGTGTGATACCAAGCTGGCTATGGCATCTATCTCCAGTGCCTGTCTACTGAGGGAAAGATGATTTCACAGGTCGAAATGATAGGGTAAGTGACTCCCTATTTCAATATAAATATATATTTCAGAAATCTTTTGCTTATAAAGTCTTGCTCTTTCGTCAAGAATATTCAATTGCAAAGCTAGTGATCATGAATTTCCATACCTGTTTTTTAACCTAATCAATTAACTAAGTAATTCCTTTATTCTCTCAAGTTTTCCTTCCAAGTTTATTGTTTTCCCCTCATTTTTAAAGTCTCTCTTCCATTTATTACTAACATGTACTGAATTTCTTACTATATACCAAGCATTATACTAGATTCTTTTTATGCCTTTAATATCGTTATTCTCACCTACTATTAATATTTTGTAAGATATCTCAGCTTTATAGATGAGAAAACAGAGGTTCTGAAAGGACAACTAAGTGTAAAGTCCAAATTTACACTGCTAATAAGTATGATTCAAAACCAGCTCTCACTGAGTCCTTGGGTCTTTGGCCTTGTTTTCCTATCTAGCGCTTCTCCAACTTTTCCTCTGGACTACCCTTAAGAGTAAAGGAGTAGACTGCATATCTCTGAGGACCTGGAAAGTGTATGATTCTGTGGAGATTTCATTGAAAAAAAATTCTTTTAAGTATATATTAGAGAAGAAAATTTACAATACAGAAAGACAGAAACTGCTACGTACCTTGAGGGATAAACACAGGTAAGTCTGAAGAGCTCCTAGAACGTTCTTGATAATTCAGTCCATATTAACTGATCCACCTGTGACTTCTGTTATATTAACACTTTCCAACTGTCACTATACACTGAGCAATAGTACACATTACTAGCCTTGTTTCATGTGTGTATGCCTCAGATCAGCTTGCAGCATCTGAGTGGAGACACGCTCGTGCATTCTCTGTAGTATTTCATTAGTACAGTTAGGCTCTAAACCCATTGTTTAGGACAATAAATCTTTGGTGAGTGAATGAGTAAATAAAGGGTAAATCCATGGGCTTCAGAGTCTGAAGACTTGAGTTTAGGACTAGGCTAAGTTGTTTTCTGTGTGCTTTAGAGCTGGTCACTTAACCTCTCTGAGATGAAGAAATTATAATAATACCCACTTTAGGGAGGTTTCATAAGGATTAAATGTGTGCTATGTGCTCAATCGTTCAGTTTTAGCTGATTTCCATATAGTCATAAGGTAGAGGAAATATTGATATTTACTAAGCAATTTCCCAAGATGAAAAACTTTTCAGAATTCTAAGGATCCCAATAATACAACTTATTAGTCCCTTGTGTGCTGTGCTTAGGTGCTCAGTTGTATCAACTCTTTGCCTCTTTGCAACCCCATGGGGTGTAGCTCGCCAGGGTCCTCTGTCCATGGGGATTCTCCAGGCAAGAATACTGGAATGGGTTACCATGCCCTCCTCCAGGGGATATTCCCAACCCAGGAATTGAGCCCAAGTGTCCTGCATTGCAGGCAGATTCTTTACCATCTGAGCCACCAGGGAAGTCCAAGAATACTGGAATGGGTAGCCTATCCCCTCTCCAGGGGAACTTCCCAACCCAGGAATCGGACCAGGTTCTCCTGCATTGCTGGCGGATTCTTTACCACCTGAGCTACCAGGGAAAGAGGTACTTACTTTGATAACATTTTGTATTCTTTAATAAAACTTTCCAAATATTATTTATGATTTATAAAGTTATTCATTGATCCATTGATATAATTTAATTTCAAGAGGCAGGTGAAGCAAGATCTTAACATGAACATATCATTTTGTCTAGCTAAGTAACTTTAGAAAGAAAAGTAAACTGTAATAAATTCCAATAAAATACAACATCTGTTTAATTGATCTAAGTATGAGGGCACAAAATCATTTTCATAATGGAATACATTTCACAATGTATAAAGTACTGTCTTATATACTCATCCATCCCATTTCATCTTCTGAATTTTTAATTTGCTGAAAAAGTACATAAGCAGGTGACCCCCAATGTTCCTAAAGGCACCTCCCTTCTGCATCAGAATTCTAATTCAGTAGGTCCAAGGTGGGCTTCCCTGGTGGTCCAGACAGTAAAGAATCTGCCTGCAAGGCGGGAAACCTGGGTTCAATCTCTAGGTCAGGAAGATCACCTGGACAAGGGAATGGCTACCCAGTCCAGTATTCTTGCCTAGAGAATTCCATGGAGAGAGGAGCGTGTCAGGCTATAGTCCATGGAGTTGCAAAGAGTTAGACATGACTTAGCAACTAACACTTTCACTTTTACTTTTAGTACAAGTTAGAACCCAGGAATCTGATTTGTTAAAAAAGGACATGGATGATTCAAGGCAGGAATACTTAAAGACTAACAACATCAACAGTTCTTTCTGTTACCACTATCATCCACAACATGAACCATATAAATTGATAGATTCACCACAGCTATATAGTGAATTTTTAATTCCTTAATTATTATATAATTTGACTAAATGGTTATAAATTACTACAACCCTAGAAAAATCAACCACTCTTTTTAAAATGAAATACTCAAGAAAATAGTCTATTGAACTATATGCTATTCCCAAAGTAACCATGATCTCTCATGGCTTGGCTCAAGTTAATCTAGCCACCTAAAGCACTCTCCAAATTTCCTGCAGCTAACTATCAGAAGCACTTAATCTCTTATCTAAAATCTCTTATTTGGATTTTAAGAAGGCAATACAGTGTCTATGCCTATACTACAGTGCCCAGATTACAGCACATTTCCAGTGAGGTCTGACGCAGCATCCGATAATCAGATGTATTATTTGTACAGCAAAACGAGTAAGTATTCACACTAAGTGGAATAAATAGTACAAATTGTCTCACTTCAGATCATGACAGGTTTTGGCATTAAATGAATTTGAACCAAATTTCAAAAAAATAAACACTTTTAAAAAGTCTTTAAGCAACAGGGATTTTGGATTTTGAGATTACAAATAAAGGACTGTAAAAACTTTATCTTTGAAAATAATATAAATGAATGTACATGCAAAACAACAGACTTACAAACATAGAAAACAACAGCAGTTACCACTGGGGAAAGGAGGAGCAGGTTAGGGTTATGGTTAAGAGATAACGAACTACTAATCACTATGTTCAAAATAGATAAGCAACAAGGATATAGTTTAGCACTGGGTATTATAACCATAATTGTGTAATAACTTTTAATAGAGTATTATCTGCAAAAAGACTGAATTACTATGCTATACACCAGAAATTAATTTAATACTATAAATCAACTATATGAAAGTGAAAGTGTTACTTGCTCAGTCATGTCTGACTCTTTGCAGCCCCATGGACTGTAGCCTGCCAGGCTCCTCTGTCCATGGAATTCTCCAAGCAAGAATACTGGAGTGGGTAGCCATTCCCTTCACCAGGGTATCTTCCTGACCCAGGGATGGAACCCACGTCTCCTATATTGCAGGCAGATTCTTTACCATCTAAGCTTAAGGGCTTAAGAGAGGCCCTGCTTCACTTGAAATTTGAGTGGGTAGCCATTCCCTTCACCAGGGTATCTTCCTGACCCAGGGATTGAACCCACGTCTCCTATATTGCAGGCAGATTCTTTACCATCTAAGCTTAAGGGCTTAAGAGAGGCCCTGCTTCACTTGAAATTTAATAACCTTATCTTTTAGGTTTCAAGTTATAAATCACCCTCAACAGAAAGCTTCCCCTCATCAATACTGGGTTAGTACTCTTGTGCACATTTAAACCCTATACTCACTTCTATTGTAGTGGTTGCCTATTTATTTCGGCAACCCCCCACCACCACCACCCCAGACTGTAGGACACTTTGAGTCAAGAGCCACATATTTTTCATTATTATACTCTCAAAAACTAGCAAATATCTGTGACATAGTATTCATTGAATAATAGTTAGTGAATGAATACGGAGAAGGCAATGGCACCCCGCTCCAGTACTCTTGCCTGGAAAATCCCATGGACGGAGGAGCCTGGTAGGCTGCAGTCCATGGGGCCGCTAGGAGTTGGACATGACTAATCGACTTCACTTTCACTTTTCACTTTCATGCATTGGAGAAGGAAATGGCAACCCACTCCAGTGTTCTTGCCTGGAGAACCCCAGGGATGGGGGAGCCTGGTGGACTGCCATCTCTGGGGTCACACAGAGTCGGACACGACTGAAGCAACTTAGCAGCAGCAGCAGCAGCGAATGAATAAGCAATTGTGAGTACCAAGACTTTAATCCAGTGAAGTTTTATATTGCTCTACCAGCTTGATCTGTAAAGCATGATTAACATCAATAAAGATAAATCTCTGCATGTTGAACTGGGACAAAAATCAAAATATCTAATCAAAAAGAATACTCAATCGCATATACATGTGATACACATGTGGTTTAGTCTCTAAGTTGCGTCTGACTTTTGCAACCCCCTCAACTATAGCACACCAGGCTCTTCTGTTTGTCCATGGCATTTCCCAGGCAATAATACCGAAATGGGTTTCCATTTCCTTCTCCAGGGGATCTTGCTAGCCCAAGGACAGAACCACTGTCTCCTGCACTGCAGGGAGGTTCTTTAGCACTCAGCCTCAGGAAGATCCCCTGGAGGAGGCAATGTCACCCACTCCAGTATTCTTACCTGGAGAATGCCATGGACAGAGGAGCCTGGCGGCCTCAGTACATAGAGCTGCACAGAGTCAGAGAGGACTGAAGTGACTTAGCACACTGAATGGCACAGGTGACAATATGAAAATAGAGCTTTGTAAATAAAACTTTCCCTGAAATGTGTTAGCTAGCACATTTTACACAGTAAATTAGTACATGAAATAAACTGTTTAACATGAAGTAGTTTAATTACTATTTTAACACAGGGTTTTTCTGCATTTACACATAGATAAATACAGTACAGTGGACTTTAGGTGTCAATCCCTGTAAGGTCCCTTCCTGCATCAGAATTTTAGAATGGAGGGTGTTAAAAAGGTAACTTGCTTTCTCCTAATTAATATAATTTAATTAAACTGACAACTTAAAAATGACAAACAGGCAAGGTGAAAATGGAAAACTAAATAGGTGTTTAAGCAAACAGGCAGTTACACAAGAATTTTGGGTTTTTGAGAATTCTGTCAGGCTCAAGGCATATATGATCATTCTTGGGCATACCTTTCTTTTTCTGTAATGCAACAAAATTGTCCCCATTATTTTTTCTTTTCTAAAAAAATATTATTTACGTATGGCTGTCCTGCGTCTTTGTTGCACGGCATGAGTTCTTAGCTGCTGTGCGTGAGCTTTCTCTAGTTGTGGCAAGTGGGGGCTACTCTTTAGTCGTGGTACGTGGGCTTCTCACTATGGTGGATTCTCTTGTATGGAGCACAGGCTCCAGGGTGCATGGGCTTCAGTAGTTATGGCTCACAGGCTCAGCAGTTGTGTCACCTGGACTTAGTTGCCCTGTAGCATGTGGGATATTAGTTCTTGGACCAGGGATCTAACCTGTGTCCCCTACACTGACTGGCAGATTCTTTACTACTGGACCACCAGGTAAGTCCCCATTATTTTCTTTTAAAGGAGATTAAATTTTTCTCCAGAAACACAATCTGAGGTATTTCCAAGCTGGAACGACATATTAAATATTTAATCTAAGGAAAATAAAGGAGAAAAAACAGGGTGTGTGTGTGTGTGTGTGTGTGTGTGTGTGTGTGTGTACTTTTTCTGAAATTTAACCCCAATGAGAGTGAGCTGACTGACAAAGTTTCATTTAACTACTAGACATATCTAGAATACTCTATCTAATTTACATAGTCAATCACCATACAATCATATATAACAGAAAGTTGACAGGATAATTAAAAGATCAGGAAAGGCTGTCTGAACTATGTACGAGCTTTCTATTCTAAATGCAGGAGTTTAATTCTCAGGAGGTTGGAGGAAAAGCTCTACTGCTTCTAATATCAAGTTAAACACTTTTTGTATGAAAACAAGAACACATACTATTAATTCTCAAGGGAAAAAATAATTAATTTTGAACCTTAGGCTTATCAGGTCAGAAAGATGATCTATAATAAAGTCTACAAAAATTAAAAAGGAATTTTTTTTGTAGCTTGATAACCTTTTCTAACATGCCAATAACTTTTAGCGAGTTTCCAAACTGACATTGTTCAAAAGTAGACTTCATTCTTTACAGAAGAAATGATACAGTATCTAAGATTAAATAATCTGGTTTTTAAAAAGTAGGGATGAAATAAGTTTATCAAAGTAGTGAAGATTACTGAAGCTGGGAGATGGGTACATAGAGGTTTATTACTCCTTCTACACCTTTTTTTTTTTCTTTTTTACATTGAAGTACAGTTAATTTGCATCCCTGGTGGCTCAATGGTAAAGAACCCTCCTGCCAATGCAGAAGATACAAGTTCAGTCCCTCGGTTGGGACGATCCCTTGGAAAAGGAAATGGCAACCACTCTAGTACTCTTGCCTGGGAAATCCCATGGCCAGAGGAGCCTGGCGGCCTCCGTCCATGGGGTCACAAAAGAGCCAGACATGACTTAGTGACTAAACAACAACACAGTTAATTGACAATGTTCATTTACAATGTTCTGTTAGTTTCTGGTGTACAGCAAAGTGATTCAGGTACATATAGAGAAACATACCTATATATACCCTTTTTCACATTCTTTTCCATTATAATTTATCAGAAGATAATGGACACAGTTCCCTATGCTATACAGTTTAAGACTTTGTTGTTTATCTATTTCATATATAGTAGTTTATATCTGCTAATCCCAAATTCCTAATTTATCCCTCCCCTCCCCTTTCCCCTTTGGTAATTGAAGTTTGTTTTGTTTTGTTTTTCAGTGTCTGTGAGTCTGTTTCTGTTTTGTAAATAAGTTCATTTGACTATTTTTTAGATTCCACATATAAGGGTTATCACATGATATTTGTCTCTGACTTACTTTACTTAGTATGATAATCTCTAGGTCCATCTACATTGCTAAGCATTTGTTTTTTTTCTCTTTTGAAAGAAAAACTAAAGGTAATTTATCAAAATATGGCTTTGTGAAATCAAGGAGATCAAGATACCAACTTGATTTTAGAGGAAGAATCAAACTTAAATTTAATATAGTCAAAAAGTCTGTAATTTTATACTGTTTGCACTGTAACTGTTTGAGCTATTATATCATCTCACTCTTGGTATAATCTTGTCAGTTGTTTGGTTGGGCAAGCAATCTTGTTCAACACAATCTAATAAAAGAAATAAAACTAAGGATCATTTATAGTACTGTCTTGGAATTAATATCCCATCCTACCCATTGAAAAGGCTTCTGAAAGTAGGATCAAATAAATGGCAATTAAAAAGACACCGAGGACTCAGATTGTCCTTCTCACTGGTCACATGTAGAAATAATAGAAAAGACCAGATATGTGGCCCCAAGAAAACACATTTTAATACCCCATAGATCTCCTCTAAGGAGGACATAGCACTTCTAGTTGATCTCTATGCTTATTAATTAAATTTATTAGGTTAACAGATAAAAACATAGAGGTCTATTGCTCTGTAGTGGGGGGCTCAATTTTTGTTTTGGTTGGCTTGGGTTTTTTTTGCTCTTCTTTTCAACGATCTCATCAGGAATACATACTACCCTAAACTCACACATGTCTCTCTTGCCTTTATCTGATCTTTCTTTACTCTGCTTTGAATGTCTTTTTTGCATAACCTCATTTTTCCTTAAAAACTAAGCTTCATAGCTACTTCCTGCAGTAAGTCTTCCTAGACTCTGCCATCCTTTTTTCTCATCTTTCTTTCTTTACTTTTATGACACCTTTACTAGATTATAAACTTTAGGAGGACAGGTTACTTTATTCTATCAAATAAGTCTTCTTTAGTTTTTCAATGATTCACCATTATTTCATATAGCAATAAGAAAGAAAAAAACACTACCAGTTATAATTGTAGGACACCAGAAATGTAAGGTGATTTCAATTTCAGAGAAGCTAAAATGTGAGGGAAAAATATTCATCTCAGAATCGATGAAATTCTGCATGTCTTGACTCTGTATTTCAATATTAATAAAATATCATATAGAACATGCATATTAAATGTTTGCAGAATGACTGGATAAATGAATGAATTCATCCCAGATTGGCACTTTTCATTGGTATGCATTTTTTGATTCATTCAAAAAACCAAAAGAATATAAAGAATAAAAATGTTTAGACTTTAAAAATTAAGACCTATGAATATATTTTGCAGACATAGGTTCTGATTTTAGTTGGATAATGAAAAGCACCAGGAAGGAAAATTTTTTTTCTAAATATAACTATTATGGTTTCACATTAAAAAAACAAAACAAAACAAAACAGAAAAAAACCCATAATGTCAATTGCCTGAGTGAATAAACATTATTACATTATGGTAGATAAAACAGAAATATGTTGTTTGTAGTATCCATTCTTGATAATGTGCACTAATAATATGGAAATGAATTGTAAATAACAAAGCATAATTTAAAATTCAATTACAACTATTTTAAAAGTATATTCATATTGTTACTAACACAGACTATCAGATCCAGAGGTAGATATTAAAAACTAACTAGCACTTGTTAGTGGCTCAGATGTGAGCCTGCAATGCAGGAGACCTGGGTTCAATCTCTGAGTTGGGAACATCCCCTGGAGGAGGGCATGGCAACCCACTCCAGTATTCTTGCCTGGAGAATCCCATGGACAGAGGGAGCCTGGCGGGCTACAGTCCATGGGGTCACAAAGAGTTGGACATAACTGAGTGACTAAGCACAGCATAGCACTTGATAAGTAGCAGAAAACAAACTGGTTCTTAACATTGGATTAAATTTATAAGTGGAAGATGCTGGAAGTCAAAATCTGAAAACTTTAGAAAGATGAAAATATTTTAAAGTTTAATCCAAGTGAAAAGTTTACAAGTTGCCTTGTCATTCCTTTGAAATAATGGTACAGGTAACAAGTCTAGATACTAAGAGGTATAAGTGGTATAAAGGAGTAGAAAACATAAAATCCTACAATAATAAATTTTGAAACCTAACTTCCTTTCCTTTATATTTTTCTATGTCCTCTAAAATAACATTATGAAAATAGCTCCTCTTTACTGAGCTCGCTGCTTTACATACATTATTTCTAATCTTCAATAACCTATAGGGCAGATATTAACACTATCATTTTATACCTGAGTACACTGAAGCTATAAAAGATTAAATAACTTGTTCAAGGTCACAAAGGTAGCAGTGGTAAAATCACCTCTAAAGTTTTGACTTATGTATAAGTAGCTTTTTGGTCCAAGGAAGAAAGTTTGGCAAATAACTGGGAAATCTTCTCTTTGCCCAGAAACAAAAGAAAAAATAAAATGAAGGCAGCATTATCTCAACTTAACACAAAGAGGCAGGAAGGTTGCCTTGAGAAAAAATATGCAGAATTCTGGTGACTGATCAATTCTGGAATTCCATTTTGTAATATCTAACATCAGTCAAGTAATTAATCTCAAAAACTTTTAGACTGAATATGTACAATAATTAAAGACTACCTTTACTAACCTAATACATATATACTTCCCAAGTTTATCACTAAAGAAAGCAGATTTAAAACTTCTCTATGATTCTACAATTTCAAATTATTTATTTTCATTTTGCCACTATGGGAAATCACTACTGCAAAGGAGTTAAGGGCAAAGGTCATGGAGAAAGACAAGACTGGATAAAATCCTGACTTCTCAGATATATAACCTTAAGAAAATTACTTAACCTCTCTAAGACTCACTTTCTTTATCTGTAAAATAAGGTCATTAGTATCTGACTCAGAGGGTTACCACAGTGAGTAAACGAGATAATGTGCATATAGCATTTCACACAGTACCTGATATACAGTAAGGGTCCAATAAATGTGTTAGGGTAATATATTATGGAGACTTTTATGTTTTATTTGGATATTTTATACTAAGCAAAAATTTTAAATTTTAAAGATTGTGGGGTTATAACACAAAGTGCAAAGAAAATAAAGATTAAAATTTCATTTCTGAATGCTCTTTGGAGCATGCCTTCTCAGTGTTGCAACAATTTACCAAGAGATTTTCATAAAAAAATCAAACTTTAAAAGAGAAAAAGACAGACTGCTAGTCCTTTGAAATTCATTAGGTCTTCTCTATGTGATATGGAAACATATTTAAAACATAAAGCAGAGCACAATATTGTAACAGGTCCCGGCTACATGAACACAACTGTTTCTCTTAGAACAGAGTCAATTTCCTCATCCACCACTGAGGGGAGCTGTAATCTAGGAAAAGGTTTATATGAAACCACAAGGTTATTTTTCAACTTTCTCAAACCTTAATATATTGATTTAATAAACTCTTATTAAAATACCTTATAAACTAACTTGACAAGTACACCTGCACTCTCTTTTGGAGGCGTTACAAGAAATAATAAAGCTTATTATCTCTATGGAACCATAACAGTGGAATCTCTATTCTTCCTTGCTTTTTCTTTTTAGCACTTATTTGAGCTACAACATATGTTAACATATATTTAACATACATTACATATTTATATTATCTAACATAGTATATATTTAACACACATTTATTTTTATTCTTTCTCTCTCATACACACATACACACAAACAGAAATTCCATGAGGAAGAGATTTTTTTTTTTGCTTTATATACCACTCTATTTCCAGCACCCAGAACAAGTGTCCAGCACAAAATACATACTCAGTGAATTAACTGCTACTGAATGAATGAATTCTGGTTCATTTAATTTGAAAGCTTCAGATATATTGTAAGATGATGTCAAATAAAGTGAACTGCTACTGCCTGAAAAATGTAATGTCTACTTATCATGAATTTAGGTTTAAAAGAAAATTTCTAAGAACAATTTTTTAATCATATAGATGAGTATACAGAGATCCCATGAGAATGACTTAGTATATATTTATAGTAGAATATCTCTTAAATGATCTGAATGTCATAGAGAATTGGTCAATTAAAGGGAAAAATCATGAATATTGATACACAAACATTTTAATTTTATTTAATACATATTAACATGCTTCATTCACCAGTTTTCATGGCCTCTTCTTAAGAGGATAACTTTGTTGATCATCTTTTCATATAATCAACAGTTATAATGCATCATTAGTGTATTTTCAATCACTTATTTTAATTAATTTTTATTAGAGTATAGTCCTTTACAATGTTGTTAGTTTCTGTGGACAGCAAAGTGAATCAGCTATACACATACATACATACATACACTCTTTTTGGATTTCCTTCCCAATGAGGTCACCACAGAGCACTGAGTAGAGCTCCCTGCACTACAGAGTAGGTTCTCCTTGTTGCTGTAGTTCAGTCAGTCTCTCAGTTGTGTCCAGCTCTTTGCGATCCCATGGACTACAGCACTCCAGGCCTCCCTGTCCTTCACCGTCTCCCGGAGTTCACTCAAAGTCATGTACACTAAGTCGGTGATGCCATCCAACCATCTCATCCCCTTCTCCTCTGTCATCCCCTTCTCCTCCCGCCTTCAATCTTTCCCAGCATCAGGCTCTTTTCAAAAGAGTCAGTTCTTCACATCAGGTGACCAAAGTACTGGAGCTTCAGCTTCAGCATCAGTCCTTCCAATGAATATTCAGGACTGATTTCCTTTAGGATGGACTGGTTTGATCTCCTTGCAGTCCAAGGCACTCTCAAGAGGCTTCTCCAGCACCACAATTCAAAGGCATCCATTCTTCGGCGCTTGGTTGTTTTTATTACCCAGCTCTCACATCCGTACATGACTACCAGAAATCCATAGCTTTGACTAGACGGACCTTTGTTGGCAAAGTAATTTTTTAAATGTCTCTGCTTTTTAAAATGCTGTCTAGTTTTGTCATTGCTTTTCTTCCAAGCAGCAAGCGTTTTTAAATTTCATGGCTGCAGTCACCATCCACAGTGATTGTGGAGCCCAAGAAAATAAAGTCTGCCACTGTTTCCATTGTTTCCGCATCTATTTGCCATGAAGTAATGGGACCAGATGCCATGATCTTCACTTTTTGAATGTTCAATTTTAAGTCACCTTTTTCACTCTCCTCTTCCACCTTCATCAAGAGGCTTTTTAATTCCTTTCTGCTTTCTGCCATAAGGGTGGTGTCATCTGCATACGAGGTTATTGATATTTCTCCCAGCAATCTTGACTCCAGCTTGACTCCAGCCCCGCAATCTTGATTCCAACCCAGCATTTTTCATGATGTACTCTGCACATAAGTTAAATAAGCAGGGTGAAAATATACAGCCTTGATGTACTTCTTTCCCAAACTGGAACCAGTCCATTGTTCTGGATCCGGTTCTAAATGTTGCTTCTTGACCTGCATACAGGTTTCTCAGAAGGCAGGTAAGGTGGTCTGGTATTCCCATCTCTTGGAGAATTTTCTAGTTTGCTGCGATCCATACACTCAAAGGCTTTAGCATAGTCAATGAAGCAGAAGTAGATGTTTTTCTGGAGTTCCCTTGCTTTTTCTATGATCCAGTGGATATTGGCAATTTAATTTCTGGCTCCTCTGCCTTTTCTAAATCCAGCCTAAACATCTGGAAGTTCTCGGTTCACACACTGTTGAAGCCTAGCTTGAAGGATTTTGAGCATTACTTTGCTAGCATGTGAAATGAGCACAACTTTGTGGTAGTTTGAACATTCTTTGGCATTGCCTTTCTTTGGGATTGGAGTGAAAACCGATCTTTTCCAGTCCTGGAAAACTCCTGAGTTTTCCAAATATGCTGGCATATTGAGTGCGGCACTTTCACAGCATCATGTTTTAGGATCTGAAATAGCTCGGCGGGAATTCCATCACCTCCACTAGCTTTGTTCTTAGTGATGCTTTCTAAGGCCCACTTGACTTCACACTCCAGGATGTCTGGCTCTAGGTGAGTGATCACTCCATCGTGGTTATCTGGGTCATTAAGATCTTTTTTGTATAGTTCTTCTGTGTATTTTTGCCACCTCTTAATATCTTCTGCTTCTGTTACATCCATACCACTCAGGTTCTCCTTAGTTATCTATTTTATATATAGTATCAATAGTATATATTTGTCAATCCCAATTCCCAATTCATCCTACCTCCCTCTTCCCCACTTGGCAGCCCTAAGTTTGTTCTCTACATCTGTGTCTCTATTTCTGGGTTGCAAATGAGTTCATCTGTATCATTTTTCTGGATTCTACATATAAGCAATTCAGTCACCTTTAAATGAAAGCAAGATGTAAGGACAAAAGAGAAATATCTGAATGCAAAATCCTTTCAGATTTTCGTAAATTTTCCCCCAATTTTTTACAGTTGCATTTTCACACCAGATTTAACAGCAGTTTCTAACAACTCACTTCTATCAACTGTTTCTAAAGCATTTTAACAGTTTTCATGAAATAATTCTTCAAACTGATAGTTCACTGGCCTAGGAAATATCTAATTAAATTATATAGTTACAACAGGCCAACAGCATTATAACAGGTCTTGTAAGGGGTCAAAAACAACTTACAACTCACTTGGGAGAGGTGTGTGTATAAGTATGTCAAAGAGTAGTAGCCTACTAACCATGTTGACACATGTGGGATTAAAACCAGGATGTCTTATGGATCGAATGGAAAGTATGAGGTAATCCATGTAAATGAAGTAGAGATTGACGAGAAGAGTTTCTACTGTAACGACATATGGATCCTTCATATACTGTCACTAGAGTTTACTTTTTAAATTTTTCTTCAATATAGTTAATGGATGCTCCTGTAATTCTGCTCTTAAAAACAATACTCCTTTAAGGATATGGAGTTTGACTAGATCATTCATTTACTCACTCCTTCACCAAACTAAATGGAGCACCTACTGTACAGAAGGTGTTATATTAAAAAAACTGTAGTGGATAAAGAAATAAGTAGAATAGAACTTCTTCCCTATTAAATTTACTTTGCCAAGCAAGAGCCCTGTTAGCACCTCAGAAAACTGACCTAGGTTTTTCCAGAACATAACACACATGCCCAATTCTAGTCTATCTTCCAGTTGAAAATATATTACTTTCTTTTGTTTTGTTTTAGGTTTAATTATATAAACTCATTCTTTCACATTAAATAGTTCACTATTTACGATGGCTGTCTTAATTTAAAGTATGTAACTTAGTTATGTCCTCCATCAAGTTGATGCATTTTAAAGAGTTTAGTCACAATATTCATGCTTTTCCCCATGAATTAAGAGTAAAACAATTTTACCATACTTAAGAAGTCTGGTAACTTTAACCTATGTAAATAACCTATGTAAATAATGGATACATTTAATATTTACCTTTTTCTGTTTAAACTCTTAAAAAATATACATTATGCTAGTCAAATAGGTCAAATCCCACAAATGTCTCTTTAAAAAAAAAACTGCTGTAAAAACAGGTAAAAGTCAACAATAAAAAAAATCATAAATTCATCTAATAAACTATTTGTTATTTCTTGCACTAGGCTCCTAGCAGTCATCACTATTATTGCTGTCACTATGATTAATAACTGAGGAATTGTGTGTTCCTCCCACATTCTGAATAATTTTACTTTACTTCAGATTAGCTCCTCAGCACCTAGATTTCCCTAAATTTTGACCATCTCTTTAAATATGGTGATTTTTGTTTTTTTAACACCCACAGCTGAGAAATTAGGTTTCTACTAGAAAAGCTAATATCTTCCTTTACATAAAAGGGAAGGATTTACATAAAATATTTACATAATTTACTTTGTAATAATTTACATAAAATATTGAAACCACAATTCAATATTCTTTCTTTCTTTCTAATCTGGCATAGGAAATGACTATTATAGCAACAACTGTAGGGGAAAAGAACTGTTGTGCTAAAAAAGTTCAGAATAGGAAACTTGCAATAATACTCCCATTCATTACAGAAATAATATACAGAAAATACTGAAGATATATGCCAATATTGACTTTTAAAGAAAGATATAAATTAGGGAGTTATTAACTGATTCCAAAATGACATGCTAGATAACTTTTAAATATTCATTCCCCATGAACTTGAAAACAAAAAACTTGATCTATAAAGAGATAATATTCAAAAAAGTTTATAAAAATATTCCTATTGACGGAAACAAAGTTATGGACCTAGAAAATCCCTATGATTTAGTAGAAACCTTTCATTTTATAGATGAAGAAATTAAGCCCTGAAAATAATCTCAAGGTCACCAGCTTTGAAGGCACATCAGGATATATACACAATTCTAATCAATCCAAAAGTCATGTCTTCTCTACACTAGGATATGGGCGAAAGGAAAATGCATTTTTTTCAAATAAGGAGGCAGAATGACAAGAAGTCAGAAAATCTTTCATCTATTAAAAAGCATAATGATGCCTGGGAATCCACAAATGCAGTGTTCTCTCTGCAACACAGAGTAAGGTCTCCAAAGTTTTCTGATGACACAGGAAAATTTAATCTCTAGTAAACAGTTCAATTAAAATGTTGGTTTTATAAAGTTTTTAAACAATATGAATAATAGTTAAAAGTCACCTATATTATTTTTTATTAGATTTTTGTGAATCTAATTTAGCAATAAATACTAGGAGAGAAGAAATGCTAATGTATTTTATTTTCCATTTTCCTACTATCACCATCCCCTCCTCGATCACTTTAGCAATAAATAAGCAAATCAGCTAAATAAGCTTCTGAGCTTATATATATTTTTCATAAAAAGGATACAAACATACTCTTCAACTTGAGAAACATATACTCCAATATGGAAAGGACGATTCAAAATATAACTTTTTATCTCATGATCCATTTAAATCTCACTGTCTTAATTTTAGTATACTTCTCTGCTGTGCTTAGTCACTCAGTCATGTCCAATTCTTTGTGATCCCAGGGATTGTGGCCTGCCAGGCTCCTCTGCCCATAGGGATTCTCCAGGCAAGAATACTGGAGTGGGTTGCCAACCCCTCCTCCAGGGTATCTTCCCAACCCAGGGATTGAACCTAGATCTCCTGCATTACAGGCAGATTCTTTACCATCTGAACCACCAAGGAAGCCCAAGAAATACTGTGGGGATCTTCTCCTTCTCCTGGGGATCTTTCCGACCCAGGAATCGAACTGGGGTCTCCTGCATTGCAGGCAGGTTTTTCACCAGCTGAGCTACTAAGGAAGCCCAGTATTTCTCTATTGACTTTTAAAATATTTTTATAAAATATATAACACAGAACTTAAATGATTTTTCCTAAAATTCTATAGATGTGAAAGTACTTTGCATCCAAACCTAATCTGTGGCATATAGCTTTTTTTAAAAAACTTGTATCTTTCAGTAACAGCTTATAATCTATTTCTCAGAAATTTAGAACTGCTGTGCCTCTATTCTAAGATTAATCAGATGTATAATAAGAACACCTTTCTAAACAAATATAAAGTTATTGTTTATGTATTTCTACCATTAGTTACAACCCAAAATTAACAGGCTAATTCTTTAGCACATCAAGTTAACAGAGCTATATAACAAGAGCCATAAATATTGAAAACCGTTAAAACCATCCACTGGGGAGAAGATTTTAACTCAATGAAAGCTAGCTTTTTGAGGCTGTAACCAATTTCAAGAAATACAAGTTTGTTTGTTTTCAAAACCTCAATGTTACTCCAAGTACAGTGTTCAAACCTATCACTACAGAAAAGTCAGAACTGTTAACACGTGTGAACCTTTAACACAATGACACCAGCTTGACATCCAGCCACCAGAACTCCTTCCACTGTATTTGGACATGATCTCCCTCCCAAGCTCCCCAGATCTTTATGTCTAAAAATGGCCCAGCTACTGTTCGAAAAAGTATAAGATTCCTTTTACCACTAAAATATAAAACAAAATCACTCACAGAAAGGAAGAACATGCTGTTTTATAAAGCATGTTATAAAACTGTTACAAATATATTTTAGAACCATAATAATGATCATGACAATGATAAAAGCTAATATTCATTGCAATTATTTAATCATCACAACCCTATAAATTGATTGCTGAGAAGTTAAGAAACTTACCATAATCACAGAGCTTATAAATGGAAGATCTAGGGCTTGCAATGCATCTCTCAGACTTCAGAACCCACATATAGTTTCATTGCCTGTCTTCCCTAATCTCCATTCAATAAACATTCATTAAACAACTACTACCCTTCCTGCAAGTCACCTGGGACTCCATCATAAAATGCAAACTAACTGAAAATGATTATTAAAGTACTACTTGAGAATCCCTCAACCCAAAGAGTTAAAGCATACATTTTATTTTCAAATATTTCTAGGATCATTCATAATTTCATTCAACAAATGTTTAAAAGAGCATTTATGTTATGTGAAAAGCACCATGTCAGATGCTAAATAGATAAAAAGATGAATAAGACACGATCCTTCCCTCAAACTCCCAACAGAATACATAGAGCATATACATAATTCAGTATTGATGAGTAATTTTACTTTTATGTTTTTAACAAAAATAGTGGATTGGCCAAAAAGTTCATTTGGGTTTTTCCATAACATCTTACAGAAAACCTGAAGGAAATTTTTGGCTGACTCAATGTTCACAAATAATTCTGCTACTGGTTATTATTTCACTTAAAAAATTCTAAAAGCTACAAATCACTAATTTTTTTATAAGGCAACATTTCTTCTACCACCAAAATGACCCTTAGTAATGTATATAGTTAAAAATATGAAAGGCGACAGAATTTACAATTAGCTTACATTTTCTATGACAAATGTCCACTCTTTATCTTCAAATTCCTCTGCATGAGGATCCTGTAACACAAGCAAAACATAAAGTTGAAATACATTTTTTTAATCCAGTCAACTCAATTAGGAAAATACAAACAGCCTTGATTTTAGCTTTTTACCAACTTTTTAAAAAGGGAGGGGCAGAGAGGGAGGGGGGAGGGGGGATCGGGATGGGGAATACATGTAAATCCATGGCTGATTCATGTCAATGTATGACAAAAACCACTACAATCTTGTAAAGTAATTAGCCTCCAACTAATAAAGATAAATGAAAAAAAAAAGAAAAGGAAGGGGCAGAGTGGCCTGCTTTTAAGAAACTTTCATAAATTATCTAAATTTAAAACATTATTTTTATTAAGAAATTCTCTATCTTACTTAGGTTAATACATATCATTATTTTCCATCATTGCATAAAGCAAGACAAAAGGAAACCATAAAAATATTTTATGACAGAGGCTATACATGGAATCTAAAAAAGTGGTACAAATGAACCTATTTACAAAACAGAAATAGAGGCAAAGATGTAAAAAACAAACTTGCGGTTACCAAGGGGAAACAGAGGGGAGGGATAAATTGGGAGATTGAGATTGAAATAGACACACTGCTATACATAAAACAGAGAACTAACAAGCACAGGTAGCTCTACTCAATACTCTGTAATGGTCGACACAGGAACAGAATCTAAAAGAGCGACTTCACGTATAGGTGTGACTGAGTCACTCGGATGTACAGCAGAAACTAACACAACATTGTAAATAATCTATACACCAATAAAAATTAATAAAAAAAAGAAACCCAGGGACAGATAACTTAGTGAGTCAACTACTAAGAAGAACTTTTTGTGCAGTGTTCAGTCACTCGGTCATGTCCAACTCTGTGACCCCATGGACTATAGCCCACCAGGCTCATTTATTAAAATACTGATATCCTTAAGCTGGAATCAAGATTGCCAGGAGAAACACAATAACCTCAGATATGCAGACACCACCACCCTCTGGCAGACAGTGAAGAGGAACTAAAAAGCCTCTTGATGAAAGTGAAAGAGGAGAGTGAAAAAGGTGGCTTAAAGCTCAACATTCAGAAAACTAAGATCGTGGCATCCGGTCTCATCACTTCATGGGAAATAGATGGGGAGACAGAGTCAGACTTTATTTTTTTGGGCTCCAAAATCACTACAAATGGTGATTGCAGCCATGAAATTAAAAGACGCTTACTCCTTGGAAGGAAAGTTATGACCAACCTAGACAGCATATTAAAAAGCAGAGACATTACTTTGCCAACAAATGTTTGTCTAGTCAAGGCTATGGTTTTTCCAGTGGTCATGTATGAACGTGAGAGTTGGACTGTGAAGAAAGCTGAGCGCCAAAGAATGGATGCTTTTGAACTGTGGTGTTGGAGAAGACTCTTGAGAGTCCCTTGGACTGCAAGGAGATCCAACCAGTCCATTCTAAAGGAGATCAGTCCTGGGTGTTCATTGGAACGACTGATGCGAAAGCTGAAACTCCAATACTTTGGCCACCTCATGCGAAGAGTTGACTCATTGGAAAAGACCCTGATGGGATTGGGGGCAGGAAGAGAAGGGGACGACAGAGGATGAGATGGCTGGATGGCATCACCGACTCGATGGACATAGGTTTGAGTAAACTCCGGGAGTTGGTGATGGACAGGGACGCCTGGCGTGCTGCGATTCATGGGGTCGCAAAGAGTCGAACACGACTGAGTGACTGAACTGAAGTATTCTGAACTCAAAGTATTACTTGAGGCAAGGTTTTCTTGGTGCAGAGGTTACAAATTATAAACATTTGGAATTTCAAAGTACTGCAAAGAATTTCATAACCTACACAAAATGACAAATCTGCTGTTGATACCCTCACCTGCCTTCCATCACCAGAGGCCTAAGAAAGGGTAACAGATCCTACAACCAAATGCAGCTTTCTTCTAAATGAGTCACACTTTAACCAAGTATTTGGCCACTTTAACCAAATATTTATTGGCTACTTATTATATAAGGAATTACAGAGGTGTTATATGGATTCAAACATAGTTGTCCTTGCTTTCAAAGACAAACACAACTAATCTAAATACATAGATGATGAATGAAATACATGACTTTACTAGAGATTAGAAGACAATACATTTCTTAGAGGAAGGAACAGGAAAAGCTTTACGAGTGAGGAAGCATTTAGACTAGGTGGGATTGTATAGGATTTCCACAGACACTAGAATAAGTAAAGGTGAAAGGTAACAGATTTTAAGACATAAAAGGAAAAGCAGTGGGATAGCATCGTAAGTGCATTTAACTTATTCAAGTTCAACTTCATGTTTTAGAGGTGGAGGAGGGATGGAGGTACTGAGCGTGAGAGTATGTGCACATAGATGCTATTCCCCTACTGTGTCTCATGGACCATATACTTCTCATAGGGAAGCTCCTTATTCATGACTGATTCCACTACAGTCTATTATTAACCTTCAGTTTCTAGTGCCACACCTGAGTTTGGGTCCTCATCACTTTGTGCCTAGGCTATTTCAAGATAAAAGTAACTGCAGCACTCTCAGTCTCTCTGCTCTCCAATTAATCTTGTACACAGATTAATTCTCCTAAACCACAGTTCTGACCATGTAAGTACCAACTAAGAGTTTTTTAATGATCCCTACAAGGGATAAATTCCAAACTCTTTCATTACTTCTTTATTTTTGTTTATTTTTCTACCTTAAAAGTATGGTGACTAGCTGCTTTTGAGGTGTCTTAAGGCAACTATGACAAATCCACACAGTGTAAATCCACACAGATAGTATAAAGACCTGCCAAAAAGGAATTTATTTGGTGGTGATGGGCAGGGGCAGGCAGGAAAGGGTAGAAAGGAAAAAGAGGTAGTGAACTCTACTTAACACTTATTTCCCCAGCCTGGCCCTGCCCAGGTTTGTGGAGGTTTATGGAGAATGACTACTGTAAATAAAGGTTAAAAGAATTTTTTTCATGAGAGATTTAGGACCCAAACAGTGCTACTTTAGAGACCAAGTAATAGTGTGTCACATTGCTTAGGAAAAAGATATATTACTATCCTTCCTGCTTGCTCCCCACCCAGACCACTGTTGAAGAACACAGCCTAGCTCTAGTGCAACTTTTATAATAGGTGTGTGTGTGTGTGTGTGTGTGGGTGTGTTGGTCAGTCATGTTCAACTCTTTGTGACCCCATGGACTATAGCCCACCAGGCTCCTCTGTCCATGAACTTCTCCAGGCAAGAATACTGGAGAGGGTTACCATGTCCACCTCCAGCGGATCTTCCCAACCCAGGGACTAAACCCAGGTCTCCTGCATTGCGGGCAGATTCTTTACCATCTAACCCACCAGAGAAGCTCCAATAGTAGTGGTATTAGTGATAATATGAAATATTTGCAAAGCACACACTCTGCCTCAGTCATTGTGTTAAGGGTTTTAATCATCACAACTACTTATGAAATAGGTATCATTTTTATTCCTAGTTAAAAGGACAGAAAACTGAGACCTAAAAGATGTAACTTCCCACAAATAAGTGTTAAAATTATGTGCCATTTCTAGGTCTGTCTGACTTTTAGCCATGTTGTTAGTTCAGTTTTATCTCTGTGTTCCCAGGGACCTAGAAAAGTACCTGGAACACAGTAGTTTCTCAAGAAAACGTGATTAATGAATTAATGAATATATGCCTTGAAACTTAACAAATATTGAATAGCACCTTATATATGACATACATTAATTCTCAAAGTTGATAAAACATTTTTTAGAAACACAGATGAAATATTACCCATCATAGAATAATTTTAATGAGACCAAGGGTCACATCTGGTAAGGCAAAGTCACTAAAAAGATGTAAAGGAGCAACAATAATGTTCATTTTTAAGTTACTTTAAAATGGTATATCTACAAAGTTCATTAATTATGTTATTGACTAAACAAAAACATTAGTAATGAAAGTTGCTTTCACCTTGAATCAATTAAGTCTTCTTTACATCCTGCTCTCTATTCTCTAGTGTCTCTTTTATTACCATTGAACTAAGGAGAAAAAGTGAAACAGCTTAAAGAGCCATTTCCCTTCTCAAAACCCTAACAGGCTTTTTTTCATTTACCAGAAATAGCTATTTTCAAGCTAATTCAACTTTCAAAATCAAGCATGCAGGCTAAAGAAATTAATTTCTGGTTAAGTCATAGAAAAGTGAAACTTCTTGATAACTTTTTTAATAAGCACTTTGTCTATGAACACACCTCTGTTCATAGACAAAGCAGTTCTTTCATACGAGCAGTTCTTTTCTATTTTGCAAATTGTGAGACTTTACTACAAGTAAAAGAAAAGGGGAAATATGAAACAGCTTTCCACTTGAATATTTTAAAATGCTGTTCAAAAATAAGAATTAAAAATTAATATGAGAGAATGAAAAGCTATCTTGTTTTGTTTTCCTTTTTGGTTCTTCTATTACAATTCTGGGAAGATATGGAGCCAGGAAGATAAAGATATTTAAAGATATTCACTGAAGAGAAATGTGTAATACAGCAAACTGGGAAGGAGGGAATATTTGAGTTTATTTCCCTACAGACTAACATTTAAAAGACATAAAAGTTCAGTGATAGGATTTGCTGAACATTCTCATTAGTACTTGAAAACTACTTACCTCCTAATCCTCCAAGTAATACATTTCAACAGCCACTTTCAACTCAAAATCACTCAGTTAGTGCATATCCTTTGCCCAAACACATAGCTGTCAGCCATTTATCAGCTCTCTTCTAACCCCTTGCTATCTATCATCATTTTTATAAAAGTTGTTTAACTATGTCCATTCATTTGCTTTAACAATAAAAACAGACTAAATCAAAACACAGAAGATTACTTAAAAGTTTTCCTCAAGCATGTCATAGATTCTGCTGTGGTAATCTATACTCAGAGTGGTTTTTACTACAGAAATAGGCCATGTGATGTAAAACAAACCCAAAACCAAACATACAACCACCACACTCCAGGACTAAATCAGTGTGACGGGGCATGTTACCTTCTTTAGTCTTAGTCTCCTTATCAGTACAATGGAAACAATTCTAGAACTCCAGGGTTACTTTGAGAATTAAATGAAATAGTACTCTAAAGGTATTGTTGTTAACCACCAAGCTTACTATATGACTTTAGTAGGAGAGGTAGGAGCTTCCAAGGCAGCTCAAAAAGTAAAGAATCTGCCTGCAATGCAGGAGACCTGGGTTTGAGCCCTGAGTCAGGAAGATCCCCTGGAGGAAGAAATGGCAACCCACTCTATTACTCTTGTCTGGAGAATTCCATGGACAGAGGAGCCTGGTGGGCCACAGTCCAGGGGCTCATAAAGAGTTGGACACGACGACTGAGTGACTAACACACACAGAAGAGGTATGGATGGGGAGGGGTGGGAGGTTAATAACAGGCTTTTACGACAGCTGACTGAAGGCTAATAGGATGATTCTGATCTTTCCTGAAAAAAAAAGGAAGAGCAGCTACAACCTCATGTCTTACTTCTCCCTGGGCCAACAGTGTATAAATAATATGCATAATCATGTGATGTTATAATGTCAATAACAATAGTATCACAACTGTAAAACACACATAAAAGTGTTAAGAATCTTTCATAAAATAGAATATCTATGAAACACAGAGCATTTAAAAGTAGTGTCCCATTCATGGGTTAGTACGTTAACATTCATTATACTGCTTTGTTCTAAATATCTCCTCAGTAGTTCCAGAGCACATCAATTAATATAATGAAATACAAAATCAAAAGTACTTTTTTACACAGTGATTTCACACTTGAAGCCATATAACTTTGCTCTACTTAGATGTCATATCCTATAGTATTTAGTGGATTTTCACAAGTTTATGTTACTAAATTATGCTCAATGAGATGTCCTCCTTCAGTCTATCCTTTTGCAAAAGTAAAGTCAACACAATTGGATTCAAAGAAGAAATAAAGCATTTGTTCCCTATGCACCACGTTCAAGAAGGCTGAAGCTGAGACATATTTGTCCCCACTATTTTTTATTTTTTGAGCAGGTAAAAAATTGGTTAGGAAAGTAATTATTCTAGTGCTTAGTTTTCATATGTGTGAGGACTATTTTAGAACATTAATAAACAGAGAAGATGTTCAAGAAAAAACATATATAAAAAAGTCAGTAAGATATATGAACAGCTATACTTTTTGGATCTGGGCTTTGAATTTATTACCAGAATTTTTATTTTAAGCTATAGTATTTATAAGCTATCAATATCAATAAAATATTTATCAAAAATCCATTTTAAATTTACCTTCCTATATTAACATCAATAAAATACCATGTATCAATTTTAAAACACATCTTGTTTTTAGTCAAACAAGGCTAACAAAATGAGACTCAGGACAAGAATTCCACAAACCTCAGTTTTCCACAGAAAAAGCACTTTAAATTCTCCTGTGGGTAGAATGTAGGAAGCAATAAAAGAAGTGTTCCAGTTGATCTTAACTGGAATAAGTTCAAAAAGACTCTCAAATTATTTGGACTTTATATACCATGAAAACCTTACATTGTTATAAATTACTGTATCTCTAAAAATAATGCCTATTAAAGTCCTTACTGCTCATTAAGGACTCAAGTGTGTAGAACAGTGAATACTGAAATATTCCATCATTTATAACAATGATTGCACAGTAAATCCTATAACCTATAAACATGGAACTTACCTTAAAAAGTGTCACAGTGATTTCAATGTTTTCAGGAACAGGCCATACGACAACCCCACGGTATGGATTTTTTATTCCAGGCTGCCAGCTATGAGCCTACCAAAAAAAAAAAAAGTTCAACTTGAAGTACAGAAAATGCAATATTAATAATCTGCAAAGATATATTGACCCTATTTAACTATCCATTAGATCTCTCTCCCTAAAACAAAAATGATTAGTCAAATAGAACTTTTCAAGCATCAAACTTGGGCCATGACAGTTGGTGGCTCAGAAGATAAAGAATCTGTCTGCAGCGCAGGAGACCTGGGTTCAATCCCTTGGTCAGCAAGATCTCCTAGAGGAGGAAATGGCAACCTACTCCAGTATTCTTGCCTGGAGAATTTCATGGAGAGAGGAGCCTAGCGGGCTACAGTACATAGGGTTGCAAATAGTTGGACGCAACTAAGCAACTAACACTTTTATGACAGTTATATCACAGTAAGCTACAGATTACTATCTGTAAAGAAACATTTACCCTCTCCTACATACACACACACACGAAGATAGAAAAATGAGATGCCTCATATTTTCAAAAGCTATTTCAAATTTAAGGAAAATCTTATCAGCATAAATATTTTAAAAATTACTTTGTGATCTCAGAACTTAAAAGTAAATTCAAATAGATAGGGAAACAATGGAAATAGTGACAGACTTTATTTTCTTGGACTCCAAAATCACTGTGGACAGTGACTGCTGCCATGAAATTAAAAGATGCTTGTTGCTTGAAAAAAAAAAGCAATGACAAACCTAGACAGCATTTTAAAAAGCAGAGACATTACTTTGCCTACAAAGGTCCATTTAGTCAAAGCTATGGTTTTTCCAGTAGTCATGTATGGATATGAGAGCTGGACAATAAAAAAAGGCTGAGCGCCAAAGAATTGATGCCTTCAAACTGTGGTGCGGGAGTATACTCTTGAGAGTCCCCTGGACAGCAAGATCAAACTAGTCAATCTTAAAGGAAATCAACCCTGAATATTTATTGGAAGGACTGATGCTGAAGCTGAAGCTCTAATACTTTGGCCACCTGATGCGAATAGCTGACTCACTGGAAAAGACCTCAATGCTGAGGTCTTTCTCAATGCTGAGAAAGAGTGAGAGCAGGAGGAGAAGGGGGTGACAGAGGATGAGATATTGGATGGCATCATCGACTCCATGAGTCTGAGCAAACTCCAGGAGACAATGAAGTACACGGAAGCCTGCCATGCTGTAGTCCATGGGATCGCAAAGAGTTGGACACAGCTTGAGCAACTAAACAACAACAACAAATCAGAGAAAAGTAGCCTTGAGAAGGTGACAAGAGCAGACCATAAGCAGGTGAATCAGATAATTTAAACACGAGAAGAGTTTTCTAGGGAGATGGACCAGCAATTGGAAAGGTGCTGAGGCAGTTAGATAATAACAAGGCCAATGTGGCTGGGGCAGAGTGGTTAAAGAGAAGAGCAGCAGAAGACAAGACTAGGGATGTCACGGAAGGCCCCGTCATACAAGGTTTGGGCAGGCCATCCAAAGATTCTGGCTTGTAATCTGAGAGAGATGAGAAGCCACTGGAGGATTTTAACAGAAGAATGACAATACAAGTTACATTTTTTTTTTAACTCTAGCAAATCTATTTAGAATAGACTCCAGATGTTTGAGCAGACTCCAGGAGGAACAGTGAAGGACAGGGAAGCCTGGCGTGCTGCAGTCCATGGAGTCGCAAAGAGCCAGACACGACTGAGTGACTGAACAACAACCACAACCAGATGTAAGAGAGGAAACAGGGAGGCAATAAAGAAGCTACGCAATAATCCCAAGGAGAGGTGATGGTGACTTGGCTTAGGGTGGTATAAAAGCGGTATGAAGTGATCAGATTCCATATTTTTTTAATTTTCAAGACAGAATCAATAAGATTTTCTGTCTGACTGTATGAAAGAAAGTAGCCAAGGATGACTGTATGGCTTTTGCCCTTGAGCAAGTACAAAACAGGAACTGCTATCAACAGATAGCAAGATAAAACTGCAGAAGGATCAGGTTTGGAAAATCAGATTAGGAACTTGATTTTATACACATTAAATCTAAGGTGCCTATTAGATACTCAACTGTAGCTGTTTAACTAGGCAGCTGGATATACCTGCCTGGAGTTATAAATTTGGGAATCATCAGCATACAAGTGATACTTAAAGCTTAAGGATAGATGTAGTCGGAAGGGAGCGACAGGAGGGAGGAAGGGAAAGAGACAGAGAGGAGAGAATAAAGGTTCAAGAACTGAACTTTGGAGCACAACAACAACAGGTTCGGGAAACGAGGAGGAATCAGTAAGGAAAGGTCAGTAAGTAGAAGGAAAACCAGAGGCAAGTGGTTATTATGAAAGTCTAGTGGAGAAAATATTTTAAGGGGACACGAACAATTATCTGTGCCAAATCTTGGTGACAGGTCAAGAGGGTGAGGTCTGGAAAATGACCCCTGGATTTAACAAAGCCAAAGCCATTACTGACTTCACAAGAGCCATTTCAGTGGAGTGGTAAGGGTAAACACCTGACTGGATCAGCATGGGTTCAAGAAAGAATAGGAAGAAAGACACTGAAGCTAGAAAGCACATTCAACTTCTCTGCACTATTCTGCTGAAAGAGAAAGAGAGAAATAGGTTAGTGCTAGTACAAGAAATATTGTCAGACCAGAATTTTTTAAGTAAGAGACAAGTATTTTTAGGGTGATGGGAAACACTCAGTTGAAAGGGAAATTTTAATGATGCAGAAGAGAAATAATTGCTAGAGTAATGTCTTTAACAGTACAAAAGGAGACAGACTGGCTTGTGCTGGGAGCACAGATCATTCTTCTGTAATAATAGAAAAGAAGTTAGAGTACTTGAGTGCAGACACATGTCAGGGAGCAGATTTAACACATCTGAGAGGATGCTGAGAGGATATCTGAGGACACTGAGACACAGATTTGACCAAGACCACACAGCAAGTAAGTGGCAGAGACTGGATTTGAATCCAGGAAGTGGAACTGAGAAGTGATCAAGATCACAGAAACTTACATCCATGTAAATCTTATCATATCTTGTTGGTTAAAACACCAGCAGAATAAGTCAACTATACTTCAATAAAAAATAGAGACCTAGCACACCAGAGCCAATGGTAAAGAATGGAGTTTTGCTGATTAAAAAACATTTCTAGAGATTCTTCTATTCCCCTGCCTTATTTCTATGCCGGTTTACAATCCTAGAACACAATTCCACAGAGTAAATAATCTGAATTTTGAAAAGTAAATTGCTGCCATCTTAGATAATCTCTAATTAGAACTCCTCTCTATATGGTCTACATACTTAATTCTGAAGATCTGTGACAACTGTAATTCTCATGTACTCTAACGATAGATCAAGCTATTTCTCTAGTCTCTTCAAACTTCCCATAAATATATTTTCATAGTCTCCCCATACATTGAAAAAAGACTATAATAATTGAATTTTTCTTATTAGTTACAGTAGAAAAGATAGTATTTGAACAATTCTGAATTTTAAAAAGTAACATCAAAGAATTTTAGACCTAAAAATATCCTTAGGAGATTTAATCAGGTCCAGATAATGAAACTAAAGCAATAAAGAGTAAATGGCTTGCCTGAACCCATAATAATAATCTGTAGGAGAACCAGCTCCATGATTTTCAAGTTCAGGGTTCTTTACCCAACCAACATCACAGCTAGCTCTATTTCTGATTCACACAGTAGTCAAGAAAATAGTCTTCAATCCCTAAGGTCTTAACATTTATATGCATGAGACAGAGATTAAAAGTGTGAAAAGCAGGCAATGTGGAGACTGTTGGTCTAACTGGGCAGAATTAGAAGACGGTGATATTAGGTAATTACCTAATGCTGGTCCTCTAAATGACCTCTTTCAGTTCTCAGTCTAGGATCAGGAAATGGTAATTAGACTGCTGAACAAACAAAACTACTATCTGCTTAACAAACTAAATAAAGAGAAATAGAAGGGTGCTAGTTCCCAAGTTGCTGGTATGCCGCCATTCTATCCAGCAACTCTCCCCAGTCAGAGAAAAGGTCCACCTAAGTCAGAGCTCTGGCTTTCTGATGTCTTTTTAGTGACTGTACAAACTAGCTATGTTAGGACACAGTAACAGTATCAATTAGTCCAGTTTAGTATCTGACAATGTAAGCTTCATAACGTCAGCTAATTATTATATATTAGAAAAAGAATGAAAAGTCTAATACAGGCAACTAAAAATAGTTGTGGTACTAAATACCTAATTGTACAGATCCATGGAGACAGTAATTTAGGTTCTTAGGAACTTTATTTTTAAAAAGTACCTCATGTTGGCAATCATCAGCACTACAGGAATCCTGGATCAGTTTTTAATCAGAGTAATAGAAAGGATTTCCCTAGAAAATAATTCAGTATAAAACACACAGCTATTAAGTTCCTTAATATAGTCCAGAAAGGCAGGTTATTTAATCATTTGCCAGCATCCTAGTACAGTTAATGGTAGAAAGGATGAAGCCATATTCAGTCCCACTCATATAAACTGTTTCACCTTTTAATCATATGAGAGATCCTTTACAAAGGCAGACCTAGGGAAAAGGTAACATTTACCAATTTTGACTATTGACTCTATAAGATGTCTTATTTTCAAATTATTTCATATCATACCTTATGTAAAAGACCTGAACCTAATATGGAACTAAATACGGATATGGAACTAAAAAACCTCATATGGAACTAAATATTCACTTGTTACTTCTGAAATATTTCACTGAATATATATAACTGTCATTTAGTTTTTAAATTAATGATTTTCAATTTATAAAACTTCATCTACCCATACGTTTAGGATGTCACATGTAAAGTTGTCTTAGAGCTGTCCACATCATGGTCTTAGTCAAAGATCTACCACTACACCCATCCCTTCATGATACCACAGCATGTTGCTAAAGGCTATACAGGTGCACGCTGCTATGTTAAAAAGGGATAGCCAACAAGGACTTAATATATATAGCACAAGGAACACTGCTCAATGTTATGTGGCAGTCTTGATGGGAAGGGAGTCTGGGAGAGAATGGATACATGTATATGTATGACTGGGTCCCTTTGCTGTCCACTTGAAACTATCATAACATTGTTAATCAGCTATCAGTTCAGTTCAGTCACTCAGTCGTGTCCGACTCTTTGCAACCCCATGAATCACAGCACGCCAGGCCTCCCTGTCCATCACCAACTCCCGGAGTCTACCCAAACCCATGTCCATCGAGTCGGTGATGCCATCCAGCCATTTCATCCTCTGTCGTCCCCTTCTCCTCCTGCCCCCAATCCTTCCCAGCATTAGGGTCTTTTCCAATGAGTCAACTCTTCACAAGGTGGCCAAAGTATTGGAGTTTCAGCTTCAACATCAGTCCTTCCAATGAACACCCAGGACTGATCTCCTTTAGGATGGACTGGTTGGATCTCCTTGCAGTCCAAGGGACTCTCAAGAGTCTTCTCCAACACCACAGTTCAAAAGCATCAATTCTTTGGCGCTCAGCTTTTCTTCACTGTCCAACTTTCACATCCATACATGACTACTGCAAAAACCATTGCTTTGACTAGATGGACCTTTGTTGGCAAAGTAATGTCTCTGCTTTTTAATATGCTATCCAGGTTGGTAATAACTTTCCTTCCAAGGAGTAAGCGTCTTTTAATCAGCCATACTTCAATACAAAATAAAAAGTTTAAAATAATTACTTTTATAGCAAGGAGGTAGAAGTGGTAATGCCATCCAAAAGCTGGTGAGGACTTTCAAGCTCTTCTTTCCCTTTGGAATTCTCCCATCTCTTTGTGACTTTAAATTCCTAGTTTGAAAACTAGGTTTAAGGCAACAGACTACCCTGCCATAACTTTTGTCTATTACAATTTTCCTGCTTCCTTTGTCCAACACTATACTGAAAAATAATATATTTAAGCATATACAATTCAACTACTGCCTGAAAATATCTTTGCTATAAATGCCATGACTTGAAGATAAGAGGTAGGAAAACTGCCTATTGTGATAATTACTCATGGTAATTATTTTGTAATTATTTTGTCAATAAAAAATGATTCTGCAATGGGTTCTTTTTATATTTAATTACAAAAATAGACATGTATCCAAAGAAAGTGAGCAAAACACTTAGAACTAAACTTTAAATCAAATAAGGCAATGTGCCTTATCATTATACTGTCTAATCTGTTATCTGGATATCAGTTATAAGTTTCAATCCACCAATATAAAAAGGGTAGATAACCAATCATACTTCAATAAAATAATTTTTAAAAGGTAGATATATTCAGAAACAGGCAAGATAAATAGTAAGTTATACACAAGACCAAAGAGAATGAATTACTGTATAGTTCAAACTCCTTCCAGAAACAAACCTAAAGTAAAAACCAGACTATTTTCTGCCCAATGGTTGTAGAGATCTATTTTCCCTGTAAGTGATTTCAATGGGACTTAGCAGCAAATAATGTGTATTTCAAAGGAAAAATGTCAGAAACAGAAGAGTGTTTCAGATGAAAACAATGGTTCTACTCTTTGGATTTAATATAACTGATAGTTAATTTTAAAAAACAATAGCTCAGGACAAGCTAGCTTTTCTCGTTTTTTTTAAAGAATTCCAAAATGTCATGGATCTCAAGCTCCTCAAAGTTTTTTTTAAAAGTAATTTGTTTAATTTTCACATAATATCATAATTATTTCTTTTATAGCTCCTGGAACTGGTTTTTGCATCCTTATTCTGCTGTTGTATACAATGTATAAAACAGCATTTCACACATACATGAATATATTATGTAAATTTCAGGCAGATTCTTTACCACTGAGCCATCAGGGAATCCTGTAAGCTTATTATAGCATATGGGCTTCCCTGATGGCTCAGTGGTAAAGAAGCCACCTGAAATGCAGGAGACTCGAATTTGATCCCTGGGTCAGGAAGATCCCCTGGAGAAGGAAAATGGCAAACCACTCTAATACTCTTGCCTGGGAAATCCCATGGACAGAGGAACCTGTGGGGCTACAGTCCATGGGGTCCCAAAGAGCTGGGCATCACTAGAGTGACTAAATAAGAACCTTATAAGCTTAATACATTGTGAGTTCTCATAACTTTTCAAAAGTACATCTATAATGTTTCAAGAGAAATATATAATGATTCTAAAATATCCAGAAGAGATCTGAAATATTAGGAGCATCACAACTGGAAAATAAGTCCAATAAGAAATAGTTCCTTCTGGAAAATATTGTATTCTGAGAAAAATCAACCTGTACCTCATATGTTTGCATTTCATCATTTAGAGTCAATCAATATTTAATATGATGAGAAAAAGAATCTGGACCTAAAAGTTATCTGACTTTGAAAATGCAATTAAAAGTATACTTAACTTCAACTATGAATATTCTGAATTGACTTCTGATCTAAAGCATTTCATTATGTTTCATAATGTTTTAAGAAAACAATTGGTATCTAGTTACTACAAGAGGGAAATCACTTTCTGTTGACAGCTAAAAACATTTAGGGTCTAACGTTTATAGTATAGCCAGATTCCACTATCATACTTATTGGATGATCTATTATTGTTCCTTTCCATAAAAGCTTAAGACCCACTCATAAAAAAATGATAGAAGACCCTAAGTCTATTTTCAGAATCCTTTCTCATACATAAATAGATAAGAAAATATTATAGGTCCAAAATACCCTGTCTCCAAACTACATATGTATGCTTTGGAGAAGATGCTATTCACTAGGTAAAGCAACTGGACCTTTTCTCTATTGCTGGTGGGGTACACTGAAAGTTAAAAATGTACCTACCCTATTGCCCAGTGATTCTACTCCTAGTTATTTGTGCAAGAGAAAATATTTGTGCCCCAAAATACTTGTATAGTAATGTTTAAAAGAAACTTAGTCACAATAGTGAATATTCAGAATACTCACTGGAAACAAACCATACTTTCATCAACAGATGTATAATCAAACTGCAGTACATTCACATGATGGAATAATACTCAGCAAAGAAAAAAATTCACTACCAGTATTCACAAATTTTTTAATTATGAAATTTAATTAAAATTTAATTTCAGGTAAAATAAATGAATTTTTTCTTTACATAAATCTGCTGCTGCTGCTGCTGCTGAGTCGCTTCAGTCGTGTCTGACTCTGTGCGACCCCATAGACGGCAGCCCACCAGGCTCCCCTGTCCCTGGGATTCTCCAGGCAAGAACACTGGAGTGGGTTGCCATTTCCTTCTCCAGTGCATAAAAGTGAAAAGTGAAAGTGAAGTCGCTCAGTCATGTCCGACTCTTAGCGACCCCATGGACTGCAGCCTACCAGGCTCCTCCATCCATCGGATTTTCCAGGCAAGAGTACTGGAGTGGGGTGCCATTGCTTTCTCCTTACATAAATCTACTTACATAGAAACCAACATTCAATAAACCCGCTTGTAATTATTGTGTGCCTATAAATACATGCTCAATCTTACTTGTCTGTAGACTGGAATTTTTAAAATATCTAAAATTGTTATTGAACATTTAAAAATTCTGCTCCACTCCCCCACAAAGCCATAAGAACAAAAGATTAAAACCTCTGAAAAATCCAACCCCTTCTCTTCTGTAACCTAGCAAATGGACTCAGATAACTCATTATTAATTATGTGTGCCCTAACTCCATCTTCTTAGAATCTGAATAAAGTAATTCTAGATATAATTTTTAAGTGATCTTTATTTACTCATTAGTTCATGATATCCTAGCACAAAGAAGTTAAATAACTATTATGTTATTTAAGGCCACCAAATCCAAAATCAAAACTCAGGTATCTGGCTCCTGTTCAGAACTATAATACCAAGATTACATACAGTACCTAATCAATCATTTTAGTAAAGCGGATTATAAGAATAACCCAAAATATCAAAAAGACATTTAAAAATATTCTTCACTGAGGCCAGAGAAGCTCAATAATTTGACCAAAAGTTACATTCAACATTTGGGTAAGAAATTGAGAAAACAGACAAACCTTGGAAGACTTCCTTCGGCTTCTTCTTGTCCAAACTACCACCAGTTTATCTGGTTGCCTGCCAAACAGGAAAGATTAAGTAAAATTTATCTTAAATCAATAAAATTTAGTTTTAGCACCTTTAAAAGAACAAAAATGTCACCTGCTTTAGGTTACATGGAGTGGTTACACTAACTATAAAGCTCTATAAATTATTCAAATATCGTAGATGCAGAATATACATATGATCTAATTTAAATGACTAATACTTCATCCACATGTTTTTCTAAAAATACTTTGCCAAGTAAATTCATTGGGACAAACCAAGTAAAATAGACTATTTTAAAAAGAAAAGCACACACATCTCTCTCATCTAAAACTATATTTCCAACACATTATCACTTTAATTTAGAGAAAATAAGCATAAAAATATTTCCAAAATAATTTAAATCTGTGGTTTACACTACTTTTGCATATCCGTATCTTATAAACAATGCTTATGATTTTCAAAACCTTTTTATAATCAATCATCTCAACTATCTTCATGAAAATAATACTGAAAAATAGGCAAGTACATTCTGGCAAGAAGCCCAGGGTACACTGGGTTTTCCTAGCGGCACAATGGTAAAGAATCTGCCTACAATGCAAGAAACTGCCTACAATGCGGGAGATGTGGGTTTAATCTTTGGGAAGATCCCCCGGAGAAGGAAATGGCAATCCACTCCAGTATGCTTGCCTGAGAAATCCCATGAACAGAGAAGCCTGGCGGGCTAAAGTCCATGGGGTCGCAAAGAGTTGGACATGACTGAGCCACTAAACCACCACAACCATATTCTGGAAAAGGTAAAAAAAAAAATCTCATCAAAAGTTCTAGCAGAAACAAGACTGAAACATAGGTCTTTCCAACCTGAGATGCTGGGAGCAGCAGCCAGATGCAGAAGTTCTAAATTACAGATGAAATAGAAGAAAGTTTCCATGAAACATCAGTGTTCATCTAAGGATATGAACCAATGGAGAAACAAAACTGTGTTTAACACAGAGAGAAACAGAATAGGACAAAGACATGGAGATGGGTGGTGGGGTACATATGGCAACATGATAATAGAGCTGGGCTGAGGGTATGGATCAATGTTGGCAGCTTAACAGTAAAGGGACTGAGTAAGCAAACAGTGTAAGCTACCTTGTTTGAAAGCATTGGTGGCTTGCTGGAACACTTTACCAAGATTACTACACTAATCTTTCCATTATGTTCTCACCTCCACATCTCCAGCCCAATCTCAACTTTTAATTATACTTCTGCAATACTACTTTAGAATTGCTACAAAAGTCTTACTTATTTTATTTTATTTTTTACTATTCTAACAGGGCTCTTATACTGAAGGTATGACAAACTGGCACTTGAAAGTTGAATTTGACAGATTTGACCTAAATAGTATTCCCTTATTTTAAGCTTAAATTAAACTTTAGAAAACATTTCTTGGGACTTTCCTGGTGGTCCAGCGGATAAAACTCCATGCTACCAATGCAAAGGACTCAGGTTCAGTCCCTGGTGGGGGAACTAGAACCCACAAGCATGCCACAATGAAGATCTAACTCAACCTAAATAAATAAATATTTTTAAAAATTTCTACCTAAATGCCTTCAAACAAGTTCCATGCTATCCAGATTACTAAAGCCTCCAACACTATCAACTTCTTTGCACCTGACCAGCTTCATTCTTCAGATGATCTACTTAGTCCCTGTATATACTTGACCCTTCAACATCACAGCATGCAAGATAGCATCCATATTCCTGACTGTGGTTTATAAGGCACCTCATCACCTGACTCTGATTTTCTAGCCGCAAAACCTACAAATACCTCAAAGGCATCTTGCCTTCCAACCAATCCCTGAACATTTATTCAATCTCTTCTCATCTTTGCATGTTAAAATCTTTTTTTTCTTTAACCTCCTCTTTTTTCTCCTTTTCTATCTGATAAACGCTTAATTCATCACTTTCTCTATGAAAACCTGACCGTTTCTCATTTCATTCCCACTTTAACCCATATCCTCAACCTCAGGCAAAGTTAATTGCTGCTTCTACCCGTATTTCCATTAACACTCTAAACACCTCTATTTTCATATGCTATATGCCCTGTATTATGGGCTTCCCTGGTGGCTCAGATGGTAAAGAATCTGCCTGCAATGCAGGAAACCAAGGTTCAATTCCTGGGTTAGGAAGATCCCCTGGAGAAGGGAATGGCTACACACTCCAGTAATTCAAAATCATAAGCAGATGATATCACTCTAATGGCAGGAACTAAAGAGCTTCTTGATGAGGCTGAAAGGGAAGAGTGAAAAAGCTGGCTTAAAACTCAACATTCAAAAAACTAAGCTCATAGCATCATCGGTCCCATCACTTTATGGCAAATAGATGAGGAAAAAATGGAAACAGTGACAATCTATTCTCTTGGGCTCCAAAATCACTGTGGACAGTCACTACAGCCAGGAAATTAAAAGATGTTTGCTTCTTGGAAGAAAAGCTATAGCAAACCTAGACAGCATATTAAAAAGCAGAGACATCACTTTGCCAACAAAGGTCCATATAGTCAAAGCTATGGTTTTTCCAGTAGTCGTATACAAGTATGAGAGTTGGACCTTAAAAAAGGCTGAGTGCCAAAGAACTGATGGTTTCGAATTGTGGTGCTGGAAAAGTCTCTTGAGAGTCCCCTGGACAGGGAGGAGATCAAACCAGTCAATCCTAGAGGAAATCAACCCTGAATATTCATTGGGAAGGACTGATGCTGAAGCTGAAACTCCAATACTTTGGCGACCTGATGCGAAGAACTGACTCATTGGAAAAGACCCTGATGCTGGGAAAGATTGGAGGCAGGAGGAGAAGGAGACAACAGAATGAGATGGTTGAAGGGCATCACTGATGCAACAGACATTGAGTAGGCTCTGGGAGTTGGTGATGGACAGGGAAGCCTGGTGTGCTGCAGTCCATGGGGTTGCAAAGAGTTGGACAAGACTGAGCAACTGAACTGAACTGCGCTGCAAAGAGCTGATTCATTGAAAAAGACCCTGATGCTGGGAAAGACTGAGGGCAAAGAAGTGGGCAGCACGGGTGGATGGTTAGATAACATCACTGACTCAATGGACATGAGTTTGAGCAAATTCCGGGAGACAGTGAAGGACAGAGAAGCCTTGTGTGCTGCAGTCCATAGGGTCTTAAACAGTTGGACATGGCTGAGTGAACAACAGTACAACCACCACCCACTCCAATATTCTTGCCTGGAGAATTCCAATGACAGAGGAGCCTAGTAGACTACTGTCCAAGGGTTTGCAAAGAGTTGGACACAACTGAGTGACTAACAGTTTTCTCTTTTTCACTTTATGCTTTCTATTACATTATTTGTTATTATTTCTATCTCCTCCACTAGATTGCATTCCTTTATCAACCATATCTTATTTATTTTTCTATTTCTAGCAACTAATAAGAATCTGGTACAAGGTTGAGGCTCTATTCACTACTCTATTCACTACTAAATGAAACTTACATTTCATCCAGGAATTCCCAGTTGGTTAATTACAATTGATGAGGTCCAAGTAAAGTCAGTAGCTATGTAATACATTCTCTCCGTAGCTTATTTGAGCTTTGCAGGCATCTTCACCTTGGATGCACATTGGAACCTCTTGGGAAGTTTTTTAAAAATATTGATATCTAGGTTCCACTATTAGAGAATCACATTTAAATGGCCTGGTAGGCAGACTTTTAAAAGCTTCACAGTTGATTATTATGTCCAGCTAAGGTCGAAAACCATTCTTTTGCAGGGACAGTGGTAAGCAATCCCCACACTCCTGATTTGAAATAGTGAGGCGTTGTGATGCTGTGATGGCAACATGGGTGACCCCCACCCCCTTCCCAATATCACCCTAGTGCTATCTGCACTGCTTGCTGCCTCCTTCCAACCTGGCCTCTCAGCACCTTCCTCTCCTCCATCCATTCTGATCTCATGTTTCAGAATATGGAAGCCTCTTACTGTAAAATTAGAAAGTCAGGAAGGGTGGTCTCCTAACCTACATGTCTGAAGTCTCAAGAATGTAAATAGAACATTAGCTACTTATTTGAGAATCCTCCCACAGATGGATAAACTTTTTTGTGTTCCAGTATTCTTGCCTGGAGAATTCCATGGACAGAGGAGCCTGGTGGGCTACAGTCCATTGGGATGCAAAGAGTCAGAGATGACTGAGCAACTAACACACACACACACACACACACACACACACACACTAGAAATCAGCTCCCCTCTACATTATCAGGGACAAAGTAATGCAGAATGTTTAAAATAAAGAGCTGTGCTATGAGTTACTGTTCTTACAGAAAATACCAATAACCACACAACTGCTTGACCACAATTAATATTTTAAGAATCTATGCTCTACTAGAAAAGAACCATTAAATATTTACTTATGTGCTCACAAGAGGCCAAGGATAGAGCAACTGTGAGAGTTTTATCCAACTACCAAAGAGACTATAATTATACAACTTTCTATCAGAAAAGTCAGGACAACCTGATATAGCCCTGTTTTAGAGAGAATTCAACAATCAAATATTTAAAATTTCTACCCCATTCCCTAAGTGACCAGGTAGCCCTGCACATAATACATATACAGACATATAAACACACATGCATATATTCATATATAGGTATTTATATATATGAATATTTTATATACATACACATAAAATGTACACACAGACACACTGCCTATGAGTTCCACGGCAAAATTTGGAGCCTTCTGGTGGGCTTACTCAGGGGAGAAAAGTAAAGTTATCTTTCTGGAAATTATATTACACAGGTTACTGATTCTCTGAGAGGTTTTCCTTTAATAAAATGTCCTTTTTGTCCCTCTCAAGGTAGAATGAATCAAAATTTGAGGAATAAAGACACTGAAGATCTGTGCCTAATTATAATTGTACCTAATTATCATTTCAAAAAGTAGCTAATAATCCATATAAACAGCAAGAAAACTGTGGCTAAATTCCAGTCACTCAAGATCTTGCTCTCTTCCCCATGTTCCCTTTTCCCAAATTTCCAGGGCTATATTTCTCTTATATTCATGTATATCTTTCTATTTTCTCCACATGAAACCTCAAAATGTGTGCCTTTTATTGATTTACTCCTATTTGTTTCCATAGCTTAGCCTTGGCTTCCTGGAATACCATATTCTTGATAAAAATATACTGATAAATTATCTCAAATCAATCTATGTAAAGGACTCTATAAAGAATAAATAAAGCCAAACCACATGAATTTAAATTTTAAAAAAAGGGATTTCCTCCCTTGCATTCCTATATACTAACAATGAAAAAACAGAAAGAGAACTTAAGGAAACAATACCATTCACCACTGCAACAAAAAGAATAAAATACTTAGGAGTATATCTACCTAAAGAAACAAAAGACCTATACATAGAAAACTATAAAACACTGATGAAAGAAATCAAAGAGGACACAAACAGATGGAGAAACATACCGTGTTCATGGATTGGAAGAATCAATATTGTCAAAATGGCTATTCTACCCAAAGCAATCTATAGATTCAATGCAATCCCTATCAAGCTACCAACGGTATTTTTCACAGAACTAGACCAAAGAATTTCACAATTTGTATGGAAATACAAAAAACCTCGAATAGCCAAAGTAATCTTGAGAAAGAAGAACGGAACTGGAGGAATCAACCTGCCTGACTTCAGGCTCTACTACAAAGCCACAGTCATCAAGACAGTATGGTACTGGCACAAAGACAGAAATATAGATCAATGGAACAGAATAGAAAGCCCAGAGATAAATCCACGAACCTATGGACACCTTATCTTTGACAAAGGAGGCAAGGATATACAATGGAAAAAAGACAACCTCTTTAACAAGTGGTGCTGGGAAAACTGGTCAACCACTTGTAAAAGAATGAAACTAGAACACTTTCTAACACCATACACAAAAATAAACTCAAAATGGATTAAAGATCTAAATGTAAGACCAGAAACTATAAAACTCCTAGAGGAGAACATAGGCAAAACACTCTCCGACATAAATCACAGCAAGATCCTCTATGACCCACCTCCCAGAATATTGAATAAAAGCAAAATATAACAAATGGGACCTAATGAAACTTAAAAGCTTTTTGCACTACAAAGGAACTATAAGTAAGGTGAAAAGACAGCCTCAGATTGGGAGAAAATAATAGCAAATGAAGAAACAGACAAAGGATTAATCTCAAAAATATACAAGCAACTCCTGCAGCTCAATTCCAGAAAAATAAATGACCCAATCAAAAAATGGGCCAAAGAACTAAACAGACATTTCTCCAAAGAAGACATACAGATGGCTAACAAACACATGAAAAGATGCTCAACATCACTCATTATTAGAGAAATGCAAATCAAAACCACAATGAGGTACCATTACACGCCAGTCAGGATGGCTGCTATCCAAAAGTCTACAAGCAATAAATGCTGGAGAGGGTGTGGAGAAAAGGGAACCCTCTTACACTGTTGGTGGGAATGCAAACTAGTACAGCCACTATGGAGAACAGTGTGGAGATTTCCTTAAAAAACTGGAAATAGAACTGCCATATGACCCAGCAATCCCACTTCTGGGCATACACACTGAGGAAACCAGATCTGAAAGAGACACGTGCACCCCAATGTTCATCGCAGCACTGTTTATAATAGCCAGGATATGGAAGCAACCTAGATGCCCATCAGCAGATGAATGGATAAGGAAGCTGTGGTACATATACACCATGGAATATTACTCAGCCATTAAAAAGAATTCATTTGAATCAGTTCTAATGAGATGGATGAAACTGGAGCCCATTATACAGAGTGAAGTAAGCCAGAAAGATAAAGAACATTACAGCATACTAACACATATATATGGAATTTAGAAAGATGGTAATGATAACCCTATATGCAAAACAGAAAAAGAGACACAGAAATACAGAACAGACTTTTGAACTCTGTGGGAGAATGTGAGGGTGGGATGTTTCAAAAGAACAGCATGTATACTATCTATGGTGAAACAGATCACCATCCCAGGTGGGATGCATGAGACAAGTGCTCGGGCCTGGTGCACTGGGAAGACCCAGAGGAATCGGGTAGAGAGGGAGGTGGGAGGGGGGATTGGGATGGGGAATACGTGTAAATCTATGGCTGATTCATATCAATGTATGACAAAACCCACTGAAATGTTGTGAAGTAATTAGCCTCCAACTAATAAAAAAAGAAAAAATAAAAATAAAAATAAATAAATAAATAAAAGGGATTTCCCAGGCAGACCAGTGGTTAAGACTTTGAGCTTCCACTGAAGGGTGTGTGGGTTCGATCCTCGAGCAGAGAACTAAGATCCCACATGCCGTGCAGCATGGCCAAAAAGTAAATGAATGAATAAACAATAAAACAAAAATTTACCTTCTATCCTACCCTCAAAATCCTTAAAAAGCAACAAGTTCAATCTGAAGGCGGCAAGACTTAATCTCAACACTGTGATCCTGATGCTAACTTCTGGAGAGGAGGAAGAACAGGAGGAAAATGGAAGTGGAAGAAGGAAAAGATACCAGAGCTACAATGAACCAGTTTATAAAGCAATAAACTGTATCTTTCTTTTGTCTGCAAGTTGTGGGCCCCCCCTCTTTGCCACTAGTGTATCTATAACACTGTGTAGCCAAGTAAATTTAAAGAAAAACATTCCTGTCTTAAATTTAGACTCTTGTATTGTTGGTGATGGACAGGGAGGCTTGGCGTGCTGCGATTCATGGGGTCGCAAAGAGTCGGACACAACTGAGCGACTGAACTGAACTGAACTGACTGATTCTTTCCCATTCTCATGTGTGTCACTTAAGTGAAGTAAGACTGAAAAAGCTGTGAGAAAAATTCCAAAACCATCACATGAAAACCAGTCTCATCACTTTTCAGAATCACAATAAGCATCAACAAGTATTTTATTGAATGCTTATTACATTCCTGGCACTGGGCAGAGCAATGGAGATACAAAGGCAAAAGAAGACAAGCGTTGATCCTCTGGAAGCTTACAGTCTTAGTGGTGTGTGAAAGTCGCTCAGTCGTGTCCAGCTCTTTGTGGCCCCAAGCACTATACAGTCCATGGAATTCTCCAGGCCAGAATATTGGAGTGGGTAGCCTTTCCCTTCTCCAGGGGATCTTCCCAACCCGGGAACCAAACCCAGGTCTCCCACATTGCGGGCAGACTTTTTACCAGCTGAGTCACAAGGGAAGCCCAAGAATAGTGGAGTGGGTAGTCTATCCCTTCTCCAGAGGATCTTCCCGACCCAGGAATCAAACCGTGGTCTCCTGCATTGCAGGCGGATTCTTTACCAACCGAGCTGTCAGGGAAGCCCACAGTCTAGTGGAGACACAAACAATTAAGCCAACTACCTAACTGCAGGCATAACCTTGGGGAAGTACTAGGAGACAAAAAGACCTTAGACAAAGAAGGATCCATTTAGAAATATCTCAGGAAATATGTACACTGACAAAAAGAACCTGCCCAACTGCTGAGATTGGCTAATTAAGAATCTGTAAAAAAAAAAAAAAAAAGAATCTGTAAAGAACAAACAAACAAAAACACATAATGTACAACATTTTAAAGTCCAACAAAAGATGAGTGACTAATCACAGTACATCTGTCTATTAGAATATTACAGAGCTGGTAAAAATATTTTCTAAGAATATTACAAGCATAGGGCAATGCTTGGGATATCATGTTAAATTTATTCAATAAATATTTATATTTTTGTCCTACACTATGTAACAAAAGAAGACACCAGGAAGGAATGTCTCAAAATGACACCTGTGGTTATTATTAGGAACAAAAATTACATGTCTTTTTTTGTTTGTTTTGTTGTTACATGTCATTTTAAGAATATACTTTTCTGTATTTTCTGCAATGAACTTATACTACTTTATGCTGGGGAGTTATTTAAATGTGAAGTTATTTAAAATAAAATAGCACTTTTAAGTCTGCAATTAAGTATCAACAGGCAGAATTAAACAAATCAATATTTCAAATTTCATTGAATTTAAAGAGCTCTCAGCTGAATTAATCTGTTTTCAAAGTCATTGTAAGTGAAGAAGGCGTATTCTTGAAGTTATCATAAATGTTCCTCAAGATCCAAACTAGCTGTAGGCAAAATTTTGAAATACACCCTACGTGACTCTGACATCCTTCCCTCCTTTGCCTCTCCAATTCCTGGGGCATTCTTCCTTGAACCTGCAGTCAATATGGTGCTCCACTCTAGCACCCAATAATAACAACATGACAAATGCTTTTCAGATCACTAGTGGTAAGGAACCTGCCTGTCAATGCAGGAGACACAAGAGACATCAGTTCAATCCCTGGGTTGGGAAGATCCCCTGGAGTAAGAAAAGGCAACCCATTCCAGTATTCTTGCATGGAAAATTACATGGACAGAAAAGCCTGTCGGGCTACAGTCCATTGGGCTTCAAAAAGTTGGATACGATTGAGTGACTAAACACACAAAATTCTATTCTACATCAATTATAATAAAAATCCCCCTTTCTCTAGGATAAGTATCTTAGGAGGATGGTAAAAGGAAAGAAATCTGGGTAAACAATTTGTATTAATTTAGGAGATGTGAATTTGTAAAAGAAGGTTCATCAAAAACAACATAGTACAGAGAAAGAATAAATACTACCCTGGAGACTGGGAAACTTGTTTTTCCTAGATATGGCATCTAGTGATCTTGGGAATATCTCTCCAATTTCTCTGAGCCTATTCTCGAATTTATCAAATGAAGAGATTGCTCTAAAACTTCAGTTAGTTCTAACACTATAGTTCAGTGACTGTTTAAATGACTCAAACTGGTTAAGTATTTCATGTTTTAAAATGAAATGAGAAAAGAGTGGGGGAAAGAATTTGTGGCATGGAGTGGGTTGCCATTTTCTTCAGCTAATAAATGAGTATGCATTCTCCACACCAGCTGAATGGAGAGGACTCCAGGATGCAGAGGAAGGCAGAGCCATAAGATAAAAGTTGTATGGGCTCCCGAATGACCATGTGGAAGGCCAATCAACCTCTAGATTGACAAGTGAGAAAGAAATGAACTTTTATGTCAAACCAGTTGGATTTGGGGGTATGTCTGCTACAGTAACTCCTCAACAGTATAGACAATTCAAAAGACACACATAAATAACAACAAAAGTTGCTATCTTGTAGAAATTTACATGGTAAAGAGCTGAGACCAAATTTAACCTTTTTATGTCCTATTGGTTTTCATATATAAATGAAATATATGTTTCCAAAGATAAATGACAGTTATACCTCCAGAACTTAGTAGCTAATAATTATTCCTTTAAGCTTTTCCTAAATTAAAAATAAAGAATCATAAGTCTTTAGAACACAGAAAGTATAACATAATCCTCTCATCAAAGAATCCAGGATATGCTTACAACGAGAAAAAGAGAGCTCAATATTTTAACCCTGATGTTACTATGAATAGGCACTTCACTAAATAACAAGGTTATCCCTTTTAGGGGAAGGGCTCTTAGCTATAACTGAACATTTCATGGTGGAATGCTGCGAATATTTAAACAAAAGGAGGAAAATTGTCTTATCACAGAAATACTCTAACTTAACTATTTCGCAAGTAATTATTTTTATCCTTCAGTAGGTACATCTGCCTCCTATTGTCCTATCACTGCTGTAGCTCCAGTTAATTATACTCCTTTATGCTTACTTCACAAGAGTTATTTAGCAAGCTGTAATAATTAATTCAATAGGAAAAAAATTCTATAAGACCCAGTACCCATACACAGGATATATTTCTTTTCTGCAAAAATGAAAAGACAGTTCTAACAATAAGAGATATAAATCTGTCACTCAAAAATATTTTTAAAAAATTATATTTTGCATCTTCCTACCATCTTTAAAATATTTTCACAGATTGATTGCTTATGATTAAAAATATTTAACTGGTGATACATATAGACTTCTGCTGACAGGGATTCTAAAACCTAAGTATCAGTATTTAGGAACAGTACCATCAAACTGAGGAAGTGCAGTCTGACATACTTGAGGTAAGTGTACTTTTTGAGAGGCCACCAAAAAACACACAAATGTGTATGTATAATTTTTGTGTGCTATTCAACAGGATAAGAGGTTTATAATTTTTAATATCAAGATATTTGAGAAAAATAGCGTTATAATCATTCACTGCTGTATCATATGTGTAATGCTAATCTTCCCAAATAATACTTCCTACTTTCTTGTTTTATAAAATCATCTATGATGCTTCCTTTAATATAGCATGTTACTTACTACTTCTCTCTTTCCATCCTGTTTAAACAAGCCTCACATGTCACTCACATAAACATTAATATTTCCAAGTTATGTACCTGGTTCTCTGAAACAAAGCTTAGTGGGGGGGGGGGGGAAAGGGGCACATCACTCAGACAATGGTCCCAACCCTCCTAAATAATCATATTCACCATCTCCTCTCAACACACTTCTGTAATTGCTGCAGTTTTGTGTTTGGGTGATCACATTTGCCTGTCTTGTTTCTATTTGACTTTAAGGTTCTCAAGAGTTTTCCTGGTATTCACAAAGCATTTATTGGAAGGGAGGCAGGGAAACAGAATACTATAGACTTTTTAAAAATCATATGAAGGCAGACAGATCTGGGTATCCCTCCTTTGAGTTGTACCATCTAAGCCTCAAGACATTCCTCATCTATGAAATTAGAACCTCACAGGACCAATGTAAAGATCTGTTAAGATAACATAAATAAAGTACTTAGTTCAGTGCCTCTCAGCAAATTGTCAGATAATGTTGGAAATCATCCCAGGTATATACACAGAGCTTTCAAATAGCTTTGTACAGACTCCCTCTTAAATGTGAACAAACAAAGGATCATCTGAAGAAAGTTTCTAAAAGGCAAGGAGCTAAAAGAGAGAAAAAAGAAACTTGAAAGAAACAGAAGACATTACCATGAAAGCCCTTAGAAATATAAAAGATACTGTACTCATGAAATATATAAAATACAAAAGGAATATTTAAAGAATAGTAAAGAAATCTGAAAATTATGTTTTCCTTTTTCATTTAGCAAAGTAAAAGTTGAAGAGTTAAGATAAAATTGAGGAAATCTTATAGATGTAGAATAAAATAACAGAGATGTTAAGTGGGAGAGAAAAGACAAAAAATTTAGATCAACCTAGAGGTTAAAAGGGCTTCCCTGGTGGCTCAGATGGTAAAGTGTCTGCCTGCAATGTGGGAGACCCGGGTTTGATCCCTGGGTTGGGAAGATCCCCTGGAGAAGGAAATGGCAACCCACTCCAGTACTCTTGCCTGGAAAATTGGTAGGCTCCCAATGGGGAGCAGTCCATGGGGTCGCAAAGAGTTGGACACGACTGAGCGACTTCACCTTCACGTTTCAAAGGTTAAAAGTCTGACTAATTCCCCAAGAGGACTAGGAGAAAAGGTTGCAAGATGTCATCTATGCTACAGCCCTAGAAAGACACCATTCCAAAGTGGGCCAGGACATTGGAAGGCTCCAGGAGAAAAAGGAACTGATGAGTCACCAATGTTTGAGTGTTTTGAGAGGAATATTGATAGACTGACAGAAAACTTTTGAAATAATAATTATAGATACAGAGGCTTCCCTGGTGGCTGAGATTGTAAAGAATCTGCCTGCAATTTAGGAGACCCAGGTTTGAACCCTGGGTTGGGAACATCCCCTGGAGTAGGAAGTGGCAACCAACTCAGGTATTCTTGGAGAATTCCATGGACAAATGAACCTGGAGGGCTACAGTCCATGGGGTCACAAAGAGTTGGACACGACTGTGGGACTAACACTTAATGATAGATACATGAGAGGAAAGGGCAAAAAAAAAAAAAAAATTATCATGTTAAATTTTAACATAATAATTTTAAATTTAATTTTTTAATTTTAAATTTTAACATGATAAAAAGCAAAAGAAACAAAATGTAATCATAATACCATATGGCTCAACACAAACAATACTAAGTCATAACAATGAATCTGATCTAGCTCTTTGAGAGCTGACTGGAGAACAGGAAGGATGGGGAAAGGGAAGGGTAAGTGTGCTTCAGGGAAGAGGAGGTAGACAGCTAAATCCTCACCTACCATATGAAGAAGCTAGCAGATAAAGTCTAAAATCAGAAAGGTTAAAAGAAAACCTTGAAAGTATGTTATTGAACAATGAAATATCACGTGACATACCCATCAGAAGACTGTAATCAAAAAGATAGACAATAACAAGTTTTTATCATATCTTCAAGATAAGATAAAACCAAAACCCTTACACACTGCTGGTGGGATTGTAAATAGTAGAGCTACTGTGCAAAACAAATTGGCAGTTCTTCAAAAAGTTAAACATATGGAAGAGGATAGAGAGCCCAGAAATGAACGCACATACTTCAGCTCGGTTAATCTATGACAAAGCAGGCAAGAACATACAATGGAGAAAAGACAGTCTCTGCAACAAGGGGTGGTGGGGAAAACGGACAGCTACATGTAAAAGAACGAAATTAGAACATTCTTGTAACACCATATACAAAAATAAACTCAAAATAGATTCAAGACTTTAAGATCAGATACTATAAAACTCCTAGAGGAAAACATAGGCAGAACACTCTTTGACAAAAATCACGGCAATAATTTTTTGGAGTCATCTAAAGCAAAGAAACACAAAAGCAAAAATAAATAAATGGGACCTAATTAAACTTAGAAGCTTTTGCACAGCAAATGAAACCATGGAGAAACCAAAAAGACAACCTACTGAATGGGAGAAGATATCTGCAAATGATAAGACAGATAACAGATTAGTATCCAACATATATAAACAGCTCATATAACTAAATATAAAAAAAGCTTAAATTAAAAAATGCACAGAAGAACTGAATGGACATGTTTCTAAAGAAGAAATGCAGATAGCCAACTGGCACATGAAAAGATGCTCAATATCGCTCACTAATCATCAGGGAACTGCAAATCAAAATCATAGTGAAATATTACCTCACACCTGTAATAATGACTATTATCAAAAAGAACACAAATAATGAATGTTAGCAAGGATGTGGAGAAAAGGTAACCCTCCTATACACCACTGGTGAGAAAGTAAATTGGTTCAACCTGTGGAAAACAGTATGGAAGTCTTCAAAAAACTAAAACCAAATTACAATATGACATAGCAATTCCACTCCTAGATATATATCTGGGAGAAAAAATAAAAAACACCAATTCAAAAAGATACATGCACCCCAATGTTCACAGCAGCATTATTTACAATTGCCAATATATGGAAGAAACCTAAATCTCCATCAATAGATGAATGGATAGCACAAATATGTGTATATATATACATACACAGGGGCTTCCCTGGTGGCTCAATCAGTCAAGAAACTGCCTGCAATGCGGGAAACCCAGGTTCAATCCCTAGGTCAGGAAGATACTCTGGAGGTGGAAACGGCAACCCACTTTGGCATTCTTGCCTGGAGGATTCCATGGACAAAGGAGCCTGGCAGGCTACAGTCCATGGGATCGCAGAGTCAGACACGACTGAAGTGACTTAGCACACACATATACATACACATACATACAATGCAATACAACTCAGCCATAAAAAAGAATAAAATTTTGCCATTTGCAGCAACATGTAGGATTCGGAGGCTGTTATGCTAAAAAGTGAAATAAGTCAGAGAAAGACAAATACTATGTGATACCATCTATCAGTATCAGTTCAGTCGCTCAGTCGTGTCTGACTCTTTGCGACCCCATGGACTGCAGCACACCAGGCCTCCCTGTCCAACACCAACTCCCAGAGTTTACTCAAAGTCATGTCCACTGAGTTGGTGATGTCATCCAACCATCTCATTCTCTGTCATCCTTTTCTCCTCCCGCCTTCAATCTTTCCCAGCAAGAGGGTCTTTTCAAATGAGTCAGTTCTTCACATTACATGGTCAAACTATTGGAGTTTCAGCTTCAGCATCTATACACGAATCTATATACCATCTATATGTGAAATCTAAAAAACACAAGAAACTAGTGAATATAACAAAAGAGCAGACTCACAGATACAAAGAACCAGCTAGTGGGGAGAAGGAAAGGGAGAGGGGCAATATAGTGATAGAGAACAAGAGGTACAAACCATTAGGTATAAAATAAGCTACAAAGATATACTATATAACATAGAGAATATAGCCAATAATTTAGAGTAACTATAAATGGAATTCAGTCAGTTCAGTTCAGTCGTGTCTGACTCCTTGTGACTCCATGGACTGCAGCACACCAGGCTTCCCTGTCCATCACCAACTCCCATACCTTGCTCAAACTCATGTCCATGGAGTTGGTGATGCTATCTAACCATCTCAGCCTGTCCTCCCCTTCTCTGGCCTTCCATCTTTCCCAGCATCAGGGTCTTTTCAAATGAGTCAGCTCTTCACATCAGGTGGCCAAAGTTTGGAGCTTCAGCATCAGTCCTTCCAATGAATATTTAGGACTGATTTCCTTTAGGATGGACTGGTTGGATTTCCTTACAGTCCAAGGGACTCTCAAGAATCTTCTCCAACACCACAGTTCAAAAGCATCAATTCTTAGGCACTCCACTTTCTTTATGGTCCAACTCTCACATCCATACATGATGACTGGCAAAACCATAGCTTTGACTAGACAGACCCTTGTTGGCAAAGTAACATCTCTGCTTTTAATATGCTGTCTAGGTTTGTTAGCTTTTCTGCCAAGGAGCAAGCATCTTTTAATTTCATAGCTGCAGCCCACCATCTGCAGTGATGTTGAAGCCCAAGAAAGTAAAGACTGTCACTGTTTCCATTGTTTTCCCATCTTCTTGCCACGAAGTGATGGGACTGGATGCCATGACCTTAGTTTTTTGAATGTTGAGTTTTAAGCCAGCTTTTTCACTCTCCTCTTTCACTTTCCTCAAGAGGCTCTTTAGTTCCTCTTATAAATGGAGCATAACCTTTAAATATTATGAATCACTATGTTGTATACATATAACATATAATATTGTACAGCAACTAAATTTTAAAAAACAGAAAAAAATAAACGAAAATTTAAAAGTTAAACATAGAGTTATCCAGTGATTTCACTCCTAGGTATACATATTAAAATTGTATGTAACTGTTCATAGAAGCATTATCTATAATACCCTAAAAATGGAAAAAACTCAAATGTCCATCAACTGATGAACAGATAAACAAAATGTATACTCATGGACTATTATTTGACCACAAAAATGAATAACATACTGACACATTATAACATGGATGAGCTTCAAAAACATGTTTTGTTTTGTGTTTTAAATTCCACACACAGGTGAAATCATTTGGTATCTGTATTTCTCTTTCTGACTTTCAGTTAGCATAACACTCTCTTGGTCTCTCCAGGTTGTCACAAATGGCAAGATGCCATTCCTTTTTATGACTAATATTCACACACACACATGTGACAGACACACATGTCACCATTTCTTTATCCACTCATCTACTGATGGACACTTAGGTTACTTTCATATCATGGCTCTTGTAAATAATGCTGCAATGAACACACAGGTGAATAAATCTTTTTAAAGTGGTATTCTTGTTTTCTTTACCTTCCACCAACAGTGCATAAGGGTTCCCTTTTCTCCACATCCTCACCAACATTTGTTACTTGTGACTTTATAAAAACTATTTATTTCTTTATTTGGCTGTGCTGGGTGTTAGTTGCAGCATATGTGATCTAGTTCCCTAACCAGAGACCGAACCTGGGGTCAGGTCGATCGAACTCTGCATTAGGAGTGAGGAGTCGCAGCTACTGGACCACCAGGGAAGTCCCATTTGCTGACTTGATAACAGCCATTCTGACAGTAGCAAGGTGATTTTTTTGTGGTTTTGATTTGCATTTATGTGATGATTACTAATGTTGAGCATCTTTTCATATGTCTGTTGGCCATTTGTATATTTTTCATGGCCTGTGCTTTTCCTCCTGTGTATCTTCCATGTTTCTAAATGTAATAAGTTGCAGGGGGAGAGGGGGCACTGGGGGGGGGGGGCGAATTCTCATCTTATTTGATCTCTCCAGTTCAGTTCAGTCGCTCAGTCATGTCTGACTCTTTGCAACCCCATGGACTGCAGCATGCCAGACTTCCCTGTCCCTCACCAACTCCTGGAATTTACTCAAACTCATGTCCATTGAGTCAGTGAGACCATCCAACCACCTCATTCTCTGTTGTCTCCTTCTCCTCCCGCCTTGAACCTTTCCCAGCATCAGGGTCTTGTCAAATGAATCAGCTCTTTGCACCAGGTGGCCAAAGGACTGGAGTTTCAGCTTCAATATCAGTCCTTCCAATGAATATTCAGGACTAATTTCCTTTAGGATGGACTGGCTGGATCTCCTTGCAGTCCAAGGGACTCTCAAGAGTCTTCCCCAACACCACAGTTCAAAAGCATCAATTCTTCAGCGCTCGGCTTTCTTTAGAGTCCAATTCTCACATCCATACATGACTACTGGATAAACCATAGCCTTGACTAGACAGACCTTTGCTGGCAAAGTAATGTCTCTGCTTTTTAACATGCTGTCTAGGTTGGTCTTCTTCCAAGGAGTGAGCGTCTTTTAATTTCATGGCTACAAATTTGATGTCTCAGCAACACTGATATGTGTTCATTTTTCCCTGTTTGCAGGCTTATCCTTCCTCTATCTGGCCAGGCAATGTTGTGGGAAGTCTTCCAAAATTGGTCATATTCTTACCTTATACCACAAAGAAAAGTTAAAGCAAATCAAAAATCTAAACCTAAAAGCAAAAACTATAAAATTCTTAGAGGAAAACAGAGAACAAAAGCTTCATGATGCTAGGTTTGGCAGTGTTTTCTTAGATATGACAAAAAAAGTTGGACTTGATTAAAACTAAGAACTTTTGTATACGAAAAGACACTATAAACAGTGAAAAAGCAGCTTATAAAATGGAGAAAATACTTGCAAATCATATATCTCTTATGGAATTAATAGCCAAAATAAATAAAGAACTCCTACAACTCAACAACTACAACAGACACACACATACGTACACACACACACACACACACCCCAAAATGAAAAATGGGCAAAGAACTTGACTAGACATTTCTCCAAAGAAGATATACAGGTGGCCAATGAGCACTTGAAAAAAATGCACAACATCATTGATCACTAGGGAAATAAAAACCAAAACCAAAACGAGATACCACTTCACACTCATAAGGATGGTTACTGTTTATATACATATATTTTCTTTATTCCCATATATATGTGTGTTAGTAAGGACATGGAAAAACTGGAACCTATGTGCACTGCTGGTCACAATGTAAAATGATGCAGTCATTGTGGAAAACAATTTGGTGGATCCTCAAAAAGTTAAATATCAAGTTCACAGCAGCATTACTCATAATAACCAAAATGTGAAAACAACTCAAATGTCCATCAATGGAAGAATGATAAACAAAATAAACTATATACATACAGTAGAATATCATTCAGCCTTTAAAAGGAATGAAATTCTGACACATGCTACAACATGGAAAAATCTTTTTTTTTTTTTTTTTGGAAGAATCTTGAAGACATTATTTTAAATGAAAGAAGCCAGACACAAAAAGATTACATGATTTCACTTATGTATCTAGAGTGGTCAAATTCATAGAGACAGAAAGTAGAATGATGGTTGCAAGGGATGGAGGAAAACAGAATACGGAATTATTGTCTAATGACAAATTTCAGTTTGGAAGGATGAAAAAGTTCTTGAGATGGATAGCAAAGATGGCTGCACAACAATATGGATGTACTTAACACCTCTGAACTTTAACTGAATCAGTTAAAGTGATTAAAATTACACAACGTTATGTTAGGTATCTTTTACAGCCATTAAAGGAAAAATTAGTTTCAGATTCTGTCTCTTCTCCCTCAAGCCTATCTCTGTTAGCAACCTTATCGATGACCATAGCAACAATGACTAAACCAAATTTATATTTCCTGTCCAAGTTCATCCCTCTGAGCTGTGGATTGGTCTTAAATTTCACCTTAAAATATGAAATCATATTCTATCTTAAAGAACTAGAATGAGAAGAGCAAATTAGCACAGAGTAGACAGAAGAGAAGAAATAATAAAGATGAAAGAGAAGATCAATGAAAAGCAATGGAAATATAGAGAAAGAGACCAAAAGCAGGTTCTTACCAAAGAAACCAAAAGCAGGTTCTTTCAAAAAATAAATAAAATTGATAAACTGTTAGAAAGGTCAGGAAAAAGACATGACACAAATTAATAATATCCAGAATGAGAGAGGTAACATAATCACAGACACTAAAAGGTAATAAATGTTAAGAACATTTTTATGTCAGTACATTTGACAACAGATAAAATAGACAACTTCCTAAAACACACAAACTACGTTCGCTCAAGAAAAAAAATACATGTGAATAGTTCTCTATCCATTAAAAAAATTAATTTTGAAGTTTAAAGCCTTCCTACAAAGAAATCTCCACACCAGATGGCTTCACTGATGACTCCAACAAACATTTAAAAGAAAAATAATACCAATTCCACACAAACTCTTCTGGAAAACTGAACAAGAAAAAATACTTTCCAACTCATTCAATGAGGCCAGCATTATCCTGATACAAAAATCAGGCTAAGGCTTTTATAAGAAAACAAAAGCAAAACACTACAGAAAAATATCCATCATGAACACAGATGTAAAATACTAAACAAAATTGTAGCAAATTTAATCTAACAAAATATTAAAGGGATAATGGGCCTCCCGGGGGTGCTAGTGGTAAAGAACCCACCTGCCAAGGCAGGAGATGTAAGAGACATGGGTTCGATCCCTGGGTTAGGAAGATCCCTTGGACAAGGGCATGGCAATCCACTCCAGTATTCTTGCCTGGAGAATTCCATGGACAGAGGAGCCTGGCAGGCTACAGTCCACAGGGTGGCACAGAGCTGGACATGACTGAAGTGACTTAGCATACACACACAGAGGGATATCACAAAGTTAGGTTTATTCTAGGAATGTAGGGTTGCCTTAACATTATAAAAAAAATATGCAATTTACTATGTTAGCAAACTAAAAAAGAAAAACAGTATGATAATTTCAATAGATATTTACAAAAAGCATTTGATAAGATCCAAAATCCTTTTCTGATGAACACTCTCAGCAAATAAGGAACAGAAGAGAACCTCCTCATCCTACTAAAGAGCATCTACCAAAAAACCTATAGCTGACATCATACAACTGGTGAAAGATGTAATACATTCCCCCTAAGATCAGGAGGATGAAAGGGTTTTCCACTCTTATCATTTCTCTTCTATGTTGTAAAGAAAGACTAATCAGTGCAATCAGGTAAAAGAAGAAATAAAAGACATCCAAATTAGCAAGGAAGAAGTTAAAATCTCTTTATTTGGATGCTATGATAATTTATGAAGAAGACCCAGTGGAATCTATTAAAAAACAACAGCAAAAAAAACAAAAACACCAGAACTAATAAAGGAGTTTAGCAAACCTGCAAAATACAAGACAGATGAACAAATATCAATTCTGTCCCCATATATTAGAAGTGAAAAATCAGAAACAGGAATTTTTAAAATATTACTACAATATAAAAAAAATTACCTAGGGATAAACCTAACAAAAGATGTGAAAAAAGACCTATAGACTGAAAATTACAAAGCACAGTTTAGAGAAATTAAGTAAGACCTAAATAAATGGAGAGATAAACCTTGTTCCTGGATCTGAAGACTCAGTATTAAGATGTCAGTCTTCCCCAAATTTATACACAGATTCAATGCAATTCCAAATAATATTCTTATGAGCTTTGCTTTTTAATAAAATTACAAGCTAATTCTAAAATTCACATGGAAATGTAGTTTTTACAATGCTTTCTGAGAGTATATAATATATATATATACTATACATATAGTATATATAGTATAAGTAAAAGACTTTATAAAGACGTTTAGTGTTTAAAACTGGCACACTTATGACCAATTTTCCAACATTTCCAGGTCATTTATGATGCACAGTTAACCTCTAAGTTGGGAAATAAAGAACTGTATTTTATTTCCTGTATCTACAGATTCTGAAATAGTGAGTCTATTATAGTGGTGGTGGTGGTAAAGTAGCTAAGTTATGTCTGACTCTTGCGACCCCATGGATTGTAGCCCGCCAGGCTCCTCTGTCCATGGGATTCTCCAGGCAAGAATACTGGTGAGGGCTGCCATTTCCTTCTCCAGGGGATCTTCCCATCCCAGGAATTGAACCCAGGTCTCCTGCATTGCAGACGAGTCTATTATATGAATTTGTAAACTACTTTTGAGACTGTTTATTGCCTATATTTGTGTTATCTTTTATTTTACAAATGTTTAAAATACATGTATTTTCATAATAATGCATCAATTCCTTTCCTTCATTTTCTAAAAGTAACCCACACTCTCACTATAACACATATCTAACTGAAAGCCTACTATACACAAGTGTGTGTCCACGCTTTTCACTATATGATTTGCCTTAAGTTGTTATGTCCTTCTAAGGTGCTATACAGAATCATTTAAATATATTTTCATTCTTGTAAAATCATGCACATAAGAATAAAAAATATAGGAAACACTAAATAAAAAAGTATAAATCTCATTTCTTGGATCATCTACTGTCTTTTTACTAAAATGTGTGTGCTTGTGTGCCCCAGTATTTCTTCTTTTCCAATTGCTGATATTCCAGCCTCTACCTCTATATCATCATTTTTACATTTTCAAGATTTGTACTCTGCACATTATATGTTATTAAAAGTAAGTATTTTGTGTTTGGCTAAGAGTTATTTTGTAAATAGAAAACAAATAGCCAGGGCCTACAATACCAAATATATAACTTTCACTCGGAATCAAACAGCATTTGGACATAGAGAGACATATTGCTATATCACTTGAAGAGAAAAATGAATTAATAAGAGTGAGATGCACCTATGGATACCTTATTTTTGACAAACAAGCCAAGAATATACAATGGAGAAAAGACAGCCTCTTCAATAAGTAGTGCTGGAGAAATTGGACAGGCACATGTAAAAGAATGAAATCAGAGCACTGTACACAAAGATAAACTCAAAATGGACTGCAGACCTAAATGTAAGACCAAAAACTATAAAACTCTTAGAGGAAAACATAGGCAGAACACTCTATGACATAAATCACAGCAAGATTCTCTATGACCCACCTCCTAGAGGAATGGAAATAAAAACAAAAATAAACAAGTGGGACCTAATTAAACTTAAAAGCATTTGCACAGCAAAGAAAACTATAAACATGGTGAAAAACAACCATCAGAATGGGAGAAAATAATAGCAAATGAAACAACTGACAAAGATTAATTTCCAAAATATACAAACAGCTCATACAAGTCAATACCAGAAAAACAAACAACCCAATCAAAAAACGGGGAAAAGACCTAAACAGACCTTTCTCCAAAGGCATATAGATGGCTAACAAATACATGAAAAGATGCTCAACATCGCTAATATTAGAGAAATGCAAATCAAAACTACAATGAAATATCACCTCACACTAGTCAGAATGGCCATCATCAAAGTCAACAAACAATAAATGCTAGAGAGGGTGTGGAGAAAAGAGAACGCTCTTGTAGTGTTGGTGGAAATGTAAGTTGATAGAGCCACTATGGAAGACAGTAGGGAGATTCCTTAAAAAACTGGGAATAAAAACATCATATGATCCAGCAATCCCACTAATAGGCACATATTCTGAGGAAACCAAAATTAAAATAGACACATGTACGCCAGTGTTCCATCTCTGCATGAAATGTTCCCTTGGTATCTCTAATTTTCCTGAAGAGATCTCTAGTCTTTCCATTCTATTGTTTTCCTCTATTTCTTTGCATTGATCACTGAGGAAGGCTTTCTTATCTCTCCTTGCCATTCTCTGGAACTCTGCATTCAAGTGGGTATATCTTGCCTTTTCTCCTTTGCCTTTCACTTCTTTTTATAGCTATTTGTAAGGCCTCCTCAGAAAACCATTTTGCCATTTTGCAATTCTTTTTCTTGGGGATGATCTTGATCACTGCCTCCTGTACTATGTCATGAACCTCCATCCATAGTTCTTCAGGCACTCTTTCAATCAGATCTAAGCCCTTGAATCTATTTGTCACTTCCACTGTATAATCGTAAGGGATTTTATTTAGATCGTACATCAAGGCTGTATATTGTCACCCTGCTTATTTAACTTATATGCAGAGTACACCATGCGAAATTTCAGGCTGGATGAAGCACAAACTGGAATTAAGATTGCTGGGAGAAATATCAATAACCTCAGATATGCAGATGACACCACCCTTATGGCAGAAAGTGAAGAAGAACTAAAGAGCATCTTGATGAAAGTGAAACAGAGTGAAAAAGTTGGCTTAACGCTCAACATTCAGAAAACGAAGATCATGGCATCTGGTCCTATCACTTCATGGCAAATAGATGGGGAAATAATGGAAACAGTGGCCGACTTTTTTTGGGGGGGGCTTCAAAATCACTGCAGACAGTGACTGCAGCCATGAAATTAAAACACACTTACTTGCTCCTTGGAAGAAAAGCTATGACCAACCTAGACAGCTTATTAAAAAACAGAGACATAACTTTGTCAACAAAAGTCCGTCTAGTCAAAGTTATGGTTTTTCCTGTAGTCATGAATGTATGTGAGAATTGGCCTATAAAGAAAGAAAGCTGAGCGCCAAAGAACTGATGCTTTTGAACTGTGGTGTTGGAGAAGACATGAGAGTCCCTTGGACTGCAAGGAGATCCAACCAGTCCATCCTAAAGGAGATCAGTACAGAATATTCACTGGAAGGACTGATGCTGAAGCTGAAATGCCAATACTTTGTCCACCTGATGTGAAGAGCTGACTCACTGGAAAAGATCCTGAGGTTGGGAAAGATTGAAGGCAGGAGGAGAAGGGGACGACAGAGGATGAGATGGTTAGATGGCATCACTAACTCAATGGATATGAGTTTGAGTAAACTCCAGGAGTTGGTGATGGACGGGGGGCCTGGTGTGATGCAGTCCATGGGGTCGCAAAGAGTCAGACACAACTGAGCAACTGAACTGAACTAAACACATTCAAAGGCTTTGGCATAGTCAATAAAGCAGTAGATGTTTTTCTGGAACTCTCTTGCTTTTTTGATGATCCAACAGATGTTTGTAATTTAATCTCTGGTTCCTCTGCCTTTTCTAAATCCAGCTTGAACATCTGGAAGTTCATGGTTCATGTATTGCTGAAGCCTGGCTTGGAGAACTTTGAGCATTACTTTGCTAGTGTGTGAGATGAGTGCAATTGTGCAGTAGTTTGAACATTCTTTGGCATTGCCTTTCTTTGGGATTGGAATGAAAATGGACCTTTTCCAGTCCTGTGGCCACTGCTGAGTTTTCCAAATTTGCTGGCATATTGAGTGCAGCACTTTCAGGGCATCATCTTTTAGGATTTGAAATAGCTCAACTGGAATTCCAACACCTTCACTAGCTTTGTTCGTAGTGATGCTTTCTAAGGACCACTTAACTTCTCATTCCAGGATGTCTGGCTCTAGGTGAGTGATCACACCATCATGATTATCTGGGTCCTGAAGATCTTTTTTGTATGGTTCTTCTGGGTATTCTTGCCACCTCTTCTTAATATCTTCTGCTTCTGTTAGATCCATACCATTTCTGTCCTTTATTGTGCCCATTTTTGCATGAAAAGTTCCCTTGGTATCTCTAATTTTCCTGAAGAGATCTCTAGTCTTTACCATTCTACTGTTTTCCTCTATTTCCTTGCATTTATCACTGAGGCAGGCTTTCTTATCTCTCCTTTTATTCTCTGGAACTCTGCATTCAAATGGGTATATCTTTCCTTTTCTGCTTTGCCATCTCCTGTTTGACCACTTTCAATTTGCCTTGATCACTGACCTAACATTCCAGGTTCCTATGCAATATTGCCCTTTATAGCACTGGACTTTGTTTCCATCACCAATCACATCCACAACTGGGTGTTATTTTTGCTTTGGCTCTGTCCTTTCATTCTTTCTGGAATTATTTCTCCACTGATCTCTAGTAGCATATTGGGCACCTACCAACCTGGGGAGTTCATCTTTCAGTGTCCTATCTTTTCGCCTTTTCATACCGTTCATGGGGTTCTCAAGGCAAGAATACTAAAGTGGTTTACCATTCCATTCTCCAGTGGACCTCATTTTGTCAGAACTATCCACCAGGACCTGTCCATCTTGGGTGGCCCTACAGGGCATGGCTCACAGTTTCACTGAGTTAGACAAGGTTGTGGTCCATGTGATCAGATTGGTTAGTTTTCTGTGATTGTGGTTTTCAGTCTGGCTGCCCTGTGATGGAGAAGGATAAGAGGCTTATGGTAGTTTCCTGATGGGAAAGACTGACTGAGGGGGAAACTGGGTCTTATTCTGATGGGCAGGGCCATGCTCAGTAAGTCCTTAATCCAATTTTCTGTTGAAGGGCGGGGCTGTGTTCCCTGCCTGTTATTTGACCTGAGGCCAAACTATGGTGGAGGTAATGAAGATAATGGCAACTTCCTTCAAAAGGTCCCATGTACTCCTACACTCAATGCCCCCAACCCTGCAGCAGGCCACCGCTGACCCACACCTCCTCTGAAGACTCCTGGACAGTCCTGGGCAAGTCTGGGTCAGTCTCTTGTGGGGTCACTGCTCCTTTCTCCTAGGTCCTGGTGCATACAAGGTTCTGTTTGTTTGTTCTGTCTGTTTTCCCAGTCCTGTGTAAGTTCTGGTGGCTCTGTGGTGAGGTTAATGGCGATCTCCTCCAAGAGGGCTTATACCATACCCAGGTCTACTGCACCCAGAACCCCTGCCCCTGCAGCAGTCTACTGCTGACCCGTACCTCCTCAGGATGGTTTCAGCTTAGAAATAACTATCATAAAATATTTTCATACATATTTAGAAAGCATTAAAATTAGGGCCTTCCCTGGTGATCCACTGGTTAAGAATCCACCTTGCAAAGCAGGGGACAGAGTTTCAATTCCTGGTCAGGAAACTAAGATCCCACATGCTGTGGAGCAACAAAGCCTGCATGCCACAACTACAGAGTCCATGTGCCGCAACAAAAGATCCCACATGACAACAAAGATCCTTCGTGCCTCAACTTAGATCCAATGCAGATGAATAAATGAACTAATTTTAAAAGAAACCATTAAAATTATTATATATACATGTAATCATTACTGAACATCCTATAAGATATTCTGGTGCTACTCAGAAACTTAGCATGCATTTTTGGCTCATATTAGAAATAAGGTGTTACTCTCAATGATTTTACAATTCAGTAAGAACAAAAATTAAGTATGAGAATGAGGGGAAAAAAGAACAAAAAAAGAAGCTAAATATTTAAATGCTAGCAAAGTAGTTGAGTATAGACTCTGCAATCAGATAGATCTAACCTGAATCATGGCTCCAATAACTATGACTTTGGGCAAATATTAACCTCACAAAGCCCAAGTCACCCTTCTCTGTCGTTTGAAGATAACAGTACTGACTTTGCAGAATTAATATGAGCACTAAATGAAACATTCAAGGAAAACACTTGGCAAAATGTCTGGTACATAATAAGCATGTATTTTCAGCTTTTTTTTTAAAAACTATTCTTAGTAGTATTATTGACCATCAAGGTTTAAAGTTGTCAGAGGAACAAAAAAGAGATCATTAACAGTAAGAATTATGGAAGGCTTTAAGAATTCTGCTAATCCTTCAAGGAAGAGTTGAACAGGGTACTAGGCAGAGATGCAGAGTAATACTAAACACTTAATCAAGAAGAGATTTGAATAAATAGGCATGTTCATAGGACAGCGAAGTGAACCACTCAACTAAGCAGAAGAGACAAGAAACATTTCTCAGGAGAAAAAGTGAAGATTTTTTTTTTTAAAGATAAAATAAAGATTCTCAATAGTATTTAAGTCATTCAACATACATTTATCATCAAGGGAAAAAATTTAAAGGGCAAGTTAAATTACAGTATCTTAAACAATACTATATAAAAATCACTTTTACCAAACAGTAATTAACACATTTTCTAAAGTCTGCCAAGAAAAAAAGTATCTGAAATAACCAGTAGATATTAAATAAACATTCATGCACACTGGAAGAAAAGAGGGAAAGGGGTAAAAATACAAAATAAAAACTGGAAGTATTTTTATACAACTAAGAAATTGTATGTATGAGAAAAATAAGATAAAGATGGTATTTAGGGAGGATGTACAAATAATATTTCCTTAAATGTGTATACATATAATCTTATGATTATAGCTGTTCTTGCCTGCTACATATATTCCATAAACCTGAAATGAGAAAATCATTTCAAAAATAATTCTAAATTAATAAAATGCAGATATCCTTGATTTACAGAAATCCATATTTTCTAGACAACTTATTGAGAATTTATTTATCAATCCTAATTTAGTAGAATTAATGTATTTTAATTATTATGGTGAACTTTTTAAATAATCTTTTTTGCAAAATAAACTATATGTCATTTTCTCTTATTATTAATAGTAAACTCCTATGGCTGTACTGGAAATTCAGGACATACTATTAACCATTAAAAGTAAGCTATCAGGAATTCCCTGGCAGTTCAGTGGTTAGAACTTGGCACTTTCACTGCCGGCATCTGGGTTCAACCCGTCGTGGAGGAGCTAAGATTCTGCAAGCCTTGTGTTAAAGCCAAAAAATAACAATAATAAACTATTAAGCCCAATACCATGACCTTGACACTTATCAAATATTTCCTGGTAAAATTAAAATAAGACAAACCAATTCATTTAAGAACTCAGAAAACTTCAGTAAGCTCATTACATACAAACATAGCAGGCTCTAAAGTCAGGCTGCTTTATGGGTCTGAGATTTATAAATTTAAATCTCAATTCAAAGCCCCATTAGTAAGCTGCATATGTTGAGAAAATTACTTAATCTTCCTATGCCTAAATTTCTTCCTCTAGAAAATGAGAACAATGCCTTCCCTCATAAAGTCACTGTAAGGATTAAATGGCAAAACACACACCACAGTATCTAATCTAGTACACAGTAAGTGTTGGATATATAGAAATTATCATTAAGATAATCATCTTTATGTGTTTCTATAATACATAATGTTTAAATATTTGGGAAATCCCAAGACAAAAAAAGAATATTTTAAAAAAAAGGTACACAGAGGAAATTTTAGCTACAACAAACAATAAACACAGCCTCAAGTGAAAGTCGCTCAGTTGTGTCTGACTCTGTATGGCCCCATGCACTGTAGCCCACCAGGCTCCTCTGTCCATGGAATTCTCCAGGCAAGAATACTGAAGTGGGTAGCCATTCCCTTCTCCAGGGGATCTTCCCAACCCAGGGATCGAACTCATATCTTCTGTATTGCAGGCAGATTCTTTACCATCTGAGCCACTAAGGAAGCCCACTCCTATCCAAATAAATCCTTACTCTAAAGGCTTATTTGCCTCGGTTCCATTCATTCAGTACATCATGACCAGCTTTAAACAATAAAATTACAAAGCATGCTAAATCACCAAAAGCACAGTTGGAAGAGACAAAGCAAGCAGTAGAACCAGGCTCAGATAGGGCAGAAATGTTGGAATTTCAGACCAGGAATTTAAAACAATTACAATGAATATGCTAAGGTGGCTAATGGAAAAAGCAGGCAACATACAAAAGCCGATGTGTAATAAAGCAGAAAGATGGACATTCTAAGAATCAAAAGGAAACACTAGACATCAAAATACTGTAACAGAAATGAAGAATGGCTTTGACAGGCTCATCAGTAGATTGGACACAGTCAAGGGAACAATCAGTGAACTTGAAGAAATGTCAGTAGAAACTTCCAAAACTAAAATGGAAATAGAAAAAAACAAGCACAAGAAAGAACAAAATATCCAAGAACTGTGGGTCAATTACAAAGGGTATAATGGAAAAGAAAAAGAGAAATAAACAGAAGGAATATTTGAAGCAGTATGACAGAGAATTTCACAAAATTAATGGTAGATACCAAGCACCAGATCCAGAAGCTCAGAGAACACCAAGCAAAATGATATTTCAAAGCCTATGTTTAAGCATATCGTATTTCCACTGCATATAATCAAAGATAAAGTTTTAAAGAAAGCTAGAGGAAAAAACACTTTTCTACAGAGGAAGAAGGATAAGGATTACATTGAACTTCTTTTCAGAAATCATGCAAGTAAGAGAGTGGAATAAAGGAAAGTGCTGAGTGTTTGTGTGTGGTGGGGTGGAATACAACCTAGAATTCTGTATCTAAACAAATTATCCTTTAAGAGTGAAGGAGAAATAAAGACTCTCAGACTAACAAAAGTCGAGTGCATCCAACACCATTAGACACCTCTTGCAAAGAAATGGTTAAAAAGTCCTCAGGGAGAAGGAAAATTATATAAGTCAAAAGTCAGAAACTCAGATCTACATAAAGAAAGAAGAGGATACACACACACACACACATAATTATGGCTGATTAGAACTGTACAGCAAAACCAACACAACATTGTAAAGCAACTGTCCTCCACTTAAAAAAACATTTTTTAAGAAATAAAAAAGGAAAAGTACCAGAGAAAGAAAAATGAAGGCAAAGTAAAATTTTTCATTTTTCTTAATTAATAATTCTTAATTGATCTAGCATAGAACAGTTTATTCAAAATAATAATACCAATGCTGCATTTGATGATTAGAGCCTATAGATAACTGAAATGAATGACAGCAACATTAGAAGGACAGGAGGGAGGAACTAGGTATATTCTGTTAAAAGATACTTGTAATATCAGTGAAATGGTAGAGTGTTATTTGAAAGAGGACCTGGATTAGTTGTAAATGTATACTGCATCGTTAAGGGCAATGACTTAAAAAAATTTTTTTTCTTTTAAATAGAACTGAGGACTTTCCTGGTGGTGCAGTGGATAAGAATCTGCCTGCCAATGTAAGGGACACACTTTCTATCGGTGGTCTGTGTAGATTCCACACAAAGCAGAGCAACTAAGCCCATGAACCACAACTAATGAAGCCCACGCACTAGTGCCTGTGATCTGCAACAAGAGACGCCACCTCAATGAGAAGTCCGAGCGCAGCAATGAAGAGTAGCCCCGGCTTGCCACAACTAGAGAAAGCCTGCATGCAACAACAGAGACCCAGTGCAACCAAAAATCAATCAATCAATCAAATCATTTTTTCAAAGAAATAAAATGTATATTCTAGGAGAGGACAAACAGTAGAATCATATAAAATGCTCAGTTACAACTGAAGAAGGAAAAGAAGCAAACAGAGGCAGAAAAAGAGTGGAAGACAAAATGGAAACAGAATAGAGCAGAGAATAGAAAACAGTAACAAATATGGTAGAAATTAATCCAACTGTATCAGCAATCATTTTCACATGGTTTAAATAAACTAATTAAACAGACTTTTAGAATGGATTAAAAAATGATACAACTAAACTAGAGTCTACTAAATAAATGTTGTTTAAAATAAACCAACTTTTAATATAAAGACACACAGATTAAAAGTGAAGGAATGGAAGAGATTATGCCACTAACACTAATCAAAAAAAGCTGGAGTAGCTATAGTAATTTCAGACAAAGCAGACTTTACAGCAAGGAATATTACCAGAGATAAAGATGGACATTACATAATGATAAAGGGGTCAGTTCTCTAAGAAGACATAACATTGCCTACTTCGTATGAGCCTAACAGCAGAGCATCAAAATATATGAGGCAAAAACTGATAGAATTGTAAAGAGAACTGGATGAATTTACTATTGTAGCTAAAGACTTCCATACCCCTCTATCAGGAATTAAAAGATCCAGCTGGCAAAAAATCCAGTAAGGACATAGTTGAACTGAAGAGCACCATCTATAGAGTACTTCATCCAACCAGAGCAGAAACACACATTCTTCTCAAACTCACATGTAACATTCACCAAGATGGAACAAGTTCTGGGCCATAAAATACATCTTAACAAAGTTTTTAAAATTTAAATTATACAAAGTATGCTCTCTTACACAACAGAATGGAATTAGAAATCAACAACAGATAGCTAGAAATACTAGGAGGTCAAATAATGAACTTCTAAACACCACATGGGTCAAAGGAGTCTCAAGAGAAATTTTAAAATGCTGAACAAGTGAAAATGAAAATACAACTTAGCAAAAGTTGTGGGAACCAGAAAACCAGCGCTTAAAAGGTAAAAACTCTTAAGAAAAATTTTCAAAAATCTACATAAATGGAGAAATACCTTGTACATAGATTAGAAGATACAATATTGCCAAGTTATCAGTTCTTCCTTACTTGATCTATAGGTTCAATGCAATCCCAAGCAGAATATATATCTCTATGTGTGTGTATGTAACTGAATCACTTTGTTATATCACCTGAAACTAACATAATATTGGAAATCAACTATACCACAATTTAAAAAAAGAAAGTGAAGACTACTCATTGAATGAGAGAAAATATTTGCAAATTACATATCTGACAAGTGTCTAATATCTAAAATATATACTCCTACATTGCACTGCTAAAACGATGAAAAAAATCCAATTAAAAACGGGCAAAGGATCAGAATACACATTTTTCCAAACATATATGTGTAAATAGCCAGCAAATACATGAAAAGATCATGGCAAAACATCAGTTAAAGTTACCACATGATTTACCAGTTCCATTTCTAGGCATAAACCCAGGACAAAAATGTTCATATCAACATTACAAATAATAGCCAAAAAGTGTAAAAACCCAATGCCACTTAGAATAAATAAAATGCAGTATATTCATACAATAGAATATGATTCAGTAATGCCACATATTGATACACACTACACATGGATGAATCCTGAAATCATTATATTAACTGAAAGAAAGACCATAGAGTATGATTCTATTTACATAAATGTCTGGAGCAGGCAAATTAGGAGAAACAGAAAGTAGAGTAATGGGTGCTGAATGCAGGGATAGGGCAATAGCAGGTGTAAGAGGAAGAGGGGAGGGGATGAATTCCAGAGGAATAGGGAGCGATTGCTAATGAGTATGGGTTTCTTTTGGAAGTGATGAAAGGGTTCTAAAATTAGATTGTGATGATGGCTGTACAACTCTAGGAATACACTAAAACCATTGAATTGAGCACTTCAAAAGGGTGAATTGTACAGTATGTGAATTATCTCTCAACAAATCTGTTTTTAAAAATAAGAAGAAAGCCAGAAAAATGAAACTAGCTACATTCAGGGGCTGGGTGGAACAAGGGCAAAAAAAGGACAAGGCAGTGGAACAGAATAGACGGGATGAGGGAGATATACTCATTTAAAAACAGCTCTTACTTGGGGAAACACATTTAAATTCCCTTAATTAATACATTAATTAATTCAGTAAGAATGGGGGAAGCTTTTCTAAAGTGGGGATGCAAATAAAAACAAATACACCTGTGTTTTGAATTAAAAACATAATCACACTGAACATTAAAATTAGTGGATAAAAGTCCGATTAGGAATAGGATATTTATGCAGTCTCAAAGTATCTTCCTACAAAGAAAAAACAGTAACTTTATAATGGAGAAACTTGGCAGACAACTCTTTAAGCAAGTGATCAAAGTTAACATCACCAATAATGGGACCAATCAACATCACGTGATTTTTTAAAAGTTCTTATTTGAGGAACCACTTAAAAATTTCATTAATTAGGGGCTTCTCTCATGGTCCAATGGTTAAGAATCCGCTTTGCAATGCAAGTGACACCAATTCAATCCCTTTTCCGGGAAGATCCCACATACTTCAGAGCAACTAAGCCTGTTTGTCACAGTTACTGAGCTCGCGTACTGCAACTACTGAAGCCAGAGTTCCTAGAACTGGTGCTTCACAACAAGAGAAGCCACCACAATGAGAAGCCCTTGCACCGCAACTCAAGAATAGCCCCCTGATCATCACAACTAGAGAAAGTCTGAGTGCAGCAATGAAGACCCATCACAGCCATTAAATTAATAAATCTTTTTTTAAAATCTCATTAATTAATCAGCTAATGACTTTAATAAGGACAGAGGGATTTTCTAAAGTGAAGCACAAATAAAAACAGATGAACTTATTTATGTCTCAAACTAAAATATAACCATGTGTGTGCGTGCGTGCTAAGTCGCTTCAGTTGTGTCCAACTCTTTTTTGACCTTATGGACCACAGTCCTCTAGGCTCCTCTGTCCATGGGCTTCTCCAGGCAAGAATACTAAAGTGGGTTGCTATGCCCTCCTCCAAGGGATCTTCCTGACCCAAGGATCAAACCCAAGCCTCTTACATTTCCTGCATTAGCAGGTTGTTTTTTTACCACTAGGAAGCCCCAAATGTAACCACACTGAAAGCTAAAACTAAAAATTAGATAAAGAACAGAATATTTATACACACAATCACATGCTGATATGATGCAGTGAGTACACAGCATCACTTTGGTATTCTTGCCAAATATTCATAGTCTGAACCTAATCATGGGAAACAACAGACAAAACCAAATTTAGCAAAATCTTCAAAAGTATCAAGATCATGAAAAACAAAAAACTAAAGAATGCTATCAAATTAGAGGAGAGTAAAGAGATATGACAACTAAATGTAATATACAAACCCTGGAAATTCTTCTTTTGCTGTAACAGAATTGTGGAGATAATTGGAGAAAATTGAATTAGGTCCATAAATTAAGTAATAGTATTTTATCAATGTTTAATTTCCTGATTTGGTAAACTGAACCTTGGCTAAGCAAGAAAGTATTCTTGTTTTTAAGAAACACACACTTCAGCACTTGTAAGTAAAGGGGTATCAAGGTTAATGTTAAGGTGAAAAAATGACATTAGAGAGCAAGAGAGAATGATAAAGCACTACATAAAATGTTGCCATTTGGGGAATATGGGTGAAAGGCATACAGGAATTAATTCTCTGTACTATTTTTGCAACTTTACTGCTATTCTAAAATTATTTCAAAATAAAGATTTCTTTAAAAAAAAAAAAAGCTCCAACCATATACCCCCTACCAGAACCTTAGTACCAAAGGCAGTTACAATATCAAAAGGTTATTTTATAAATATCTACAAGTCCAAACTGATATAAATACATAACTGAATAAACAACAGAAAAGGTCAACTCTGTTCTACAAAAGAACTCCAAATAATAAAAGAAGAATAAGGGAAATAGAAAATCAGCATTAGAACACTAAATAAGTACCACAGGCAAAACTGACTAATGAACTGAAAATTAGTGATTGAAATTTTAAAGAGAAACAGGATACTTACATAACCTCAAAGTAGCTCTCTTCTAACTTTATTAATTTTGGGGTGATTTTCACATATGCCCTCAAAGTTTTTGACACCCCTCCTTCCAAGAACTAGAACTTAATTCTCCAGCCCATGTGTATGTTGGACTTCGTGACTGGTAGCTAGTAAACAGAGTAAGGAGGGTGTGGAGTACTGAGTATGGGGAGAATGGACAGGGACAGTAACAACAGTGGAGAAATCCGTCTGACCCCACCTTAACTAAGTCATCAAGGTGAACATCAACAGTCATAAGCCATGCTGATATCTATCATGTGTTCTCTGATATGATGTGATGAGGACACGTCACCTTGGTCACATCTTCCCCAAATCCATAGCCCCAGTCTAATCATTATAGAAACATCAAACTCTACTTGAGAAACATTCTACAAAATCAGCAGCACTCATCAAAATCATCGAGGAAAGATTGGTAAACTGTCAAAGACTGGAGAAGACGAAGGAGATGTGACAACAAAACGCAATGTGGTAACCTAGATTGTGCCCTCAAACAGAAAAGGGCTATCAGTGGAAAAACCAGTGAAGTCCAAGTTAATGCAGTTTGGCCTATTAGTACAAACTAATGTTAATGTCTTAGTTTTCATAAATGGCCATGGTAAGTTTATTTACTCACTCAAAGTTTATTTTCATTCAAGGGAATCTGAGTTAAAAAGTACACAAGAACTCTCTATATTATCTTTGAAACTCTTCTGTAAACCAAAAATAATTTCAACAAAAAGTGTAAAAACGAAGTAACCAATTTTTAAAAGATTATTTTGCAAATTAGAGTACACTTCGAATTAAAGCTGAACCATTAAACTCAATTTCTAAACCCACTTATTGCATGAATAAACTCAATTTCAATTAAGTTAGTTTGCGATAAGAGTGTATTACTACTTGCTCTTTGCATTTAATGATTTTTGGAGGGGAAGAGCAAAGAATGGAAGATAACATTTGAGGGAAACTATTTGCATTTGGTAAACAAGCTTGTAGAAGCTTAAGGGAAATGACTGGAAAAGACTAGTAAAACAGAATGAAGATGAATCTAAAAGATTAAACTTATCATCCTAACAGCATCCTAGAAACAAAGAGGAAATCTAGAAGGTTCCTTTTAGAAGGATAACAAGGGCAACAATACAAAGGACCAAATGAGGCAAGGAAAGAGTTAAGGGCTATCACAAAAGCCTATATTAGAGGTTCCCAAGTTTTCCGGGTTTACAAGGTCCTTACTGTATCAGTAATGTTTTCATAGGTGAAAAGAAATACCTAATCATTCTGCTTGAACAGTCAGGTCCAAACAGCTTAAGAAGGATACATGTCCTAACAACTTGTGTTGAGCACAGCAAACAACATTAGAGTCAGGTTGGACACTTCCTTCTTCCCGTTTCACATAAATTTTCACATGGTACTTGCTTTTTGTCACAACAAAACTCAAAAACTCAGCTTCGTAAAAATATGGTAACACTGAAAGGAATATATAAATCTAATTTTCAAAATGAACTACCTCAAGCTAGTACTTTGTGTGGTTTCCAACAGATGTTGCTGTATTTCCCTCAACATTCTTTTTTTTTTTTTTTCCCCTCAACATTCTTAAGCATCTCTTGGCAATACCTGTGAGTTCTCTGCTGTGCTTTCGAGGCTTCTCAATGCACAGTTTGAGAACCATGCACCCTGGTAAAAGATGATCAAGGATGTTACCAAGGCAGTGGCAATAGAAAAACTGAAGTGAGAATTAAGGAATACTACAGAGGGGAAAAAAAAAAAAAAAGAAAAAGGCAGCAGCTCTAGGTACGGCACCTCGAAGTATAACAGTTCGGGTACTTCAGAAGCATCAAAACTTTTCTTCAAAAGAAAAAATATCATTTTGGGATGTCCCTGGTGGTCCAGTGGCTAAGACTCCAGGATCCCAATGCAGAGGGCCCAAGCTTCTACCCCACATGCCTCAACTAGAGATCCCATATGCTACAACCAAGACCAAGTGTGTGTGTGTGTGTGTGTGTGTGTGTGTGTGTGTGTTAGTCACTCAGTCGTGTGTGTGTGTGTGTGTGTGTGTGTGTGTGTCAGTCACTCAGTCATGTCCGACTCTTTGCGACCCCACGGACTGTAGTCCACCAGGCTCTTCTGTCCATGGGATTTCCCAGGCTAGAATACTGGAGTGGGTTGCCATGTCCTTCTCCAAAGACCCAGTACAGTCAAATAAATAAATAAATATATTCTACCTTTAGCTATCCCCAGTAGTCCTTGTCTGTAAGGAAGAGAACAAACCATGTAGTCTTTTTTTTAATGAATCAATGAACTTGTTCAAATGTTTTATTAATCTGACAGCTTTATATGTGGCACAGCTAAAGTACATTGCTCTCATTTTTAACACACACACACACACATATTATAAAACAGCTGAATCAAAGGAAGAATATTCAACTTAAATTTTCAACTTAATAACTGCCACCTAATAACTGCCAAATACCTGAGAAAAAATCAAACGCGGTAGCTCTAAAACCTGACTTGTTGATCTTAGGCAATTGAGGAACTTCTAAAATGACAGACTTGCCAACACTCTTCCAGACCTACAGAATTAGAGGACTGTCTAAAGACCACAGAAATCTCTGTATTTGCACAGTGCTCCAGCAATTCTGAAATCAGTCAGTTTTGAGAGGAAATGGCTAAAGCAGACCTGTCCAACAAAATCCTTTTTGATGATCGAAATTTTCCATATTTGCACTATCCAATGTAGTAGCCCCTAGCCACATGTGGCCAGTGAGCACTTGAAATGTGGCTAATGTGACTGAGGAATTGAATTTTTAATTTAATTTAAATTTAGATGGAAGCAGCCACAGGTGGTTAGTGGCTTCTGAATGGCACAACGTAGAACTTATTTCTCTTAAGTATTTATTCTTCTAAATTTTCTGAGGTTCATCCTTGATTTAAACTAGATGATCAGAAAACAAGGCTGCTCAGCCATATTCTCTCACAAAGGGTCATTACAAAGAAGCCTTATAAACATTATCCAATTTAACAGTCTGAGACTTTCTATTGTAGTTTGAGACTTAATTCAATGTCATACTTTTTTTTCATAATAAAAATTCTGCTTTAAGTTCTAAGAAACATCTTCACTGGATCATAGAGAAAGCAAGGAAATTTAAAAAAAAAATCTACTTCTGCTTCATTGACTATGCAAAACTGGAAAATTCTTAAAGAGATGGGAATACGAGACCACTTTACCTGTCTCCTGAGAAACCTGTATGCAGGTCAAGAAGCAACAGCTAGAACCTTACACAGAACAACTGACTGGTTCAAAATTGGGAAAGGAGTATGTCAAAATTGTATACTGTCACCCTGTTTATTCAACTTATATGCAGAATGCTGGGCTGGATGAATCACAAGCTGGAATCAAGATTGCTGGGAGAAATACCAACAATTTCAGATATGCAGATGATACCACTCTAAGGGCAGAAAGTGAAAGGGAACTACACAGCTTCTTGATGAGGGTGAAAGAGGACAGTGAAAAAGCTGGCTTAAAACTCAACATTCAAAAAAGGAAGATTATGGCATCTGGTCCCATGCTTCATGGAAATAGTTGGGAAAAATTAGAAGCAAGGATAGATTTTCTTGGGGCTCCAAAATCACTGCAGATGGTAACTGCAGCTATGAAATTAAAAGACACTTGCTCCTTGGAAGGAAAGCTAGAACAAACCTAGATAGCATATTAAAAAGCAAGGATGACATTTTGCTGACACAGGTCTGTATGGTCAAAGCCATGATTTTTTCAGTAGACATGTATGGATATGAGAGCTGGACCATAAAGAAGGCTTAGCAAGGAAGAATTGATGCTTTTTAACTGTGGTGTTGGAGAAGACTCTTGAGAGTCCCTTGGACTGCAAGGAGATTAAGCCAGTCAATCCTAGAGGAGGTCAGTCCTGAATATTCATTGGAAGGACTGATGCTGAAGCTGAAACTCCAATATTTTGGCCACCTGATACAAAGAGCCAACTCACTGGAAAAGACCCCAATGCTGGGAAAGACTGAAGGCAAAAGAAGAAGAGAGCAGCACAGGATGAGATGGTTAGACAGCATCACCAACTCAATGGGCATGAATTTGAGCAAACTCCAGGAGACAGTGAAGGACAAGGAAGCCTGGTGTACAGCAGTCCATGGGGTTGCAAAGAGTTGGATACAATGTAGTAACTGAACAACAACAACAAAAGTCTCTACAAATGATTTGAGTGTCTTCTTTAGCCAGAAGCAATACTCAGTGAGCCAATATGCTTCCCTTTTTGCCACAGCTGACAGTAAACTCAGAACTAAGTCCAGTGTCCAGTGGTAACTCCTCCTAAGTGCCTAGTAACATGTACTCTCTGCTCCTCTAAGACTACCTCTGTTCCAACTACAACACTAAATTAGTCAACAAACTCTTTTGGATATTGTCAGAATATCAACTTTTACGTGATAAACTCTTTGTATTAAAGTCAATCTTTTGTTGTTGTTGTTATTGAGGCAATAAAGCCAATTTTTAGAAGTGTTTTTCAAGAAGCATTTCAATAATAACAACAACAGGATTAATAACATCACGAAACTTTTTAATAGATCAAACTTACCAAAGAAGTTTTTTAGGTGTCTATTAGCAAGGCTGGCTAAAAATATCACTATAAGAGTGAAAAAGAAGACACACATGTATGGCATTCTGCAGTAATTTTACTGTCCCCATTTCACAAACTCAGTTCCACTCCTTTTAAAAAATAAGCAGAATATGAACATCTCTACTGAACATTCAGTTAAAAACGCTTGTACATTTTTTCCTTTGGCACACTGGACTATTTTTACAACATGCAGTGAACTACTTCAGTGACTCTTTTGTTGAAATTTTCCACAAAATTAGAACACACTGATGCACCAATAGCACATTTCTGGAAATGCCTAATTTTAAGTTCCCTGAGCATCCAATTACAAAACTAGTGTGAAACTAAACTAAATCATAAGTGCAGAACATCTTCACATAATCCCTTAAAATTCATTTTAAAAACATACTACCAAAAGACACAATTTATTCCATGAGGTCATTATAAAAGTGATGGTAGAGAAAAAAAATTTAAAGAAAATTGTCATAAAGAAATATATCCTAAATATTGTGAATAGTCACTATCATGGACAGACAGACACACACACACACACACATATGCTGGCAAGTTAATTCTACTCTGGAGGAACTAAGTTTCCTTAGCCATGTTCTTTAGCCAAAAATCACTTACTTTAACTGATTATCAAAAAAAAAAAGAAAGTTATAAAACTATATGAACCCATTTTGCTCCAGAAGGAAAAATATGTAGCTCCTTTCCCCTAAGAGCCAAATATTGTCAGAACATAGTTCATTTCAGCACAGTGCTTCTGCTATCATGCTCCTTGGTTTACATCTCTCAGGTCACTCTAGCTTCTGTGCTAGTTCATCTTCCTCAAACACTCTTAAATCTTCAAGTCATACTTTCAGTCTTCTTCTCGATTACCCTACTCGTTTTCTCTAGCTGGTTCTTTTCACCATGTATTGCTTAAATAATTGGATAAAGACAATAGGCAACATTTACTGAGTGCTTACTGTATGTCAGGCACTGTTCTAACCACTTTACAAGTATTATCTCATTTAATCATCAAAACAACTCTATGCTGGAAGCCCTGTTATTACCATTACCATGTTACAGATGAGTTACTAAGAGATTAAGTAATTTGTCCAAGGCCACACAGCCAGAAAACACACGTTTTTTATCCATACACAGATCTGAATGCTCCTCAAAGCTATTTTAAAGTTTCTTCCATGGGGCTAGAGAGCAGGCACAGTGGGCTCTCTATTGCTTATACAGTCAAGACTATAGTAAGATTAAATTAATAGTTTGGAGGTTGGGCAGAGAGAAAACGAAAAGGTACTAGACTCTGTCGCTGCTGCTGCTAAGTCGCTTCAGTCGTGTCCGACTCTGTGTGACCCCACAGATGGCAGCCCACCAGGCTCCTCCATCCTTGGGATTCTCCAAGCAAGAACACTGGAGTGGGTTGCCATTTCCTTCTCCAATGAATGAAAGTGAAAAGTGAAACTGAAGCCACTCAGTCATGTCCAACTCCTAGCTACCCCATGGACTGCAGCCTACCAGGATCCTCTGTCCATGGGATTTTCCAGGCAAGAGTGCTGGAGTGGGTTGCCATTGCCTTCTCCACTAGACTCTAGATTCCACAAACATTAGCTGTAAGTAACTCCAATGATTTAGAGCAGAAGTTAATAAACTTTATTAAAGGACCAGATAATAAACATTTCCAACTGCAGTGAACCAGTCTATGTAACAACTACTCAACTCTGCCATTTAGTATGACAGCAGCCATAGATAATAAACAAATGGACATGGCCATATTCTAATAAAACTTTATTTATGAAAGAGGCAACTTGGGTGAGGCCAAAGTAGCCAATGACTTAGATGCATACTGAGTCTGGTGTAAAGACAACTGTGACGTAAGCACTACAATATCCAACTATGGCATAAAGACAGTCCACTATTTTCCTTAAACCATCACAATTGAGTTTTGTACAACTGAACTTCACATAAAATAAGCATTTACAATCTCAATAAAATACTACACATAATAATTCCAATTACAAAAAAAATCAGTCCATGAAACACTAAAATAAAATTACTAACAAAGTAACAACTCAACTTATTCTCTATTAAGATTACATCTGGGTTTCCCAGGTTGCTCACTAGTAAAGAATCCACTTGCCAATGCAGGAGAAGCGGGTTTTAATCCCTGGGTAGAGAAGATTCCCTGGAGAAGGGAATGGCAACCCCAGTGTTCTAGCCTGGAGAATCCCGTGGAGGAAAGAACCTGGAGGGGCTACGGTCCATGGGGTCTCAAAAGAGTCAAACACAACTTAGTGACTAAACAACAAAATTACATCTACCTCTGACAATTCATCAAGTGGAAAAGAAGACTGTTATTTTGTTTCAAAGAATAAGGTTTAAAATTCACATAAACTTGTCATAGAAAGTTTCAAAAATTAAAACTTTTTGCCCCACCTCTCTCTCATTCACTAAGATTTTAGCACTTGACTCCCTGTCTTAACCACTTCTCTTCCAATTATTCTCAGCGTCTCAGCAATTTCAAGAGCCACATAGACAATTTGTCCCTTAGCCTCTAAATTCCCTAATTGCTCTCTTCACTGCTAAAATTCTTTTCCTCCATTCCATCTCAACCACCAACTGCTATGGTCACAACCTAACAGTTACAAGTCTTCAAAGAGGAATGAAAGCCCCCCAAGGGTATTGATACAAAAAGATGACCTATTTTACTTAAATTTATTTTAAAGAAAGAAGAGAAATTAAGGTATACTCATATTTAACATATAAAGCATATTAATTAAAAACACACTTAAGTTGTGTGTTTATTTTTTTAACTAATACACAAGGTGACCACTACCTATATATTGTCATTACTGTTAACCACATCCTCCAAAATCAAGCATCTCACTCTCTTACCTCCCAGTTTTCCAGCTCATTCACTCTGGTATCCCAATCCCAACAACTATTGAATCTTTTTAACATCTCACAGTTTTTATCCTCTTCACTTTTCTGTTAACCAGCCTATCTCTTATGTCCTTATTTTCCCCCTCTTCTATCCTATACTTCATGGTTCATCACTATAACCACTCCTCATGCATTCACTCCCAATTTCCTTGCCCTTCTTTTCCTCTGTTATGTATTTCGGATATAACCCATTCCTGGTTAAATCCAAGTCTGCCTATTCCATGCCTGCATCCAAGCACTGAACATAACATAACTGAAGTAAAATATGCAAACTTGCTGGTGCATTCACTTTAAAGTAATGACCACAATGTTAAGAACATCCTCAGCACTACCTAGTAATCCTTCAACATTTCCCTACTCAATTCATTCTTGTTTTAACAATTTCAGACCTCCTCTCCTGTCAATCCTTCAATAACTTTCTGTTACCTCCCCCTTGGATGATGACCCCTAATATTATTTCCCTACAAAAACAAAAGCCAACAGAACAGAACACCTACATCCTCCCCCACCAAATCTACCAACCTAAATGCTTCTCATCCATGTCTGCTTCCCTCCTTATAACAATGAATTGTCCCTGATTCTACTTAAATTCAGGGCTTCTCTGTAGCTCAGACTGTAAAGTATCTGCCTGTAATGCAGGAGACCCCGGTTCAATCCCTGAGTCGGGAAGATCCTCTGGAGACGGAAATGGCAACCCACTCGAGTATTCTTGCCTGGAGAATTCTATGGACAGAGGAGCCTGGCAGGCTACAGTCCATGGGGTTGCAAAGAGACAGACACGACTGAGCAACTGACACACGCACTACTTTAAGTTCAGCCTTTCCATTTGTGTGCTGGATCCTGTTCCCTTTCTCTCTTTCTCCTGAAGTTAGTTCCTCTCCCAGCACATCATCAGTTTTTCCTTCTTTACCAACCATTTCCATCAGCATTAAAACATGCTGCAATATCTTCCATGTGAAAGGTACACCCTGACCTCTTGTCCCTCTCCAGGTACTCCAGTTCTCCATTTTGTAGCAAAATTTTCCAACAAAATTATCTCTACTGACTCTGTATCCACCTCTTTTTCTCTAACTCAATTTAATTATGCTGTCATCCCCATCATTCCACCCAAAGTGAAGTGAAAGTCGCTCAGTTGTGTCCGACTCTTTGTGACCCCATGGACTAGAAAGTCCATGGAATTCTCCAGGCCAGGATTCTGGAGTAGGTAGCCTTTCCCTTCTCCAGGGGATCTTCCCAACCCAGGGATCAAACCCAGGTCTCTCACATTGCAGGTGGATTCTTTACCAGCTGAACCAAAAGGGAAGCCCAAGAATACTGGAGTGGGTAGCTTATCCCTTCTCTAGTGAATCTTTCTGGCCCAGGAATCGAACTGGGGTCTCCTGCATTGCAGGCGGATTCTTCACCAGCTGAGCTAACAGGGAAGACCCAAACCATTCCTCAATGTCATCAACTCTTTCCAACTTGCAAATCCAGTGGTCATCTTGCTCAACCTCTCAAATGTATTTGACACGGTGAACCAATCTTCTCCTGATACATTTTATACTTCATTCCTTGGAAAGCACACATTCCAAATTTCTCTCCTACCTCACTACTGATTGTTTTTAATCTCCTTTGCTGGTTCTTCCTCTTCCTCCCCTCTATATGTTGAAATGTCCCAAGGCTCAGACCTCAGTTCTCTTAATCTCTATGAGCACCACAGAAAATTGCCTATAGCCCTTTAGTTATAAATTCTATCTGTAAACTATGAGAGACTGACCTCTTCTCTCCCCTGAGCTCAAGATTCTTAAATTAACTGTCTAATTAAGATCTCCAGCTGGATGTCCCAAGCTTTAAGAAAGCAAAGACAATTCTTGATTTCCCCTTCACAAACTTTCTCCTCCTGGGTGTTCCCCATTCCTGTAATTAGTATTACATTCACCTGGTTGCTCAGGCCAAAACCGTAGTCATTAGTGATCTCTCACTTTACATATCTAATCCATCATTAACTCCTGTCAACTACACCTTCAAGAAATTTATTTCTAGTCACATGGGTTTATACTGTTGTCAAAACTTATTGCACTATACTTTAAATAGATGCATCTTATTTATGTAAAAGTGTAAGTTATACCTCAATAATGTGTGGTAGGAGCATGTGTATGTTACCAACATACATCCAGTCATTTCTCACCACCTCCACCATGACCTCTGCTACTTGGACTGCTACAATAGCATCTTAGCTTCTGTTTTTACTCAGAACAGTTCATATTTCACAAAGTATCCAGAATAATCTTTTTAAAATGTAAATCATATTACTTTCCCGCTCAAACCTCTCCAATGGCTTCCTATCACACTTAAAATCCAAAAGCCTTACCGTGACCTCAAGACCATATGTGATCTAACCCCTACCTACTCAAACCTCACCTGTTACCATTTTACCCCTTGCTCTACTGTGCTGCAGACACACCAACCTTCCAGATACTTCTAAAACACACCAAGCTTGTTCTCAATTATTATTATTTTTAAATGTATTTCAAAAGTTGGTTCTTTATAGCAAGGCAGATGTTCCTCTAATTCATTCCATTAGAGCAACAGAGAAATGCTTGCTTCATTCACCCAAAGAAGTGGATTTGAATAAGTACTTATTAATGTAACTTGGCCTTCATAAACTCAAGCTAATATTCACAGTGCATGTAGCATTCTAATGTCCAAATGGAAAACTAACTTGGGATCAGTTACAGAGGGCCTGGAACATCAGATTAAGGAGTTCATATTTTATCCAACAGGCGAGCGTCACACACTTAAGCTCTGGAAAAAGCTACTTTTTCACTTTTCAAAACCTGAGGTCACAGCTGTGCGAAAACTTGTGGAATAATGGAGAAAATGAGGGGTTACTTTCAGGGATATAAACCCCTTTTTGTACCTCTAGAATTCTGAACCATGTGATTGTGTCACCTATTTTAAAAATAAATTATAATTAAAACTATATTTAAAAATAAGAAAAAGGAGTTCTTACATGACAGAAAAATCAGAAACCAACATATGTATGCCTTTTGGGGAAAAGTTTATGGTACTTTAAATACTTTTTAAAAACTCACATAGAAGAAATATAAAAACAGGTAAAATATGTTCACATATGTAGATGATACAGAGATATACACAGAAAATATAATACATTCTCATAATAGTTCTCATCATGTATTAGGGAGCTCCTATCAGAATTGAGTTCTGCAAACTAAATGATCATATCCACAACTTGCCAACTTTCAGGTAGTTTCCTTAAACAGCTGAATAGCCATTGAGAGCTCATACAAGACTTCTCTCAGAAATCTAAAGACCTGCAGGTGATATTTTTTAAAAAGAAAAATAGGAGAAGAAACAAATTGAGAGGAAAGACAGCATAGTCTCTTTGTCCCAGAGTCCTCTCTAGTGGCCAGTCTCACCACTTGCCAACAGCTACATCAGTTAAGTGAGATTAATAATTAAATGACTTGGGGACAACAATAAGAGAAGGGGAATATAAACACTTAACATCTTCAAATTTACTGGAGCCTCTACCTGGTTATGGAGTGATGAAGAACAGGACTTAACAGTATAGTATCCTCTCAGATGAATAAGTCTTTCTGCTTTTTGTTCCTGACCTAACTTCTAGAGCCACTACATCAAGAAAGAATTTTAAGTTAGACACTTGAGCTAAGGAAACATACTACGTTGGGCAAATGAAAAATACTATAAGACAGCAAAAAAGAAAAGTGTAAGAAAGCAGAAACCTCAAACCCCTTAAATAGAATCCATCCTTTGATCAAGGGTAAAACGCTGTGAGTTTGCTCATGGCCTAAATCTTAAAGATGGCTTCCTGAAACCCTTACCTTCATCCTGTTACCTGTCACGCCCAGGTTCATAACCTACAGCCATAACAAGGGAACATGGAAAACATTTCTCCTCTCCTTAATCACAGAAATAACACATGTTCTTCCTAGGAAAACATATCCTAATTCCCGTTAACCTCTTCCATCAACACACTACGCCCTTGTTGAATCCGGAAGTTTCATCTTCATTCCCTTGAGTTTCAAATTCATGCAGAAATCAGTATACTTTATCCTGAAGTCATGAATAGGCACTCAGGCTGAAAATATTACTTTAAAATACTGTTTCTTAAACCTTAATATGCATGGTATAAAGAAAGTGAAAGTTGCTCATCAAGTCCAACTCTGCGACCTCATGGACTAGAGAGTCCATGGAATTCTCCAGGCCAGAATACTGGAATGGGTAGCTTTTCCCTTCTCCAGGGGATCCTCCCAACCCAAGGATCAAACCCAGGTCTCGCACATTGCAGGTAGATTCTTTACCAGCTGAACCACAAGGGAAGCCCAAGAATACTGGAGTGGGTAGCCTATCCCTTCTCCAGGGGATCTTCCCGACCCAAGAATCAAATTGGGGTCTCCTGCATTGCAGGCAGATTCTTTACCAACTGAGCTATCAGGGAAGACAAGGGATGGATCTCACTAAAATGCAGATTCTGATCCAGTAAGTCTAGGGCAGGGCCTGAGGGACAGCAGTTCTAACAGATTCATTCCCAGGCTTTGCAAATTCTCCTGTTTCTCAGAAAACACTTGGAGTAGCAAGGTTCTAAAAGGTATGGCACGTGTATACATAGTTTACTTACAAAGGCACAATCCTAATGTAATGCTGGCTGCTCTTTTTATAGTTTATTCCTTCTTCTCTAATGTATATTAGATCTATTTTCTTATCCTCTCAACACCTGCAATTTATCTTCAAAGCCTCTTTCCCTTTACTCAATTGGCATCTATAAATTTCCTTCCTCTCCTTTTATTTTTCCATACCCTCAAAACAATACCTAAAATGTTTATGTAACTGAAAAACTGTATGTTCTTACTATGTGTCCAAGTCTATTTTTATTCTTATGTCCTTTAAATAGATTCTAATTCAGCATACATATTCAGTAACTTAAAAATTCTTGCAAGCATCAAAATGAGGCATGAAAAATAAAAAAAGAGAGCTACAGGATTTAAGTATAGAAATTTGGCCTAACCTGTATTTATCAAAAGGACCTTATGCAGAGTAAAGCAAAAAGAATATTAACTAAAACTTATTACAACAAATTTTTATATAATGAAAAGATTTTAAAGCTCTATTTAAGGATCCACTTATAAATAAAATTCCAGTACATCAAACAAATATATTATTCTTTGGGCACTGTCACCTTGTTAACTTTAAACTTTAAACTGTATTTTTAAATGAGATGGGGGGAAATGTAAAATATTTAGAACTACACATCTAAAAATTCTACAATATCCAAATGCTTCTTGTGTTAAGGCCAGACCTTATCATAAAGACCTAATTTAATAGGTATACCATAATGTCCAATCCTAAAAGTAATTGAGCCATCTATTCATCAATAATCAAGTTAAATTTCATTCTTGGCTTTTACCTTGAGACACATTAACAATAACATACATATTTCTCAAGGAAAAATAAAAACCCAGGACTGATGCAAACTGTGGGGAAGAAACTCATGTTGTAAATAAAGAATCACCAGATATGTTCTATTTCCCTTAAGAAAAGGGATTCAAATTTAACCATCTTATAGTTGATGCCCCCAGTATAAGACCAAGTTGAGAATAACTTGTAATCAGGAACTTCCTCATGTATTCCCTAGTTGAGTTAGTAGTACACTAGTCCTCCAAACCAAAAACGGGTGTCAACCCAGACCTTTCCCTCTCCCTTGTCCCCATCCTTTTCAGACCCATACTGAAATGACCATTAAGTATTATCCATTTTGGGGCATAAGTGTCTCTACTCTATTCTATTCTACTCTACTCTATTCTCCCACTTTCTCTGCCACTGCCTTAGTCTAAGCCTCTTCTCTCACCTTACCTATTGCAATAGCTACCCTACCGTCACAGCCTCCAGTTACCCTTTCCACTATGATCCTTACTTCACACTGTCATCCAAATGATTTTCCAGAATAAAAATCTAAGGTCAGGGTTCCCTGGTGACTCAGACGGTAAAGAATCCACCTGCAACACAGAGACCCGGGTTCGACCCCTGGGTTGGGAATATCCTCTGGAGAAGGGACCAGCTACCCACTCCAGTATTCTTGCCTGGAGAATTCCATGGACAGAGGAGCCTGGCAGGCTTCACTCCATTGGTTCACAAAGAGTCGGACAGGACCAAGCGACTAACACTTTCACTTTTCTTCAAACCTAAAGTCTCTTCCGCTCAAAACCTTTTAGTATCTCTCCATCACCCACAGAATAAAGTCCAAGGCATGTATAACAGCACTTCACTCCTGCCTGCCTCTAAAACAACATAGTCCACTGCATTCCTCCCACTTTAAGGCCCATCATTATCCAGTTACACTGCATGAACTTCCGGCATACCACACACATCCATGCTTTTGCATAAGCAGTTGTTTCGTCTAGAATATCCTTCATTTCTTCCCCTTTAGCTTCCTGGCCAATTATGATGAACCTTTCAAAACTCAGCTCGGTTCCCAGAAAGTCATCCCATACCTACCCTACCCTTAAAGAGTTATTTCCTTCTCTGCTAACTTTGTAAGTAAAAACGGCATTTGTTGAGCATTTACTATGTGCCTGACATTGTTCCAAGCATTTTACATGTCTTAACTCATTTAATCTTCACAATAACCCTTTTTTTTCCCCCACAATAACCCTTTCTGTGAAGTAATACCATTATTACCTTTCTCAACATGAAAATTATCTCAGAGGAGTAAATAACCTGTCCCCAAGAACATCTGTTAGGGGATGGAGATAGATTAAGATCCCTACATCATACATATTTATATTATTGCACCTATCACAGAGACTTCATTTACATGACCTGTCATTGCCCTAGACTCCTTAAGAGTGAACTCCTTGAGGGTGGGGATTATTTCATATTCAACGCTAAAGCTACAGAGCCTAGTATAAAGTATGTAATCAATACATGCACTTCTTGAGTTGCACATAAAATAACATTCTAACAAGTTTAAGAGAAAAGCATTTGGAAACTAATTTCCAAATAAATATTCAGATATGCTTTAAGAGTTCTAGAGTAGAGCAAGTTGTTTTTCATCTTATAAAAAGAGAGATTAATACAGACATGAGATTACAGTCTGTGTGAATAATGAAATGGACTTATTTTTGCAGTAATACTGCTTAATCACCGCAATAAATCAAAACCCAAAGTACCATTTTCTTAAGATTAACTTTTTTCCTCTAATAAGAATAGTAGTAGTTTAGTTGCTAAGTCGTGTCCGACTCTTGCAACCCCATGGACTATAGCCTGCCACGCTCCTCTGTCCATCGGATTCTAGGCAAGAATACTGGAGTGAGTTGCCATTTCCTTCTCCAGGGGATTTTCCTGACCCAAGGATTGAACCCAGGTCTCCTGCATTGTAGGGAGATTCTTTACCAGCTGAGCTACAAGGGAAGCCCAATAAGAATTCTTCTTGCTTATCATTCAGGGCAGTGAAAAGAAAGCCCTAAATTTACTTTGCTCAAGTGGAAAGCAGCAAATCATAGACCAGCACTACTAATTGCTTCCTTAAGTCTGGACAAGAAATGTATCTCATTAGGCAATTAAAATAAAATACAGTTGCCTGACTAAGCATATAACAAAAGAATTTCTAAGGTTGTGTGGACTGGCATTCTATTAATCAGATAATGAAAAATTCTTTATTTTAAGCAAAAGAAAAAAAACAGACCAGCACCACCCTACAAGAATAGATTTCTGTATTAAAACTCTATTGAAACATAGACATACGTGTTAATCAAAATATATACATATGTTTACAATATTTCAATAGGCATTTTCACATCTCCTTAAAATTACAAAAATCAAAGTTATCCTAACACTAATGAGGCAAGACCTCAAGACCAAGTCTGCTGTACTTGGTGTGCTCTCATAGTAACAGTCCTCTGAGCCACACTGAAGTGCAGTAATTAAAACCCACAGGAATGGTACCAGCAGCAACAGCGCACACCATAGTACTTGTGAGAGTCATCTGCACCCCGCCCAGCTTTTACACACTTGTGCACTGCAGAAAGGTAAATCCGCTGTCAGAAGCAGCAGGGTTTAGGCCACAGTACAACAAACTCTACACCCAGGCACTCTTACCATTTCTTGGTACATTCAACCATCAGTTCCTGGTAGGAGGCCACAAACTGGAACTTGGATGCGTGTTTTCCCACACGCTGTAGTCTCTTCCAAACTGAAGCCATGATGATCAGTCAAAACAGTGGAGCAGTTCTGGGTGAGCAACACAGCAGCTTTAACAAAGCAGAAGGTCCAAAGCAAAGGGGCTTTGCATGTATGTCTGTACTTTAAAAAACTCAACTACAACTTGAAATGATGTTTGGGGTCCATAAAGTCTTCTTCCTGTTTCACAGGGTAAATCCCATCCTAGATGAATGGCCCAGTCAAGAAGAGCATCACACACATGACAGGATGAGTGAGAGGAGGTTCCCTCATGGAGACATCACCATTCCACCTCGGGTCTATATGCTATGTATTCTGGAGGACTGAAAAGCAAAACAAAGAGAAAAAATATGAGAAGAGAAGCATAAGAAGCAACTAACCACCCACGTCAGATAACACTGCAACAGACGACCCCAGTTCTCCAGCATGTTTTTCAAACAATGAAACAAAACACTAACCTCAAAAGCCAGTAACGTCAAGGATGCAAGATACCAAGGAAGAAATTGCAACTCACACCACAGACGTGGAGCAACACATCAGGTAATCAGCATCAACAATTGAGAGGCAAAAGCCGGGGCCCTACCTCCTCCTAGCATCACAGAAGGGCGAGCAGAGCGGGAAAGTCTAGAGATGCTGCTTAATGTCCACCGCCAGTCAGAGGAAGGAGTGGAGTATTTTAAAATAAACTTTATTTTTCAGGTGATAATTAATAGCTCTAAGTCCTAAAATAAGTGCGTGGAGCAAATTAAGGAGCGGGGACGAATGCTGCTGCTGAGTCGGAGGGGGAAACGGATGGGAAAAGAGGAGTGGAGGGAAATCTCAAGACAGAGAGAGGGCAGTGTCCCGGCTCCTGGCCACTTGGGCTCTCATTCACCTTCGCTGCCAACCGGAGGGAAATGGAAACTCCTGCCTGGGCGTGAAGCAATGACCAAAGGGGCAAGTGCACGGTGCGGTGCCTCCCTCCCCCATCCTCAGGGAAGAGTCCGCCGGAGCCTCCTCTCCTCCCGCACACAGCCCAGACCCCTGCCCCCAGCGGAGGCAGGCGGTGGCTCGCCCGCAGTCTCTGTCACCCAGGCGATGCCAGAAGACCCCCCAGCCCGGTACCCGAGCCCCGGCCCCGCAGCACGTCCACTCCCGCCCCCTCCTCACACCTCTAATCCCGCTGTCGGGCTGAGTCTGGCCCGGTTCCCTCCTCAGCGCCGCTCCTCCGTCGCCGCCGCAGCAGAAGCCGCCGCCGCCGCCACCGAGTCCTCCATCCCCGCCGGAGCCACATGGAACAGCCGAGCCAGCAGCGGCGCTCCCGGGAGCCGGGGTCTGCAGCCCCTCAGGCGGACAGCGCGCCTCACGCCCGCCCCCTCCCGGACGCAGTAGCCCCGCGACCGTCCCCCACCCTACAAAACCCTGCCAGAGCCGCCGCTCAGCGCCCAGCACCCCCTCCCCCGCCTTTCTCCTCCGCCACCATCATCATTACCTCCCCCGCCGCACCTCTCACACTAACCCTACCCACGGCGGCTCAACCTCCGTCCGCCCCGCCGCCATTGGCTGGGTCCCGCGCTTGCCCCGCCCACCTCGGCGACCGGGCCTTTGAGGGGCAGGGGCGCCTCATTGGCCGAGCAGGGTGCCCATCACAGAGCTCCACCCTCCCCTAGTTCTGGAGGTGTTTTTCCGCCAGGCGGAACGCGGCGTACAATCTACCCTTCTTTTAAAAAAAAAAAAAAAATTGGAACCCTCTACGGACAATCCCTCCCATTCCTCTGATTGGCTTCAAGAGGGAAGAGCTAGGTGGGAGGAGTGAAGAGTGTTTATAGTGATCTGGAAGGTGGTTGCTGAAGGTGGATGTCGGTCAAAGGTGCTGGGCGGGGTTTATAGCTGGAGTCAGAGCAGAGCCCGGGACTGGCTTCTCTGCAGCTGTGAGCTGTGGAGCTGCTGTGGTTTTCTCGTCCAGTTCTCTCCTATCCCCACCCTAGGAGTTGGGTGTGCCCTCTCTGCCACTAGCTGCTAGGGTGTTTGCGCACAGAGCCTTGGTTTAACCTCCTGGGATTTTTCCTCTGACCAACTGTAATGACCTGGCCAAGCCCCTACCAAACATTAGATCTGCTGGTCCTTAATGAACCAGATTCAATAACCAAAAGTGAGGTAGCTCAGTCGTGTCCGACTCTTTGCGACTCGGTAGACTGTAGCCTACCAGGCTCCTCCGTCCATGGGATTCTCCAGGCAAGAATACTGGAGTGGGTTGCCATTTCCTTTTCCAGGGGATCTTCCCGACCCAGGGATCAAACCCGGGTCTCCCGCATTGCAGGGAGACGCTTTACACTCTGAGCCACCAGGGACATAAAATGTTCATATTGCGATTTCTTCTTGTTATAATTCTTAAACGTTTTTATGAATCCTAGTTTCTCTTCTTCGCTATCGATCTTTTTCTCTCTCTCTTATAGATGAATTTCGGAGGGTTAGCATATAAAAAGAGTGGTTATGGGCAAAGGGGAGGATGAAATAACCTAAGAAGAGTGTGCGGGCAGGGGCACTTAACCTTGTTAAAGGAGCCAAGGACCCTTCTGAGAACGGTGATGAAAGGTATAGATATTTTACCGAGGAGAAATAGGTCCTATCCTAAGACAAAAATTTGCTTTCAATTTTAGGTAGTCCACAGACCTCCGGTTTAGAGAAAGAAGACAAAGAGTGAACTTTGGGGGAAATCTCAGCATTTGAGGAAGAAGTAAGGTGGGAAGGAGACAGGAGGGAATGGTCAGAGAAGTAGCAGCACCCTAGAAGCAATGGGTCAATTGAGAAAAAGAGGGAAACTGACTCATGAAGAGAAAACAAGCAAGATGAGTCCAGGAAATAATTAGAGCACATTCTTAATCTTACTAAGGATAGAGATCAGGATGTGTGGACAAAACAGCTTGAAAGGTGTTACCATCTAGGGAAGGATTCTTTTAAGGTCAGGAAAGAGGGCAGTGATGGGTGAGAGTTGAGCTCATCTGTAGCCACGGGGAGGCAAGAGAAAGGAGAGACTGAAGAATCAGCATCGATTGGGAGACATAGAAGGCTTGAATCCAGTATCTAATTCCATTTCCATTTGCAATAAAGAAAGTGATCTAATAATATTACAAGAACACAGTGCACATTTTACAGAAAAGGGCATAGATATCACTTATTTTGCTATAGTCTTAATTTTAAAATAGGAAAGATAACCATAATAATTATATTGATTCTGATTTTGTGTACATCTTAAAGTTCTCTCCTGTCCTTCCTGAGTGGCTTACTAAGTCACTGTAACCTACATCTATTATGATCTCATATAGTGATATATTCTGCATCATTAACAGACTCTAAGTGTATGGATTTTTTAATGGCTAATTTATAGAAATGGTCATAACCTATTTTAATCTGTGGTGTCCTTCAGGAACAACCCACATGATAATCAAGTGGGGTTTGCATCCTATTTTTTATTATTATTCTTCAGAAATTCACAGACTTTCTCATGTGGTTATTCTGATTTCTTTTAATACTCTTTCCCTTCCTAAAAAGGAAGAGGGGACTTCCCTGGTGGTCTAGTGGTTAAGACTCCATACTGCCAATGCAAGCAGCACAGGTTTGATCCGGAAGAAAAACAAGCACACACACACAAACTATTTTTAAAAAAAGAAGGAGAAGGAGTGTGTAGGACCCTAGGGAATCTTTCTCAAGTTGTGGAAAACTTCAAGAAACTAAGAAAGAGTTTCTTAAATGATAGTTCTTCTTTTCAGGGGAAGTATTTCTCTTGGATGTAAACTCTTCTTTTTCATCCTAGCTGCAAAAGTAGCTAAGAAGAGCCCAAGTTTAGAAATGGAGGAATTAAAAACAGACCTTAACCCTGTTGCTAAGCTCAAGTTCATAGGCTCCTGGAGACCCCACAGAATAGCTACTTCTTCCCTCATGACTTTTTTTTTTTAATAACCTGTTTGCTAACTAAATTTATTGGAGAACCTTAAATATAGAATATTTTAAGATCTTTCTATCCACTTAGCTGATAGGGAGTACCAACTGAGTATTGATCGCATGAAATGTTATTAATGGCACATAAAAGGTATAGTCCCTGCTCTCAAAGAATTTTCAGAAACAGATGTTCAATATACATGCAGGAAATTAACACAAATCACTTCACCTCTCTAAGTCCCAGTTTCTTATTCTGTCAAACAAATCATCACGCTTCCTTTCTGGGATGTTGAGAAGATGGAAGATAAGTATGTAAAGTGCCTGACATACAGTAAACAGTCAATAAATAGCAATTAATAATGTACATCATTATATTTTTTAGCAGAGTCAAAAATAATACATAATAAACATAAAAATTAACCTTCAAGAATAACTTGGGCAATACTTAGTTGTTACCAAACATCGCTACCTCAAGGAATAACAAATCTCAAAATAAACTACTTTCAACATTATTTGTCTTCCATTAAACTCAGTGATTACCTAGAGTGGAACACCAATAACCTATGTATACACAGAAATTTTTAATAATTACTAAGAATTCAATTGGCCCCAATCCCCATGACCACCTTTCGTGCCATATATCATCTGAGATCTTTTGGCATTCTAGAAATTACCTTTTTCTTAAGGTTCCCATTTCTCCTACCTACCAGTATGTACCAGTAAGTACATCCTACTGACCCTCGCCCCTTCCAAACTGTGTTTCTGCCTCTTTCTAAACCCCTGTCTTGATTTATCATCTTCTTCCATCCCAGGCTTAATCTGCATGTAATACACCTGTGGATATAAGTAACTTTAATAGTCCTGTCCATTTGACCCAGGTGTTGACTGCAAAATGTTATAGCTGTTTTACTTAAAAGATTCAACATTTAAAACAATTTCTATATTGCCTTTATATATCACCAAGCTTACAGTGAAAATAAAATATAAAAAAATGGAAAATGCCACCCCAAAATTTCAAATCCTCTGTGCCATGACAGTTTTGAAATGATAGAAATTATTTTCACTGAAGCAGCTTTGCCAATTAACCCCCTAAATGGAGATTCTGGTCTATGAAGTGCAACCATAGGCTTGAATTATTATCATCCCTGGTAATAAAATTCTTATCCTTGGGTTTTACAGTTTTTGCAGTAAAAAATTGTCAGCGGTATTATTGCAGGATTTAACTACTAATAGAACTTAACTGTGCCTTAGTCATAGTAATAAGATTTACCCGCAACAATAGCACTGCACTGCAGATTTTTGCATTGTTTTCCAGTTACCATAGCAGCTATACAATACACAACAATATTACTGCAATTTTTAACTGCTAATAAAATTACTATTTCTTTTATGCCCATAACAAACAAACTTCTTCTGACAATCCTACAGCAATATTTATACCCTTAAAAAACTCACTGTGGCAGGCTGATACTTTTGAAATATTAACTGAGGTTTTTGTAGTAGTTGTTTTTCCGAGTATTCTTTTTATCCTGTGGCCTTTCTCCTCCTATACCCCACCCAAAGACACCTGCAGCATCAGGTTACTGTTAGTTGCTCGGTTGTGTCCAACTGTTGTGACCCCATGGACTGTAGCCTGCCAGGCTCCTCTGTCCATGGGATTCTCCAGGCAAGAATACTAGAGTGGGTAGCCATTCCTTCTTCCAGGGGAATCTTCCCGGCCCAGGGATCAAACCCCGATCTCCCGCATTGCAGGCAGATTCTTTACCGTCTGAGCCACCATGGAAGCCCCACATCCACCCTCAGATAGACTGGGTTTTGCTTATTGTTTCAGGAAAGTGGTATAACAGAATGTAGGGAAACAGGGAATTTCTCCTTGTTTTTCAGTTTCGGAACCCAAGCCCTTTAGGGGGTAATGAAATATATCCAGTTAGAGACCTGTACTGTTCAATATGATAACCTAAAGCTATATGTGACTACTGAACATTTGAAATGTGGCTAGTTGAAATTGAGATGTGCTGTCAGTATAAAATACACACCAATTTCAAAGACTTAGTATGTACAAATGAAGAGGATATATCTTATTTAAAAGTTTTCTATTGACTGCCTATTGAAATGATAATATTTTAAATGTATTGGATAAAAAAGACATTAAAAATTAATTTCATTCATTACTCTTTTAATGTGGCTACTGGAAAAATTTTAATTATACGTGTGCTTGCCTTATTTTCCTATTGGACAGTGCTGGTATATACAGTAGTATAACTTCCTTTCCTAGAGATAAGAAATGGATTTCCTGGACTGGAATGGGATTGAGAAGTTGGCTGGAAAGTAATGAGAGGCTACATGCTGGTGGTCCCCGAAAGCAGGACTCACTGATCTCTTCCCACCCTATTCTGGCAGAAGCCTTTGGCAGGATCTATCTATGGGAACTGAGAGCCAAGGGAGATAATTTCCATTCATTCCATTTGTCAGAGCCCAGAGAAGTGGCAAGACCCTAAGATAAGAAAAGGCTGGGTCGTGTGTCCAGTCCAGCCAAGACCATTTCAATAGCATTTTTTGTGCTGAATGAAATGCTCTATACATGGGTGTCCAACACAGTAGCTTCTAGCCACTAGGGCTATTGAGGAAAACCACTAGGGCTCAGAAATGTGGCTAGCATAACTAAGGAGCTAAAGTTTTATTGAGTTTTAATTAATTTAGATTTCAACAGCTGCATGTGACTGGTAGCTACCATAATGGACAGTGAAATCTTGCATAGTACCATGGAGGTTCTGGAAGCCCAACATGATGAGCCCCAGATACCCAAAAGGGCAGAGAGACAGCAGAAGCAGCAGACCTAAAGGAACCTTGCTGATGGGCCAAGGTCTATCCAGCCGCAATTCGTGCGGCCAGCTGCCTTTGAGGAAAGATACAGAGTGAAAATCTTAGGGGAGCCAGCATGGCAGAGGAGGAGCAAAGATCAAATGTTTCATCCTCTTTCTCTGACATGCTAATCCTACAGAAGTCTCCTCAGTTTAGATGCAACCCCTGCCAAACTGTCTATGAAGTGTCTGCCACCTCTTGTGAAATCAGAACTTGAACTAGAAATTGGGTTGAGTTATGGAAAAATGAAATTATATTTCCTGCAAACCTGAATTTTGTAAAACTTGAGGTCTGTACCTGCTATATAACTGAAAGTAATAATTCTAACAAAATGCTTAGAAACCTATGTTTATCTTCCTAAAAGGAAGTTCTTCTTTTCTCTATCATTAAAGGACCCAAGTTCTTTGGTGGACATGAAAGCTGCATCAGAAAACCATCTTTCAACTAAAAACAGAATATCCTTTTGTAAAATTGTTTCTGTTCCAATTACCCATGAATGAATCCTTGCAGTTAGCCATAATGAACCTTTGCACATTGAACCTGAGATGGCACTAAACTCCAGGACCTTGATTATGGTCTAAATGCCCAATTTTGTCCAGTTCTACAATATCTAGGAAAAGCCAACCTGGGCCTAGTTGGAGGAGACACAGGAGCATCCTTGGCTGCCTTGAGACTCAAATAGACAGAAACAAGTCTACAGATACCATCCACTGGTAATTCAGTACGCCTGACACCTGCTATTTATGCATGCATGCATGCCAAATTGTTTCAGTTGTGTCTGACTCTTTGCAACCCCATGGATGGTAGCCCACCAGGCTCCTCTGTCTATGGAATTCTCCAGGCAAGAATACTGGTTGCCATGTCCTCCTCCAGGGGATCTTCCCAGCTCAGGGATCAAATGCACATCTGCTGCTGCTCCTGCATTGCAGGAGGACCCTTTACCACTGTGCCACCTCTGTGTACAGAGCAACATATGAATGATTAGAAGGCTCAGAAATCTTCAAAATGTGTATACTCAAAATATTAGCAACAAAAACATCAATCAGCTAGAATGGATAACAGCCATGAACCACGGGCCCAGCTCTCTTATTGAGGACCAACTAAATATCAGTTCTTGACTCTAGAGTACCTTTGCGGGTCTGTACCATCCTCTTAGTCTCATCTTTCACATTACTCAAGATAATTTAATGTTGGTAAAATCCCAGCCAAGAAATGGTGTATATACCAAGATAAATGCAGTTATCAGAGAGAATTTACATTTTGCCAGTAGGTCAACCATTACTGGGATTATTGCCAAAAAAAAAGTTTGAGTTGAAATTAGGTAGGTTTGAGCCCTTTCTGAGAAAATATCTGCTAAATTTAATAAATTTATGTCCTATAAAATCAGTAGGGATTCTTGGCCAAGGTTTATTGGTCATTTCCCAATAAATGTTAAGAGCCTTTGATGACTTATAAAGAGTAGACTGATCTCTTTTTTTTTTTTCTGTGTTTTCAATAATTGGAATAAATTGCAAGTAACTGGATATAGCATGATGCCAGTGTTTTCTTCTGAATAATTCCTGGATGACTGTATTTAGTATGAACAAGATAATGTAATTAACATTTTCTGAAATAATGAGGCTAGACAGGAAAGGCAAAGAAAAACCAGTAGGAATTCACAGTCTTGGAGGGCACTGAATACCCACCAGGTGGTGTTGAATCAAAGCATCTCCATCTCAAACAGTGCAAAACGCGGCAAGCTGAAAACAGGCAGAACCTCACCAGCACACTGGACATGAGCCAAGGGAAACTAGCCCTGTTGCAGAAACTTGCCCCAGATGAGTAGAGCTGGAAAACAAACCCAAACTCAGAGGGTAGGATTAACTCATGCATAGTTTGGGCAATCTGCTAGGCAGGGCAAAATGGAGAACGGTTCCAGGACAAGGGAAGTAACATGGAAGCCAGAGAGAGCTGCAATATCATCCCAGATCTCTCTTTTTAGGGTAAATCAACCAACCAGTGACTGGGCTTCCAGAGAGTAGAACATAGCCTGTTAAGTAAAGATGACTTCATGAGAGCTGCTGGTTATTTCTTCATATTTTGTTGCTATCTTTAAATACTCCAAATAACAAATCATTGATATTTTTCTCCAAGGAAATAAAGTCAACTGTTGAGCAAGAGTTGTTTTTTGTGCCATAGGTCAGTCTTCTAAGGAAATCCTGACATCCTCAACATTAAAAACCATGATATTTTGTCCCCAAAATGACAAATTTAGTTCTATTTTAGATACTGAATATATAGTGCTAAGCTGCACTTGTTGAGAAGAAATTATCTGGCATTATTGGTGTCCCATATCTTATTTCAAAAACTTACGCAAGCACCTTTCCCCTGTGAACTAGTACGTTTCAGTGGAAAAGGGGAGTATTGTACATATGCATCTTTCTTTACACAACCCATGCTAAAAAGATGTATATTTATTTGATCATATTTAAAATATTCACTCCTTCTTTGAACTTTTTCCAAATAAAAGCAGGACTGTTGTTGACTGCTCATCTTCTTTTATTCTTGTAATAATGCACTTCCTAGCTACTCACAAAGCTACCTTGTGCATGCCTCTTCCCGAGCTTACCTCACAACTGACAAAATAATAATTACTAAAATCCTACAGTCAGTTCTTAGTGGTAAATAGAGCAACTTGTTGAGTACTTCTTCATACATGTCATGCTGGAAAGTGAAACCATTACACTGCTACATGATATTAACTGCCCTTCAACATTGTGTGTGCATGCTAAGTTGCTTTAGCCCTGTCTGACTCTGTGTGACCCTATGGACTGCAGCCTGTCAGGCTCCTCTGTCCATGAGATTCTCCAGGCAAGAATACTGGAGTGGATTGCCATGTCCTCCTCCAGGGGATCTTCCTGACCCAGGGATCGAACCTGTATCTGTTGTGTCTCTTGCACTGGCAGACGAATTCTTTACCACTAGCGCCACCTGAGAAGCCCTTCAACACTGTGTGGTATGGATATTTACAATGCCCAGGAATGATATTTGGTCAAACAATTTTGCCAATAGTTCATTCTGCTTTCTCTTATTAAAATCTTAATAATTTTCAGCTGATTTTGCAACAACATAACCTGTACCTAGTTTTGCTACAAGTATAAAAGAATACAACTTGAGTGATAGTTTTGTGATTTTGATTTCCTTTGATGATATTTTTTAGCTAAAAATCCATTCATTTATTAACAAGTAATTTATTAACTTGTTATAAGTAATATTTATTAATTTACTAGCTAAGTTTTTAATAATTGAATGACTACTAAGCTTAAAGTACTGAGCTAAGTATTGGAGATGCAGCACAACAAAAGGGACAAAATTCCTGCCCTTATGGGGCTCACATTCCTCATCAGTTAGAAAAGATTATTTAGTGTTTGCCTTAGAAAATCTCAATTGATGAGAGGTGACTGTGTGTTGTTTAACAATGACACAAAAACTAATTAAGAGAAGTGTTATAAAAGCCAATGTACTGGGGACTAATATTAACAGATTGCTCCCTCAATGAAATCCAATTTTCAGATATTTATTGTTGTATTTCTAATTTACACCTTTATTTCTTTGTGGTCGCTTGTGAAAAAAATCACAAATAGACTTTGTCACAGTTCACACAGGTTTATAATCTGTACTTACACTATGCAATTGTAAAGATACTGTTTATAATTTGTGTTTTTAATTCACTTGAATTGTAGTAATATTTATCTCACTGTTTACTCTTTTTATGCTTCACTGAAGCACTTTAGAGATATTAATCCATTTTTTAAAAATTATGAATATAAGACAACACTATTGTAACTGTAAAAGTGTAAAATTAATACATACCAAAACTGAAATTACATGGTCTGAGAGAGATCATCTGAAATCTGTTAAATGTTAGCCAAAACAATTTGATCAGTGCATTCCTTGGTGTTCCCATGAAACTTTTAAGAATGAAATGTTATTAAGAATGATAGTATTTTAAGAAACACACCCATCCTATTTGATATCCCTTTTGACTCCTTTATAAAATAATAAAAGCTTATTTTCACTGCCCTTTATTCAGAAATATATTAGCTCCCTTCCTAGATGTTCTGAGGGGTAAAATAAAAGTTGGCATTTATAAGTGTTCTATGATCTTTTTAAGTGTAAAAATAGATATATAGAGAATACTCAGTACACAAATATATGTTAGAATGTAAAGATTATGAGTGATACCATTTTCTTAAATTCTCCTTTAATATTTTTAGATTGATTTTTACAATAAAAATAAGGATTAAAACTGCATAACTGTAGTCTTAGATTGAAAGTATTGTATAAATCATTATGTACACTTTAAAATGTTCTCTCACTATCTAAAAGCTGCCATCTATACTTTCTGCTTATAAATCATATCTAATTGATAAAAAAGAAAATGCTCCCCAGAAAAAATCCATTCCAAGTACATCTAATGTGTCCTGATTCTGGATCTATTTTGCCTATCTACACACTTCAGTCTGGGAGTGAGTGAAGACTCTTCTTTCACAAAATGTTCTATTCCTACTGATATCTTCTGTATTTTATATCATAAAAAGGATAGTTTTCACTGGTACTTTTTACAGGCTTGAATTGCTTTATTCAGATTTAGAACCATGAATGTCATGGTCATGCTGGGTATTTTCCCCATGACCCTCTAATTTGGGGCTAACATTTGACTCCCTTCTTGTCTTCATAATCTGTATGGAGGATTCTGTTCTCTGCTTCAGTGTCAAGTCAGGTGGGTCAAATAAGCAAATATTTACCAAGTGTCTAATATGGGCAAGTAGAGAAGGAAACGGAAACCCACTCCAGTACTCTTGCCTGGAGAATCCCATGAATGGAGGAACCTTGTAATCTACAGTCCATGCGGTCGCAGAGTCGGACACTACTGAGCAACTTCACTTTTTGCTAACATGGGCAAGAAATTGTTGCTGTTAAAAAAAAAAAAAAAAACACTATAGGACTTCTCTGGTGATCCAGTAGCTGGGAATGTATCTGCCAATGCAGAGGACACAGGTTCAATTCCTGGTCCAGGAAGATCCCACATGCCGTAGAGTAATAAGCCCATGGACCACAAGTACTAAAGCCCATGCTCCCTACAGCCTGTGCTCCACAAGAAGAGAAGCCACCTCAATGAGAAGCCCGCGCATCACAACGAGACAGCCCCCGCTCACTGCAACTAGAGAAGGCCCATGTGCAATGAAGACCCAGCACAGCCAAAATTAAATAAATAAAAATTTTTAAGACTACACATTTCTAAAATGTATGAAAATTTTACATAACTGGGTAAGTCACAGTTGGAGACCTCAAGAAATTTAAACTTATTTCAGAGGGAAAAATTATACAAAAAATAAAAATGTAAACTATAACTAATTAATAGCTTAGAAAATATTCAAGTGACAGTTTAAGACACAATTAAAAGAGATACAAGAAATCTATTATTCTCTTCTAGTCTGGAGAGAATCAAGCCAGTTATGGTGAAGTGCACTGAGCATAGGATGAGGTGAACTTGAGAGAACTGTTGCAGCTCCATCACTTATTAATCGGGTCATTCTAAGAGCTCACATAACCTCTGGAGGGAGCGGGAAAAGTGGATAGAGATAGAGACACAGATACATCTCCAAGTCAAGCTGTGCAGACACAATTCTGGGGAAACTGGTAGAAGTAGAGTGACTAGGAAAGAAGCAATTTCCTCTTGAGTTGGTAGCTATAATACTAAGTATTCTGCTGCCAGTGACCTCCACTAAAGCAAGCCCACCTGAAAAAGGAAGAAGCCAAGAAATAAAGCAGAGAAGAGAGTTGCTTCATTTGCCTCATCTGTAAAATGAGAAATGGGAAATGTTTACTTTGGGAAATGTAAATGGGAAGCTAATACTTTGTCACCAAGAAGTAAAGGTTAGAAGAGATAAACTCTTAAGACCATTTCCAGCTGTAATTCTGTGATCTCAGAAATGCCTGACTTTAATACAGGGGTCTCTCATTGCAGGTGGATTCTTTACTGTCTGAGACACCAGGAAAGCCCAACAAACGGGTACATGTGTGCAAAATCAAAAAGAGGCACTTAGAATTTCTCATAACAATAATGTAGGTTTTACAGTCTTAAGAAAGTTGGGGCTATTTTTTCCCAGGTGAGGCTATTTTTTGATTACTTTTATCTAACTTTAATTTTCTGATTGAGTTGAAAGTTTATAGTCACAATTCCCATAGTGAACATGAAGGCAGAAAGGTGTCTTTTAAGAACATGAAAGATACTGTTCCTTAATGTATCTGTTCCTAATTCAATTGTTTATACCCATTTCTAAAGGAAAGAGTAATCATAAGTCAATTTTTGTCATCTTTAAACTATTTATGATAAATTATAAATAAAAGAATCATTGTTAGAACATGTCTTTCTAGAGTATATTGCTTATAACTTCAATACCAATCCAGTCCCAAAAGTTCAATCTCTTCCAGTATGAATTGCTAAGGTTTTTTTGAACCCTCTTTAGACAGAGATACCTGAGTCATGATTACTTAAATATACTGTGAAGATTAAGAGAACGAAAACAACTTTATATAAAAATTAACACAAAATGGACCATCAACCTAAATGTTAACAGCTATAAGTATGAAACTTAGAAAATTAGAGTAAATATTGTGATCTTGGATTTGGCAATGGTTTATTATTATTATATTTTATGGCCACACCACACAGCATGTGGGATCTTAGTTCCCTGACCAGGGGTTGAACCTGCATCACTTAGAGTGGAAGTAAAGAATTCCATTGGACCATCAGGAAAGTTCTGGTAATGGTTTTATAGATGTGATCATAAAAGCATGAACAACAAACTAAAATAGATGGTGCTTTAGCAAAATTAAAAGCCTTTGTACTTCAAAGATGTCATCAAGAAAGTGTATATCAGCCAATAGATGGGAGAAAATATTTGCAAATCACATATCTGATAAGGGGCTTCTATTCTGAATCTATAAAGAACTAATACAACTTAACAATAGACAAATAACCCAATTTTTAAATTGGCAAAGGATTAAAATAGACATTTCTCCAAAAATGATATATAAATGACTAATAATCATTTGAAAAATGCTCAACATCATTTACCATCAGGGATATAGAAATCAAAACCATACTGAATTAACCACTAAATGGCTTAAAATCAAAGGCAGACAATAACAAATTAAAGTCCATTGCTGGTGGGAGAACTTTGGAAAACAGTTTGGCAGTTACTCAAAGTGTCAAACATAGAGTTGCTTTACAACTTAGCATAAAGACGACTTCCAGATGTACAAGCTGGGATTTGAAAAGGCAGAGGAACCGGAGATCAAATTGCCGACATTCATTGGATAATAGAGGAAGCAACAGAGTTCCAGGAAAACATCTGCTTCTAATTCACTGACTACACTAAAGCCTTTGACTGCGTAGATCACAGCAAACGGTGGAAAATTCTTAGAGATGGGAATACCAGACCACTTTACACGTCCCCTGAGAAACCTGTATGTGAGTCAAGAAGCGACAGTTAGAACCGGACATGGAACAATGGACTGGTTCAAAACTGGGAAAGGAGTATATCAAGGCCATATGTTGTCACCCTGCTTATTTAACTTCTATGCAGAGTACATCATGCAAAATGCCAAGCTGGGTGGATCACAAGCTGGAATCAAGATTGCCAGGAGAAGTATCAACAAGCTCAGATATGCGGATGATAATGGCAGAAATCGAAGAGGAACTAAAGAGCCTCTTAATGAAGGTGAAAGAGGAGAGTGAAAAACCTGGCTTAAAACTCAACATTCAAAAAACTAAGATCATGGCACCTGGCCCCATCACTTCATGGCAAATAGATGGGGGAAAAGTGAAAACAGTGACAGATTTTATTTTCTTGGGCTCCAAAATCACTGCAGGTGGTGACTGCAACCATGAAATTCAGACACTTGCTCCTTGGAAGGAAAGCTATGACAAACCTAGACAGTGTATTAAAAAGCAGAAAGATCACTTTGCCAACAAAGGTCCATATAGTCAAAGCTATGGTTCTTCCAGTAGTCATGTATGAATGTGAGAAGTGAACCATAAAGAAGGCTGAGCACTGAAGAATTGGTGCTTGCAAATTGTGGTGCTAGAGAAGACTCCTGAGAGTCCCTTGCACAGCAAGGAGATCAAACCAGTCAATCTTAAGGGAAATCAACCCTGAATATTCACTGGAAGAACTGATGCTGAAGCTCCAAAAGTTTGACTCATTGGAAAAGACCCTGATGCTGGGAAAGATTGAGGGCCTGAGGAGAAGGGGTAGGCAGAAGATGAGATGGTTAGATGGCATCTCTAACTGAATGGATATGAGTTTCAGCAAACACCAGGAGATAGTGAAGGACAGGGGAGCTTGGCATGCTGCAGTCTATGGGCTCGCAAAGAGTCGGACATGACTTAGCGACTGAACAACAACAAATACACATGGTCTTCACTCCATCACTAAGTTGTGTTTTACACTCTTATCTCATATAGTCATTACAGAGTATTGAGTAGAGTTTCCTTTTCTCTACAGGAGGTCCTTATTTATTGATTTTATATATAGTAGTGTGTATCGGTCAACCCCAATCTCCCAATTTATCCCTACCCTCCCTTTCCCCTGGTAACCATGTTTGTTTTCTACATCTATTTCTGTTCTATAAATAAGTTCATTTGTATCATTAAATTTTTTTTTTCAATATCAACAGAGATTTTTGTTTCAGGAAGATGAGTATATAAGAACAGATTCTGAACCAGCCTACTTTTGTTTTTCACTTCTGTCACACTTGACTTTTTCTCTTTTGAGGGTATATTGATATTACTTATTTCCACAGCTCATGATAAGGCCTTGAGACTCCTGTGTTTTAATCAGTAAGATGAGTTTATTGCATTTAAGTCTCCTTTTTTGATAAAAAAGGACTACAATCTTAAAAGTTCTTTTTAAATTATTAAATATTTGTTCTGGCTTAGTGACTGTTTAAAAATAACAGATTTTAAGTGATTCATACACACAATTCCAGGACTCTTGAGTATGGATGAATAAAATGGAATGCACACAACCTTACACAGGGTTGTGCGAAAACAGCCTTCTTAATAATCATAATAGTGTCCTTCCATGAATTAAAGCGAGGGCAGTCATTCTGAAACTAGATCCCATCCTGTATCACTCCTCTACCAAAAAGTGGGATTAATGCACAGTTTCCAGGTTGTTGAGAAAACAATAAAAATCATCCAATTTTGATTTCCATTTCAAAAGTGGTTTCTTATGATGAAGGGAGGAAAGGTGAAGTGATGAGGAAAAGAAAATATATTGTCTGACACATGGAAAGTAGTCAACAGATGCTAATTTCTTTCCTTTTATGCCCTTCTGAGGGGAGAATAAGGGGTGTAAGGGAGGAGACAGTGTTGACCAGATATGCTATCTGAAATATCCAACCTACACATCCATAATAAATTACTTCCGTCAGTAGTTATCTCTCAAGCAAAAAATCAGCACTTGAAAGAGATAACTCATTTTTTAAAAATCTGCTACTAGGTATGTCACTTCACTACTTTTGTGAGGGTAACATTCCAATGAGAAAGAATGCTGAGGAATCTTTTCCAGAATCTACCTTTCTATGAAAGTTCTTCTCTTCTTTCTAAAGTAGCCCCATCTGCCAGTCTGTGTACTTACTTGAGCTAGAGGAACCTGGTGGGCTATAGACCATGGGGTCGCAAGAGTCAGACACGACTTAGCAATTAAACCACCACTACCACAAAGAAGTCCTCTATCAGTTCACTTTATTTGGATAGTTCAGCAGGGACTACTCTGAGGCTGAATCACTCTTGCTATCTTTCCTTGAATCTCCTCAACCCCAAATTTTATAAAGATACACTCACTCTTATCTCCTTCATCATTCCATTGCTGGTCTCAGTCAAATTCTGGAGCCCTTGAGGAGTATCTTTAAAGGAGTATCTTTTTTTCTTTGTATTGGAATGCTCACAAACAGTTTCAGAGAACATAGCTGGCCTCTTGTATTTAGGTTGGCACATCAATCCATTAAAAAAACAAGCAGAAAAGTTCAATGAGAAATTACTATGCCATGTTACATTTTATCAGATGTAGGTAAGAATACCAGAAAATTAGGCAAATAATAAGTGGTTACTTAGAACTCCTAAATAGTCTATAATTCTACACAGAGGGGAACCCCACACATCACAACCCACCCATACATCATCTGAGAACCTCAGAAACTCTGCTCATACAACTGGAATTACCTAAGTCCATTTTGCACTCCTAGAAGACTGCACATTGGTCAACAGAGAGTTGGGCCCAAGGCAAAACAGTTCCTGAGCTTTATTAATTCTGATTTCTGAGCCAAGAAAGATTTTCCCCCTCCCTCCATCAACAGGAGGATTGTCTTAGGGTCTGAAGAAAGGCAGTATTTAAATAAAAGGTTTACTTACATTTTGAAAAGTGAAAAAGGAGTAATCACAGAAAGACAGTGTTTAGAACTAGAAAAAACCCTAGAGAAAATTTAATTCAAACCCCTTCTTAAGAATAAGGAAAAAGAGACTAAGAAATGGCTTGTGTCTGCTTAGGTCAAAACAGTTCAAAGTGAAGAGGTCACAGCGAGTAACAGGAAGAGTATTATCTTTGTGGTTGACAATGTGGATTTGAATCCAGCTCTTCTAGGAACTATTTAAATGATTTCCTTATATAAAAAGCAGGAATACCAGGACCTGTTTTCTAGAGTTATTGTGAAGAGTAAATGATAGAACTTACCTGAAGTGCCTAGAGTGGTTGCTGGCCCTCAGTAAGTGCTTGGCAAATGTTATTGTCAGCCGAACGAGAATCTTTTGACCCCAACTCTTGTATACTGCACTGCACTGCACTATTAAGGCAGCTGGCCTAAAGGAGTCAAACATTTGCTTAAAATATGGGATTCCAAATAAAAGCAATTGTGTGCAACCTCACTCAAATAATGTTTTTAAAATATCTACTAATTATTAACGCCAGCAATAACACCCAGTCCTTTTTGGATGAAATTAAATGTTCCACTTTTCTCAGTGATTTTAGCTGTTTTCAGATACACACAGTTCAGCACAAAGAGATGACACAAGGGACTTTTCATCTGCAATGCAGAGAGCAAGACGGAGACAATTTACATCCGAACTTGCCGTTAGCTCCATATGGCATGTATTCACCACTTAGTGAGTTCAGTGCCCTATCTTTAGAGCTTCAGTGATCAGAGTAGAAACTGCCCACTTATTTATGCTTGGTTTATTTATGCTTGTCTGGACTGAAAATACAGGGAGAGGAAGAGGTGAAGGAAATCACCACTTTCTGCAAGAATCAGCTCTGGAATCAGGAATCCAGGGTTAATGCAGACTGTCCAGGAATAGTAGCCTCTGTCCTAAAGAGGAGGCAAAATGCAGATAACCTGAGGTGCATTATTTATAGATTGCAATCTGTATGTTATTCCTGTCTGTCCCACAAAGGACTTGGCTGTGGTTAAATGTAGGGCTGTCTTTCTTTTGTTCAGTACAAAGCCTCACTCATACTGGGCAAGCGGGCATTTGCAGTAACATGTGATCACTTGGTTTGTATCAGCAACAGGACAAGTTCCTCTCAAAGGTTGAATCAGGAACTAACCAACCCTCTTCCCGTGCCCCTCCTTCAGGGAGTGGAAATGGAGAGAGAAGTACTGTATTCTCCTTTCCCTATTGAGAGTAAATTAATAAAAGTTTCCCACTGGAAAGTCAAAGAATCAGTCCCTTTATACAAAAGGAATTTTGATGTTCCTCCAATTTTTTGCTTCAAAAGATATATAAATCTTTCAAGATAGAAGAATATGGATTTTTACCCTTCAATTATCATAATGGTCTCAGTGATAGGAAAGAGGGTATTGTGAAGTATACACCGACATCCTCCCCATTATAGTATTAAGCATATATTTAGCTCTAGAATTTGAACCCTGGAGCAAAATATAACTTCTGGAATATTGAGAAGAATTATGGACTGTTATGGGTTGAATTGTGTCCCCAACCCTTCAAATCCATATGTTAAAATCCTAACCCCCAGTACCTCAGGATGCCACCTTATTTGGAATTAGGGTTATTGCAAAGGTTGTTTAGATGAGGTCATTAGAGTGGACCCTAATCTAATATGACTGGTGTCCTTACAAAAAGGGAAAATTTCTCTCTTTTCTCATCTCTCTCCCTATCACTTTCCCTCTTCCCCTCCTTTCCCATGTCCTCCCCTTCCTTCTTTCCTTCCTTCATTTTTCTGCTGAACTTCATGGAAAAGAGAGACTGGAAGAGAGAAACAGGATATTTCTTTTTAGCCATTGATGGACTTTAATGTTTTCTGTATTATTTAAAAAATACAAATACTTGTTAAAAAGGCATATCCATATATATTTGTGATAAAGTTTGGTAATAGTGGGCAAAAGGGGCTGCCCAAGGGAAACTACTTCCTTCTCCATGTGCTCAAAATCAAATCAATGGCTCCTTAAATTCAATGGTTTGGACTTCCCTGGTGGTCCAGTGGTTAAGAATCCACTTGTCAAAAAAAAAAAAAAAAAAAAAAGAATCCACTTGTCAATGCAGGGGACAAGGGTTTGATCCATGGTCCAGGAAGATTCCACATGCTTTGGGGCAACCAAGCCTGTGTGCTACAAATTACAGAGCCCACACGCCACAACTACTGAAGCCTACGCTCCTGGAGCCTGTGCTCTGCAACACGAGAGCAATTGCAATGAGAAACCCATGCAATGCTACTAGAGAAAAGCCCCCACTCGCCGCAACTGGAGAAAGCCTACTTTCAGCAATGAAGACCCAGCACAGCCAAAACTGATAAATAAATAAAAAATTTAAAAACTCATTGGAATGGACACGTACATACTGCTGTATTTAAAGTGGATAACCAACAAGGACCTACTGAATAGCACATGGAACTCTGCTCAGTGTTCTGTGGCAACCTGGATGGGAGGAGATGGACACATGCATATCTATGGCTGAGTCCCTTTGCTGTCCATTTGAAACTATCACAAGATTGTCAATCAGCTATACCCCAATACAAAATAAAAACAAAACAAAACAAAAAAAAAAACCCCAAAACCTCAGTGGCTCATTTCAAGGCTCTTAAAGAGAATTCCAGTCTTTTACTTGTTTCTCTCACTGCGCCTTTTTCATTATTTGACTGAAGAAGCTATTTTTCAATTTGTTATTAATAATAGCTAATAACTTTTTAAACTTGCTAATAATTTTCAACTTGCTAATAACTTTGTCTAAACCTATCCACCCACCTCAAAAAAGCAGCAGAAGCAACTTCTACTACAACATTTTCTTCCTCGCCAAAGAGTAATTCCGCTTGTCCATCCCCTACCTTCACCCAAAAAGGAGTTTAACCCAGGTTTTGACTAATGTCCCCTCTCTTTTCTATCCATTGCCACAAAATGAGTCTCCAGGACTATCCTTGGCCACTGCTCTCATCTGAGGGCAATGATACAGATTGAACTCTGACAGGGACACAGCATCAAGGCTACTGACACTTCATCTGAATAGCTATGCACACCCACACACTCTCTCAGAGTTTCTCTCTGTTCCCTAAGATGACACTAGCAGATAGCAATTTCCAACCTGTGTGCACTTGTGCAAGGGAAGGCCACTCTGAGATCTTCCTGTGAGGTCTTCTTGTGCTCACTATGCCTGACATCTGTTCTTGGACTGAAGAGCGTCAAAACTCAGAACTACTTGGTGTTCTTAATGCTGCTTCATCACCCATGATGGGCCTGAAGCTTTTGTTCACAAAATGGCAAAGTCTGGACCTCCAGTTTCCAGGATCTATAGCTCGCAGTAGTGTCCTAGTGTGATGTTACCACATCATGTAAAGCTGTTCTAGGCAAGTGGGTATCTGTCATTTCTGCCTGCCCAACATTCATTCCTCCCCTTCTCATGTTTTCCCACTTTCTGTCTTTATGATTTAGACGCTGACCTTATTTACCCACCTCTGTGTCCCTACTATTAGTGAAAGGAGGTACACATATCCTAAGCCAAGCCAATGAAACTTGTGCTGAAACTGCTGGGAAAGAGGTGCTGTCTCTATTTGACTTAGAGTTTAAAGAATATAAGCCTGGAGTTTCTAGGAGCCACTAGGTGAAGGGACTCTCCAGGAAAAAAAAGCCAAGATGTGAGAGAATGAGATCAAGAGAAGCAGGGTGGGGTGGGAATGTTGTCTTGACATCATCTTCATCTCTGGGGTCAACCAAGCCTGAAATTATGTAAGCCAACGAACTCCCTTTGCTCAGGCCATTTTGCAATGGCATTTGCAACCAACAGTATCCTAATATAGCCATTGTTTCGTTTGACCTTTCTTCTATCTTCTACTTCCTGCTTAGTCTACATAGCTATTTTTGTTCTTGTCCATTAAATTGACATGTTTAGCCCCACCTAACTGATTTGGGATGAAGTTTACTTCAATGTTCGTAGGGTGTTCGGCGAAATCTGCAGTTGCTAAGTTTATCTTTCCACTTGTAGAATTTATAGTTGGCTGAAGATGAAAGTGTTTCCCCAAATCCAGAATGTTTTGTTCTAGAGTCAGGCAGTGTAGCTGTCTAGAAGGTAAGAAAACATCATCACTCATTATAGGTCTATGACCTATGTAAGAACTTGTGCTGGTACCATCTGTCAGTCAGATTCCTAAATGTCAGGATGATCTTGATTTATTTCTAGGCTTTGTCAGTTTATCACATGCTAGCTGCTAAAACAGAATCCAGTGACATCCTCGTTCCAGACTGAGTATAGGATTTTCTTCATGTGAGTTTGTATGTTGCTTTGGTTTTGTAGCTGCTATAGAAATAACTATTCACAATGGTTACATCCGGAAAAAAAAAAAAAAAAAACCCAGTAAAGTAGAATATAAATGCACTAGCAAAACTTCTTCTTAGCAACTTTAAAGCAAGGGAGAAGAGGAGAACGACAATAATCACTACCTAGACAATATCTCCCACCACTGACGGTGGACATACAGACTCTTATAGATTCTTATATACATACAGATTCTTATAACACACCCTACTGAAGAATCAAAATATTTTAGAATTGGAGAGGCCATGCTGTCATGCAGGTTGATTTTACTCAGAATGTAGGTATGCCTTCCTTATCCTTCCTCAACAGCAACCCAGGCTCCCTGCAAACATCAGAATATCTTCAGAAGTGGGTGTCACTGCCATTGAAAGAGAGTTCTCCTTTATGGAAAGCATTCTCTTGTGCTGATCCACAGCTTCTGTCCCTATAACTTTGGAACATCAGAATTTAAGGGAACATATGGATCATTCAGACAAACAACTTCATTTTTTGCTCAGTGATCTGTCTTCTGGAACGGAGGATCTAATCATCTCTGAAATAATCCTTTCAATATTTTATGAAGCATTTGTGTTCTTCCCATCCCATTTTTTCCTCTGGGATAAATAAACCCAGGTGCTCTACATCTTTCTTATTCTGGTCAAAATTATCTGAGATACTCCCCTAAATTCCTGCCCTCTTTGTTTTTCATCACAAGTTGTGTTTGTGACCCCATGAACTGTGCACACCAGGCTCCTCTGTCTCCACTATCTCCTGCAGTTTGTTCAAATTCATGTCCATTGAGTTGGTGATGCTATCTAACCATCTCATCCTCTGATGCCCTCTTCTCCTTTTGCCTTCAATCTTTCCCAGAATTGGGGTCTTTTCCAATGAGTCAGCTCTTTGCATCAGGTGGCCGAAGTATTAGAGCTTCAGCTTCAGCAACAGTCTAATTCCCCTTATGATTCCTTAACATTGCACTACTGCTCATTCAGAGACTAGCTATTTCCTTCCAGGTACAAAACTAATAGGAAAAAGAAATAACTTTTTCAGTATTTTATGTCTTTCTAGGTATTTTATAGATTTATGTAGAACTACTAATTTATGTGCTTGTCCATAATAGTTCTACCCTTTTAAGCACAATAGGGTCGGTTATAAATGGCCTGTCAACATTTCTGGTGGAGCCAGATTTTCTACACATAAATTTGTCAGACTTCAAAACTGTCAAGAGCATAGAATTGTGCTGTCCAAGTAACCTTAGCGGCTACTTAGACTGCTGGTTCATTTCAGTCACACAATCTTACATGTATTCAGGTTTTTAAGTACTTTATATTCTCATACCTGGCAACGCAGATGGTAAAGAATCTGTCTGCAATGTGGGAGGCTGGGTTCGATTCCTGTCGGGAAGATCCCCTGGAGAAGAGAATGGCAACCCACTCCAGTATTCTTGCCTGGAGAATTCCATGGACAGTGGAGCCTGCTGGGCTACAGTCCATGGGGTCGAAAAGAGTTGGACATGACTGAGGGACTAACACATCGCTGTATTTGATATTTGCTATCACTCTGGGAAGAAAGTTGGGCAATGTGTTATTCTCCCCACTTTGCAGTTGAGGTGCAATGACACCTCAAGGTTAGGTAATCACAGGTTAGAGTTAGAGACAGGACTCAAGTCCCATGACTCTTGACTTTCAGACTAATGCTTTGTTTTCTCGATAGCCTTTGTCATCAAGTAATCTTACACTCCTCCCTAAGTAGCACTACTGTATATCAGCTCTCTGAAAGGGTGCAAATTTAACACCTTTCACCTGTCAACGACCACCCAGGGAAAAACCCAGCTCTTCTGATTACTAGAGTCCAGCCATCTCTCATTAAACTCCAGTACTTCACTCTTCTTCCTCCTGTGTTTTGCACAACCCATTCTGAAATCAGCAAACACATAGCAGTGTTGGAAGCAATAATAATTTTTAAGTGCCCACTTCCCCTTCTTCTCCATCCCCACCCCACAAATAAGCTAATAGGAAGCAGAGCTTTCATTTGCCAAACATTGCAAGAAAGGGCATGATGAATTTTAGGTCATAAGATAATTGTGAGTAATGATGGAGAAGGAAAACAGAATTCTTAATTTGAAGAACTCTCCAGGGAGACCGTGAGGCTTCCCTCTTCTGTCTTTCACCCTTGCCTTGAATGCAGTTCACTTCTCTTTAGATTCAACAACTTGAGGAAAGAGAGAGTGTGGAGCTGGGTGAGGACTGTAAGTGAAGCAAGGGAGCACTAAAAGTGAGAAAGGAGGAATTCTGTATTAATCTGGGCAGTACATTGTGCTAGGCAGTATTTACAGGAGTTAATCTCCAGCTAGGAACAGAACTTTCCTTTCCCATCTGATGATCTCTCCTTAATCTGAGAGGGTTCATAAAGAAGACAGAAGGCTGGAGAATGTTTTCCTTTAAAATTCTTCTCTGGTTGATAAAAACCAAAGATAAAGAGGAACAAAGCCCTCAACATTTGGAAAGAAAATTTCTACAAATGACTTTACCTGAATTTGGATGGGAGCAGGGGAAAGGGGTAATTTTCACAGTGGGGGTGTGTGGACTAAAATTTTCAGTGTGCTCTGACAAATGCTCAGATGAAGTATGCTTTGTCCTTTAGCTTTGGGTTTGCCAAGACTAAAATATAGCCCAGAACTCTGCTAAGCTGTGGTTTCAGCTCCAGACCTCTAGACACTTGGCACAACACTCTTTGTTGATGATGGTTTGGGATTTAACTTTGAGATCAAGTTGTTACATAATTTAATGATTCACATTCCTGTGTATCCTAGTGGCCAGTATCATTTTATTTTTTAAAAACATGTTTATGTCAATACAACTTTTAGACTTTGTACTTTGATTCTCTGTCTTATGTCTTTTATTGCTTTTGAGAAATTTGAAAAAAATTTTAAATATTTTCAATAGGGAAGAGGCATGAGATTTTCTAGGACCCATGCTTCGGGTGCTAGCTACCTACTAGAACCGTAGGACAAGAGACTAGGATGTTAAGAGGGCTGATTGGGGTTTGGTGGGGTGGAGGAAGACATAAAAGAGATGGAAAATAAAAACAATTAAAAGGAAAAATGTGAATGCTAGAGTAACTAAACTATCAAAGGGATGACAACTGCTCAAAATTCATTAGGTATAGGTACCAGTGATGTAAAATTTATAGTGGATAAGGAAAAGCCTCTTGACCTAATTTCAGATTACTATCTTGGCTTTCTCAGGGAAGTTATGATATTGTCAAGCTTTTCATATTTACGTCAGTTGTGAAAACAGCAGAACCAGTCAAGAGGTCTCTCGGTTCCTGAATTGACTGACAGGTGTGATATTGATTTTATCAATTTTCCATTATTTAGGGATCAATTAAACTTGTTTGAACTGTTGTGGGGGGCCCAATAAAAAGGGGACCCCCTTTGCTTTAAGACTGTGCCGGTAAAATGTAAAGGATATGCTTAGGGGTCAGAAGATGGTGCGTGGAGTCTAGGAAGTCCCTGACTAGCCTAACTATCTTGAATGAGTCTTCTAGCCTCTCTAAGGCTCAGCATTATCTGTATTTAAAAAAGTCTAGTAATAACGGCTGTTTTTGAACTCAAGTATGCTAACACATATGAATGCAGTTATGAACTCTAAAGAGCTAGTTACTATTTTTATTATTTCGTAATGTTGAGCTTAGGTTACAAATCAAAAGAGGAACCAAAATAATAAACCATACTCTGTCTTAAGGAGAAAAAAAGATGCACATGAATATTGCTTTTACTGTATTTCTCCCTCTTTACTTCATTTGGATCTTTGAAAAGCTGCATTCTTCTGCTATTAGGGCTTTACCTTCTAAGGCTTCTGTATTTGATGTCTTTAGACCTTACACTCAGGTTAAGAACTAAGAAAAAACATAACTTTGAGCAAGTTATGGAACTTGACCATAGCCCTTGGGAATTTAAATTCCACTGACTACTGGTGGGACCCTGTTTTCTTTCTGTTTTTCAGTTTTTTATTTTTTATTTTTTTTAAATTTTTTAAAAGAATGTTGTTTCTGCCTCCTCTTCTAGTAATACAATGGCTTGGGCTTTTGTGAGTTAATAAAGCACTAAAAAACACACACACACACACACGAAAATAATGGATCTCATACAATTTGACAACCCCCACATAGAAATTGCCCAACCACAGTCTGATGGGATCATGATTGGTGTGCCAGAGACATGGGCTAACCCACAGCTTTATTCATAGCAAATAAACAGTCATTCGATCACCCAGGGAAAATCAAATAAAGGTAACAATCAACACTAATATTGCCATTTTTGAATGTGCATTCTTAAAAGGAGTATGTCAACTCAGAAAATGTCTTTGTGAAATAGCACATGTCAACTCATCTCTCTCAATAGTTACTAAGCAAGAAATCAAGATGAATACTTTTTAGGAGCCAAACTAAATTTCTTTCAATATCTGTATCTTTAATTATACAGAACTATTTACTAAAGTTTCTTCTCCAGGGAATCTTCCCAACCCAGGGATCAAACCTGGGTCTCCCACATTGCAGGCAGATTCTTTACCATCTGAAGCACTAGAGAAGCTTAGTAAAGTTTACTTGAAGGCAATTATCCCTTTATGAAATGGGACACTTAACAATGATTAATGATGGTGTAAAGCTTATAATGGGCTTTCCTGGTGGCTCAGCAGTAAAGAATGCATCTGCCAATGTAGTAGACATGGGTTTGATCCCTGGGTGGGGAAGATCCCCTGGAGAAGGAAATGGAAACCCACTCCAGTATTCTTGCCTCGTAAATCCCATGGACAGAGGAGCCTGGAGGGCTATAATTCAAGAGGTCTTAAAGAGTTGGACATGACTTAGTGACTAAACAATAACAACAAAACCTTGTAATATAGTATTTGTGAAATTACATCACAGGATAGATTTAGAACTGCTTTTTGATGAGAATAGCTCTATTTTGGCCTGCTTCATTTAAGGAACTTTGGATTCTTAATAATAACTAGATGATTTTCTCTTGCCTGAATTCAAACTCAAAATTCTCAGGATAAGAAGACATCTCTCCATGGGTTCTTCCTTCTAGATGGCCTTTTTGCAGTAATGGTAGTTTTTTTCTGGGTGGCATTTCAGGAAATTGAAGAAAGACTATATTTTGTACCTAAGCTCTTCTCTTTCCACATTCTGACTTTGCCAAAATGAAAGCACATTGTTGGATTCTTCTCTAAGTTTCAAGTTTATTTCAATATCATTTCAATACCCTTAGGCTATCACTCATCTTCTCTGGTTGGAAGCAGGAGGTAGCTACCTTCAATATATTCATGAAAAAAGCAATACCCCACGACTTCCTGGAGTATCTCAAGGGCTATAATTTGCACATGTGGGGACTTTCATTTTTTAATTTTTAATTGATGTATACTTGATTTGTAATATTATATGAGTTATGGGTGTACAACAATAATTCACTATTTTTAAAGGTTATGCTCCATTTATACACGTGTGTGTGCTCAATCACTTCAGTCATGTCTGACTTTTTGCAACCCCATGAACTGTAGCCCGCCAGGCTCCTCTGTCCATGGGATTTTCCTGGCAAGAACACTGGTGTGGGTTGCCATGCCCTCCTCCAGGATATCGTCCCAACCTAAGGATCAAACCTGTGTCTCCTGCATTGCAGGTGGATTCTTTACCACTGAGCCACCAGGGATATTGGCTCTATCCCCTGCGATACACAATATATCCTCGTAGCTATTTATTTTATACATAGTTTATATCACTTAATCCCCTACCCATCTCTTGTCCCTCCCTCTCCTCTCTCCCCAGTGGTAACCACTACTATAGCCTATTCTCTACATCTGTGAGTCTGCATTTGCTTTGTTATATTCACTAGTTTTATTTTTTAGATACTACATATAAATGATAACATACAGTATCTGTCTTTCTCTGTCTGATTTATTTCATTAAGCATAAAACTCTTCAAGTCCATCCATGTTGCAAACAGCAAAATTTCATTCTTTTTTATGGATGAGTAGTATTCCACTGTGAATACTTCTTTATCCATCAACTGTTGATGGATATTTAGGTTGGTTCCATATCTTGGCTATTGTAAATAATGCTGCAAGAACATTAGGGTGCATATATCTTTTCAAATTAGTGTTTTCTTTTTTTGGATATATAAGCAAATTCTACAGGAGTAGAATTGCTGGGTCATATGGTAGTTCTATTTTTAATTTTTTGAGAACTCTTCATACTGTTTTCCATAGTGGCTTCACCATTTTATATTCCCACCAACAGTGTACAAAGGTCCCCCTTTTCTCACATTCTCACCAACACTGGTTACTATGGTCTTTTTGATGACAGCCATTCTATTGGTGTGAGGTACTGTCAGGGGAAGCATACTGATTGAAACCTCCCATCCTGGCCAGGCACCATAGTAACCATTTGCATGAGTTGTTTTATGACAGGAGATCCTGATAAGGAATAGGGAATAAGCCACCACCAATTGGAAGAGTTTGGGAAAGGTCGAAAGAAGACACCGCGTGTCTGTCCACTTCCCAGAATCCCTCTCGCTAGCATCCATCTTGGCTGAGCAATGCGTGCGCCACCAGAAAAGACTCTGAATTAGAATGATTGGCCAAAGACCACCGGGAAACTAATCCCATCACCATAAAACCTAAAACTGTGAGCCACGTGGCAGAGCAGTTCTCCTGGGTTCCCTTACCCTCCTGCTCTCCACCCGGGTGCCCTTTCCCAATAAAATCTCTTGCTTTGTCAGCACACGTGTCTCCTTGGACAATTCATTTCTGAGTGTTAGACAAGAGCCCAGTTTCGGGCCCTGGAAGAGGTCCCCTTTGCTGCAACAGTTCTATCTCATTGTGGTTTTGATTTGCATTTCTCTGTTGACTAGCAATGTTGAGCACTTTTCATTTGACTATTAGTCATCTGTATTTCTTCTTTGGAAGAGTGTATATTCAGATCTTCTGCCCATTTTTAAATTGGGTTGCTTGTTTTATGTGTGTGTATGTGTGTGTTAGGCAGTATGAGTTGTTTACGTATTTTGGATATTAACCTCTTATTGGTTATACAGATATGCCACATATGGGCACTTTAAAATCATTTACTAAAGGCATTCTGTGAAGGCAGACAAGTTACAAAAAGATTTCTCTTCCCTGGCACTAGGGTTCATAGTCAGTGAAGGGCCACTGTGTCAGTCACTGTCTGCCCTGGCAGGGCAGTTTGGCACAGTACATGAACCAGACTGCCCTATAGGGCACTCTTGGGACACGACCACCTTAAATAACTTCTTCCTCATCCATGCCCGAGGACACAGGCATCTGATAAGATACTGCAGGCATCATTTCCTCAGTACCAGAAATCTCTCTGATTTCTGCCTCCTGGCTTCCTTCACATGTTCACTCTCTTTTGGTCTCTGTATTTCTTTCCATCCTATTAAAAGAAGCCCAAGTTCTCCCTCTCTTCCCAGTGGTTCTCAGACTTTTTTGACTGAGGCCCATCTGGGTGGAGTAAAAGGCTCCAAGACCCATGTACTCCAGTCTTGGCTGCTTCTTAAAGAATTCCCTGAGAGCAATGAACTGTATTCCCTGAGAGCAATGAACTGTTGCTGTGTAAGTATATTGTGTGCAGATCATATGAAAACCTGTTTTAGCTACATTGGTGTGGATGGTTCCTATGTGTACTACAATCCATATTTGTTTTAATGTTTTGTTATAGAAAACTTACAGGTCATAAATTGAGTTAACCTCTAGAGATACCACTATCTTACTATAAGGGTTAATCAAATAATCTATATCAAACAGATAATGATGGAGATAAATGAAGGGTAACATATAATTAAAAACAAGGAATAGTAACCATTGAAAAGTACTGATGCAACAATACAGCACGGATACTAATAACAAAGCTATCTTCCCCAAAATTGAGGCTACTCCAACAATCTGTCCCTGAACCTCGATAGTGGGAGCTTTGCAAATATGTATGGCCAAGTGTTGCCTGGCAACCAGGTGAATAGTAAGCATTCACCTCAGTAAACTATAATAATGTGCTAAAATTTTATTTATGAATACCAAATATGACTAACTCTTAACAACTCAACAGTTATTAATAGCCTTCAGACATACACACGCACACACACACACACACACACAAAATCTAGGGCATCAAGGGCTAGTTGCTAGTAAGATCCAAAGAAAAGACTTGTATTTTGGGATCAGTATGTGGGACATCAGGAGGATGCTTGCTGCCTACCAGGTGGCTATGCTCCATACCTTAAAATTCATCACTGCATACATAGGTGGTTGACTTGACTTTTTGAATCAGCTTCTCAAGATGTTGGATCACGTTTCCTGTTTCATCCTTTGCTGCTACAGGCACATCTTGACTTTGTACCCTAGCCAGCTCCCCAGTACTCCCCGGCTGGACCTCCAAACCCCTAGTCTCTTACTGGAGTACCTCTCTGGCAAGGAGAATCAGATCTTACCCAGTAACTGGACAGACTCCCAGTTACCCCCTTGCAGTATCTATGATGGCATAATGGGGGGCCTTGAACATGAAAAATGGTGAAGGGGAGTCAAAAGTTCTGAGCACAGGCCACCTCTTTCTTGGCAGTTATTTAACAGTATGTGAGTTACCTCACTTCTTAGCTTAGATTTCTCCCCTACAAAATGGAAATAATAATATCAACCTCATAGATTTCTTGTGAAGATCAAATGGAATGATGTAAGTGATAAAGCATGGTAAAGTATGAATGTGTTTATAAAAGTAATACCTGTGATTGTTGCAGAGAGGTAATATGCATGCAAGCATCTAGACTATTCTATTTATAAACTATAACTGACGTTAGGGTGCCATGATGTATAAGACAAACAACACAGCCTGTCAAAGGCAAGGACCTCACAGATGGAAAAGACTATTGAGAAGGAGTACAAATTCCTGATTCCACAATTCTGAAACAAGTTATGAGGAGAAGTATTTATCTCAATGGGTCTTAATCTCCCCTTCCTCCTCCCTTTATTTCCCACTTCTCAAGGCTTGGAGAGTGGGACTTAATTCAGAGTAATTTCAAACACTAGAAATGAAGGTTTTTTCCCTCTATACCAGTCCCTGGGAAGACAGCAGGCTGAAGAATGCCAGGAATTCTTCCCGCGCCCAGTTAGGAATGTATCCTGCTTGAGGCGCTTAGCAAGAATGTGAGGGCTGCCAGATAAGACCCAAAGTTGGTGGTTGTGGGGTTGTTGGAAGGGAGGGAGTTCTCCTGCAACACCAGGCCTTCCTCAAGAACCCACGGAGACTGCTCTCTGGGTGACAGCAGAGACCAGAGCTGATGTTGCAGGACTAACCTCTGCAGACAATAAGTGAAGAGACAGCTTAACCAGATGTTCAGAACAAAGACATAGCAGAGTTTTCTGTCTTTGGAGGAAGCACTGTCTTTGGGATCAACACAGATATGGGCTTGACTGCAGACTTACCAGTTAGCTGCGTGACCTGGGTTAGATACTCTGTGAGCTTGACATTCCCCATTTATAAAATCCAAAGAATACTACCGCCTACATCTTACAGTTGTGAGGACTGAATAAAATAATGTATATAAAACACTTAGCATAGCAATGAATTTGGGCTATTGAGAAATAAAATATTTCTTGCCATTTCAATAAGTAAGGATGTCACAGTCATCAGTGACTGCAGCCCTCCAATGTGAGCTGGTGAGCCCTAAGGACACTCAGGAAGGAAAAGAACATCTGCTATCTAGCAGCATTAGGACTGCAGCCACTTCCTACTGGGAGCCCCAAGAGAGCTCAGGATGTTAAAAAAAAGAAAAAAAAAAAAACAAACAAACCACAGGATACTTGCCCGGGATAGCTGAGAAGATGCTTATGAAAGGAATGGTTTCAATGAGCCTAGACTCAGTCTTTCCGCATGTAGAAAGGTGCTAAATTCCTTAACTTGGGATGTCTGGCTTCCTTTAACAATAATCTTTTGGTGTTCAGACTACCTGCCCTTTGTAGCAAAACTTCTCTTTAACCTGGTTCCTCCCCTCGCCTCCTTGGAGCAGTTCTCTCAGGGTTACTTGAAATGCTGCCTCTTGGGCTGAAGTCCTAAAAATTCCCAACGAATAAAACATAACTCTCAACATTAAGGTTGTGACTATTCTTCAAGTTGACACTCTAAAGCCTATTTTTACATGACTAGCTTTTAAACAGTGTCAGTACCCTGCATTTATTCACTGTTACAGTGTACAGTGTGTTTCATATTTGTTATCTCTTTAAATTGCATTAAGCCATAGTACAAACTTTATTTTTTGGGGCACCAAAATCACTGCAGATGGTGACTGCAGCCATGAAGTTAAAAGATTATGACAAACCTAGACAGCATATTAAAAAGCAGAGACATTACTTTGCCAACAAAAGTCCGTCCAGTCAAAGCTATGGTTTTTCTGGTAGTCATGTATGGGTGTGAGAGAGTTGAACTATAAAGAAAGCTGAGCGCCGAAGAACTGATGCTTTTGAACTGTGCTGTTGGAGAAGTCTCTTGAGCGTCCCTTGGACTGCAAGGAGATCCAACTAGTCCATCCTCAAGGAAATCAGTCCTGAATATTCATTGGATGGACTGATGCTGAAGTGGAAACTCCAATACTTTGGCCACCTGATGCAAAGAACTAACTCATTTGAAAAGACCCTGATGCTGGAAAGACTGAAGGCGGGAGGAGAAGGGGACGACAGAGGATGAGATGGTTGGATGGCACCATCGACTCTATGGACACGAGTGTGAGCAAACTCCAGGAGTTGGTGAAGGACAGGGAAGCCTGGTGTGTTGCAGTCCATGGGATTGCAAAGAGTTGGACATGACTGAGTGACTGAACTGAACTCAACTGAATAGTATAAACTTGAGTACTCTTGGGATGATTGGTAGATACATACATCTTTTAAAGCAAGTAACAGAATGTCATCTTTGGTATTTATCACAGGCCTAGTCTTAGCTTTTGTCCACACCATACCCGTATTCCAGTTATTCCAGTGAGCTTCCAGTAGGGAGAAGGCTGCCCCTGCCCTCCCCCTCCCCCTAACTCCAGAACACACCGATCTATTGGACCAGAGCAGATGCTGCTCTCATCCAGTTTCCAATGGGAGCCTAGAAGAAGCTACTGTTAGAGGTCAAAGAGAAGCTTAAAACCTTCAAGGATTCTATCAGATAGGGCTGCCCCTGGGGCAGCCATACTGCCTACTTGATCCCCACATGCCTGGGTCTCAAAGTTTAACCTGTGTTGAATAAGATCTGCCCTGCCCTACAACCCCAGCAGACTTCTCTTTGCCTTTTGCTTTGCTTCTGCCAGCCTTTCTGGCAGCCGTGTCAAGAAGGCAAGACTCCAGCCATCTCAGCCCTTGACTTGTTCAGAGCAGAACTCCCGCAACAGCATGGTTATGCAAACTGACCCTGACCACCTTGGTGTTCCTGGAACCATGTCACTGCTCCACTTTCCCAGATTGCTAATCTGATGCCTACATTTACATTGGACCTGTTATCTCCTCCCATAGACTTGATCTTGGGTTTTCAGTCCCCACCTGGCACAGTGGGGGTGAGGATGACAGCTCTGAGCCATCTCCTGAAGTCTCTGTGAGCTTCCTGACAGTCCTTTCTTCCCCAGGCTTGGTTCCCTTTAATATCAGCCATGTACTCTGGACACAGAATTCCATGTCTGTCCATCTGTCCTAAGCCACTTCAGTCATGTCCAACTCTTTGTGATCCTATGGATCATAGCTCACCAGCCTCCCCTGTTCATGGGATTCTCCAGGCAATACTGGAGCAGCTGCCATTTCCTTCTCCATCAGTCATGTACTCTGGACATGGAGTCTTATGTCCAGAGGAGAGCAAATGTAACTCTCCACTACTTGCCTTAATGCTCCCATGCTGGTTCCTGCAAAATGTCATCCACCTCTCACTCCATGAATCTCAGAGAAATTTGAGTCTTTATTGGCAGTAAATATTTTCTGGAAAAACACAAGACTATTGCTTTTATCGACCCTCTGGAATTTTTAAGGGCATGGCCTAAGGCAAGCCGAGACCACACTTTTCTGGACTGGCAATCAGACTAGTGAGCAAGGACCAGGCAATGACCTGTGAAAGGGACACAGGATAGAGTTTGGAGAAACTGTCCAGCATGAGAGTTTGGACTTAGGGCAAGGCTCAAAGGCAGATTCTAAAGGATGTAGCCAGCTCTCTCATGGTTACGGCCTTCATAGGTGCTAGATAGGAGATATGCCAAGGAATGATTAGACAGGTGGTAGGGAACAGAAAAGACCCTGTTGGTGGGAAAGATCGAGGGCAGGAGGAGAAGGAGACGACAGAGGATGAGATGGTTGGATGGCATCACCAACTCGATGAACATGGGTTTGGGTGAACTCCGGGAGTTGGTGATGGACAGGGGGGCCTGGCGTGCTGCGGTTCATGGGGTCACAAAGAGTCGGACACAAGTGAGCAAATGAACTGAACTGAAGGGAAAAGAGGGCTGCCTGTGTGCGACCAGGCTCCAGAAGACTCATTTATGGGAGCAGGATCTAGGCCCAGGGAAGGATGGATGGTTAAAGAGAGAGAGAAAACCAAGGCCCCAGGCTCTAGATATGGTTTGGAGCCATGTCAGGTATTCAACTACCTCTTTAAAATATTTTACAGCATCAGGCAAATGTGTGCCCCATGCTGCAAGCAGCCTTGAGTACCAGCCTATATTTCTTCCCCAAACGCCTTCTAGTAATTTGTTTACCTTGTCGTTCACTCATGGCCATATTCATTCGCTGCTTCTTCTAGACTATCAAAACACTCTTAACTGCCTTCAACTTTGTCCAGTACTACCTTCCACTCCACTCTTATCTTTTGCTTCTTATCTCAAGATATAATGTTTACCTTAGGGATGTTTTATGTGTCCCCAAACTATTATATTGTTTTTCCCTCAAATATGCTGATCTTCCAGTCTTCCCCATCTCACATACTGGCACCATCAACTGGTTTTCTCAAGCCAGAAACCTGAAAGAAATCATAAGCTCCCTTCACTTCTCCACCTATCATGTGCACATGTCACACAGTGGCCATTCCATCTGTGTTCCGCCTTTGAATGGACTTTGGGCAGTGGTGACACCACGTGCTTACCAATATCAAATTCCTCTTTTCTGGGCATAGGAGAGACTACACTTTCCATCCCAATTCTAGTTAAGTTTAGCCGTGAAATTAGTTTGCTCCAGTGAAATGTGAATGAAAGTTCACATATTATTTCTGGGCTAAAGTGGGTAAAAAGTCTTTCTCAATTCTCATTGCCTGAAATAGCTCTTGTCCTGTTGTGTTGAATGCAGAGGTCTTGTGTTGAGGTGGTAGAGTCACCAAATCAAAGAAACCTGTGTGCCGGAGGCATTTTGGGAAGGCGGCTACCTTGGAGAGAAGCTTGAACCCACAGTAGATGCTGCATGATTGAGAAACAAACTTTTGCAGTTCTATTTCCAGCTATTGAGATGTGGGGGTCATTTGTTAACTGCGGAATCATCTAGCTTATACTAATACAATTGCTAAGGCCCACTGATTTTACCACCTCGTGTTCCTCTCCCCTCCAGTCCCTCTGTTGCTCTAGCTCAGGACCTCAACATTGCCCACCAGGACTGTTGGAACAGTTTTAAAATATTCTCTGTGGTTCCAGTTTGGCAACTCTCAGACTCATCCTCCAAACAGACACGAGTGATCTTGATATAACTCAAATCCCACCATGTATTTTGGGTTACTCTATTTCACTGGCTTCCCATCACTGGTGTAACAGGTATGTCATGTTACAACATGGCCTGCTCCCTGTGTGCAGGCATGATAAGTCACTTAGGTCATATCTGATTCCTTGTATCCTATGGACTGTAGCCCACCAGGCTCCTCTGTCCATGGGATTCTCCAGGCAAGAATACTGGAGTGGGTTGCCATGTCCTCCTCCAGAGGATCTTCCCAATTCAGGGATTAAACCCACATTCCTTATGTCTTCTGCATTGGCAGGCAGGTTCTTTACCACTTGTGCCACCTGGGAAACCCTGGTCCCTACCCAGCATCGTCTCCCAGCACCTTTTTCCTTACATTTTATTTTATTTTGCCATGCTAAAAGCTCTAGTCTTTTTTCAAAATTTTATTATTCTTTTTTAAAAATTTTATTTTAATTCGAGGCTAATTACTTTACAATATTGTAGTGGTTTTTGCCATACATTCACATGAATCAGCCATGGGTATACATGTGTCCCCCATCCTGAACCCCCCTCCCACCTCCCTCCCCATCCCATCCCTCTGGGTCATCCTAGTGCACCAGCCCTGAGCACCCTGTCTCATGCATCAAACCTGGACTGGTGATCTGTTTCACATATGATAATATACATGTTTCATTGCTATTCTCTCAGATCATCCCACCCTCGCCCTCTCCCACAGAGTCGAATAGACTGTTCGTATAGAATCTGTGTCTCTTTCACTGTCCCGTATATAGGGTTGTTGTTACCATCTTTCTAAATTCCATATACATGCATTAGTATACTCTATTGGTGTTTTTCTTTCTGACTTACTTCACTCTGTATAATAGGCTCCAGTTTCATCCATCTCATTAGAACTGATTCAAATGTATTCTTTTTAATGGCCAAGTAATATTCCATTGTATATATGTACCACAGCTTTCTTATCCATTCGTCTGCTGATGGGCATCTAGGTTGCGTCCATGTCCTGGCTATTATAAACAGTACTGCAATGAACACTGGGGTACACATGTCTCTTTCAATTCTGGTTTCCTCAGTGTGTATGCCCAGGAGTGGGATTGCTGGATCATATGGCAGTTCTATTTCCAGTTTTTTAAGGAATCTCCACACTGTTCTCCATAGTGGCTGTACTAGTTTGCATTCCCACCAACAGTATAAGAGGGTTCCTTTTTCTCCACACCCTCTCCAGCATTTATTGTTTGTAGATTTTTGGATAGCAGCCATTCTGACTGGTGTGAGATGGTACCTCATTGTGGTTTTGATTTGCATTTCTCTGATAATGAGTGATGTTGAGCATCTTTTCATGTGTTTGTTAGCCATCTGTATGTCTTCCTTGGAAAAATGTCTGTTTAGTTCTTTTGCCCATTTTTGATTATTTTTCTGGAGTTGAGCTGCAGGAGCTGCTTGTATATTATTGAGATCAATTCTTCGTCAGTTGCTTCATTTGCTATTATTTTCTCCCATTCTGAAGGCTGTCTTTTCACCTTGCTTATAGTTTCCTTCGTCCTTACATTTTATAACCAGCAGTACTTAAACATTTGTGATTTCCAAAATAATCCATGCTTTTTCATGTTTCCATGCCCTTGCTTATGCCGTTTCATTTATCAGAGACATCTTTATACACCGTTCATCCACTTCTTTGCCTGGCTAATTGCTTATTCTTTAAGACTAGCTTCTCACTACCTTTTCTGGGAAGACTTCCTGTTGGATTTAACACCCCTCCTCTGTACTCCCTTCAGCATCACCCACGTCTACAAACCACCAACTACATTAAATTGTGACTCATGATGGATCTCTCTTCACTCGAGAGTAAAAGTTTGACTGCATGGATGCCTGTCACTTAGTAAATGCTCACTTTTAAGGAAATATTGAGGTAACAAGATTAAGTGGTGATGTGAATGCTCAGTTCTCATTCTTGGACACAGGATTCCAGAATGATGGGCTGTGAATTCAACTTGAGTATTCAGTCTCAGAGATCAATCACTCTAGTGGGTATCCAGGTCTGGCAGGAGTAAGGGGTGGAGGTCTGACTTCCTGGCAGACTTAACCAATTGTGGGCCTCTGCCAGGGATTATTGACTTTCTGCTCTAGATGAGATTGGCTCAAGAACCAGAGGGACATTGCATTGAATGGGCACCATGAAGAGACACAACTCTGAGAATTTTGGTAAGGGGGGGAGAGGAAAGAAGATGGCATCTGACATAATCTTATAAAATCATTACCATTCTTAGTAGATTGGGCTTAGGGAGCAAGCACACAGTTTGACTTTTTTGAATGACTACAATCATAAATGCAGTAACTCTTGCTAGTTGTGATAGCTGTATTCTGCTAAGTTATAGGAAACATGTTAGCAAGTATGGAACCATTGCTCCTAGGAAAAATCCAGAGTCAGTTTTCCTGAGAGCCTCTGGTCACATTTTCATCAACTGATCAATACATAACCTTGTTTTACCTGTTTCTGTTTAAAGACACCTTATTTACTTATTTAATAAATATTATGGATTCATTAACATTGAACTCTTGACCAGCAACACTGTAACTTAAACTTGAACAAAGCTTACCTAACACACATATTTTGTCTATAAGGTGCTTACTGTGCTTAGGAAGACTAGAAAACACTTCAGCACTACACTTGGGAATTATTTTACACAATGAAATCACCTAAAAAAGCACAAAAATTTGATAAAAGGGCAATAGGAAAACCACCAAAAGGACAAAAAAAATTTGCTTACAGTGTGAGAGCTGACAAAATAAGGCAGCATTTTCCCTTGTTTGTCCTCAACTATGAATGTGTATGTCAGAGGACTCAAATTTTTCACTGCTCTGCCTATATCCACAATGATGATGAAAGTGCTGTGAGTATTGGTTTTGGAGTTACCAGTAAATTTCAGCAAGTAGGCAAATTTGCAAATATTGAATCCACTACAGCTACAATTTACTGAACACCTACCACATAGGTTTGAACTAGGTGCTTCATATATACACATATTGTCAAGTTTATCAACTCTTCACTATTCAAATGAGATGGCTCAGAGTTAACAATGGTGGACATATCTTTAGATCCAAAGATTATCACCACTAGAGAAAGTAGGACTTTATTAAGAGACTAATGCCATACAATTTTCACACCAAGACTAAGCACACATTTATGGGGCTGGAAACTTATAATACGTTGGGCTTCTGCTCCTGTTAGAAACTTCTGACTCAAGAGTCTGGGCTCTTATAGAAAATAAGAATGCACTGCACACTCAGCAACAGGGCTACAGAGAAGCTTTCTTATAGGGAACATGCCCAGCAGTTAAGAGTAGAATTATCTTTCCCAGCAATATGATGAAAAGCCAAAAATGGTCAAGTAAACACATTCAAAGAAAAAAAAAATGTCTTTCAGGGCATTGACAGACAGAAGTTAGCAAGCTTTAGAACGTACCATCTTGAAGCATCATGACCTGTGGAGTGATAATGCTGTCCAATCATCTATGCATTCACAGTCTTCCCATCTGCTGCTTGCCTTCCCTTCAGGTCAGTCTGGACTCTGTTCCTAACTGCATGGTGCTCATTATGCCTCTTCATCTTTACTCTTATCACTGTGTCATTCTCTTCCCAACCAAATTAACCTTGACTGGCAAGTCTCAACATGTCTGCCACTAACCTCTCTTGGATCTCCTCAGTCCTCTGGGTCTTTTTTTTTTTTTTTTGCCTTGGAAGGATATGGATCACCCAAAATCTAACTCACTTTTCACCTTATCTGTAAAAGTGAAATAATAATGGACACCAGTTAAGACTTAGCTGGATAGAATGTGAGTGTGCGTAGCACAGACCTGGCACAAAGGGAGATGCTCTACAACATTAGTGTTTCTGAATCTGAATGTTTTTCACTTTGGTTCATATGAATTCACTTTTATTATCCCTTCTGAGGCAGATTTTATGAAGAAAAGGATAACATCACAAGAGAAATGGCAACAACAAGAAAGTACATGCTAGGGGATGGATTTCCAAATATTGAATTTTATGGACCAGCACAAATTTGCAAAATTCAGCAGTGGCCACAGGACTGGGAAAGGTCCATTTTCATTCCAATCCCAAAGAAGGGCAATGCCAAAGAATGTTCAACCCCACACAAATGCATTCATTTCACAAGCTGGCAAATTAATGCTCAAAATTCTCCAAGCTAGGCTTCAATAGTATGTGAACCAAGAACTTCCAGATGTTAAAGCTGGAATTAGAAAGGGCAGAAGAACCAGAGATCAAAATGTCAACATCCAATGGATCATAGAAAAAGCAAGATAATTCCAGAAACACATCTACTTCTGCCTCATGGACTACACTAAAGTCTTTGACTGTGTTGATCACAACAAACTGTGGAAAATTCTTCAAGAGGTGGGAATACAAGACCATTTTACCTTTCTTCTGAGATACCTATATGAAGGTCAAGAAGAAACAATTAGAACCAGACATGGAACAATGGACTGGTTCCAAATTGGGAAGGAGTATGTCAAGGCTGCATATTGTCACCTTGCTTATTTAACTTATATGCAGAGTACATCATCTGAAGTGCCAGGCTGCATGAAGCACAAGCTGGAATCAAGATTGTCAGGAGAAGTATCAATAACATCAGATATCCAGATGACACCATCCTTATGGCAGAAAGCAAAGAGAAACTAAAGAGCCTCTGAATGAAAGTGAAAGAGGAGAGTGAAAAAGCTGACTTAAAACTCATTCAAAAAACAAAGATCATAGCATCTGGTCCCATCACTTCATGGCAAATAGATGGGGAAACAATGGAAACAGTGACAGACTATTTTCTTGGGCTCCAAAATCACTGCAGATGGTGACTGTAGCCATGAAATTAAAAGATGCTTGCTCCTTGGAAGAAAAGCTATGACTTTTTCTACATAGTGGGCTTCTGTGGTAAACATGACAGGGAAGTTTTCTGTATTCATACAGCTCATTGTGGGTGTTTTTTTTTTTGTTTGTTTGTTTTGTATCAGAAAACAGATCTGGGAAAACTCATGACCAACCAGTACCAATCCAGTCACTGGACCATAGGTTAGCTTTTAAGAGCTATAGTACATGCATATTTAGTCACTGGTGTAAGGTCTAGTCTGTGCTTGTAAACTCTGAAGGAGGGAATAGGAGGGTGTCACATTTTACAGAGGTCGGGAATGTAGAAGCAGAAGAACAGAAATAGTTCCCCTGAGCAAGCACCTTCTGGCTATAGGGCAGTGAGTGCTCCAGTTTGAGAATTGGATCCCAGGCTGGTTATTCTTAGTGAGCATAAGCCTTTCATAAAAAATCCTTCTAGAGGTCATCATTTTTGACAATGAAGACCAATGATATGTAGCCCCAAGAGACCTGAAATACAGGGCACAAGTGATTTGAAGCAGTTGTCTAAGTGTGGAGATAAACCTTGAGAAAAGAGAGGAGGATGAAAACCTGGCTATACGTACATGGGGAGTTGCTCTGTTTCTCACCAGGATTCAAAAGAAAAGAGCTGAGTGTTGTGAAACAGGAGCTTTCAAAAGTGCTATAGAAAACTTTTAGCACTGTTAAACGCTTAGAGCACTCAGCCAACAAAAATAAAACATTTGCTCTTATTCTGCAATCCCAAATTAAACTCAGGTCAGAGTAACAGTTGTGTTTCATTTTTAGCATGCCTTAGTGAGAAATTGAGGAAAATCCCCAGGGACTGATAAGTCCTCTGTAACACATTGAATTGTTAGATTGGATATATATATACACACATACACACATACATATAAATAAATAAATATATATATATGCACTATACAATCAAACCAGTCAATCATAAAGGAAATCAAACCTGAATATTCATTGGAAGGACTGATGCTAAAGCTGAATGAAGCTCTGATACTTTGGTCACCAGATGCAAAAAGCTGACTCATTAGAAAAGACCCTGATGCTGGGAAAGATTGAAGGCGGAGAAGGGGATGACAGAGGATGAGACGGTTGGATGGCATCACTGACTCAATGGACATGAGTTTGAGCAAGCTTCAAGAGATGATGAAGGACAGGGAAGCTTGGCATGCTGCAGTCCATGGAGTCTCAAAGAGTCGGGCATGTCTGTGCAACTGAACAACAACACTATACTATATATGTATGTGTATACACACACACACACACACACACATATGTAATATAGTATCTTCCTAAAAGTCACAATTAAGGGACTGTAGCACCTAATATAAACTATTAACTTGCTACAATACAATAGATCAAGAGTCTCACATGACAATCTCCAATGTCCTGGCCTAAAAGTAATAGAATTGAACAGAGATGCATTCTATATTCCAGAGGAACTCTTCAGAGTTCAAATAAGTGTTTTGCTGAAAACAACACTGCATCTTCCAGGGCCTCTCTCTTGAGAACTCTTTGCCCCTGCAGCCTCACACTGCAAGGATGAGGGGAGAGGAGCGTGAGAGTCAGCTTCCTAAACAAAGTGGGAACAAGATTGAAAAGAAAATGATCAAGAAACCATAAGCAGAAGGTTCTTGTCACAGCATTTTAGGATTAAAAATACAAAGATATACTAAAATTAGCCACAGTGTAAAACCCCAAAGTAGATTTAACTAAGGCAGATGACCTCTGTGCTTTAGACAACTTTATCAACTTTGCTATAAACCATAGCAAGCAAATTAATTATTCCCAGATGCTGGGGATGAAGAATGCTTGCTGAATTGTTTTGCTTCTCAAACTCTTCAGTATAAACACACTCACAGGATTGCATTCCCATTTTTGGCTCCCAACATGCAAGTAATTATACACTGTGCAGGATAATAGTGGATGGGCTCTCCTTCAAATACCAAGCAAGTTCTGGGTTCTGTCAGCCCGTTGGATACCGTGTCCACAAACATTTTTCTCTGACAGTCTTTAGTAAAAACTTGTAAACAAATCATTTCAAATTTATAAAAAAAAATTCAACAGCAGCAGAAGACTCATTTCAAAATTATTTCAAACTCCTTAAGAGCTGGAGGGGGCAAAGTTCAAGTCAAATATAGTACAGCTCTTGTCTTGCATCAAGAACAGTTTTCTCTGCCATCCCTATGAGAGGGGGTCAGAAACCACATTAGTAGTTTTTACATTTTTATATTCTTCCCATTTTGCCAATATGTAAACAAAGGGGAAAAAACAGGTTTTGAACCAACTGTGAATTAAGAATATGTTTAGGACTAAAACATAGATTCTCTGAACATGGCCAGAATAATGTGAGCCTTTGGTCATTTTCCTATTCCAGATCCAAATTTTCATAAGGCAGATGAAATGTACTTGGTGTTGGGTGATCATGGAGGGTTTTTTGGGCTACCTGGGTGTTAATACTTCTTGGAGTAAATAAACTCAGAGGATTTGTTTGGGATCTTTATACAATGAGGCAAAGGGGTGTGTGTGTACATAAATGTGGCGGTGGGAAGATAAGGAAGATGCAGGGAAAACTTCAGGAACTGTTAAAGAAAAAAAACATTTTGTACAGAAGGAAAGAAAAGTTCTATAGTCCTGCCAACTGCAACACAAATGAGGGAAAGTTCAAGGAAAGTTGATATTTAAAAATAAATAAAAGGAAATTCAGTGAGAAAACAATATTCGGGTCAGGTCGGAGCCTAGAGAAAAATGCTCATTCAGATCTGGGCTATCATCCTGCTTTTTCTGAAGTGAGCAGCTGCTGGTTATTGAAACCAGCCCACATGGTTAGGTCCCTGCCGCCACAGCAACACTCCTGTGTCTGTGTTGGAGTGGCTGAGGCACAATGGGGTGGTTCCAGAAGCATTCTGGTTACTATTTAGGGAGGTTCTTTTTTTTTTTAATTTATTGATTTTTAAATTGAAGAATAATTGCTTTACAGAATTTTGTTGTTTTTTGTCAAACCTCAACATGAATAAGCTGTAGGTATACATATATCCCCCCCTTTTTGATATGAAGGTTTCTTTTTTTTTATATACATTGGGCAATTTTGATTTGAGGGGGTTGTGGTTGGGTATTGAAAACTTATCCTACCTATAAACTGATTTAAAGGGCAGATTTTCATGCACATAGTAGCATGGAAGGAAAGCATTGAGGTGTTCAACAGGCAAATAACTCATTTCCAGTCTCATTTAAAATTCTCCTTTTCAAGTCTCTAGTAAGCCCTGGGCATTTGTACCTTGTCCGTTGTATTGCAACCTCAGGATGTTTTGGAAATAATGCTTCAGTTGTTTTTTGTATTTGTAGTTAATAATAATACATGGTCCTAAAAGGAAAAATTATGATAGTCTTATGAATTGAAAAAGCTAGCTAATAATTAGTTGAAGGCATTGAAATTAAAGATACAGACTATAGATTATATATCATATATGCAGAGCCTCAATAACTGGCACATCATTGGCACAGTAAGTACTGAACTCACCATCCTAGTTTCCTTAGTACCACAACTAACAAATTTATCTACCAGCTAAGTGTAAAGAAAATTGCAACACAATAATCTCATAATGTAGCACAGTAACAGCATAGACATTAGAGTCGAACTATCTGAGTTCCAGTCTTGTCATTTATTTGCTCGGTGGTCTTGGACAAGTTATCTAAATTCTTCGTGAATCTATTTCCTCATCTGTAAATGAGGATAAGAGCAACCTATCTGGTAAAGATTCTTAAAGGTGTTAAGTGAGTTAATATTCGTAAAGTGCTTAGAAGCTGTGATTGGTTAATGTAGAAGTCCTTAGAAAATAGACAGACAGATGGATAGATAAGAATTTTAAAGGACGTCTTTTTTTAAGACTCTGGGAACATTGCCTTTGACATAGTATATTTGTGTACCTATGTTCTTCTCAGGAAATGTTAGACTTCTTATTTAGTGTCTATGGCTTATAATTAAGAGCCATGCTTAAGGCTCCTCGACCCTAACAAAGCAGCTCCTCTGTGAATTTGGTCAATTTGTGTGTGTTGGGGGGAGGGTTTTGAAAAAATACGTACTGGAGAGCTTCTTATTCATTTGGATCCCTACAAGGGCTTAAATGTGTGTTAAAAGCACAAGGCACAGCTCTTGCTAAACTGAGCAAATGTCAGATGCAGCCATCAGTGAAAAACCTATCCCAGTACCCATTCACTCTAGCAGCAGCCAAGGAGTCTCAGCCTCTTGGAGATGGAAAACCCAGTGCCTTTTCACCTACATAACAGAGTGAGACACATCATTTCATCTTTCACATTATTTATTTTTGACAAATAAAAATCACATATATTTAAGGTGCATGCATATATGCCATGTGATTTCTTATTAACTGTGAAATTGCATTATCTACCACAGTGGATGATCCTGTTCTTTTGTTTTTATCAATACTTCCTCCACTTCCTTTTAAGTGAAAGAGGAATATCTGTTAGGTAAAAAATGGATGCAAAGTACTTTTACAAATCTTGCTGGGATATTTGAATGCTTCTCCACAAAACTATGCTATTCCACCATTCAGAGGATTTATAACTTTTTGGAATCTAGTGTATCTGAGGCTAAAGGGTTAACAGTTTAGCCAGTGTTCTGAAATTAAGTCACATGTCTTCAGTTCTAACAACAGGGATCAAAAGTCACCCTTGGACCTCAAAGAAAGAAATCAACATCTATTTTAGTTTGCCAAATGGAAATCCTATTTTCATACAATAAAGGGTTTTTTTTTTTCCTTTCTTTACAACTATTCAAAGTAGGGTTATGTATCTGGAGAGGTAGGTATGCTTTAGAGCAGGACTGAATGCTGAGAGGACTAAAATTGAAATATACAAACAAAAAACTCATTTAAAAAATCAAGGTCTCCCTGCAACACATATCCTGTTTTCTAAGAAAACAAATGTACTACCAGATCCAGTAAAACTCTCTTTGGAAAATTTTTTGGAGGCCAGAAGCAAAATTAGAGAAAGGCAGTATTTCCATAGTTAAAGGAAATGAAGATATCACCTAGAAGAAACTCAGATTGAGCTGAAGCTATGACAGCCTGAAAAGATACAGAATTGAGCAAACTGACTTCATTTCAAGAGGTTTAAATGGAAACTCGAAAAAGAAGTGGTCTCCTTTTTCTATATTCTACTCCAAGAATTGAACTGGTCTTATATAAGAATGTTGACACTAGCGTTTAGCTGTACTTAAAAGAGAAGGGAAATGATGAGGTCCAGGGAAAGCTGTCCTGGAATAACTTGTCAGGAGACAAGGGCTCCAGTTTCACGGTGGCCACTTGTCAATGTATGGCAGGTTACTTTCCCTCTCTGAGTTGTTAATAACCATGGTGACCGTGGTAGGAGTCGAATCAGTAGCAGCAGCAGTAGTAGCAGTATTAGCAGTAGCAATAGCAGTAGTAGCAGCACAACAGTAGAAGCAGCAGTAGTAGTAACAGTAGGAGTAGTAACAGTAGTTGCCACCGGTAGTAGCCACAGTAGCAGCAGCAGGGGCTGCAACAGCAGTAGCAGTAGTAGCAAGTAGCAACAGCAGTAGCAATAGTGGCAAGTAGCAATAGTGGCAAGTAGCAACAGCAGTAGCAATAGTGGCAAGTAGCAACAGCAGTAGCAATAGTGGCAAGTAGCAACAGCAGTAGCAATAGTGGCAAGTAGCAACAGCAGTAGCAATAGTGGCAAGTAGCAACAGCAGTAACAATAGTGGCAAGTAGCAACAGCAGTAGCAATAGTGGCAAGTAGCAATAGTGGCAAGTAGCAACAGCAGTAGCAATAGTGGCAAGTAGCAACAGCAGTAGCAATAGTGGCAAGTAGCAACAGCAGTAGCAATAGTGGCAAGTAGCAACAGCAGTAGCAATAGTGGCAAGTAGCAACAGCAGTAACAATAGTGGCAAGTAGCAACAGCAGTAGCCACAGCAGCAGCAGTAACAGTTTCTCTTTATTGAGGGTCTACTGTCATGTACTTGGCTAGAAACCATACAAACATTCTTTCCATTTAAACTCCATGGTGACCTTCCACTATAGGTATCATTACCCCCATTAATTAAATGAGGAAACTGAGGACCAGAGAGGTTGGTCAAAGAGATTTGGTCAAAGTCACTTTGTTAATTAGTGAAAAAAATCTGGATTTTTGAATCTGCAAGGAGTGTATTCCAAAGGCTTGCCCTTCTCTGGGGGAAAATGTGGTATGGAGCAGAGTTTCTCAAACTTCAATGTGCTTATGAACCATTTGGAGATGGTATTAAAAATAGAGATTCCAATGCAATCAGCCTGGTGTGATGCCTGAGATCCTGCATTTCTAACTCCCTCCCAGGTGATACTGCTGATTCTAAGATGCACACTTTGTCTTACGTGCAAACGGACAGTGGAAAGAAAGTATACTTTCCAGTCTGAATGCAAGGCCTTAGTTTACTCATCTGTAGCACTAATGGGTTTGATAAAATGAATTTGAAGGTACATTCCAGCTCTGGAATCCCAGTATTCACTGTGCACTATGGTATTAAGAAACCAGATCACACAGGAATGATTCTTGGCCACATGAATTTTTAAACGTGTTTCAGATGAGATTCTGGCTGTGATTTATGTATCTTTCTGCAGCATCTCTGACAGGTAGGATCAGACTCTCTCAAATTACATTATTGTTAAGCTTTAGGCTAAGCTAAATCTTACTGAAAGAGTTCAAAGCACTTCTTTCCATAAGCATCTTTAAAGATTATAAATGTAAAAATAGTTTCTTATGAGAAGCTTAGATGGCAGGGTTTTTCTTTTTAATAACAGAAATGAGAAGTCTCCAAAACCATAATGGTAGCACAATCCATAAAAATATGTTAATGCTTCATCTTAAAGTCTTACAGAAATTGAGGTTTTCTGAGTTAACAAAATAGACTTCATCACAGATGGTATGAATGATAAAAGGAAACAGAACACTAGTGTAGAAGACTAAAAACACTGCTCTTAGCTGAGCATGCTGAAAGCCTTTAAGGAAATCTTTCTACATATTGCTTTGCTAAGTGTCGAAGGAAAAATGATTTTGATTGGCAAAGGTACTTCAAATGTTTTAGGCAAAGCTTGGGGCCAGAGGATGTGCAAGTTTTATGAAGAGGCCATTTCTAATGAAAACAAATGACCTTATTAAGATGATTTTCTCCTCATCTTGTGCCTAAGACAGGACAGTGGCACCAAGGAAATTGGTTTTTGCTCTCTTCCAAGAGCTACAGTCTACATCACCAAGCAAGATGCCATGAGCTCTTTTCCCTGAATTCAAATAAGGGTAGCTGTATGAATAGAACACAGTCTGCAGTCTTTGAGTCTCTGAGCAAAAAAGAATCTCCCAATGGTGAGGACCATTAGAAACCAGATTTGGAGCCCTTTATATCAAAGGTTTTAGAAATCAGACATAAATACACATCTGTCTGGAGGGGCCTAAGTATATTTGGGTCTAAAGGAATCTGATCAGGGGAGATTTGATGTCATGGTGTTTTTTATGGTCCTCAAGTGTGGCTTACATTTATTTAGCCAACTCTCGATTACCCGTGGCAGTAATAGTCAAGCTTTTCAAAGAGGTGGACCCACTCTTTTCTAAATGATTTCTCATGAAGAATCCCCAAATGTGAAATAGATAACCCCAGAGCTACTCCATTTAAAGTCTGGGAAGAAGGGTTGCCCTCAGACACTGCAAAAGCCACCACAGATTAGGTTCTAGCTATCTATCACTGCTTAACAAACTATCCCAGAACTTAGTGGTTCAAATAAAATTTTATTTTCTCTCATCATTCTGTGGGTTGACAAGATCATCCAGGAAGTTCTTTCTTGGGGACTGTCATGCAGTTACAGTCACAAAGTCTTCTGAAGGCTCTGCTGCACTGGATGCCTAACACCTTTACTTCCACATATAGAGTTTGAGTGTCTCTGTCTCCACATAGCATCTCATCCTCCAGGGCCTTTCAGTGGTGGCTTGAAATTCTCATTGGGTTCAGTTCAGTTCAGTTCAGTAGCTCAGTCGTGTCCGACTCTTTGTGACCCCATGAACCACAGCACGCCAAGCCTCCCTGTCCATAACCAACTCCGGGGGCTTACCCAAACTCATGTCCATTGAGTCAGTGATGCCATCCAACCATCTCATCCTCTGTCATCCCCTTCTCCTCCTGCCCTCAATCTTTCCCAGCATCAGGGTCTTTTCAAATTAGTCAGCTCTTTGCACCAGGTGGCCAAAGTATCGGAGTTTCAGCTTCAACATCAGTCCTTCCAATGAACACCCAGGACTGATCTCCTTTAGGATGGACTGGCTGGATCTCCTTGCAGTCCAAGGGACTCTCAAGAGTCTTCTCCAACATCACAGTTCAAAAGCATCAGCTTTTGATGCTCAGCTTTTGATCAGAGCTTTTGATCAGATGCTCAGCTTTCTTTATAGTCCAACTCTCATATACGTACATTACTATTGGAAAAACCATAGCCTTGACTAGACGGACCTTTGTAGACAAAGTAATGTCTCTGCTTTTTAATATGCTGTCTAGGTTGGTCATAACTTTCCTTCCAAGGAGTAAGCATCTTTTAATTTCATGGCTACAGTCACCATCTGCAGTGATTTTGGAGTCCCCCAAAATAAAGTCAGCCACTGTTTCCACTGTTTCCCCATCTATTTGCCATGAAGTGATGGGACCAGATGCCATGATCTTAGTTTTCTGAATGTTGAGCTTTAAGCCAACTTTTTCACTCTCCTCTTTCACTTTCATCAAGGGGCTCTTTAGTTCTTCTTCACTTTCTGCCATAAGGGTGGTGTCATCTGCATATCTGAGATTATTGATATTTCTCCCAGCAATCTTGATTCCAGCTTGTGTTTCTTCCAGCCCAGAGTTTCTCATGATGTACTCTGCGTATAAGTTAAATAAGCAGGGTAACAATATACAGCCTTGATGTACTCCTTTCCCTATTTGGAACCAGTCTTGTTCATTGTTCAGTTCTAACTGCTGCTTCCTGACCTGCATACAGGTTTCTCAAGAAGGAGGTCAGGTGGTCTGGTATTCCCATCTCTTTCAGAATTTTCCACAGTTTATTGTGATCCACACAGTCAAAGGCTTGGCATAGAATACACAGAAGAACTGTACAAAAAAGATCTTCATGAACCAGGTAATCACGATGGTGTGATCACTCACCTAGAGCCAGACATCCTGGAATGTGAAGTAAAGTGGGCCTTAGGAAGCATTACTACGAACAAAGCTAGTGGAGGTGATGGAATTCCAGTTGAGCTATTTCAAATCCTGAAAGATGATGCTGTGAAAGTTCTGCACTCAATATGCCAGCAAATTTGGAAACCTCTTCAGTGGCCACAGGACTGGAAAAGGTCAGTTTTCATTCCAATCCCAAAGAAAGGCAATGCCAAAGAATGCTCAAACTACTGCACAATTGCACTCATCTCACATGCCAGTAAAGTAAAGCTCAAAATTCTCCAAGCCAGGCTTCAGCAATAGGTGAACCTTGAACTTCCAGATATTCCAGCTGGTTTTAGAAAAGGCAGAAGAACCAGAGATCAAATTGCCAACATCTGCTGGATCATCAAAAAAGCAAGAGGGTTCCAGAAAAACATCTATTTCTGCTTTATTGACTATGCCAAAGCCTCTGACTGTGTGGATCACAATAAACTGTGGAAAATTCTCATTGAGTGGTTTCTAGGTAATCATACTTCTTACATAGCAACTAGTTTCTGAGAAGTAGGAATTAAACTGCTAGGCCAGTTAGTGGCTAAGCCCAGAACTGGCGCATCATCACATCCACTGTATTCTATTGCCAAAGCGATCACGGGGACTCTCCAGATTCAGGAGGGTAGAGGAATAGTGACCTCTCCATGGGAAAGTAGCAATGTCACATGGTAGAAGAGCATGTGGGTTGGGAGATACTGTTGCACTCATCTTTGGAATATGCCATCTCCCAAAGTTGAAATGCACTCTGGCAATAATCTGAGATTGTATGGAGAATCAAGATTTTAAAATAGTCTTAGGTATTCTTAAAAATTCCTGCTTCTTAGAGATTTTCATTGTGATCTTGTACAAAAATTGGAACTAGTAAATTTGCTTTTATTTCTGGATCTTCTTTACTGGTGGACTTATTAATGTTACATTCTACTGGAAAGTGTTATGAGTCACTTCTTACTTGGCGGAAGGATGTGGAAAAGAGAAGGTAAGGATATGAACAGCATCAAAACATTACCAACTCTCCCCTTCCCTCTTTTCCATATCACAGAAAGTGACTAGGACAGATACAACGTGGCCCTAGAAGACTCAAGTTAAAGAGAGACAGACAGACAGAAACTGCAACAACATAGCCATTTCTGCTAACTAGTGAAGTGGTCAACCAGCATTTTGCAGAGCATTTTGAAACACAGCAAGTCTTCTATAGAAAACTACTGGTAAAAACTGCCCTTTGAGGAATGCATATGCAAAGCCTCTAAGCCTGCCACTAGAAATAAGCGTCCTGAAAGAGAAGAATCCCAACCTAGGAAGCTGAGGCAAGAGGATTTCTAAAACCTAGAAGAATCAGAATAGTCCTTTGGCCACACTAATTACGGGTTTCCTCACTTTCTCAGTGAAAAAGGCCAATAGACAGCAGAATCCACAATAAAAGATATATTAAATACAAAATACCCTTTACTGTGTATATGTGTTAATCGCCCAGTTGTGTTTGACTCTTTGCGACCCCATGGACTATAGCCCGCCAGGCTTCTCTGTGCATGGGATTCTCTAGGCGAGAATACTGGAGTGGTTTGCCATTCCCTTCTCCAGGGGATCTTCCCAACCCAAGGATCAAATCCAGGTCTCCCACATTGCAGGCAGATTCTTTCCCATCTGAGCTAAATTCAGTTACATATGATAGCATATTTAAAATTTAAATTTCTCATTTCAGAATTAAGATTTAGTTTTCTCAGCAAATCCACTGGTTGCCTTTATAAATTCCAAAATTAAAGAGCCCTTTACAGTTCAAGTTATTCATAACCTCAGTTGAAGGCATACTAACTGAGTATTTTGGTCAAAATTCTTGTGTCCAGAATGGACAAAATCCTTCACAATTCTTCCCTCCAAGATTGATCTGTATTTGGATCCACCACATGTTTCATTAACATATCCATGAGGATGATAGAGAAAGAGTCCAGCATCATCTGATACTCAGTTTGGGCTGTATGAATTACCCTCTCTACCCCTCTGGAATAACTAGTTTGAACATATCTGGAGGCCAAGTATGATCAGAAAGACAGGTTTAATATACTTTATTACCTACCAATAAGATCTCCTAGAAATTGCTCAATTTATTATTGGCAAAATCTGCTATTACCAGAGAAGGATCTTCAGAGAATGGTTCTCAAAAAGATGAAGTCTAGTTAGTCTTCATGGGATTACATTGTAAGGTTGCCTATATCCTAAGTGTTCAAAACCAACTCCAGTGGGCATGACATATCATGCAGATTTGTGTGTGTATGCAGGTTATGGTTGGTAATGAGGAATTGGTGAGGAGAAAATCAGCGATTCCTAAGAGAAGACAGAAGAAAACTGTTGAGCTTTGAAAAATAATCCTAGGAGTACTTTTGCATTTTTTTTTTTTTTTTGAGTTTCTGGTGTATAGATGTTTTACGCATAAAACTTACTTTTGAATATGATAGTAGTCTTCTGTGTTTAGTTTATTGCAACATGATTCTTCATGGCCAGTCCTTCTGCCTCCTGTCCAGTTTTTTTTTTTTTTTTTCCTCACTAAACTCCACTTTACCAATCCCTGCTCCATGTTAAAGGTAAATGGAATGATATTCACTGTCTCAAATATGTTACACTCTGTCCCAGTTCCATGTCTCTGTGTCTTGAATGCCCGTTCTTGCTTTGGCCGCCAGGCAAATATCTACTCATCTTTTAAGAGTCAGCTCAAATATCACCTCCCCTGTTTAGCCTTTCCTCACCTTGAGCATTATTCCTAACCCTTGCCAGGGACAATTGACCATTCCCTCCTTGATAATCCCTATTAATCTGAATGTATTTCTATAGTAAAGTTACATAAATTATTGCTTCTTTTTATTTAAATATCTATCTTCTTTCCTCCCACCAAGAAGTAAGCCTCCAGAGGGCAGCTGCATGTATTCTTTCAGAGACCTAGGACTCCAGCTTTACAATCAACTGGGTAAAATTTCTCAGCTCCTTCCGATATATTCCACTCTTATGTTCAAGTTAGTGGAAGTCAATTTCTATTTCGTATAACTACAGAACACTAATGGTTGCAGAAATATACTGAAACTGAACCAACTGTCTGAATAGAAAGGTCTCAAGAAGCTTAGAGCACAGAGAAAAGAAATCCAAAGAATCAGGCATTGGCAGGGTCTGTCCAGTGTTCTTCAGAGGAGGGTGTGCCCTCTATGAGAACTCACTCAGTCTGGTGACTAGAAAGGTGTTCTCTACTGTGGGTGGAGGATAATTCTTCAAACCTCTTCTTCATGGCCTGGAGGATATCCCTAGACTTTCTGCTACTTTTTTCTCTGATTCCACGCTATCAGCTAACCTTATAATCATAAATTCAATTCCCAGGGTATTATGAGATGAGAAAGGAAGTAACATTGGTAATCGGAAAAGAATATCCCCTTTGTAAACATGTGCATAACATCTGTAAGTGAATAATGTTGTAGAGCAGTCCCTTCAGTTTGGACAATCTCAATCAGTCTGATAAACATCAGAGTCCTAGCAAAGTTGTTTCTCAACCTGTAAGACTAAGACTGGCCTGAGGTGACCTCACCAAGGTAGTGTCACCCTCTGAGGCTCCACTGTTTCTCCAGATTATATTCCTCTTTCCTACCACTTTTTCTTATTTCACTACAATTTTCAATTATACGTTAGTAGTGGGTAAATCTCTGAGGCCCACATTATTTCCTACATATAGGTTTAGACAGTAAGTAAAACATAATGAATTCTAACCATCAGCTATAATTAGAAAGGCAAATGCATCAATAGTTGAATGGATAAAGAAGACGTATATATACACAATAGATTACTACTCATCCACAAAAAATGCAATAATGCCATTTGCAACAACATGGATGAACCTAGAGGTTTTTGTACTAAGCGAAGTCAGAAAGAGAAAGACAAATACCATATGATATCACTTATTTGTGGAATCTAAAGTATGACACAAATGAACTTATTCATGAAACAGAAACAGACTCTCAGACATAGAAAACAAATTTATGGTTATCAAAGAGGAAAGGGGGTAGAGCAATAAATTAGGACTTTGGGATTAATAGATACAAGCTCCTATATGTAAAATAGATAAACAACAAGGTCCTTCTGTGTAGCACTGGGAACCATATTAAACATCCTATAATAAACCATAATGCAAAGAATATGAAAAAGTATATATATACACACACACACACACATATATATATCTGAATCATTTTGTTGTACACCAGAAACTAACAGATCATGCAAATCAACTATACTTCAATTAAAAAAAAAAAAGCCAAATGAGCAAGGTTTGGTTCTATCTCTGTATAATAAAAGGGTTTGTTAAGAAAACTGACCATGGAAAGCAATAGTTTCTCTGTTTTTTTCCTGTGAAATATAAGAATGGTGTTGGCATGAGCAATACAGCCCATGTGCAACGCCTGGCTTCATCTCTGAAATCCCACCCCTGCCTTTTCTCTCAAGAAAACATATTGAAATATAAATGTGTGACCATGATATTATTGTGATAACCTTAAGTCTTCCTTCAGTTCTGTCTCTCAGTCGTATCTGAGTCTTTGCAACCCCATGGACTGCCGCATGCCAGGCCTCCCTGTCCATCACCAACTTCCGGAGTTTAGTCAAACTCAAGTCTTCTTTCATTTATTTTTAAAAGTCAGTCATTTGCAAACTTTCATATTTTTACTATGATTGGTATTAGGTTGCTTTTGACATAACACTGTGTTCTGTTGAGACCTGCTAATGTAAATACTGAAGGGAGAACATTTCAGCTAATTATTAACTAAGTTGTTTAGAAAACTTGTCTAGTGTTTGTAGTTAACATGCCAACTTTACTCTTTCTTTTCAGTTCTAAGAGGAGGAACAGAACCATAATTCAGTAGTACTGAGAGCCTGGCCTGAAGTAACTATGTATATGTGAAACCAAGAAGTCACTTCATTATCCCAAAGTTATTTGTCTTGTGTCCCCCTCACAAATTCAGGCTGACCTTTCTAATCTGGTCAAATAAACAATATTTTACTGAATACTGAAAGTTTTGAGAAAGTTCAAGTCACTTGACACTGATGCTGTTTTCATTCCAAGATTGTTGATTTAGATCCTTCATCTCCACAGTGCTTAATCCCTGGCTGCAGGTTGCAAACTACAAATGCTGGGTAATACCTTCCTTAGGTCACTTAGGGACTTATCTAGTACTTGACCTGCAATTTTTGCCTCTTGAATGATAGATCTATGTGATAGAATTTACAGAAGCAAGTCATACTCAATGAAGGGTCATAAGGAAATGTTTTTCATGCCAATATCACACAGAATATGTGGGAGTGATGCCCTAAAGTTTAGAGTATTGTGCTGCTCTGGCTATACTTTATATTGATTGTTCTGGTATTGCAGAGTCTTTTTAAAAAACGCTGTGAGCCTGAATCCTACATGTGTGGAATTGCCTGGGAACCAAGCAATGAATTAAAGATGGCACAGCTCCCTTTGCTTAACATTTCCTATTTTTTCAGGGGGTTTGTTTTGCAACTTTAATATTATTAATCTACACAACATTTTACTTTTCATTCAGAATTTATATCAGAATCAAGCTAATAAATTAAAGATGAGTTAGTTCATTGTTGGGTGGTTTAACATGGACCTAGTATGTTAATCCTGATGTGCTTGTTACTAGGATTTAAAATTTTTTTATTATTATTATTTTTTCTGCCTTGTAGCTGTGGTTAGGCAGCAGCAATAAATCAGAACAAAAAATGAAGGTATTGGGGCTTTAGGGAAAACATGTATTAGAAAAAATTGGCTTGGCACTAAGGGCTGTATTGCATTAAGATGGATTTTAGAGATACAGAGGTAAGAGAATGCAGACAAATAAATTGCATAAATAATCTGAGAAATAGCAAGTCTGTACAGACCCTGAGTAACCCTGTAAGCTACCATCAACAGGACTTCCTAATTCCTGTTCAAGCAGACCAAACAGGTACACTCTACTTAAACAAATAGCCAGGAGAAATGGGTACCTGCTAATGCTAGGGAAAGTGGGAGGAACAGATAAAGCTCTTTAGAATAGCCCAAAGGATTGGAATAATAGAAGTCAGTGTAGGAGTCTGACATAGCATCTTCTGTGAATAGGGCTTTATTGCCACTCCAGGCAGTGATATTGCAAACACACACTAAGACAACCAGAAACTGGGAGCCTCACAGTGCGACTTGAGCCTGAGAATGCAGTTCTCTGCAGTAGGGAATTCATGCTGACAGCCTGAATACAGAGGAGACAGGAAAGAACATTTAGATAAGACAGAGCATGTGAATACAAGACATGGTGTAGAAGCTGGAGTTGATGGGAATAAGATAGGACCATTCCAGGGCCCCAAGGAAGTGCAAGGATGCCAGAAAATACCTAAAGAATAAACAAAGCAAAAGAGACTTCTCCTAGCAGCCAGAATGGTACCTGAACTGAGAGACCCACATGTTCTGAAATAGATTATTTTCAACTGAAACATAAAAGCTCTGTAGATGTGGAGAGACAGCTTGTTTGAAGCCCTGAACTGGCTTTTGTGCTACAGATGTATCTGTTTTTTCTCTGGTTCCCTGATCCAGGCATGCATCAGTATGCAGGGAACAGCCTGGTCCCCATTATCTTTGATGTTCACCTGGAGCTCTTTTGGTTGGTTTACAGACAAGTTCTTCCCTGGCCCTGAATCCATCGCCTATGTCTGCTTCAGGTCCTGTTCCTCACTGAGCCAATCTATCTACCTTCTTGACTTTTCTTTCTCCTACCCTTTTTTACTCACCCTTCTTCAGCTTCCCCCACAAGTTGTATCTGACAGGATGTGACTGGCAAACCACTGGTGGTTATCTCCAAGAAAACAGTAATCAATATTAACCACACTATCCCATGCAGCCTGGTTGAGTTCTGTTAATTGTCATTAAAAATGGGCATATTTCTTTGGCCTCACGGGTTTGCAAGAGCTGACAGCCCCAGTTCAAGTAGAGGTTACCACCTTTTTGACCCCTTTCCCTTCCCTCTTATTCAAATAAGAATAACACGTGGACTAAAGGTCCATATAGTCAAAGCTATGGTTTTTCCAGGAGTCATGCATGGATATGAGAGTTGGACTGTGAAGAAAGTTGAGTGCCGAAAAATTGATGCTTTTGAACTGCGGTGTTGGAGAAGCCTCTTGAGAGTCCCTTGGATTGTAAGTAGATCAAATCAGTCAATCTTAAAGGAAATCAGTCCTGAAAACTCATTGGAAGGACTGGAGCTAAAGCTGAAACTCCAATACTTTGGCTACCTGATGCAAAGAACTGACTCATTGGAAAAGATCCTGATGCTGGGAAAGATTGAAGGCAGGAGGAGAAGGCGACGACAGAGGATGAGATAGTTGGATGGCATCACCAACTTGATGGACATGAGTTTGAGCAAGCTCCAGGAGTTGGTGATGGACAGAGTAACCTGGTGTGCTGCAGTCCATGGGGTCGCAAAGAGTCAGACACAACTGAGCGACTGAACTGAACTGACTTCAAGGAACTTACAAACTAATATAAGTGATTAAAGATAAATGTTGTAAGTTCAGTAACAGAAAAGAAGTAAATAATTGTTTAAAAAACAGTAAAGGAAAAAGTCATAAGTCAGTACTTGGTTATATGGCAAATGAATGGGTATGAATTTATACAAAATTCAAAAGCAAGAAGAAAGACTCTTTTAAGCTGGCAAGGGGTAGGGAACTGCCAGTCTTATCTATCAAGGAAAGTTGAAGGCTTAGGCTAGAGCTCTTCTGGAATCTCTGGGGTTGTAATTGAGGCAAAGAAAAAAGAAGAAAGAGCATTTTCATAGCTTGGGGACCAATGAGCAACTGACAAGAAAGGACATGGACAGATAAATCTCATCCTTTACATTAAACTTTGACTGCAACCTTTCATGTATCTTCCTGTGAAGACATGTGTATCCCCCTGATCTTGAATCAAGATCTTAGCACATCTAAAACTTGACAATATGTTTCTTGGGAAAACCTGTGAGGTGTGAATTGACAAGAAAATTCTGTCTGCAGGTCAGCATATGTAGCCTAAGAAGTTTGTGCTCTTCAACCAGCCTGAAGCTAAAATCAGGCTATTTTCACTCTTTGGTTAAATGCTAGCTAACTTCATTTTAATACTGCACTGTCAGTATTTTATTTATTTGTCTGGATGCCACATTTCCTCTCCCAAATCTCCCTTTCATAAATGATTTACTATTTGTTCCTAAAGCCGAAGATTTTGTGCCTTGTCTCTTTTTTTCTGATAAGAGGATATTGCAGCAGCTTTCTTTTCATGCTGCTGATGGTTTTTATTTTGTTAATTCATAGTTCAGCAGAGTAACTAGTTTAGTAAGGCATAGAAAACCAAGAGGTTCAGCCCTCGAAATGACTAAGACAGTAAATCTTCACTGGCCCATTATCACATAGAACCCTGTTGAATTTGCTTCCCTAAAAAGTAAGTTAGCAAAGAGTGGTTCTTAAAATAGGTTTTACATTTTCTTAACTTTCCTAAACTAAGCATATTTAACTACAGGACACTTAAGGTCCTTAAGATAAAATTATGAAAAAGCAGTTCTACAATGAAAACCCATAAATTTTGAAAAAAATGGGAGGAATTTTTTCTGAGTATACCCTTGATAGGTCTTCACATAGGAATTTAGACTGTGCTGCATTTAAGACAGGGATTATGTGATTTTATAAAAATTTTCTCTTTTAAGGCAGCACTTGGGATGTTATAGTAAGAAAGTTATATACCATAGTTCTTTATGGTGGTGGTCACTAGACTAAGCTGTAAGATGTAAAACAAAAACAAAAATCAACAAACTCATGAAATTAATTCACCAATTCAGTACTGAGCTTACTTTCCAAACTCATTTTGCTATTTTACAAAATGCAAGTCAATAGAAAGTCTATTCCATACTAAAAATTCTGCAAGTAAAGATCTAACTCCTGGAAATGCCGTGTCTCCCAACTTTCCTCCCTTGAGATTTGGGGAATAAACTGGTTATAAAGCCCCATATTGCTCTCAGAATGCTTCACTGGTTTCTTGAACTACTTCATTCTTTCAAAATTTCTAGACTGTTGACCTTAAGAAACAAAAAATACTCTATGTTCAGGAAAATTGATGAGAAATAAAGAACAAACTTACTATCTGAGTATGAGTGGGGTTGGTATAGTAAATGTAAGAAGAAGAAATGGCAAAAATTCATCAGGATGCTTTTGTGGTACTATGTAAACAGATTTCTTCAGTTTTAATTAGTTATATTCCTCTTCAGGATCACTGGTTATATATAACATGATTTAGGTTTACATAGTGCTTCTTCTCTCCCAGAAAATCATTGAATAATTCACAATCCAAAATAGAATTTATACTTTAGTACATCTCTCTAAAAACTTGGCAGACTAAGTTGATGAAAATAAATGAGGATACAGAGAACTGGTTTAACACAGTTACAAACCAAATCTTACTGATATATAGAACTTCATACCAAATAAACAGAAAATACATGTTTTTCTCAGATGTCTATGGAACTTTTATAAAAACTGATCATGTACTAAGTCACAAAGACAACCTCAATAAAATTCCCAAAGTTGAAACATAAATGTTACCTTTTCTGAACATATTGCACTACACACACACACACACACACACACACACACACACGCCCCAAGTCTGACAATTTGAACATTTTAAAACAGGTTTCTAAGTGACTCTGGGAATAAAAATAAAGAAAAATGATGAGATTATAGAACCTTTGGTAATGAGCAACTAAGGCAACTTTCCATATGAAAAGCTATGGAAGTCAAGGAGATGTGATGTGAGAAGTTGCCTTTGTGGGCTTTGCAGAGCAATGGAGCTATGTACCAAGAAGTTCAGTGGCTTGTTAATTGGCTATACCCCAAATAACAAAATAAAAAGTTTAAAAAAAAGAAGTTCAGGGGTCTGTAGAAGCTTGAAACAACCTCATGTTACACCAAGAAGTAAACGGGGACCTTGGTCCTACAAACACAAGGAATTGTTGAATTTTGCCAACAATCTGAGTGAGCAGGAAACAAATACTTCCTTAGAGCCTCCATAAAGAAAAGCAGCCCTGTAGATACCTTGGTTTTATTTCAGTGAGTGTCAGACTTCTAATCTACAGAACTGCAAGATAATAAATTTGTGCTGTTTTAAGTCAGTGGGTTTGTGGTTATTTGTTATGGCAACAGTAGAAAACAAATACAGATTTTGGTACCTAGAAATGAGATGCTGCTGTAATTTAATTAAATATGTGAGAGTGGCTTTGGAATTGGGCAGTGGGCATAGGCTGGAAGATTATTAGAGAAGCATGGTAGGAAAAAGTCTAGATTGCATTGAATAGACCGTTAGTAGATATAGGTACTAAGGATTTATAGTGTGCAGTTCTGTGGAAAGCAGAATTTATAAATGATGAAACTGGACATTCAGCTGGTAGATTTCCAAGCAAAGTGTTGAAGATGCAAATATTTTTCCTCTAGTTGCTTACAGTAAAATGTGAAAGAAAATAAATAAATTGAGAAAAGAACTGTTAAACAAATAGGATCCAGATTTTGATGATCTAGGAAACTCTCAACCTATTCAGATTAGAAATGACATGAAAATCAAGAGATTCACTGTCAGCAAAGTGTGCTCTAGAGAAAAAAAGAAAACTCAGGATATGGCTGGACAAACTTTTGCTACTAGCTCAGAAAGATCTAAAAGGTCAGAGTATTCAGACACACAAAAGGTTCTTTGGAGAGAGTGTTACTCACAGATCCCCTCAATCAAGCCACAGAGTTTTTCAGAAGCTTAAAGATTTTGTCCCTCAGCTATCTCAGTGAAATCCAAGAATGGATGGGATTATCTAGGAAAGATCTATGGATGACCCTCTTATAGAATAGAGTGAATTCTTGGAACATATATGGGAGACCCACAAAGTTCTTGAGAATTTTATACCAGCAGAAACACCGTGAACTTGGACTAAGAAAGAAAGAGGATAAAAAGAAAAAAGGCTGTGAGATTCTCACAATTCTACAGGAGGAAAACAGGCTGATAAATTTCTTAGCTGCCAACATATACTTTTTTCCGTGAAAAAGAAAAGGTGACTCATATCATACACCATAGAGGATAATTCCCAGACCTTGGAACTTAATGGAGTTTCCCCAGCTGAATTTTAAAGTTCTTGCGACCAGTCATTCTTTCTTTACCTTCTGTCTTCTCCTTTTAAGCTGGAACATCTATAAGTGTTACCCTACGCTTATTCCAACAATGTATTTTGGGGGCAGAAAAATCTATTATCTAGTTTCACAAGTCACCAAATAGACACAAATTGTTCCCTGGGATGGAGATAATACCCTTACTTGATTTAGATTAAAAGCAACAGAAAACTAATATAACATGTAAGGAAAATATAACATACTATACAATTTGGAATTACCTTTTTATTTAATAGGAATTCAACAGACTTTCTTGCATGCTACCTTATTTCAAAACACTGTACTAAAATATAAAGTTATGCTATTTATTTATAGGTAGTAGTTACTACTATGATTTTTAAAGATAAGCATAAATGCAAATCCAAAAATTACCATCTTTATGAAGTTTTATTTTCAGAATAAAAATGAAAATCTCAATAATCTTTTCCAATAAAAAGATTTTGCTGTAATCTCACATTTGACTAAAGTTATTCTTATCACCAATTAGTACAAAGTAATTTACATACACATAAAACATAAAGAGATAAAATCTTAGAGAGACAAAATTATTCTAAAAAATTATCCCAGTTCATAGAAGAGAAAACAGATACTTGGTGAAGAAAAAAAAGCTTGCCTCACTGCAAATTCGTGACTGACTTGGAATAGAACACAAATTTGCTGAGTTGTAACTTTCGACTAGTGTATCAGCTATTACCATATTTTTCTCTCATGGCCTTGATTAAGATTGTGACTGGCTCTCACCCTAGGGAAATTTGTGTTAATATATTGGCAACTTTTCATTTCATTAGGTACTAAAAACAAAAGTTTTAAGTTAAATGATGAAAAACTGAAAGCTTTCCCTTTAAGGTTAGGAACAATCTAGAGTCTCACCACTTCTATTCAACATAGTACTGAAAGTCCTAGCCAGAGAAATCAGCTAAGAAAAAAGAAATAGACATCCAAACAGGAAAGGAAAAAGTAAAATTAGCTCTGGTTGCAGATGACATGATTTTTTGTATAGAATATCCTAAAGATTCTACATACAAAAAAACCTGTGGGAATTAATAAAGGAATTCAGCAAAGTTCAGGATACAAAATAAACACACAAAAATCAGTTGTAAATCAATACATGAACAATCTGAAAAAGAAATTAAGAAAACAAACTCATTTATAATAGCATCAAAATTAATAAAATCCTTAGAATAAACTTAATCAAGGAGTTAAGACTTATACACAGAAAAGTATGAAACATTGCTGAAAGAAATCAAAGAAGAAACAAACAAATGGAAAGACATATTAATAGATTGGAAGGCTTAATATTATTAAAATTTGTACATTACATAAATACAGATTTATGTAAGATTTACACAGATTCAATGCAATCCCTATCAAAATTCCAATATTTTTTTCAAAAATAGAAAAAAATCATGCTAAAATTCATATGGTATTTCAAAGGACCCATAATAGCTGAATAATCTTGAGAGAGAAAAACAAAGCTACAGGTCTCAAATTTCCTTGTTTAAAAACATACTACAAAACTACAGTAATCAAACCATGATACTAGCATAAAAACAGACATATAAACCAATGGAACAGAAGAGAACCCAGAAATAAGATCTAATATATCATATGGGGAAAGAATAGTCTCTTCCACAAATGGTGTCAGGAAAACTGGAGAGCCACATGAAGAAGAATGAAGTTGGATGTTCAACTTATATCATATACAAAAATTAACTCAAAATGGATAAAAAACCTAAACATAAGACCCGAAGCAATAAAACTCCTAGAGGAAATATGGGGGAAATCTTGACATTTGATTTGGCAATAATTCCACGATGTGACATGAAAAATGCAGGTAGCAAAAGCAAAAATAGACAAATGAGACTACATCAACTTTAAAACTTCTGTGCAGCAAAAGAAATAACCAACAGAGTGAAAAGACTACAGAATAGAAGAAAATATTTTCAAACCATATATCTGATAGAGGATCAATATCCAAAAGGTATAGAGGACTTGTACAACTCAACAGTAAAATCCAGAAATGGGCAGAGAACTTCAACAGATATTTCTCCAAAGAAGATATACAAAGAGCATACAAACATATAAAAAGGTGCTCACTATCACTAATTACCAGGGAAATGCAAATCAAAACCACAATGAAATATCATCTGATACTTTTAGAATGGCCACTATAAAAAAAAACAAAACAGGAAATAACAAGTGTTAGGGAAGATGTTGAGAAGTTGGAACACTTGTGCACTGTTGGTGGGAATGTAAAATGGTACATTTGCTAAAGAAAACAATAAGAAGTGTCCTCAGAAAATTCAAAATAAAATTACCATATTATCCAGCTACCCCACTTCTGTGTATATCCAAAAGAACTGAAAACAGGGTCTTAAAGTGAAATTTGCAGATCTATGTCTATTGCAGCATTATTTACAACTGCCAACAGGTAGAATCCACCTAAATGTCCATTAACAGATGAATGAGGGAAGAAAATGCTGTATACACATACAATGGAATATTATTCAACCTTAAAAGAAAGGAAATCCTATCATGTGCTACAACATGGATGAACCCTGAAGACAAGATGCTAAGTAAAATAAACTACAAATAAAACACAAAAAGACAAAATCTGCATGATTTCCCTTTAAAAGGTATCTAAAATAGTCCAACTCTCAGAAACAAAAAAGTAGAGTGATGGTTGTCAGGGGCAAAGGGAAGTGACAGGTGAGAGCTGTTCAGTGTGTATAGTTTGAATTTTGCAAGATAAAAAAGTTGTAGAGTTCTTCAGTGTAACTGTGCATATACTTAACACTATTGTGCACGCATGCTAAGTCACTTCAGTCAGTGTCTGACTCTTTGCCACCCAATGAACTATAGCCTGCCAGGCTCCTCTGTCCATGAGGATTCTCCATGCAAGAATACTGGAGTGGGTTGCCATGCCCTCCTCTAAGAGATCTTTCCTACCCAGGGATCAAACGCGTGTCCCCTGTGGTTCCTGCATTGCAGGTGGATTCTTTTACTGCTGACTCCCTGGGAAGCCGGTGTACTTAAAAATGATACTGCATACTTAAAAATGATTAAGATGGTAAATTTAATGTTATCCATTTTTTTACTACAATAAAAAAGCTTTATAATTATTGTATTGCATTGCATCCACAAATGGCAATACCTAATTTGAGAAGTCCAGAGAATTCAATGTTTAATTGAAATGGAATATTTAAACTAAATTGCGGCAGCACAACTTCAAATTGAAGTACCAATAAATACATTAAAAGATTGTTGAAAAAAAGAGTAATTCCTTCTGAGGAATAATTATCCAAAAAATAACATTAGTTCATTTTGTAATATACAGAAAATGCTGTTTCAAGCTAATTAAATCAAATGCATTTTCAGAGCAATTAACAATATGTGGTTAATTATTATTATACAGGATCTGGTATGCAGCATTAATTATGATGAACTTATTTGGCTTTTTAAAAAAGAGGAAATGTGTTATTTTGGGAAATAAAATGCTTTCAATGTTTTATTATAAATTAGACTTTAATAAACTTTAGAATTGCAAATGAAAAACAAAGTGTTTTCTAAATAAGTTTTCAAGTTAAGTGAAAAATATATTTTAGGGAATAATCTTTGTAGATTTGACACCGTTTATAAATAAATTCTCTTCTACATTTAAAACATATATTTGAAGCATCGTCTTTATGTTAATCACTGTACTTGGCATTGTGAGAAATATAAAAATGAATTGATCCAATCCCTGGACGCAAGGATCCCATGTTACCAAAGTAATTTAAAGAATTTACGTTTCCTTAAACAGTGTTTCAATGAATTATTCAACTTTCTAACTCTCCTTGATTCCTCTCTCACCAAGCAGTTTAAATAGTTTGTTTTCACATCAAGGTGATTCTCAAACTTGGATCAAAGTTGAATCACTGAAGATCTTTTAGAATATACACAAGTGGGGACCACATCCCCAGAATTCTGACTTACATAGGAGTTTACAGTGGGACTTGGACATCTGTGTTTTTAAAAATGACCAACTGCCTGGGAACCAGGGAATGACTACAAAGCGGTAATGGTTTCTTTATAGGGTGACGGAAATATTCTAAAATTAGGTGTGATGATAGTTGCTCAACTCTATACTTTTATTAGAAATGATTGCATTCTTTACTTCAATTGAATTAGTTTTATGATAAATAAATTATACCTGAATAGAATAGACAAGAATTTTTAAAAGCTCTGGGATATGACCAAAATGTTACTCAGAAACATGTGCAGTCTTTTTATATCCATCTATTGGTAAGAAAAACATTGAAAAACAAATAAATAAAATAGAGCATTCAACTTAATAAAGTGGAGAAGGAATGAGAGTTTGGGATTAGTAGAGGCAAACAACTATATACAGGATGGATGAACCACAGGTCCTACTGTACAGCACAGGGAATTATACTCAATATCCTGTGATAAACTGTGGAAAAGAGTATGAAAGAGAATATATACATATATGTATAACCAAGTCATTTTGCTGTACAGAAAAAAAGAAATTGGAAAAGAACAAAAACAACAAAATAGAAGGGAGGAAATAAGAAAAATAAAAGCAAAAATTTGATGAAAATAAAATCTGCAACCCCAAAACTGTTCCTTTAAAAAGCAATTTAATGAGCTAGCCTCTACTAAACTCTAGTAAATAAACAGAGAAAAACCACAATAGTGGTACCAATCAAAGCAATAGGCAAGTATAACCTTATAGTATACAGATGTTTAAAAGAAGAGTATATGTAGCTTAAAACAGTACATTGAGAAACTAGATGAGATGAAAGAATTTCTAGGAAAATCTAAATTTGCCAAATTGTATACTAGAAAAGGTAAAAAAAAAAAAAAAAGGTCAATATCCTTAAGATAGTTTTAAGTTAGTCTAAAATATTCTCCCTTCAAAAGTTCCAGACTCAGGTGATTTTGTAAGTAAATTTTCTCACACCTCCAAGGTACAAATTACTTCTATGTCATTTAAACTGTTTCAGAGAATGCAAAGAGATGAAGATCTGTCAAATTCCTTCTATAAGTTTAACATTATATTTATATCAATGACAACAAAAATTACACAAAAGAAAAATGGAAAAAATTGGAGTTTAATCTCATTCATAATTATAGTGCAAAGAACCTAAATTAAATATTAGCAAACTAAATATAGCAATAGATTTAAAAAAATCACTATAAAGTAGAATTTAGAAATGTAAGGATGATTCAACATCAGAAAATTTAGTACTTTAATTCATGGCATTAATATACTAGAGGTTACTTACTCATTTTGATAGATTGAGAAAAGGCAGTAACAATTCTTTTAATAAGAATTTTAATAAGCTAGGAATAGAACAAACCTTTAATTTGATAAAGAGTATCTATCAGAAGTCATAGTAAACTTAAAATGAAATCTTGAAATGCTAGAGAGATATTCCCACTGTAATTAGAAACAGGACAAAAATGCTTGTCATAATGAATATTGTTCAACAATGTTCTGGAAATCATAACCAATGCAGTAAGGTAAATAAACTTATTTCATTCTCTTTCTCCACAAATAGATAGACACATATACAGAAAACACACAAGAGGAGAGAAAAATATTAGAAAAGGTTAAACAAAATGCCACGTTTATATACCTAAAAATGGTACAAAATAATCTATTTTAAGAAGCTATTAAATAAGAGATTGTAGTAATGAAAACAGGTATGATATCAACATACACATTACTAATAATTTTTGTAGATACCAATAGTAACTAATTAAAAATAATGGATAAAAGACCCCATTAATATCACCAATAAAATTATCAACTACAGGACTTCCCTGATAGTCTAGTGGTTAAGAATCTGCCTGCCAATGCAGCGGACATGGGCTTCATCTCTGGGAAGATTCCATATGCCAAGGGGCAACGAAGCCGGTATACTACAACTACTGAGGCCCGCACTCTGAAGCCTGTGCTCTGCAACAAGAGAGACCACTACAAGGAGAAGTCTGTGCACCATAACTAAAGTAGACCCTGCTCGCCACTAGAGAAAGCCTGCATGCATTAATAAAGACCTAGGACAGCCATAAATAAATAAACAAAACTATAAACTACAATGGAACAATCTTACCTAAAAAATTACATAAGATGAAGAAAACCATAAAGCTTTCTAGAAAGTATTTGAGGCTATTGAGAAAAAGAGAAGAGCATACTATGATTCTTGGTGGGAAGATGTAATATTGTGAAGATGAATCACTTCAAATTTGAAAGTTCTGATGGAATTTTTAAATGGAATTTGGCAAAGTAATTCTAAGTTCATTTGGTTAGTAAATTAGCAACAATTATAAAGCAAATTATAAGAATAAAAATGAGAAGAACTGAATTCTTTAAGTAACAAAGCTTACTATAAAGCTATAGTGACTAAAATAGCATAATATGGGACTAGAGATAGATTAATTAAATAAAAAGTGTTCAGAAACATATCTATATAAATTTGAAATTTAGTATATAAAAATGTCATTTCAAACCATTGTGGAAAGAATGGCCTAATCTATAACTAGTTTGGGGTCAACTGTCTATTTAGGGAAAAAACAATAAGAGTTCTCTTCATACCACATATCTTAAAAGCTAAATACCAGAGGTATTAATAAGCAAAATATAAAAAGGCAAAACTGTAAAAGCTCTAGAATAGAATACAGGAAATGTTTTATAATCTTGAGGAAAGATCTTCCTAAGTAAGACACAAAACTTAGAAGCCACAAAAGAAAGGAAGGACAGATTACTGCACAAAAATGTAAAATTTTCTATAAAATACATTTTAGCAGAGAAAGTATTAATGGCGTTAGTATAAAAACAACTCCTATAAATAAATAAACAAACAAAAGGCAAACACCCAATAAGGGCAAAAAATATGAACAAGTAGTCCACAAAAGAACAAAATGCTAATACCTAATAAACATGAAAAGATGTTCAACTTCACTGGCAATTAGAAATATATAAATTCAAAATGAGATCCCATAAACAACCCAATTAAAAAATGAGCAGAGGATCTGAATAGACATTTTCCAAAGAAGACCTACAGATGGCCAATAGGCATATGAAAAGATGTTCAACATCACTAATTATTAGGTAAATGAAGATCAAAACACAATGAGACACCACCTCACAACTGTTAGAATAGCTATTATAAAAAAGACAAGAAGTAACAGTGTTGGAGAGGATGTGGAGAGAAGAGAAGCCTGTGCACTACTGGTGGGAATGTAAATTGGTGTCACTACTGTGGAAAACAGTATAGAGAGTCCTTAAAAATTTGAGACCAAAACTACCATATGATCTATTCCACTTATAGGTATTCCCCCACATCATATGAAAATGCTTATTTGAAAAGATATATGCACCCCTATGTTCACTGCAGCATTATTTACAACAGCCAGAATATGGAAACAACTTAAGTTCGTTGTTTTCAAGATGTATAAAGACATGGTACATACATACAATGTATACTATGAATACTATTCAGCCATTAAAAAAGAATGAGACCTTGTCATCTGTGATGGACCTTGAAGGTATTACGCTAAGTGAAAATAAGCACAGAGGGGAAAGACAAGTACAGTATGTGGAATTTAAAAAAGCAAAACAAAATAACATAGATACAGAGAACAGATTGCTAGTTACTGGAGAGGAAGAGGGTTAAGGGGTGGATGAAATGGGTGAAGGGTGTCAATTGTCTGGCAATGAATGATCACTTGGTGGTGATCATTTTATAGAATTCTAATGCTGTATACCTGAAACTTATATAATAATAAAAAGTGAGGTCCCACTTTTGTTCATCAAAATTACAAAAAATTAAACATACTGATGAAGTCCACTGTATAGGGAAAAGAAGACATCTATTTCTGGTGCAGGATGAAATGTGACGATTTATTTAGAGAGACAGGTAATTCAGTAATCATCAGAATGTGATAATAACTCTCAAAATTAAAAACATTTGAAACTCATACTTTTAGATTTACATTCTGTAGGAATACTGGCACAAATGTGCAAGGGTATATGTAAAGGGAACATTATTTGTAATAGCTAAAAATATGAGACAACCTAATGTCAACAATAAGAGAATGTTGAATGGATGCTGAAAAGTCATAAAATAGAAACCCCTGAAGCCATTTAAAACTTAGAGGTAAGTTGATGAATTATATTTTTTAACTGAAGTATAGCTGATTTACGATGTTGTGTTAGTTGCTGCGGTACAGTGATTCAGTTATACATATGTATATACATTCTTTTTTATATTCTTTGCCATTAAGCCTGATGAATTAAGTAAAAAGTTATGTAACAATATGCAAAGTATGATTTCATTTTTGGGAAAACATATGTGTTCTTGAATGTTCTTCAGAAATGTCTGGAAAGATGTCAGAAGTGTGTGTTTGCTTCTTGGGAATGGGTGTGGAAAGGGGCTGGGGGAATATGTGAGTGGCTGGAGTTTTTTACTTTCTACTCTACAAACTATTTGTATTGTATATGTGATCAACAAATAATTCTATATTAATTAGGTTACAATAAAATGATAAGAATTGAATGAACATACACAAAGGGATATAAAAAGACAGTCAATTGTACAAAACATATTTCATAGGAATTTACAATTTAAAGTTGGGTTTATTTTCATGAAGAATGAAAATAAACTGACTCCTCTAAATCCTAAACAAGAAGGAATTTGATCTTCAACTCCATTTTTACGTTCTTGTTTGAATTGCAAAAGCAATAAGAGGTAAGACACTGGCGCCTTATTTCTGGAGTTCATTCAGATTATCGTCTATCCTTTCACTCCAGGAAAGCTACTTCTCACTCTCAGTTTACTTGGAGGAAGAAGAGGAGAAGGAGAAGGAGAAAAAGGGAGAAGAGGAGGAGGAGGGGGAAACGAAGGGAGAAAGGAGATTGACCTGTACAAACCTAAAGCTGAATAATCACTTAACTCTAAAAGCGCACAGGCATAGGCTACAGATCGAGCCTGCAAGTAAATCTGGTCTCAGTTTGGACTCCGGATTAAAATCGAAGAAAGTGACTTTTTGCCTTTATTTCAGTAATTTCTTTAAAAGAACACATACATTTTCACAGCTAGGTAGATCCAAATAAAAGCCAGAATTGAGTACACAGCCATAAAATTTAGTATAATGCCAGGGTTAATGTATTACTAGCCTCTAAAATAGCAGAAATTTGGCATTGTTTTCAGTTCAACAAGCTTTTCTTAAAACTGAGCAACTTGGCTAGAGAAGATTTAGTCACTCAGAGTCTGTAACCTAAGGGCAATTGAAGAAACTTACAGCATGAGTCATGTTCATCAAAATTTATGAATCTCTTTTGTAATTCTGACTTTATTTCTACTGCATAGTCATGTAATGTTTCAAAATCTGTGATTCCACTGAGTCAGAGATAGTTCTTCAATGTGAAACAAATGAGAACATCAGGTAATATCTGCAAAATCCACATGGCCAGTTTGAATCTTAACACCTGTACTTCCTTGAACAAGTAAGTGACACATTTTTTTTTTCCTTCTGCAGCCTTAGGTTCAGTTTCCTCACCTTCTGATATCACATCAGTAAGAAAATACAATCTTGTGAGCCTCGATGGGGAGTCTTAGTTACATCTCTTAGAGGCATTTAATTCCCAAAGACCAAGAGTCATGAAAATTTAAATTAAAAAAAAAAATCAAATGGTAAATCAACTCTATCTCAATAAAAAATAAATAATAAAATAAAAATTAAAGCCACTGCAGTAGATTTTTAAAAAATCAAATGTTTCCTTGACTTAGTTATTCAACTGCTTTGAGATAAACATATGTTGCTTCAAATTCTTTCAAACGTCCCATACCTTGGCAACAATGAAAGGCATTAACATGAACAAGATCCAGTCTTCCATCACATGAGACAATATTTCATACCTGACAAGTTCACAGCATTAATTTCCAGTGACTGAAACAAAGGAAAGACTTCCTTTGGATTCAAATAAACTGATGATAGACTGTCTTGTTCCTTTTCTTACAGGTGTTCCATCTGTGCCAGATAAGCCCATTTTATTTGAGGAACATGTAGAACTAAGATGAAGTAACAGAGGTGGGGAGAAAATAGGACAAGAGAGTGTCCTATAAAATAATAGGCTTCATACTTGCCTATGACTGGTGATCACCACAGGCAGTTATAAAGGAGGATATCTAAAATATTTTATCTGCAATGACCCAAAACACTTGTATAAGTGGTCAAACTTCCAAGGTGGCTACTTGAAAAGATAATACTCCTCTTGGATAATATAGTTTTTAAAAATAACAGCATCATGATCTTTCCTGGTAAATCCGATTCTTTATATCCTTTAAAATAGCTGATGAAAAAATATCATAGCCATAGTAATGATTATAATTCATTTTTTAAACATTTTTTGAAATAATTATAAATTCATAGGAAGTTACAGTTGTGGTATAAAGAGCCACATGCACCTTTCATGATGTCATCTCATAGCTAAAGTATTAAATCAAACTAGGAAACAGACAGTGGTATATTACTGTTAATGTACCAATCACAGTTGGTGTGTTACTTAGTTGTCACCTTTTTTTAGCCAGCATTCATTTGTGTGTGTGTGTGTGTGTGTGTGTATAACTTTATACAGTTTAATCCCATGTATATATTCAAGTAACCACCACTACAATGAAGATTCAGCTGTCGTGTTATTGCAAAAGGATTGCGTCCTACTACCACTTTGAATTAGCACTCACCACCTCATCCCCCACCCTTGTCTTTTGGCTACCATGACCCTCTTCTCAATCTCTGCAGTTATTTCAAAAATATGGTATAAATGGAATTTTACTGCATTTAACTTTGTGTGATTTATTCTTTTTTCACTAAACACAATGTCCTTGAGGTGCACCCAGGTTGTTTCATGTAGTAGTTCATCAGTAGTTCATTCCTTTTTATTGTTGAGTAGCATCCCGATGTGTGGATGTAGAGTTTGTCCAACCATTCACCCACTGAAGGGCATTTAGGATACTTCCAATATTTTGCTAGTAGAAATGAAGCTACAATGAATATTGTTGTATAGGTTTTATGTAAACATAAGTTTTCATTTGTCTAAGATAAATGTCCAAGAGTTGATTGCTAGTTGCGTGTTTAGTTTTGCAAGAAAATACTAAATTGATTTATAGATTTCCTGTACCATTTTACACTCCCCTCTGCAGTGCATGACAGATCCAATTTCTCTGCATCCTTACCAGCACTTCGTATGATAACTATTTTTAAATTTTAGTTATTCTGATAGGTGTGTAATAATATCTCACTGTGGTTTTAACTTGCATTTTCCTAATGACTAATGCTAATGAACATCTTTCATGCCTGCATTTCTACTACTACTACTACATTATCTTCTATGAAATCTTTTCATGTGTTTTGTCTATTTTATAATTGGATTGTTTCTTTTTTCACTGTTGAAACTTGAGGATTTTTTTAAAAATACACATTCCAAATGTAAGGTTTTGTTAGATAGGTGCTTTGCAAATATTTTTTCTCACCAATTCATTTTCATAAGACAAAAATCAGAATTGGGTCATAGGTTGGAGGACATTTTTTTTTAATTAATTTATTTTTTAATTGAAGGATAATTGCTTTACATAATTTTGTTGTTTTCTGTCAAATACCAACATGAATCAGCCATAGTGGACATTTTGTTTCATAGATACAGGATTACATTCAAGGCTATGTGACTTTGATTTCAGCCATTATTTGAACTCAAACTTAAGACTTTCTTAATACAGTGATGTCCCACTATGCTAAGTAGGCTCAAAAGATGACAATTCACCACTGATCAGGATTAGTTTTACATTTAAAATGCAGATGTATTCTGTATAACATCATGTTGCAAAGGGAAGCTCTTATTGCTGATGAAATGAGTCATTCAAGAAAGCAAAAAAGAGATCTATTTTCAAGGTAGTAGAGTGATAGGCAATACAATTTTTATTTATTTATTTTTTTTTTATTTTTTATTAGTTGGAGGCTAATTACTTCACAACATTTCAGTGGGTTTTGTCATACATTGATATGAATCAGCCATAGATTTACACGTATTCCCCATCCCGATCCCCCCTCCCACCTCCCTCTCCACCCGATTCCTCTGGGTCTTCCCAGTGCACCAGGCCCGAGCACTTGTCTCATGCATCCCACCTGGGCTGGGGATCTGTTTCACCATAGATAGTATACATGCTGTTCTTTTGAAATATCCCACCCTCACATTCTCCCACATAGTTCAATAGTCTGTTCTGTATTTCTGTGTCTCTTTTTCTGTTTTGCATATAGGGTTATCATTACCATCTTTCTAAATTCCATATATATGTGTTAGTATGCTGTAATGTTCTTTATCTTCCTGGCTTACTTCACTCTGTATAATGGGCTCCAGTTTCATCCATCTCATTAGAACTGATTCAAATGAATTCTTTTTAATGGCTGAGTAATATTCCATGGTGTATATGTACCACAGCTTCCTTATCCATTCGTCTGCTGATGGGCATCTAGGTTGCTTCATGTCCTGGCTATATATAACAGGCTTGCCGCGATGAAAGCACTGGGTGCACGTGTCTCTTTCAGATCGGTTTTCCTCAGTGTGTAATGCCCAGAAGTGGGATTACTGGGTCATATGGCAGTTCTATTTCCAGTTTTTTAAGAAATCTCCACACTGTTTTCCATAGTGGCTGTACTAGTTTGCATTCCCACCAACAGTGTGAGAGGGTTCCCTTTTCTCCACACCCTCTCCAGCATTTATTGCTTGTAGACTTTTGGATAGCAGCCATCCTGACTGGCGTGTAAATGGTACCTCATTGTGGTTTTGATTTGCATTTCTCTGATAATGAGTGATGTTGAGCATCTTTTCATATGTTTGTTAGCCATCTGTATGTCTTCTTTGGAGAAATGTCTGTTTAGTTCTTTGGCCCATTTTTTGATTGGGTCATTTATTTTTCTGGAATTGAGCTGCAGGAGTTGCTTGTATATTTTTGAGATTAATCCTTTGTCTGTTTCTTCATTTGCTATTATTTTCTCCCAATCTGACGGCTGTCTTTTCACCTACTTATAGTTTCCTTTGTAGTGCAAAAGCTTTTAAGTTTCATTAGATCCCATTTGTTTAGTTTGTTTTATTTCCAATATTCTGGGAGGTGTGCTAGAGGATTTGCTGGGGGTGATTTATGTTGGAGAGTGTTTTGCCTATGTTCTCCTCTAGGAGTTTTATAGTTTCTGGTCTTACGATTTTAGATCTTTAATCCAATAGATGCAAGAAAGCCTTTGACAAAATTCAACACTCATTTATGATTAAAACTCTCCAAAAGCAGGAATAGAAGGAACATACCTCAACATAATAAAAGCTATATATGACAAACCCACAGCAAGCATCACCCTCAATGGTGAAAAATTGAAAGCATTTCCCCTGAAATCAGGAACAAGACAAGGGTGCCCACTCTCACCACTACTATTCAACATAGTGTTGGAAGTTTTGGCCACAGCAATCAGAGCAGAAAAAGAAGTAAAAGGAATCCAGATAGGAAAAGAAGAAGTGAAACTCTCGCTGTTTGCAGATGACATGATCCTCTACATAGAAAACCCTAAAGACTCTACCAGAAAATTACTAGAGCTAATCAATGAATATAGTAAAGTTGCAGGATATAAAATTAACACACAGAAATCCCTTGCATTCCTATACACTAACAATGAAAAAACAGAAAGAGAAATTAAGGAAACAATACCATTCACCATTGCAACAAAAAGAATAAAATACTTAGGAGTATATCTACCTAAAGAAACAAAAGACCTATACATAGAAAACTATAAAACACTGATGAAAGAAATCAAAGAGGACACAAACAGATGGAGAAACATACCGTGTTCATGGATTGGAAGAATCAATATTGTCAAAATGGCTATTCTACCCAAAGCAATCTATAGATTCAATGCAATCCCTATCAAGCTACCAATGGTATTTTTCACAGAACTAGAACAAATAATTTCGCAATTTGTATGGAAATACAAAAAACCTCGAATAGCCAAAGTAATCCTGAGAAAGAAGAATGGAACTGGAGGAATCAACCTGCCTGACTTCAGACTCTACTACAAAGCCACAGTCATCGCGACAGTATGGTACTGGCACAAAGACAGAAATATAGATCAGTGGAACAGAATAGAAAGCCCAGAGATAAATCCACGAACCTATGGACACCTTATCTTTGACAAAGGAGGCAAGGATATACAATGGAAAAAAGACAACCTCTTTAACAAGTGGTGCTGGGAAAACTGGTCAACCACTTGTAAAAGAATGAAACTAGAACACTTTCTAACACCATACACAAAAATAAACTCTAAATGGCAATCCAATTTTTAAATCTTGATTATTTTAGTTCATATTCTAAAAAATATATGTTATAAATACTTACAATAAGCTGATTTCAGATCCTAGGATTTTTTTTTCTACTGTACCGTGCTTACTCTGGTGACTAGAAAGCTCTAAATTTGAGAGGACAGCTCAAATTTCAAATATTCCAAACCACTACCTCCATAAACCATTAAAATTATTTCCAAATACTAAACCATCAAAACTATACCTATTACACTACTCTTTACATCTGACAAAAATCCTTGTTTAATACATTCCAAGTATGGCTACCTTGTCATGTACCCTTCCCTGCTCATACCACTACGCTCTAGTGGTCATACTCTGTATGACATGATCCTGCCCTCTGGCCATAGCTAATCAGATGAAGGAGAGACACTTGACCCAATGCGTCCATCCAAAGGTTGTTCAGTGACCCCTGCTTTTAGTGGTTCAAAAGATGAGCTGGGTCAATTATATTCCACTTTAGGACCTTGGAATTGAAAAGCTGAAATGAGGGTAAATAACCATAAGAGCTGGACTGAAAGGTCATGACATGGCCACTATAGGCCATGTGCAAGCTGGAAGCCAGCCTCTGGAGGGTGGCATCAGCTGATGCACAGAGGGAAGCAGAGATGCCATGAGTTTGTTGATGGAAAAACTCATGAGGCTCTTGAAAGGCAGGCAGAAGGGGTAACTACTTGGGGACATGATGGCTTTCTGACTCTGGTTCGGGTTGCCATCCACACATAAGCCTTACTCTGCTTTTGAAGTAGCTTGGGTGGGTTCTTAACAGCCAAAAAGTTTCTAATTATGACATGTACCTAGTGGTCTTATTTTTTATTTAGAAGTTATAGTAAATAGCTATAGAAAAATCAGCATAATCTAATGAGAGTAGCATTCTCCCAAAAAGTTTTCAACTGATATAAAATCTCCCCAGAAAGAGACAGAACTCCCACATACAACTGGTGGGAGTACACAGTCAACCTTTTTTGAAGGGCAATTAGGCAAAATGGATGTTAAGATAAAAGTATATGTTAGTTTTTTTAAAATATTTGCATGGAAAAGAAAACAATACAAAAAGACAGCTCACAGATTGGGAGAAAATATTTGCAAATCATGTGACTGATATAGGATTAGTCTCCAAAATTTATAAATAGTTTATGATGCTTAACAACATCAAAACAAACTGCCCACTCAAAATATGGGCAGAAGGCCTGAATAGACATTTTTCCAAAGAGGACATATAGATGGCCAGTAAGCACATGAAAAGATGTTCAACATTGCTAGTTACTAAAGAAATGCAAATCAAAACTACAGTGAGGTATCACCTCACACCTGTCAGAATGACTATCATCAAAAAATCCACAAACGACAAATGTCGGAGAGAGTGTGGAGAGAAAGGAACCCTCCTGCACTGTTGGTGGGAATGCAAATTGATATAGCCACTATGGAGAACAGCATGGCGGTTCCTTAAAAAACTAATAGCAGAGCTACCACATGACCCTGCAATTATACTCCTGTGCATACATCCAGAGAAAAATATGATTCGAAAGGATACATGCACCCCAGTGTTCATTGCAGCACTGCTTATGATAGCCGAGGCACAGAAGCAACCTAAATGTCCATTGACAGAGGACTGGATAAAGAAGATGTGGTACATACGTACAATGAAATGTTACTCGGCCATGAAAAAGAGTGAAATAATGCCATTTGTAGCAACATGGATGGACCTAGAGAGAGTCATACTGAGTAAAGTAAGTCAGACAGAGAAGGAGAAATGTTGTATGACACCCTGCATATGTGGAATCTAAAAAGAAATGTTACAAATGAATTTACAAAACAGAAAGAGACTCACAGACTTAGCAAATTAACTTAAGGTTGCCAAAGTGAAGGGACAGTGAATTTGGGAAGGTCATGTACACACTGCTATATTCAAAATAGATAACTGACAAGGACCTACTGTACAGCACATGGAACTCTGCTCGATGTTATATGTCAGCCTTGATGGGAGGGGGTTTGAGGGTAAATGTGTTTGTTAGTTGCTCAGCTGTGTCTGATTTTTTGCAATCCCATGAACTATAGTTCACCAGGCCCCTCTGTCCATGGAATTCTCCAGGCAAGAATACTGGAGTGGGTAGCTGTTCCCTTCTCCAGGGGATTGGATATATGCGTATGTATAGCTGAGTCCCTTTGCTGTTCACCTGAAGCTACCACAACATTGTTAATTGGCTATAACCCAACAAAATTAAAAAGTCTGAAGTTTGAAAAAAATGCATAGAAAAATTTGGAAGTATTATATTAAAATAGCACTACTAGTTATATTTAGATGATAAGATTGTGGATGATTTAAAGGTGCTCCTTTTTTTTACCAATTTCTATTTCTTATAATTCTTTTCAAAAGCAGATGTTAAAATATAAAACTAGTTACATGTGCTAGGTGCTTTAAAGACATTACCTACTTTAATTTTAAAAATTATGCAATGAGGTAGGTGCTATTATTTTTATTTTATGATGAGGAGGTTAACCCCCAGAGATATTTTAAAAAATTTCTTATGTCATGGCCAGCAAGTGGTACTAAAATGTAAAGTCCATGAAACTGGGGAAGTTGTCTCTGTTGTTCATTATGGGATCTGTGGCAACTAGAATTCAGTATTTTTAAATGAATGATAGGCAGAAGTAGGTTTTATGACCAAGTATGCCATACTCTAAAACCTCTGCTCCAAATTCTTGCTCTAAAGCAATACTCCAATGAATCCCTTCTGCAATTTATTATCTTAATTAAGCTTTTAATTACTTTGTTTAAAATAGGAAAAAACCTCAACAAAAGAAAAACTAAACAACCCAATTTTAAAAGTGAGCAGAAGATGTAAATAAACATTTTTCTAAAAATGTCTTTTCTAAAAAAGACATATAGAAAGCCTACAGGCATATGAAATATTCAACATCACTAATTATTAGGGACATACATATCAAAACCACAATGAGATACTACCTCCTACCTGTTAGAATGGCTATTATCAAAAAGATAAGAAATAACAGTGTCAGAGAGGATGTGGAGAAAAGGAAACTTTGTGCTCTGTTGGTGGGAAGGTAAATTGGTGCAACCACTCTGGAAAAGAGTATGAAGATCCCTCAAAAAATAAGAAATAGAACTATTATATGATTGTGTTAATCCAATTCTGGGCATTTTTGCAAAAGATACAAAAATAGTGACTTGAAAAGATATACTCACCCTTATGTTCTTTGTAGCATTATTTGCAATGGCCAAGATATGGAGGTGACCCAAGTGCCCACTGATGGCTGAATGGATGAAGAAGATATGGTGTGTGTATATATAGACAACAGAATACTACTCAGCCATAAGAAAGAATGAAATCTTGCTATTTGCAACAACATGGGTATCCAACCTTGAGGAAATTAAGTGAAATAAGACAGAGAAAGACATATATTATATGATTTCACTTTTATGTGGGATCTAAAACAAAACAAATGAACAAAAAAAACAAAACATCTTTCACAGATGCAGAGATAAGATTAGTGGTTATTGGAGGGGAAGGGGTTGAAGGATGGGTAAAATGGGTGAAAGGGATCAACTGTCTGGTGAAGGATGGTAACTAGACCTTTGGTGGTGGTCACTCTGTAGGTATATAAATGTCAAATTATAATGTTGTATAACTGTAACATGTAATGTTATATTCCGATTTTACTTCAATTTTAAAAATTAAAATGCAACAGTAAGAAATGACCAAGAAATATTTTTTTTTGACCAAGAAATATTTATAGAACATGATGATACTTTAGGAAATATGAAGTCACATGACAGGTAACTGAGTTGCCCTAGTCAATAAATAAATAAGTCAGTTTATAAATAAACTCAACAAAGTTTTACATTATATGACATTTATTTAAAGTGGTGTTAGTAGTTATTGCTAGGAAAATTTGGATAGTTGACCCTTAGTTTTTAATATAATTCTGGATTTATTATACCATTATTTCTATGGAAAATAAAAACTTGGTTTCTCTTGTATAATTTTGACTTCCAGTAGCTTTTCTGGGAGTGTAACACACTGGAGGAATGAACATTCTTGATATTATTCAAAATTATAATTTATTCCTTAGTAGCTACATAGCCTCTTAAATCATCATGAAATACTATTTTTGGAGGAAATTTGACATTCAAACTATAATTCTGTGATAGTTATAGCAATGTCAACCCAGAGCATTAGAATAAAGCTTCAACTCATGACAAACATATTTCCAGTTCTTGATTCAATTTTACTAATAGCACCACAAAATCATAATTACTAGACCTTAGCTGAAAGACCAAGGAGCATAAGTCAGTCATAGCTATTAAATTTTTGAAAGGCCAAGTTTTCCATACAGCAACATTTGATCTCAAACTTTCTGCCTCTTTCCCCAGTGTTGTCAATTAGCTGAAGGTATAAGGAGAACTATTTCAGATGATATTACTAGAGATGTGCTCTCTATCATCATTTTGATTTAATATCATTTTAGGAGTTCAGCACTATGTAAAAAGATCAAACAAACCCAAGAGAAATAAACAATGGAAGAAACAAAAACATCACTATTTGAAGACAATTGATTATATATCCATAAACATGACCAAGGAATGAGCTAAACTTTTAGACTTACTCCAATAATAAATGGCCAGATAAAATCTAGGATATAGAAAAGCCATTAAGATTCTTGAACATCAACTATTACAAACTAGAAAGACCTAATTTTAAAAAGAGATCCAATTTACAATAGCAATAAAGTATATAAAGAAAAGTAGATTTAATAAGAAGTATTTGGCTATATAAACAAAATAATAAAATTTATTGGGCAATAACATCTAGGAAGAATAAAATATTTTAAAGATGTCAATTCTTAATGTGTTCTTTTAAAATTTAATGCAATCCCAATCAAAATAAAAGTGGAATATATTTTAGGATTTAAAAAGGTGCCATAATATTCACTTAGACAAGCAAAAAGGTGAGAATAACAAAATTTTGTTGAAAAAATACAGAAGTGTAAGTCAGTGAAACAGAAGAGAAACCTCAGAAACAGGCCTCATTTTATATATATAAGGATTAAAAAATAACCAAAACAATGCAAAACAATAGGGAAGATTTAAAAATACATACTTGTGGGAATCATTCATTAGAAATTTAAATTGAATTATTTTAGGTCAAATACTTCATGTGCTTAGTCATTCAGTCCTGTCTGACTCTTTGCAACCCCATGAACTATAGCGTGCCAGGCTTCTCTGTTCATAGGGATTCTCCAGGCAAGAATACTGGAGTGGATTGCCATACTCTCCTCCAGGGGATCTTCCCAACCCATGGATCAAGCCCAGGTCTCCTGCACTGCAGGTGGATTCTTTACCATCTGAGCCACCAGGGAAGCCTCAAATACTTCATACCACCCCCCAAAATATATTTCTGAAGTCTTATGTAACTAAATATCTTTAGACTCAAAATAAGCAAATAAGAGTAAGTGAAAGATCATTAGAAATATAATTTTTTTAATTTGAAGCAAAGAAGAAATTACAAAGGAAGGGTTCATGGTTTCATACTTAATTGAAAAGAAACATCATTTATTCAACTTAAAAATAGGAAAACTGGATATAAATTAGTGACACACATTAATTTTTCAGTCTACTGGAAGTTGTGTGACCTGTTTCATCCTTCGCACCTTGCACAGTGCTGGGCACATAGCAAATGCTCACACTAGTTATTTGTTGAACAAATACTGCAATAATTAACTAAATAGACTTGGATTAATTATATAAGACAAAGAAGTGACCCTAGGGTCCAATTAGGTAGCTGTATCTAAGAATGATGAGTGAAAACTAATTTCTTTGGCCCACATGCAAAAGAACCATGCAGGAGGCTGTCTACTCAATGGTGGGATGGGCAAGTGATGGGAACCGCAGGTGGGCTGTGTAAGTGCTATCAGACCAAATCATGTCACACTATAAGCATCAGCTGTTGGAGGGTAATAGCAGCCAACAGGCCACCCTGGCCAAGGGTCAGTCAGCAAATGAATGGCTCGAGTCAATCAAGAAATCTTGTTCAACCTGGGAGGCCCAGAGATCAGGGTGCTGAATGACAGGGCTTATAAACAAGCAGTCTCAGCTGCTAAACAAAGAGCATGATTGTGTTCTGGGAGCAGAGAGACAGAGGACCACTCTTTTCTTGTCGGTCTTTTTCTAGGATAAATGCTCAATGAATTGAAGCATCTTTAACCACTTAGACTTGATGGTTATTGCGTCTTCCATCTGAGACAATCCTCTGACTAGGGGGTTTTTAACATCAGTGTATGATTGGGTACAATGTATAGCAAGGGATACATTCATTCCAAATCATTTAGTCATTGGGGAGTCTATGCAGTAATATGTTTCTGCATTATTTTTGGTCTATTTGGTGCTGATGGCTCACAGCATTCAGCATATTTTTGCTGAATCAGTAAACAAACTGGGCAGTATTTTGATAAGTCTAAAAAATAATCATTTTGATTTGTCAACATCTTGTCTTCCAACTTGGTGTTGGGACATAGGGAACTGGTCAAATGTTTGCTAAGGATATGAATGTATGTGTTACCATCTTTGTAGCTCTGTCTTCCCAGAGTGATGAAAATAAATATATTAAGAGAAATTAGGAGCGCAGGACTGTACGTCTTCACTGCATGTGCATGCCTGGATCCAGTGTTTCTCTGCTATAGTGATGCCCCTGTATGCCTATCTAAAACAATTGTTCCACTTGTCACCTAGACTGGAGGATAGGATCCTTCAGAACAAGTAGAATTTTTTGTTGTGATTGCTATTATTACTTGACCATCAGACAGGTTACTGACCAGAATGGGCCAGATTACATTGGCAAACCATTCATTTCCTGGATATACCTATAGAAGCTTGGAAAGTACAACGAGGAAAGGAGAGAAGGTTTTGTTTTTTTATTTTGTTTTTTTTAATTTAAGGTTCATTCTTTCATTCAAGGTCAAAACTACCAAATTTGGAGCTATTAGATCATGAAGTATTTGCTGTCTTATAATCCATTCCATTAGGAGAGCAGATTTTAAAAAAAACAAAAAAAAATCTATTTGTGAAGTAGTTGGTAATGATAGGCACAGTGCAAAGCTCGTACAAAGTAGATATTTCTACATAGTGGCAGGATGGAAGGAACTGATATGTCAAATATTTTAAAGTCCATGATCAAATTGGAATAATATCAAAAGTGATTGTAATCTGAAGCAGTAGAATTCAATTTTCCTTGCATTATGGAGATTTCTCTGAGCAGACCCAGGTTAAATGACTGCTCTGAGGTTGATGACACACCGATTCCTAGCGCCAACAATGACTTCAGCCTGATGGCAACCTTTACAAATTGCTTCCTGTAAATTCTTTGTGAGAATAACAAGCAATTCATTTTGTTTGAGAGTGATTTTTAGCTAAGGGACTCCACCCAACAGTCTGGATTTAATAAAACAGAAAACACTTAGGTATTACAAACATCTTTTTTGAGATGCAAGTTCCCCACATAAGGTTTTATAAAAACAAAGCACTTTCATTTTCTGTTCAGCGAAAGAGTCAGATTCCTAAGAATGGCCAATGACTGTAGTTTATCTGGTGAGTTGGTGGGGAAGAGTGGAAAGAGAGAGAAGGCCATGGAAGAGTCATTTGTGTTTGCATATGCATGTAGGATATTTAGGGTAATATTTACAAAAGACTTTAAAGCTATGGCCAGTGACTTGATAACTCAATCATTTATCCATTCATTTATTCAGCACTCAGTATACTAAGTACCAGGCACTGTTGTAAGCTATGGGGACATCAGATTTGAACAAGACAGACAATACTTTCGCTGTCACAGAACTCATTCTGGTGAGAGTAGATGGATCATAAGCCAACCACTATGCAAAGAAAAATCTCTTTAAAGAGGACTCTGGATTTAAAAGGCAAGGTAGAGGAATTATCTGCTTACAGAGATTAGGTAACTGGGAACATTTATGTCTCTGTGACTGGTAGTAGATAAAATCATACTAGTAAATATTTAAGCTTGGCATTGCTCAAATATCATACATAATTTATGACCTAGTTCCTGAACTCCAAAAGCTTATAATTCCAACGTGCAAGGTGTTCCAGCACATCATGCAGGCAGAGAGGGAAGGAAGAACAACCAAATATTTTGTATACCATGTGAATCAGAGCTGAATCAATGCCTTCAAGGTTATAATAGGGCTGAAAGAGGTTTAGAATCCTTGAACCTTTAGGAATTCAAATAGGAATAAGAGTTCTTTGACATTGTATGTCCTTTCCTATTTTGTTAAAATAAAAAAAAAAAATTTTAATGAAATCATTCACATAACAGAGAAACTGTGTGTGTGTTAGAAAGAATGACCAATCCACTTGGCTCATTCCAATGAACCTACTATGATTAAAGGAGGTAGAAACACAAAATCTGACAGCTTTTAAAAAATAACTGTAAAAAAGGGCCTTGGACCTTATGAGGGTAAAACCATAAGACTTATTTGAAATAACACCTTTGAAACTTCTCTGATTTTCATTCCCGCTTACTTGTTTTTTCAACTTTTTTCTTTTCATTATTCTTTGCTAACCACAATCATCAATCAGGGCTTAGGATTGTCTTCATCTACAGGTATACTGGCCTCAGAGTTCATGAAATCAAAATCACCTTATGCTTCTGGTACTCTTGTGGATTCCCTCATAACTATGCCACTCACCTCCTCAGTCTGGGAGAAGAAATAACTTTCTTAAGAACAACCCTTCCAATATCCCCAATCACAGTTGCTTGCTCTTGTTCAAAACTGAGCCTTTCAAGTCTTTCCTCCTTCCTCTTGTAAGAACACGTATTCATCTAACAAACACATATTGAACACCCACCCTATGGCATTATTTCGGGCCACTGGGGCATACAAAGATGTTGAAAATATATGGTTGCTGCCTTTATAGCGCTTAGGGTTAAGAGAGGGGCCAAGCCCACAGACAGCTATAAAACAAGGTGGAAAAAGGGCAGACACCACAAGAGAGAGACGAGTGAAGTACCATGAACTCTGAGGAAGTTTCTGGTTGGGGGCCTCAGGATGGCAGCACTGAAGCAAAACTTCAGGGGACTGGTAGGATCGCAGCAGATCAGGAAGAGATGAGCAGACAAAAATTTATCTTTTTTATTTATACATTTTCTCTTAGTACGCTATACCATCCTTCCACCTTTATTTATATTCTTCAAATGAGGCTTTCCCAATAAAATCATCTTTTTTTTCAATCTCACAAACCTCTCTTCCTTATTTTCTTCCATTAATATTACTTTAAATTTTTAATAAGTTTGCTTTTAATTGGGTATTTAATCAACTTTACAATGAAAGTTTGGAGAAGAAAATGGCAACCCACTCCAGTACTCTTGCCTAAGGAATCCCATGGACAAGGAGCCTGGCGGGCTATAGTCCATGGAATCACAAAGAGTCAGACACAACTGAGCAACAACAGTGAAAGTTAAATAGAAATATCTAAGTACTAAGAGCAACATGAATGTACCAAAAAACTCCTCAAATTTCCATGCTTTCATAAACCCTGAAGACTTTTCCCATTCTCCTGCTTGCACAAAAACAAACGTGTGTAACTGTTAGGGCCTGTTATTTATCATTCTGAATTATACTTTATCTCATCTGCTATTGTTTTCTATAATCCTTTATCCATTTTTATATGTCTCTCATTTTTATCATTCCTTCCAGCAATGTCACATTTTACTGTATGAATGTATCATGTCTGCTGCCTTCTATAGGTATGTATGTGGGCTTTTTCTAGTTTTTAGATATGCTAATAATTGCTTCTGTACACATTTATATGCCTTTTCTTTCCTTTGTATTATCTCTCTGGTATATGTTACATTTTCCAAAGTTAAATAAATTAATATATAACATGTGGCTCAAGGTATGAGGACTGGCAAACTTGTTGTGTTTGGATTCTGGCTCTATCACTTATCTGTGTGAACTCAGATAAACTTCTTAACCTCTCCGAGGCAGTTTCCTCATCTAAGAAACAAGCATAATAATATTATCCACCTCATATTTTTAGTATGAAAATTACATGAGGTAATATATATGTTAAGCCTTAGAACTGTGATTAACACACTGTAAGTGTCCAATTGTTAGCTCTTGTTATCTATGGTTCTTAGCATATTATATGTTGTATTCTAAAACTTGATAAGCACTCATATCCTTTTCACCTACTCAAATTACTATAACTTGGACAAAATGTCTGATCATTTCTATTAATCATGGAATTATAAGCTTAGGACTGTACAGAATGTGAAAAGTTTAGTCCCTGATTCATGTCATGTGTAGAGGCTTCTCAGGTGGCTCAGCGGTAAACAGTTTGCAATGCAGGAAATATGGTTTCACCCTGGAAGAGGCGATGGCAACCTACTCCAGTATTCTTGCCTGGAAAATTCCAAGGGGCTTCCTTGATGGCTCAGCAGGTAAAGAATCTGCCTGCAATACAGGAGATGCAGGAGATGTCGGTTCGATCCCTGGGTTGGGAAGATCCCCTGGAGGAGGAAATGGCAACCCGCTCCAGTATTCTTGCCCAGAGAATTCCATGGACAGAGGAGCCTGGTGGGCTACAGTCCATGGGTGGCAATAAGTTATGCATGACTGAGCATGCACACATATATACATCATGTTGTGTATCTAAGATGCTTTCCAGAAAAAGAGCATCAGCTTACAGAATCATCAAATGTACCCAAACTTTCATGTTCATGTATTGTTACTCTTATTTTACTGATACAAAACCCCTACTTTACATTTATTTACACTTTGTATTTTTTCATTATAATAAATGGAGCCCTTGGTTTCAAGTGAAAATCCTCAACCTTTTACAGGAAGAAAAGGTGGGAGTATGGTTCAGTTTAATTCAGTTGCTCAGTCATATCTGACTCTTTGTGACCCCATGGACTGCAGCACGCCAGGCTCCCCTGTCCATCACCAATTACTGGAGCTCGCTCAAACTCATGTCCATTGAGTTGCTAATGCCATCCAACCATCTCATCCTCTGTCATCCTTCTCCTCATGCCTTCAATCTTTCCCAGCGTCAGGGTCTTTTCCAATGAAAAGGGAATATGGCTAGGGGCTTATTTCCTCCCTCAGACTCTGGTCTCTGCTTTTCTCAACCTGGCTTCCTTCACATATTTGGAAACCTAGCCACCAGAAGTTCACATGATTCATATTGATGGTGAAAGCATGTGCTTACCAACTTTATATTTCCAGGGAAGGAGTCTTATTGGCCTGACTTGGGTCAGTCTCTATTAAACCAATCAACTGCGGCCAGGGAATTAGGTGCTATAACTGGTGGTCCCTATCAGAGCCATTTATCTGGAGTGGAAGGAAGAGCTTTAACCCAAAGACAGGGACTCTGATCAGATAGAATGATAGATTCCACCAAATGGAGTTATTAGAGGAGCCTGATATATTTCACATCTGTTTACTGTTCTTGTGTGAATCTCCTCTTCTTGTGTTTTTTGATCATTTGTCAAATATATTGATCAAATATTTTGATCATTTGTCAAAATATATTTTCCTTATAAATTTATACATGTTCCTAATACCTTTATAAATACAACTGTGCAACTATTTTAAAGAGTTAGGATGGCATCAGCAAAAATTGAAAAACTACTCTGTTCAAGGAGTTGTTCTCAGTGTATGAAAAGTTCAGAGAATCCATCACTATAGAGAATTCAGTTTCCAATGGGGTTGAACAATATAAATAAAAAATGAAACAACAAAAAGCTATACAATAGTGGCTCCTCAATCGTGGAGACTATATTCTTAAGAACTTTGAGACAGAAGGACTTAGGTTTCAAGAACTTAAGTCCTTACGGTAGAAACCATATTAGGGCAAATATTTGGAGTAGACCTATGAAAATCATTAGAAAATGTTTTCTTGTACTAAAATAAACATAACTTATATACATCTTACCTTAGTAATAATGACTACCATATAGATATTCAACATTCTACCATTTCATACTCATTTTCATTTTCAGCACCTTCTGCATTTTCAATAAGATATTTGTAAGTCATTTTGCAGAATTGCTAAAAAAATATCCATAGAGAGAATTCTTTCTGGAGCTGGTCCTCTTCTGAAGGCCCAAGGTCTTTCTTATTTTGTGATTTGGTGGTCTCTAACAGACACACTGTTGCCTTGTCCACAGAGCTCACATGCCAAGAGCTTTCTACTGTAAATATCTGCGACTCCACCGGAAGGCTTTTTCCAGTTGCAGGCCCAGACATGGCCAGGGGCAGGCTGGAAAGACTGGGGACTTAATGCTTACTGGGGCAAAAGAGATTTGGTTGGAAAAGCACCAGTTCCTCAGGTGGAACAACTCAGGTGGGGCTGCACAGTGTCCCAAGGTCTCTAAAGGAACTGGGCCCCCACTAACCACAGCAGCAATATGTTCATGAACATTTTGTATTGACTTCCTAAAATAACATCTGAGCAAGCTATTTGCATTAAAATTGACATTTTAGGGCCTGTTTGGGGAAGAACCAAGCCTAACATGAAATTTGACTTCATCTCCTAGACTCTGCCTCCTAAATACCTGGATCCCTGGAACAATACACAGCAATGTTGGAGGCTTGAGATGGAAAGACCTTTGAGAATTGATCTCCCACAATACCGAGTTTTGCAGCCCTGCATTTGACTATGGTAACTTCATGTCAGCACATGCATTTCTCCCCTTGTACTCCTGAAGAAAACCACAGGAGGTACTTCCAAAGCCTGGGATTATTACTGCTTATTTTCCCTGGTCTGCCTCAGTCTTCATTTCAAAAATCATTACTTTGTCTCTGCTTTAGTTTCTTTTCAAGTTTCAACCTCTACCTCTCTCTTTCACCAACTACCCATGGAAGGAACAATCTGTAATTTACATATACCAGGACTAAAATTATCTATAGTCTCTGATAAAATATATATCTGTATATACTGAATAAGAATTATACCAATTGAACATCAACTGCATATCAATAACTTTATTAAAAGGTCAATATAAAAAAGAATTATGTCTAAGAGAATGTTATGGTTAGGGAATTTAAATTGGTGTATCATCCTCACACCAGTCAGAATGGCCATCATTAAAAAGTTTACAAATAACAAATGCTGGAGAGGGTGTGGAGAAAAGGGAACTGTACAACACTGTTGGTGGGAATGTAAATTGGTACAACCGCTATGGAGAATAGTATGGAGTTTCCTAAAAAAACTAAAAAGAGAGTTGCCATATGATCCAGCAATCCCACTTCTGGGCATATATCCAGAAAAAACTGTACTTCAGAAAGATGCATGCATGCTATCCAGAGAAAACCATACTTCAGAAAGATGCATGTATGCACCTCAATGTTCAGAGCAGCACTATTCACGATAGTTAAGACATGGAAATAACCTAAATGTCCACCAACATTTAGAACGGATATATTATCCAGGAATGGATAAAGAAGATGTGGTACACGTATACAATGGAATACTACTCAGCCATAAAAAGGAATGAAATAATGCCATTTATAGCAACATGGATAAATGTAGAGATTACCATACTAAGTGAAGTTAAGTCAGCAAGAGAAAGACAAATACCATATGATACCACTTAAATGTGGAATCTAAAATATGACACAAATGAACTTATCTGTGAAACAGACTCACAGAGAAGAGACTTGTGGTTGCCAAGGGAAAGGAGGGTGGGGAAGAAATGGATCAGGAGTGTGGGATTAACAGAGGCAAACTATTATATATAGATGGATAAACAACAAGGTCCTACTATATAGCACAGTGAACTAAATTCAGTATCTTATAATAACATATAATGAAAAGGAATCTGAAAAAGAATGTATAATATATATATGTATATATATACACACACACACACAGCACTTTGCTACACAGAGGAAATTAACACATTATAAATCAACTATACTTCAATAAAATAAATTTTTAAAACATGGTACATTGAAAAATAACCAGAAATACAACCTGAGTAATCATGAAAGGGTTCAGAGAGAAGGCTGGGATGCTGATCTAGCCCTGTCACCCATTTTATACATGAAGACACTAAAATCTAAGGGATTAAGTGATTGATTCAGGGGTTCTATAGTTTACGAGTGGTAAGATGCCCTCCCACCCACCCCCGCCACTTTCTACCTCTCAATTCCCTCTGCACTCTGACCCATGTTGTTCTCTCCCTATTCGTCCAGGGGTAGCCTTACCTTTGTCTGTGCCTTTTGTTGGCTTTGAAATTTGCCATGAGGATAAACGAGTCCCGGAAAAGGATGAGAACAAATAGCATATTCTCCTAAGCACGCTCCACACTACCCGGTGTCAGTTGTCCAAAGAGGGTTTTGATACGGGTTGAACATTTTGTTTTGTTTTAAATCTTGGAAAAAATTCTAGTTGCATGGAATTTTTTCTCCAGAATTAATCATGAGTAGCATACTCTTTAGCCTTGTTCTTTGGGGAAGCAGAAAACAAAATAGCCATTGTAGGCCCCCTTTGTTTAAAACCAGAGACGAATGACGCTGTTCACCCCTCCCACTGTGCAGACTTTGGGTATCGGTCTCTCTGGAGAGCGCTGAGTACCCTGGGTGCTGAGTAAGCCCTTCCTCAACCCAAACTTGGTTCCAAGGAGACAATTCCTCTGACTGTTTGTTCTTGAGCTTAGTCGTATCAAATATTCTCAACAAGTTCTTCCAATCTGTTTTTAGAATGAAAATAAAAGACCAGCACATTCCTTTTATGTTTGTGCAAATGAAGCAGAGGCAAGAAGCTGGGGAAACTCTAGCAAAAGACTTCAGTTGTATAACTTAAGTGATTCCCTAATGAAGTCCTGAAAGATGAATTAAAATAATAGATTTACTTTGTTTTGCATTTCAAGATTATTTTTCTGGTATTTTCTACAGGTTGTGGAATCAATATTCTAAGAACCAGTCTGTCTTTGTCAACCTCCAGTAATAGTGACTCAGACATAATGTTGGGATCCACTAAAATGCAACTTTCTCTTCACAGAGTATGCTTTGTTTTAGAGGGGTCATCATTAGCTCACTTACTGTTCACTGTGGAACATGTTATTCACCACAAAATCATCTAATTAAAAAGATAATTTCCCATAATGTGAGATTTCAGGCAACTCAACATCAGCTGAGGGATTCTGTGACAGTACTATTATGCACACTGCACTGCACCGATTCATGTTTGACTCAGATTTAATTGGGCATGTCTCAACTACAGAAAACACTCTGTTTCTGTCTGCAAAGATTTTTAGGACCTGGAGTTTGTACTGCCTGCAGGGCATGGATGCATGGTACCTACCCTGCCTCAAAACTTGCTTTTTACCTAGTATATGGGTGCTTAACTAAAAAGTGAAAGTAATCTCTATTCCATTTCCCTCTCCCTGAGATTGCCTCTCCACCAGGATCCCTGCTGTTTCTCTTGCAAGAGGATCACTGTAGAAAAATATCTGAGCCTCTAGAAACTTAGGGGTTACCTAAAGGAGAAGAGGGAAGGAATTATATGAAGCAGGAACAGCTGGGGGGAGCTGTTTTCAGGAGCAAAAGCCAGTCAGGGATGGGCCTTCACTTTGGTAAACACCCCTTGAAAACAAACAAATAACAAATATAAAAACGAGAAGGGAGAAAAAAAACTTCTAGGAAAGTACAGTGATCATCTGTTATTCTTATCTTAGTATGGTTAGGTTCAGCCAGCTTGCTTTCCTGCTTATAAACCAGCTGCACCAAGAAGATGGAATTTGTTTGCTGGGGAAAGGAAAGTAGATAATTCTGGAACACGGCACTCTTCTGGAAGTGGGTCATGGGTGTGTGTGGATACCATGAGGGCAAAAGACACTCCAGGAGAGGGAGAAAGAAGGGAGAGAAATGCCCAGAACAAACATCACTGATTTCAGTCTGTGGCCTAAGCAGGGAGTTCATTCTTTTCCTCTCTTCTTTCTCCTTTATCTCCTTCTCTTCCTCATGTTCTCCTTTCTCCTCCCATCTGAGATTTGAGCCAGTAGCCCTTGCTCCCAGGAGCAAGAATGTAAACCAACATTATTAGTAGGAGAATTTAGCAGCACTATTCATTAAGTTGGCTTTTCTGAGAGTATGCTATGAACCTGATTGCTATAGTAACTCATTATCATAATAATATTATTAATGCCTAACAATAAATCATTATAATAACTATTACTATCATTCTCTTCCTCCTCCTCATTATCAAGGCTTCTTTGGGGAATTTTGTGCCAAGTTTCAAATTTTAAACACTGCAGCTCCCAGGATGTACAATGAGAAAATTCAAGGATTGTGGGCAAACAGGCAGGGTGCTGCGTATAGATGTTAAGCTGGGCCCTGAACCTCAGGGTCAGGCCAAGAAGGGAGTGGAGTTGAAATCTGGTGTGTGCTCTGCTCTCCAGGCTGAACAACTTGGCTCATAGCAGCATCTGCAAGGAAGATGGCACCTCTTTTCTCAACTGAACACAGTCTATGGGCTGGCTATGGCCCTGAGCCTAGGACAGGTCTAGCGCTGTCACCAGAGCCAGGAAAACCATGCACAGGAGATGCTAAGCCTCTCTAGGGGAGTTTCAAAACCATAATTTGGGGCTGTTAAGGCCAAGCATTTGGGGGAATGGTAAGAAGGAAATGCACAATGAAGTGTTTAGGTTCAGGACTGTGACTTCCTTTCTTGCCACTCTCAGGCAATTTTCACTACCTCATCTTCATCTCTGGTGTCTTCAAGGTACTGCTCAGCTTGTGCCATTAATACTTTTCCTTAGATTTTTAGAAAGTTAAGTTCAGTCATATGGTGGGTCCCATCTGTACTGAATGGGCTTCCCAAGTAGCACTCGCGGTAAAGAACCCACCTGCCAATGCAGGAGATGTAAGAGATACGGGTTTGATCCCTGGGTCGGGAAGATCCTCTGGAGGACGGCATGGCAACCCACTCCAGTATTCTTGCCTGGAGAACCCCATGGACAGAGGAGCCTGGCAGGCTACAGTCCATGGGGTCACACACAGACGAACACAACTGAAGCAACTTAGCATGTATGCACACATCTGTGTTGAATAAGCTTTTAGAATTTCCTGTTTATCTCCACATACCTCTTTCATATTCTTATCTTTAACGACTAAAGCAAAATTTGGTCCTTTAACCAGTAATCAGATTTGCTTGATTCCTGATTTGGCCTGAGACATCTTTAAGTAAAGCTTATTAGAAAGTGAGTTAGAGTGTGGCTCATGAGTCTGGAGGCTGCGAAGGATGTTTCAGCTGCTGCAGAGAGACAAGCAGGCTTTGTTTGCACTGAACCACAGCAGTGTCTCATGCTCTTCCTTGCTCTCTGTTCAGCACTTCATCTTTATCTGCTCTTGAACAAAGCATGGCCTGTGCAGGCAGTCTGCGGCAAGCATAGCGATTCAGCCTATCCTCCCAGAGGGTGGCAGCAGTGAAGAATGTCTAAATATTTATTCCAGATATCATCCATCCTATAGTCCTCCACATCCAAAAATTTTCCAGTTTAAAATATCTTTGACCCTGAAATTCAGAAGACTTATGCAATAAAACAGCAAGAGACTTCATTTTGGGGGGCTCCAAAATCACTGCAGATAGTAACTGCAGCCATGAAATTAAAAGATGCTTGCTCCTTGGAAGAAAAGCTATGACCATCCTAGACAGCATATTAAAAAGCAGAGACATTACTTTGCTAACAAAGGTCCATCTAGTCAAAGCTATGGTTTTTCCAGGAGTCATGTATAAATATGAGTTGAACCATAAAGAAGGCTGAGTGCCAAAGAATTGATGCTTTTGAACTGTGGTTTTGGACAAAACTCTTGAGAGTCTCTTGGGCTGCAAGGAGATCCAACCAGCCCATCCTAAAGGAAATCAGTCCTGTTTCACTGGAAGAACTGATGCTGAAGCAGAAACTCCAATCCTTTGGCCACCCGATGCAAAGAACTGACTCCTTGGAAAAGACCCTGATGCTGGGAAAGATTGAAGGAGGGAGGAGAAGGGGACGACAGAGGATGAGATGGTTGGATGGCATCACCGACTCAATGGACATGAGTTTGAGCAAGCTCCGGGAGTTGGTGATGGACAGGGAAGCCTGGTGTGCTACAGTCCATGTGGTCGCAAAGAGTCAGACACGACTGAGTGGCTGAACTGATGCAATAAGAGACCAGGCAAATGAACTCAACTGTCACAATCACAGCCAGGCTGATGCAGATCACACAGCTGGCCCTCTTTGGAATAGCACTGAGAAGGAAGACTGCTTAGAGCAAGATTGTCACATATGACTGCACAGTGGTGAGGGTCCCCTGTGGAGTAGATGACTATGAATGGAGGTGCAGTAGGCAGAAGCAACAAACAGTCCCAAAGTCTCAGTGGCTCAACCCAACAAAAGTTCTTTGCTTGTGCCAAATGTCCAGTATGGGTCAGCAGTGGGATCCAGGCTGAGCTACTTCAACCCAACATGTGCTTCTACAATGTCCTCAGCAGGAAGAAGAAACTAATGAATCATGCAACTGGCCCTTAAAGCTTCTGAGTGAAAGTAACACATGTCACTTATACTTTTATTTCGTTGGCCAAAGCAAGTCATGTGTACACATCTAATTACGAAGGAAGCAAAGAAGTACAATCTACCACATATCCAGAAGAAGAATGGCATGGGAATACTTGGAACCATCTTAATGACTATCATCATGGTCCCATTTGGAAGGGCTCAGTGCCACCTTTGTGTTCTAGTAGCTCTCAACTGAGATCAAGAAAAATGATTTTCACATTTGTAAGTCTGATAACCACCTCCTAACTCAAGCACTTTGTTTCTAGACATGGGTCTTATGGACAATTATCTAGAAAGAAAAGCAGTAACTAACTCTTCCAGCAGGTTCACTATATTTTTATCTAGAAAACAAAGAATTATGGGGCTTCCCTGGTGGCTCAGTGGTAAAGAATACACCGGTCAATGGAAGAGACATGGGATCGATTCCTGGTCCAGGACAATCCCACATGCCACGGAGCAACTAAGCTCATTGTGGCACAACTGTTGAGCCTGTGCTCTGGAACCTGGGAGCCGCAAATATTGAAGCCCTTGTGCCCTAGAGTCTGTGCTCCACAACAAGAGAAGCCACTGTAGTGAGAAGCCCGTGCTCCACAACAACAGAGTGGGGCCCCACTCTTTGCAACTAGAGAAAAAAGCTGGCACAGCAACAAAGACCAAGCACAGCCAAAACTAAATCAACAAATAAATATTTAAAAATCCAGGTACATTTTTAAAAACTAAAGAATTCAATAAACACAGACACCATTATTGAGAAATAACATAATGGGGAGACTGATTCTCAGACACTTCAGAAATAAAACATGCCTCCAGGTAGTGGACACTAATTAATTGCTTCCCTGATGGCTCAGATGGCAAAGAATCTGCCTATAATAGGGGAGACTCCGGTTTGATCCCTGGGTTGGGAAGATCCTCTGGAGAAGGAAATGGCTTGCCACTTCAGTACTCTTGCTTGAAGAATTCCATGGATAGAGGAGCCTGGCAGGCTACAGTCCATGGTTTCACAAAGAGTCAGACTCGACTGAGCAACTAACACTTTCTTTCTGAGCAGACACTAAATGTCTGAAGGACCTCCTCCTTCTGAGGACTGCCCCTCCATCCCACATTCAGGTCACATACTAAAGATGGTGGGAATCTGGCATCCATTCTGTACAACATGATCCTCCCACAAGACAGAGCATAGTGGATCAGAGTGGACATCTGACCAAAGCTGGACCGGAGTCTCTTCCCTAGAAATTTGGTGTTTGGTCTAATATAACACTATCAGGAAACAAGGACTTTGACTAATTGGTCTGGGTTATCTGTTGATTAGAGAGATAACTGAGACTGTTAGTGCTAACTATCCATGTGATACTTTCCATTTTCCAGTTCCCCTTGCAGTTAGATGTGGGCCATGGGACTAAGTTCTGGTTAATGGGAAATGGACAGAAGCAATACAAGCCATTTTGGGAGCTTTGCTATTGAAAACAATCTTCATATCACTCCACTCCATTTTCCTACCACAGTGACCTTGGAGGCTACATATTCCAGATGATGCATAGAAAATCATGACATGAGTGAGGGAAAAATAAAAATCTTTGTGGCTTAGGATTTATTTCTTGCTTCAGCAAAGCCTAGACTATCCTGACTAACACAGAACCAATAAAGGAGTGACCTCATTCTGCCAGGAAGCAAAGAAACGTTGATCTGTAAAGCAGGAGAAAAAGGATATATGTACACATGCAGAGGGAAGCAGAGCTGAGAAAGAGTCACTAGGTCCTTCCAATCCCTGGTTCCAATCCCTTCATGAAGGTAAATCACAGTTTTATCCTTGGCTTCTATGATCCCTTGTATCCTTATTACAGTAAATTTCCTGCTTTTACTATGCTTCTATCAAAGAATTTCTGCCCTTTGCAACCAAAAAAGAAAGTTATAACTAATACCTGTCATATCTCAGTGCTTCAGTTCATGCTTTACTCATTCCACCATGAAAATAACTAAGAAGTTAATAGGTATGGTTCTGACTTAGATTTCCAATTCTTTCATGCCAGAAATGGCAAGAACTACAGCATTTAGTCTTGTCCAGATATAATCCATAGCAGTCAATCCTTAAGACACGACTTCCAAACTAAGGATCTTGTTTATCGATCCAAAATTTAAATAATGGTGGGCAATCTCTTCAGTTTTATTGGTTACAAATGACCAGCTGACAAGTTGCTCAACTTCTGCAATTAGAGCAAAATTCTAGAGCGATCAAGAAAGGGTTGCTTGTTCAAGATGAACAGTTAAGGAATTGACTGGCTCTTCAGAACCTGTGCCAACTTCCTTTCTGCAGGTGGGCTGGATAGTGGATACCTTTTATGAAAGGAAAACCATCTTCTTAGGAAGAAAAACTCTTTCTCTGCCATGAACAAGCTGAATGCAATCATAGAAACTGCAGACAAAAGAGCTTTTGATGACAGATATTGTTGATGCCTGATGCCTTCAAAGGCATTCCAGGAAAGGTGAAGGAATAATTATGACTAACAATAGCTCATGCTTCTTCCAGGATGTTACTCACTGGACCAATGGATCACTTGAGAAATGTGTCAGTGAGTCAAGCTCAGTTTGGCCAAAAAGATCCCAGGTCTCCAGGATCTTTACATTGAACTGAGTAAACCCCAAGTGAATATGTAGTAGGGGAAAAGTAAAGGCGGAAGAGTTTGATGGTTAGAAAAAACAGAATATGCTCCTTCAGTCTTCCCATCCATCATCTCACCCCATACATCTAAGCAAAATGAAATTATCAAAGCCAGTGAAAAAAATCTCGAGCATACCCTTCAGAATGATAAAGGATTCAGATGAAGGAGAGGAGGAAACACCAGTAGGAAGTCTAATAACTCACCAAATATCTGAAACATGAGTCTATAATTTTATATTGCAAGTTATTCAATAATAATGGTGACAAACAAAAAGGAGGTTGGACTGAATGGTGTACAGTATAGCTCAAGGGCCAAATGTGGCATTGATTAAATTTATCCTATGATAATGGCACTAACATTCACTGTTTCATTTCTTACTGTATCATGCATTCAGAAGAATTCATTAAAATACAGACAGTTTAAAGAAGAATAAAAACCCAATACCTATGTACCCACCACCTAGCCTGGTTTAAAATGCAGTAAGTGCCCTACATATGAACCTTCAAGTTGTGAACTTTCAAAGATGCAAATGTGCATTCCATCAACATCAGGCGTGAATGAAATTACAGCTTGCCTTCTGTCTCCTGTTGCTGAGGATCCTTCAGCTCTACCATCTCTCACCTCTTCTCCCTCCTCCAGTCAGTTAACTCTTCTTGCCTGTTCACTTGATGCTGGCCCGTATGTCAGCTGTTATATTATACTATTGTACTTTTCAATGTACCATATTGTAAGATTTAAAATGTTTTAGTTTTTGTTTTTTTGTGTATTATTTGTGTGAAAAGTATTATAAACCTATTACAGCACAGTACTATATAGCCGATTGTGTTAGTTGGGTACCTAGGCTAACTTTATCGGACTTAACGAACAAACTGGACTTATAAATGTGCTCTCAGAATAGAACTCGTACATATGTAGGGGACTTACTGTATACAGGAGAATTGTGCAGGTTATATGCAAATACTACACCATTTTATATAAGGAATTTGAGCATCTGAGGGTTATGGTGTCCACAGGGGTCCAGTCCAATCCCTGGCTGATGCTCAGTATGAATGTATATATGCATTCAATCCACCATCTAAACTCAGAACACCACAAGCTTTCTTTAAGCAGCCTTTAAAGAACTTGCTGTCACTTGTTTTTACTGACTCTGATGTACTGATGATGGAGCTGGTGCATTAGCATGGCATTGACAGCTATCTTCAAATCTAAGCATGTGACTTCCCTGGTGGTGCAGTAGATGAAAATCCACCTGCCGATGCAGGGGACATGTGTTGATCCCTGATCCTGGACAAGTCCATGTGCCACAGAGCAACTGAGCTTGTGCACTACAATTACTGAACCCATGTGCCTAGAGCCCATGCTCTGCAACATGAGAAGTCACTGCAGTGAGAAGCTAGAGCACTGCAAGAGTAGCCCCTGTGCTCACAACCGTTAGAGAAAACCCACGCAAAGCAACAAAGACACAGTGCAGCCAAAAATAAATAAATGAAAAATTTTAAAAATCTAAGCATGGCTTCTGCTGGTGGCTTGATGTGGGAAACAGCCATAGGATTTTCTGCTCAGTAATCCTTCCTCTTCTCCAGCAGGCCCCCAGCTCTGCCACCTCAGGAACTGACATATTCTTACATGATCTCACATGAATACTAGAGCTGATTGACTTAAGGAAAGCCATTACCCAAGTTGGGCCAATGACGCTCTTCTCTGGGATTCTTGGATATCAGCCAGAGAAAACATCACTGGTGGCAAGTTCTAAGATATAAATTCCTCCCCTCCTGCTACCCAGGTTTTGTTATAGGTCAAGTTTACCTGCATCATTCTTTCTTAAAGATCTGTTATTTCTTAGAGGGTTCCTCGGGATTCTCTCTCCCCACATAAGAATAGATATTCAATCCAACCTGTTCATCAGACATCTAAATTCTAGCTTTTAAGTTTAGATTACAGCTAGGAAATCTCTTCCCACTATATCCATTGTCTCATATCCATAGACTCCTTCAGAAATACTTAACAAAAACAATTTGACTTTTCTACCAGTCCTGGCCAGAGACCTGATATATATCAAGGCTAAGGTGACAGAGGGGGCCTTTTATGAAGCAACTCAAGCATATACATAAAGGGACATACTAAAATGAGGTTACTCTGAACACTGTGGAAATTAAATTTCTTTGCTTTCCACCATTGCAATTCAAAGGCCCTTCCTCCTGCACACCCTCACATAACTCCATACCTCCAGCATGGAACAGGATCCCAACGAAGAAATGAAACTCCAGAAGAGAGGAGATTAGTTAGGAGCAAGTGGGTGTTCAGAGCTCTCATCTTCTATAATGCTGATGATTTAGGAGACAGCACAGTTTTTTCCCACAAAGGAAGTAGTGTTTAAAAGTGTTTTAATATCAAAATGCAAATTTCACCAGTGATTAAAAAAATTTTCCCTTGGGAAACTCTTGTGAAGTAGAAAAGGTATGACTTTGTATCCAAACAGTTTTGAAACCTATATTCAAATACTGTGACTTGGGCAAATTATTTAATCTCTCTTGCCTCTGTTTCTTCACATGAGAAACAAGGATTAAAGGCATGGGGATTTTAAAAGATAGTTTAAAGGGGGCCTGACATGTGGTTGTGCTCTATAAATGTATTATACAGTCTTTCTTGTTTTTCTCATCTGCTACCAAGGGTACTAAGATACTAGAGCTTGTCCTATATACTAAATATGCCCAAGAGTATTAAAGGAGGAAACATCAGCAAAGGCAAAAAAGATTCACCAGAGGGGAATCTTTGAGAAGGGGATGCCTTATAGATTTATATTTGAAAAGGGAAAAGTAACTAATAAGCCCTGTATTTGTCAGGCATGGTAGAGGGAGGTTTAATCTGGATTTTTTTTTTTTCTCTCAGCATGTTTATAATATTAACCACCAAGCCCCTGATCCCAATGCATTAAAAAAAACAATACAGAAATAACACCAATATTAGTTTGGTAACACTTTTTGAGTCACTTGATCCCTTTGACACTTTTTCCCAGAAAACTCACGTGTGTATTTATATTCACACAACTCCACATTGGGGTAGTCTCTGCACCCTCTGAAATAATGAACTCTGACCTACATAAGTACTTTGACTTCACTGTGCTCCTTCCCCTCCTCAGCACCCCACATCACTTGCTGCCAAGTAGAGTCTGGCAAGCGGCACTGGGCTGGCGGAAGGCTGGATGTTAGCAGGACACGTGGAGTGGAGTCAGTGGTGGCAATAGGGTGGAGGTGCAGGGCAGTGTGCCCTCCGCTGTGCCAGAAGAGCGGCAGCAGCAGAGAGACGAGCCGAAGCAGAGAGAATGGCAGCAGCAGAAATCCCAGGTCTCGGGGAACCCTCACGAGGCGTGGGCAGTGCCTCCTGGCAGGATGGGAGAGGAGAGAGGGCAGGGTGAACCGCGCCCTTCTGGAGAACTGAGAGAAGGCAGTCACTGTAAGTCCCAAGCTCGGGGACAAGAGTTTGCACTAGAATCTGGGTGATTTTCTTCCTCCTTGGTGAGAAGGGCCCTACCATGCCCAGTCTAGGGGTGTCTTGTCTAGGGGTTAGCAGGGACAGAAAAGTAGATGAGACCCCTCGTATTTGTCAGACATGATGGAGGGAAGTTAAATATGGGCTTTATTTTAAACCAGGAAGTCTCTGACCACATGCATTTGAAATACAACCCCCACAAAACACCAATATTAATTTAGTAACATTCTTGGAGTCAGTGATTTCTTTGCCAAGCTGCTCCATGGTGGACAGGACCTGCAAAGCTAGTGGACCTACTGCAGGTGGTGGGACCATTCTTAACCAAGTGACCTGGAATTACTGCAAACTGAGCTTTCCAGGTGGTGCTAGTAGTAAAGAACCGGCCAATGCAGGACACATACGAGAAGCAGTTCGACCCCTGGTTGGAGACGATCCCTAGGAGGAGAGCATGGCAACCCACTCCCACTTATTCTAGCCTGGAGAATCCCATGGACAGAGGAGCCTGGCAGGGGCTACAACCCATAGGGTCGCAAAGAGTTGGATATGACTGCAGGGAGGGAAGCACGTGCACCCGCAGAGTGGGGCAGACTGGCACCCCTCAGAAGCCTTTGAGGTTAGGTTAGAGGGCTTTGAGGGTAGGTTAAGGTAGGTTAGATGCCTCCTGGGGTCAGGAGCTGAGTTGGACTCCTGGGAAGGATGGGTGGGGAGGGTCATCTGCCCCACTCCCTGCGAGGTGGGAGTCAAAGGGGTGGAAGGGTGGATGGTTATCACCTCTGGGCATGACCCTTGTCCCCAGATCTAAAGGGAGAACAGGCAGACCAGCTAATCATTCTGTAAACTGTTCAATGTACAAAGTCCTAAAACAGATACCTCAGGCTGTGTGCACTAATAAATAACAACTGCATCCCTCAGTCCTGAGGGGTAGGGAGGTATAAAGAGGAATATTTAAAAACAAGATTAAAAAAAAAAATCACACTTGGTCCTTAAAATTAACTCACCTTCCCTCACTTTACCCACCTACCCATGGAAATGGTTGTTTTACTTCCACTTTTACAATGGAAGTAACTGGCGCTGAGAGGTTGCTCAAGGTCACACAGTTAATAATTGACAGAATCAAGACGTGAACTAGGTCTGACCCCAAACAGTGTCTTAGTTGGCGTGGCATTCCCTCCTCAGAAATGAGGCAGATATACGTCACCATTAGTGGAAAAAAACAGCCCCTTTCCAAATAAAGATCCTGGGTACTGGTATCTTGCCAAGGTACCTGGGAAACTATTGTCTTCCCTTCTTTTCTGACCACAAGAATGTCTCTGCTCTGAGCTATTTACACCTTCCCCCTTTTGAGACAGCTTATTTGGTTGCAATCATAGACTGCAGTCTGTGAAGCTCAAGTTTTTTCTTTTTTGAATCTAACTGGACCTATGATGTGGACCTAACTAGCCGGAATTCAGACCAAATGATCCAACCTGGCATTACTGACAAATGATGCACAGTCCCTTCCAATAAATACAGACTTTCAAACTACCTTGGTCATTTAACTATCAATTATCCAACCACTCTACAGATACTTAATGAGTATCTCTGCCTTTCCCCGTGCCAATCTAGTCTTTCCTCTGCCAGAATTTTTTTTTTTTTCCAAACATGGTTAAGATCCAGTTTCTCCTTTGCTTAAAAGCCCTCAGTGGTTTCCCACCACGTACAGGACGAAGACAAGCCTTGTCACAAGAGCCTTCTGACTGTCCCTGCAGCTCTTAAGTTTGGAGCAGAGACAAAGTGAAACTCCGAAGTAGAGCCAGTGTTTTATATAGCTGCAAGAGTACCGATTCTTGTCCTCAGATCCTATGTGAGAATAATCAGAGTGTAAAGTATAAATAGTAAATCAAATCCTTCACTCCTCAGCCCTAGAGTGTTTCTAACAAGGAAATGTGGGCTGCTTGGAGTGATGGATTCTATCTGTTTTGAAAAATGAGCCAGGGAAGCTTTGGGAAATAGTTAACTGGAAATAGAAAAACAAGGGCCAAAGCAAAAAAGGAAATGTAAATATTCTGGGTTTAAAGGTCAATGTCATTGCTGGGTTCATGCTTCTAAGTTTACTCTGGATTTCCTGGTAGACAGAGAAAGAAGGCAAGCAGGTTACATTCTTTGATTTTTTTTAATATAAAAGAGGAAATATCAACTATTGAAACAAGCAGTTATTTTATGTTGTTTTTATCTTTGTCTTCATTGCTTTTTTAATTGTAAAATTAGTGCATGTCGTTTGTAAACAATCCAAATCACACACACATCTATACAATAGTGAGTGTATGCCCCCTTACTTCCATTACTTCTTTTTTTTAATTTTATTTTTTCATTTATTTTTATTAGTTGGAGGCTAATTACTTTACAATATTGTAGTGGTTTTTGTCATACATTGACATGAATCAGCCGTGGATTTACATGTATTCCCCATCCCGATCCCCCCTCCCATCTCCCTCTCTACCCGATCCCTCTGGGTCTTCCCAGTGCACCAGGCCCGAGCACTTGTCTCATGCATCCAACCTGGGCTGGTGATCTGTTTCACCCTAGATAATATACATGTTTCGATGCTGTTCTTAAGAAGGAAACACTAACCCCTGAGACTAGCCATCTATTTCTGGAGGTTTTATGGTTTTTAATTTTGCAATCAGAAGTACTTACATAGCTTTCATAGAATGTGGGGGTTTTGTTTGCTTCCTTTAACAATATATATGTATCATTTTTACTATGTTCTTTTTTAACTTGCATTTTCACTTAGTGTATGATGTACATCCATCTTTATCCATACCTATATCTAAATCTATATATGTATCTATAATCTATTTATATATATCTATCTCTTTCATCTTAATGTCAATAATACTCCATTATATGAAAGTAGCATAATTTATTCAACCATTCCTCTACTTAATTTATTTTTATTTTCTAGTCTTATAAATAATGAGCATCCTTGTACATAGACTTTTGTGTGCATATATAAGTATTAGTGGAGGACAGGGAAGCATGGTTTGCTGCAGTCCATGGCGTCGCAAAAGAATCAGACATGGCTTAGTGACTGAATACTGAATAACAACAACATGAGTATTTCTGTGGAAAGATTTCCAGAAGTGGAACTGAGGGATCACATTTAAAATTTTGACCAATTTTCTTAAAAAAGACTGTACTGATCTATACTCTCAGCAGCAGTGTTTGAGAGTGCCCATTTCCCTGTTCCCTTGCCAACACTAGATAATATCGACATTTTTCACTTTCTGGCACGAACTTCTAAATGGAATTTCTTCCACCAAGGTCAGTATAGTTTAATCAAGAAAGGAGACCAATGTTACAGTCTCATTTCTCTTGTTCTAGGGTGTTAGTTTTCAGGCTGTGCTCTGTGGAGCCCCAGAAATTCTAAGGGATGGTTGAGGCAGAGCACAAAAGGAAAAGATTTCCACCCTCTTAACCAGGGCAACTGGGTTTTTTCTGTTTTACGTGTTGCACTTTGGGATAAAATATTATTTGAAGGTAAGATTTTGTTATTAAAAACAAGTTTGTAAACCACAGGTCTGGGCCTTGTTTCTTATTGAACCATTAGCAACTTGAAGAAGAATTGAAAATGGGTTCCTTCAAAGCAAAGAAGAAAGAATGTTAAAACAGTGACTCTCTAGCCATAGCCAAAATATTGTCATTTATAAACTAAGTGTATGGTGTGTGTGTGTGTGTGTGTGTGTGCGCGTGTGTGTGTGTGCGTGTGTGTGCTCAGTCATGTTTGCCTCTTTGCGACATAGACTGTGGCCCACCAGGCTCCTCTGTCCAAGGGATTTTCCAGGCAAGAATACTGGAGTGGGTTGTCATTTCCTTCTCCAGGGCATCTTCCCAGCCCAGGAGTCAAACTGGAGACTCCTGCTTTTGCAGATGGATTCTTTACTAATGAGCCACCAGCATGTGCGCACAGCATTCCTGAGGAGTCAACTTTACTACAGGTAGCATCCTGGGAATGAAGGTAAGAAAAAGAGGATTTGAGTCACAAGGATTACAAACAATTTCAAAATGACACAGTGAGCATCTTGTGTGGCCTAACAGCAGCCCTTCTTTGTCTCACTGGCTCCTCTCTTCTCTCTTTCCATTCCTTATCTTCCCTACTCTACCCCTCAGTTGAACCAAGAACTTTGAAGTATTTTCCTCTACGAAGCACTGCAGTTCAATTTTTTCCAACTTTTACTCTCAAACTCCCATGGCCAATCCCTTCCTAGTGCTCGTCTCATTAAAGTATCCCATTTAGTAAAATCCATCTTCTCTAGGAGGTAGTTTTCTTAAAAAAAGAGCAATAGAAATATGTTGGGTTTTTTCTCTACACCTCTGCTATTTCTTCCTAACTGAAACACTGTCACTGTATTGCTTTAGTCCTGTTATTATTTTACAATATATCTGGGCCCCCCAACCAAATATTAAAGCAGCCCACAGACAAGAACTCCACTTTTTGTAGTTTTTAAATGCTCAGTCTCTGGTATCTGCCTCATAAGTGCATAATGAATAACTAATTAATAATTATAAAATTAAAAGGTAAATGATAAATGAATATAAGACCACCCCTGGATATTTTGAAAGATGTGGCAGATATCGCCGTGCAAAGGCCATAAAATAAGTAATTCTTAGAGAAAGTTCAGTTAAAACATTTAAACTTATTTTCAAGTTGTATTTATCTTTTAGGAGATACATAATGTAAGCTTATCCTACTCAAAATGTCTACTCCTTCACATTTCTTTTTTATGTTGGCCTTTACTCTTCTAAACTTTCTTTCCTACTTCTGCTATGAGCTAGATGTTATTTTTGTTTATTCCCTTCCCGCCTGGCCAGATAGGAAGGAAGCAGAGATGATTATCTATATCAATATAATATCTCCTCCTTCTGGGATCCCAAGAATAAAGAATACTATATAAAGTAGCATGCTATGTAAACCAAGGCTTAGAACATCCTGTAGTGTACCATCATAAAATATTACTTGAAATTCCTACAGGATCTTCTGCCTGCTATATTTAATTCCTAAATCTCATGTTATTAAAAAAAAAAGTCTGTTTGCTCTTTCATCAGTACTCACATTACAGAATTCTTTTCATCAAAACTGGCTTAGTTTGGACTGAGGAAGCAGGAACATATAATAAGTTAGAATTTCTTATATTTGGTCCTTTGCTACAAATTTAAGTTCATTAATAGCTCAAAGCTCAGACAGTAGACCCAATTCCATTGCGGATATATATAATTGTATACAGAAAGTATAGACTCTGTCCTATCCTGTTTGCCGTGAAAAAAGTTTCATCCAACTATATGTTGCCTACAAGATACAGATTTAAGCACATACATAGGCTCAAGGGGATATAAGAAAATATTCCATTTAAGTAGAAGCCAGAAGAAAGACAAAATAGACTTTAAGCCAAAAATGGTAACAAAGGGATCATTTGTTAAGAAGGTATAAAAATTGTAAATATATACAACATTGGAACACCTAAATATTTTAAGCAAATAATAACAGATCTGAAGGGAGAAACTAACAACAGTACGATAATAGCAAAGGACTTCAATAACCCCACTTTCAGCAATGGATAAATCATCTGGACAAAAGCAACAAGGAAATGTTGGACTTCAGTCATACAGTAGACCAAATGAACCTTACAGACATTTATAAAACATTTCATTCAACAGTAGTAGAATACACATTCTTCGCTAGTGCATGTGGGACATTCTTTAGAATACATTATGTGATAGGCCACAAAGCAAGTCTTAGCAAATTTAAAAATACTAAAATCATACAAGTTATTTTTGCCTATGATGATGGTATGAGACTAGAAATCAATAACATAAAGAAAACTCAAAAATTTGCAAGTATGTGGAAACAACCAGACTCCTGAAAATAGGTCAAAGAAGAAATTGAGAGAGAAAATTTCAAAACTTAAATAAAAATGGAAAAACAATACACCAAATCCTCTGTATGCTGCAAAAACAGTTCTGAGAGTAAATTTATAGCAATAAATACATATAATAAGAAAATAGCAAGATCTCAAATAAAAACCTAACTTTACATCTCTAGAAACTAGAAAAAGAAAAACAAAATAAGCTCAAAGTTAGCAAAAGGAAGGAAACTACAAAGATCAGAGCAGAAATAAATGAAATAGAGATCAGAAAAACAATAGAAAATATTAATAAAACTAGGGGCTGTTTTTTTGAAAAGATAAACAAAAAGCCTTTAGCTAGACTGACTAAGAAATAAAAAGAACTCAAATTACTAAAATTAGAAATGAAAGAGGAGTATTACAACTGATACCACAGAAATACATGAGACCACTATGAACAAAATATGCTAACAAATTAGATAAACTAGAAGAAATGGATAAATTCTAAGAAACATAACACCTACCAAGGCTGAATCAGGAAGAAATAGGAAATCTGAGCAGACCAATAATAAGTAAGGAGATATAATCCATAATCAAAAACCATGTAACACAGAAAAGCCACCAGTACCATATGGCTTCACTGATGAATTCTACCAAACATTTAAAGAATTAACACTGATCTTTCTCAAACTCGTCCAAAAAATTGAATAGGAGAGAAAAATTACAAATCCATTTTAAGAGTCCAGCATTAACCTGATACCAAAACCAGATAAGGACACCGCAAGAAAAGAAAACTGTAGACAAAAATCCCTGATGAATATAGATGCAAAACCTCTCAACAAAATATTAACAATTTAACAACACATTAAAAGGATCATACACAATGACCAAGTGAGATTTATCCCTGGGATGCAAGAATGTTTCACTATATACAAATCAATAAATGTGATATACAACATTAATAGAACAAAATATAAAAATCATGTAATTATCTCAGTAGATACAGAAAAGGCACTTAACAAAATATGACATCCTTTCATGATAAAAGCTCTCAAAAATTGGACATAGAAGGAAAATATATCAACATAATAAAGCTACATACAACAAACCCATGGTTATCGTCATACTCAGTAGTGAAAGATTGAAAGGTTTTTCTCTAAGATCAGGAAGAAGACAAGGTTGCCCACTCTGACCACTCTTAATCAACATGGCACTGAAGTCCTAGGGCAATTAGGCAAGACAAAGAAATAATGATCATCTAAATCAGAAAGGAAGCAGTAAAACTGTTATTATTTGGAGATGATATGATCTTATATATAGAAAATCCTAAAAACTCAACCAAAAATTGTCGGAAAATTTTGGTCCAATGATCAATGAATTCATTAAATGTGCAGGATGTAAAATCAACATATAGAATTAAGTTGTATTTCTGTACACTCACAACAAAATATCTGGACAAAAACCCTATCCCATTCACAATAGCATCAAATCAAGAAAATATTTATGAATAATTTAACAAAAAATGTGAACAAGCTATACACTGAAAACTACAAGACTTCAATGAAAGAAATTGAAGAAGACACAAATAAATGGAAAGATATCCCTTGTTCATGGATCAGAAGAATATTGTTAAAATGTCCATACTCAGACCACTCTGTAGATTCCACACAATCTATATCAAAATTCCAAGAACACTTTTCACAGAAAAAGAAAAAATAATTCTAAAATTTCTGTAGAACCATATAAGACTCTGAATAGCCAAAGCAATCCTGAGAAAGAACAAAAATGGAAACATCATATATCCTGGTTTCAAAATATACTACAAAGTTACTGTAATTAAAACAACATGGTACTGGCATAAAAATAGACACAAAGACCAATGAAACAGAATGGAGAGCCAAGAAATACACTCCAGCATATATGGTCAACTAATATTTGACAAGGGAGCCAACACTCAGTGGAGAAAATGTAGACCTTTCAACAAATGGTCTTGTGAAAACTGGATAACCATATGCAAAACAATGAAATTGGACCCATATGTCACACCACGCACAAAAATTAACTTGAAACAAATTAAAGAGTTAATCATAAGACATGATTCTATAAACTCCCCTAGAAGAAAACATAGGGAAGAAAGCTCCTTGATATTGGTCTTGGCAATGATTTTTTCACATATGACACCAAAATATCAAGCAATAAAAGCAAAAGTCAGTAAGTGAGACTACACGGAACTAAAAAGTTTCTGCACAGCAAAACAATCAACAAATGGAAAGGCAACTAAATGAATGGAAGAAAATACATCTAAACCGTATATTGGATAAGAGGTTAATAGCCAAAGTATATAAAGAATTTATACATGTCAGTAATGAAAACAAATAGTCTGATTTTAAAATGGGCAGAGGAACTGAAAAGACATTTCCCCAAAGAACAATGCAAACAGGCAACAGATACACAAAAGGATGTATCGATACACAAAAGGATATCACTAATCATCAGTGAAATGCAAATAAAACCACAATGAAATACCACCTCAAACCTGTTAGAATGGCTGTCACCAAGAAGAAAATACCAAATGCTGGTGAGGTTATGGAGAAAAAGGAACCTTTGTGCAATGTTAATGGAAATGAAAATTGGTTCAGCCAAATTCATAGAAAACAGTATGGAGATTCCTCAAGAAATTAAAAAAACAACTACCATGTGATCCAGCAATTCCACTTATGGGTGTATATCCAAAGGAAATGAAAACAGGATGTTGAAAAGATGTTCACTGCAGCATTATTCACAACAACCAAGATACAGAAACCTCCTAGGTGTTGGTCAAAAGATGAAAGGATAACGAAGATGTGATCTGTTTGTCACATATCACACATACATACACAAGCAAACACACAATGGAATACTATTCAGTCATGAGAAAGAAGGAAACCCTGCCATTTGAGACAACACGGATGGAACTTGAGGGCATTATGCTAAGTGGGGAAAGTCAAACGGAGAAAGACAAATACTCTATGGTAAGTGGAATCTCATGTTGGAATGTAAAAACCTGAACTCATTTAAACAGAGAGTAGAATGGTGTTTATCAGGAGGTGGTGGGCAGAGGAATGTTGTTTATGGGTACAAACTTAAAACTAGTAGATAAATAAGTTCTGAGGGGTCTAATGCACAGCATAGTGATTACAGCCAACAGTAATGTATTATAAACTTCAAAGTTGCCAAGAGAATAGATCTTTAATTGTTCTCACCACAAAAAAGAAATAATTATGTGATGTCATAGAGGTGCAAGCTAATGCTAGGATAGTAATCACATTGCTATATATGAATGTATCAAATCAACATTTTATACACCTTGAATTTACACAATGTTATATATCAATTATATCTCAATTTTAAAAAGAATGAAAAAAATTCAATAATTCAGTAAACTTACTTTGTGTCAAAAAAGTAAACAACAAAGAATGTAAACAACAAAGAATGATCATAACCAGAAAATATTATCCTATCACTCCTAAGTCTAGCAAAAAAGGTTGACCTGATTACTTGTTGACATTCAGCTCTTATCTGCCATCATTCCAGCTGTCCATATAGCACAGTTATGGCAGAAAAAAAAGTTTTATAAATCAAAACAACAAAGAAAAAAAAGGCAAGCTTATAATTAATATGTGTAGGCAAAATGAGTTATTATTTTAAGTACTTACATTTTCTGTGGCTCTCACAATAAATGTGGTAAAGAGAAAAAGATTGAAGACGTAAGCAGAATGACTTAAGCTATGGTTTAGGAGTCGGCCACACCTGAGTTTGAATCCTGGTTTTGCCACTAAGCAACTATGACCCTGGGAAAGTTGCTTAATTCTTTAAATGTTTGCTCAGCTCTAAATTAAGACTAGTAATATCTTTCTCATAATTGCCACTGTGAGGACAAAATGCAAAATATGTGTGTAATAAGTGGTAGCTGTTTTGTTGTAATTATCACAGAAGCTTTACTATGTAGCACTTTGCCATGTAAATTAATTTTTGTATTTGTCTTTGTATTTTGTATTTGTATTTGTCTCCCTTTGAGCTTCTTCAAAACACTTTATATGCATCATTTTATCTGAATCTCCTCACAGCTTGTAAGCTAGATATGACAGACATAATTAACCTCATTAGGAAACCAAAAGGAATGCCTTGCCTCAGTCATTCAGCATCTGGTAGAGTTGGGACAAGAATCCATGTCTCATCCTTATCTTTAAGAACAATTTCCCAGTCTGTTCTCACACAGCGACCAGAGGAAGCCCTTAAAACAAACAAACAAAAAACCCCACCATTTGATAATGTTAGCCCCTGCTTTCTTGTCCCCTTCCCCTCCTCTTTTCTTCATCTCTAGCCACTCTCCTTTTAAGTTTCTAGTCTGAGATTGGCCCAGAAAATGAAAGTCCTGACTCCAGCTTTACTGGTGAATCTCCATATAGGACAGAAAAGCCTACAGCCCTATGACTCAGTCCAGAGAAACACCAGAAAGAAAAAAGAACAGGTCAACAGTAACCTAACTAAACCACAAGGGAATACTCATGAGCTTTCTCCTGCCTCCCTCCTTCTACCTCATTCTCATTCTTCTCTGGAAAGATCAAGAACACTTCATTTAAAATGCCTCCCTGGTTGCTCAGACAGTAAGAATCAACCTGCAATGCAGGAGACCCAGGTTCACTGCCTGGATCAGGAAGATCCCCTGGAGAAGGAAATTGCAACCCACTCTGGTATTCTTGCCTGGAAAATTCCATAGACAGAGGAGCCTGGCGGGCTACAGTCCACGGGATTGCAAAGAGTCAGGCACAACTGAGCGACTAACACCAACACTACTAGAAAACAGAAAGAAAAACATTGAGAGATAATTTTTTTGTGCAAAAACATTTATATTCATTTTATTCTCAAAAGTGCCATGGGCAGATAGTTATGAGAATAAAATACAAAAATACATGAGGCATTGCAAATACGTACCTAATATCCTAATATCAATTTGCTGTAGGTCAATTAGTCCTCAAAGAGTTGGAACATTATCCTGTAAAAGTTTCATAATGTTTTGAAAATTAAGTGCAGTACATCAATTTGAATAACTCTGACATGTCTTTGACTGATGTTGTGAGATCATCATTGCTCTATACTGCAATGGAAAAACTTAGATTTCAAAATTTTTCCATTTCAGTATATATTCAGAAAACATAATTGTTTGTGATTAAGGCATTATGAGGATAGCATTGATCAGATTCCTTTTACCCACAGAAGAAGCAGATAGGCATTTCTATTACAAGATACATTGCTAAGTTGAGGGAGGAATTTCCCCTCAAAACCCATCTTCTCTGCTTCTAACTTTGTCACTGATGCTTAAATTTCATTATTAAAGGTTAATTCATTTAGGGAGGCAATATTGTTTGTACCAGGTTTTGTGAAAACAAAGATATAACCAATTGTAAAGTGAAAGTCGCTCAGTCACATTCAACTCTTTGCCACTTCATGGACTATACAGTCCATGGAATTCTCCAGGCTAAAATAGTGGAATGGGTGGCTGTTCCCTTCTCCATAGGATCTTCCCAACCCACGTCTCCCTCATTGCAAGAGGATTCTTCACCAGCTGAGCCACTAGGGAAGCCCAAGAATACTGGAGTCAGTAGCCTATCCCTACTCCAGGGGATCTTCCCGACCCAAGAATCAAACCGGGGTCTCCTGCATTGCAGGCAGATTCTTTACCAACTTAGCTACCAGGGAAGTGCCAACCAACTGTAAAATGCACTGCTATTTTATGTTCCACTAAGAAAGAAAAACCAGTGCCAACTATAATAAGATATCTCCAATTGTAAGAGGCATCCCAATTTCAGAGACATGAAAATATGAAAAATGTGAGTCTTAAATTCTATGAAATAATTAAGAACATGGACCTTGATATCAAACACATCTTGATGGACATCCTGATTCTGCTATTTGATAGATGTCTTGCCTTGAGGATATTACTTATCTCCTTTGACTCTCTATTTTCTCCTCTGTAAAATTAAAATATTAATATACTCCTCTGTGATTAGTAAGAATTACCTACAATGAGGTATAGAAATGTGTTTAGTCAGAGCCCAGCCCTTTGTTAGAACTCCAAAATGAAGAATTTTAATGTTATTAAGGAATAATCTCTTAAATTAATTACCACTGGGAAGAGTAGCATATTAAGTACCCACTGCTCATGATTCCTTACTTTCAGTGAGTTTGTGATATTTTTTTTTAGGTGTAGTAAAAATTCCTCATTTTTTTTATTGGAGTATAATTGCTTTACAATGTTGTTATTAGTTTCTGCTATAAAACAAAGTGAATCAGCTATATGTACACAGATATCCCCCCACTTCTTGAACCTCCCTCTCACCGCCCCCATCCCACCCCTGAGTTTGTGAGATCTGAGATAAAACAGATCTTCACAGATTGAGGCATTTGACAAAACATTTGTTTGTGGGGGAGGACATAAGTCCAGAATTGGGAAACTTTTAGGGAGGGAAGGCCTGGGGGTTGGGGAGCTGAATCACCACACCAAACAGTATTGTGTCAACTTTGGCTCAGGATTGCTTCTGGTTACAACTTGAGTCTACATTTAGAATATACTCGTAACCTTGTACAGAGAAGGCACTGGCAACCCACTCCAGTACTCTTGGCTGGAAAATCCCAGGGACGGAGGAGCCTGGTGGGCTGCAGTCCATGGGGTCGCTAAGACTCGGACACGACTGAGCGACTTCACTTTCAATTTTCCCTTTCATACATTGGAGGAGGAAATGGCAACCCACTCCAGTGTTCTTGCCTGGAGAATCCCAGGGATGGGGGAGCCTGGTGGGCTGCCGTCTGTGGGGCTGCACAGAGTCAGACATGACTGAAGCAACTTCGCAGAAGCAGCATACCCTTGTATATACATATACTCATATGTTAAGTGAAAGAAGCCAGTTAGTAAGAGACCACATACTATATGATTTTATTTATATGAAGTGTCTAAGAACAGGCAAATATATAGGAGACAGAAAGAAGATTAGTGATTTCCAGTGACTGAGGGAGGTGGGTGGGGAGCAGTAACTAAGGAGGATGGACTTTTAGGGTGATAAAATTATATTGTAATGATGGTTCCATATGCTACAAACCACTGAATTGTACACTTTAAATGGGTGGATTCATCATATATAACTTAAACATCAATATAGATGTTCACAAAATAAAAAGGAATGCATTCCTATATTCTGCTATTTTGAAGTCTGAAAAATCCCTTTATCTTTTAAGCAATTAGAAACAACTGATTGCAGAAAACAACTGAACACCTGGGGCTTCCCAGGTGGCACTGGTAGTAAAGAAGTAGCCTGCCAATGCAAGAGATGCAAGTGATGTGGGCTTGATCCCTGGGTTGGGAAGATTCCCCTGGAGAAGGAAATGGCAACCCACTCCAGTATTCTTGCCTGGAGAATCCCATGAACAGAGGAGTTTGGTGGGCTACAATCCATAGGGTTGCAAAGAGTTGGACACAACCGAAGCGACTTAGCACAAACACAGAAAAAGAAATGTATCAACTTTACCTTAAATTACACATAAGTCAATAAAACTCACAAAGTTCAGTTAAAGTTTTCACTGTATTTCCACCCACTATGTGTAATGGTCAATTCTAAATATAGTCTCCAATTTTGTGAACTTCAGAAGATTCAGTCACAGGTGTAATGAACTGGCCTCTGTCATGAGCCAACATGTGTTGGGCAGTAAGCACGCAAGCAGCTTCTTATAACCAAGGGTAATACTCAAAATATTTAAAACCTGGATTGAGTCAGGCACTGAGTAACCATTATGGATGCCAGCTGGAGACCCCTTAGCTGCTGGAATTTGAAGATGACTGAGGATTCAGGAGGAAGGGCCAGGGACATTGAAAGGGGTGGGTTTGGAGCATGAGGTTACTTGGAAGCTCCAGGAGGGTCATTTTAATGAGTGATCCAAAAGATTTCACTATGTGATCAACAGGTTAGAGCTGTTCCAGGGCATATGTGTTGACATTATCTCTTGTATGCCATCAAAATATTTACCTGGCTCTCCAAATGAGAGCCTTAGAATCTCAGAAGCTTAAAGATGGGCCCTTCTCCTCTGGACATTTTACAGATGAGAAAACCAGGGTTGAGGAAATGTGAGTGGTTTACTTACAATGCATGAATAGTAACAGAGTCAGAGAGAGGACCCATGCCTCCAAAATCTCAATCCAGATTAGATGAGGTAGGGAAAGTGGGCAAAACATATCACACCAAATTAACTTACCCATTCATCATTTTTAACCATTTCCAAATCAGAGCTGCAATTTACTTTCTAGCTATGTGCATAGAAAAAGCATATATATTCTTCATGAGCATAAAACACCTTGAACATGAAAAACAAAGAGGGAATGGGTCCAGACTTGTAGGTAATTATTTTTAAATTATGTTAATGTGAAGCACCATGGTGCACATGTAGCATTTCTCAGTAGAATCCATGCATCATTTCCAAAGCAAATTTGAAGAGAATAAATCAAAGGCATTTCAAATAAAATATACTGGCACATAGTTTCATTTTGTAACTTCTATATTTTCAGTTATTAGAAAGAAAAGATTAGAAAAGAAATAATAAATGATACACAAAAATAATTCCACTCACCTTAAGTTTTATTTAAAGAATTGCCAATAGAATGATGCAGGACAACTTTTTGGAGGCATAGAGTTTTGTATATATTGGGGAAGAAATATATTCATTCATTCATATTTTAATAATAACTGCTAAAAAAAAAATAATAACTGCTGATATATGAATGGCCTTTGACAGTTTTAAACAAACTTTCCTGGAAATTCCCTGGCAGTCTAGTGGTTAAGACTTGGGATTTTCACTGCCATGGGCCAGCATTCAGTCCCTGGTCAGGAAACTAAGATCCTGTAAGCTGAGAGGCATGACCAAAAAAAAAAAAAGTGCTTTCCTAAACATGTAATTGAAGACTATTGACATAGGAAATATTTTCCAATATATTGCTAAGCAGAAAACAGGTTACAAAAATGTATGCAGTTAAAATGTTATTTTTTTTAAAAGGAAAGGTGTCTGTGTGTGTATATGTGCATGGAAGCTCTAAAAAAAGATTGAAGACACTGAAATACTGTCTGTTCTCCTTGGTTAATAAAATTATGGGTACTTCTTTAGTATTTTCCTTTGTCTTTTTCTGTTTTCGAAGTTTCTTGCACTGAACATGTATTACTGTTGTAAAAACATTTTTTAAGTGCTTCCATCTAGGCCAATAGGCACATGAAAACATCGCTGATTACTAAAGAAATGTAGATCAAAACCACAATGAGAATATCACCTCACACCAGTCAGAACGACTATCATCAAAAATCTTAAAAAAAAAAAAGTCTACAAAAAATAAAAACTGGAGGGGGTGTGGAGAAGAGGGAACCCTCCTACACTGTTGGTGGGAATGTAAATTGATGCAGACACTGTGGAAAACAGTATGGAAGTTACTTAAAAAACTAAAAATAGAACTACCATATGATTCCCCAATCCCACTCCTGGGCATATATCCAGAAAAGATGAAAACTCTAATTTGAAAAGAGACATGCAATATATAGAATGGATAAACAACAAGTCTTACTATATGGCACAGGGAACTATATTCAATATTCTATGATAAACTATAATGGAAAAGAATATGAAAAAGAGTGCATATATATATGTATAACTGAGTTTCTCCACTGTACAGCAGTAACACAACATTGTAATTCAACTACACGTCAATAAAAATAAATTAAAAAAATAAAATATAAAAACACTTTTGTTAGAATAAAAAAAGATACATGCACCCCCATATTCACGGCAGCACTATTTATAATAGCCAAGCCATGGAAGCAACCCAGGTATCCATCAACAGATGATTGCCTTAAGATGTAGTATACACATACAATGGTATATTACTCAGCCATAAAGAAGAATGAAATGTTTCCATTTGCAGCTACATGGATGAACTTAGAGAATATTGTAGTAAGTGAGTTAAATCAGACAAAGACAAATATAGTATGATATCACTTACATGTGGCATCTAAAAAATAATACAAGTGAACCTATATACAGAACAGAAACAGACTCACAGACATGGAAACCAAACTTACGGTTACCAAAGGGGAAAAGTGGAGGGGATAAATTAGCAGTATGAGAATAACAGATAAATAAATAAAGCAGGCAAAAAAGACTTAATGTATAGCACAGAGAACTATGGATTTCCCCAGTGGCTCAGTGGTAAAGAATCCGCCTGCCAAGCAGGAGACTGGGGTTCAATGCCTGGGTTGGGAAGATCCCCTGGAGAAGGAAATGGCAACCCAGTTCAGTATTCTTGCCTGGAGAATCCCATGGACAGAGGAGCCTGGTGGGCTACAGTCCATGGGGTCGCAAAGAGTAGGACACAACTTACTGACTAAACAACAAATCACAACAACAGGGAACTATATTCAGTATCTTGTCATACCTATAAGTGCTTCCATCTATATTTTGTATCCATCGAGTCTCATGACAATCATGTGGAATGTAACACCTCATTTGATATAAGAGTATCCTCAGAAGAACTGAGTGACCGGCTACTTGAAAGGTAGCAAATATTTAGAGCCTGGGTTTTCATCTTGGTCATTTGACTCTAAATCTTAGGCTCTTTCCTCTACATCATGATGCTCAGTTCTCAGAGCTGGCTTATGCAACAGCTCAGGTAGCATATTCAGAGCTATCTTTATGTTATCTTTGCAGCAGAACATCATCCACTCATTTGTACCTGTAAGTCATTCTGTAGAAACCAGTTTTTCAATTAAAAGAGTAACTGTTCTGGAAGTAGCACTAAAGGCTTGAAGCAATTAATCTCCCACAACAAATTCCTGCAGCTTTATTCATTCAAGTAGCCTTTGTTCCAAAGCAGTACACTACACATCACTCTCAAATCTTAAAAGCTTCCTGGATTCTTTCCTGGACTCTGTCATCTATATTATATGCAATTTCCACTCCTATCAGTTTTTATGAAGTATGTGTTTTTCTGAAACCTTTTTCTTAAAAGCTACTTCTCGCTTCCTAATAGACCCAATTTCGCTGTGAAAAAGCAAAGAAAATTATGAGGAGGTAGAGCTATGGAGCTAAATGTGACCACAAGCTCTGCTGGAAGCTTTGAAAATTATCCCATTTCCCTCCGCCTGCACCCCTACCCCATTACCTAACAAGTAAACTGGGAAGGCTGCTGCTTTTCGTTTTCTGGGCATAGAACAATTTTTCAGTGAATTGAGAGTCCTTGCCTTAGGATTTACTGAATACTGTTTTATTCCTTGACTTTTCACACAAATTTTACAGCATCAGGTAAATGGTCTGAACTAGTGACATTGTCCAGATCAAAAAGATTTGGAATGGAAGCTCTATAACCATGTTGTGAGCTACAAAGGAAAGCTGTAGGTTAAGCCAAAATCTTCTGGATTTTGGGTATGTTTGCCATAAACTCCCTTAATCCTTCAGAGATTTGATGTGTGATTCCGGGCCTAATAATGATGGTTTCTAGGTGTTTATTTCTTTATTCTGCTTTTTAAAAACAATGCATATCTTTGGCCAGAGGAGAGGATGCTGATACCTAAGTAATATGACCCAGATATGTCTGGACTTCACAGGCAGCCCTGTCTTAGGTTCACAGATACCTTGAAGGTAGAATTCAGCACTTCTATACCTCTAAACAAGAACAAATTTAACTCCCATGAGACATTATAAGAAACATATGTTTTAATATAGATTCTATGGAGAGATGCATGAAAGGGCCATATTAAGCATCACAAGACAAACCACAGAAATTCCTATTAAGCAACATCTCAGTTCTTCCCACAAAGTCCCTCTAAGGCTACCTCTTCACCCTTTAATCTTATCTACACACAGGCTCCAGTTTTGCCTGGCTCTGGATCTCACTGCATTTTCCCTTGGTCCTGCTCTCCCCCTTATCTCCTGCAAAAAATAAATAAATAAAAAGTTTCTAATGCAGAAAAAGTTAGTGAACTTTCTTACACTTGCATCCTCATACCCATCACTCTGTTCAGCAAAGGTATTCCTTTGGAAGTAGTTGGGTATTACCAATTGCAAGCAATTTTTCCCTGTCACAAATAGTGTCAGCCATCACTAATTATAAGGAAAAGGCAACTCAAAAACATTATATTACCTCATACCTGTAAGAATGAGTATTACCAAAAAGACAAGAAATAAAAATGTTGGTGAAAACATGGAGAAAGAGATCCTTGAGCACTGTTGGTAGAAATGTAAATCGGTAGAGCCATTATAGAAAACATATGGAGGTTCCTCAAAAAATAAAAATAGAACTACCATATGATCCAGCAATGCCACTCCTGGGTTATATCCAAAGTAAAAAAATCAGTATCTCAAAGAAATATCTATACCTGATGTTCACTGCAGCATTATTTACAATAGACAAGACACAGAAACAACCTAAGTGTGCCCACTGCCAGATGACTGAATAAGGCGATTGTGGTGTATATATATGAGAGAATAGCATTCAGCCACGAGAAAGAAGGAAATCTTGCTATTGAGGGCATTATGCTAAGTGAAATAAGACAGACAGAGAAAGACAAACACTGTATAATCCCACCTATAGGTGGAATCTAAAAAAACCACACCTGTAGAAACAAAGATCAGATATGTGACTGTCAGAGGTAGAGGGTAGGAAGTCGGTAGGGGGTTGTACTGGAGGGAGGGATGATGGAATTAGGTGAAAGTGGTCAAAGGGTACAAACTTCCAATTATAGGATAAATAAATTCTGGGAATGTAATATACAATACTGTATTATATATTTGCAAGTTGCTAAGAGAGTGGACTTTAAAAATTCTCATCACAAAGAAAAATTATAACTATTTGGACTTGATGGATATTAATTAATCTTATTGTGGTGATAATTTTCCAACATATACAAAAGTCAAATAATTATGTTGATACCTTAAACTCACACAATGATATATGTCAATTATATCTCAATAGAACTGGGAGGAAAAACCAATAGTGTTGACTTACCATTCTAATTCCTTCTGAAAACATAGGTCCAAGTTTCACGGAGGTTTTCCTCAAGGGTATCTCAAGAAAAACTTGAGTCTTTATTTAGCAGAGCCAGTTAGCTGGAACATGAAGAGAGAGGGCTTGAAATGGAAGAAAGCTAAGGAATTCAAAGTGAAGAAAAGAGAAATTAACTATTGTTCTGGGTTCTTAACATACTTTATTTCATTGTATCTTCACAACCAAATTTTACAGATGAAGAAAAGTAAGGGTTTAAGTTCAGTTCAGTTCAGTCACTCAGTCATGTCTGACTCTTTGTGACCCCATGGACTGCAGCACTCCAGGCTTCCCTATCCATCACCAACTCCTGGAGCTTGCTCAAACACATGTCTGTCGAGTCAGTGATGCCATCCAACCATCTCATCCTCTGTCTGTCGTCCTCTTTTCATCCTGCCTTTAGTCTTTCCCACCATCAGGGTCTTTTCCAATGAGTCAGTTCTTCACATCAGATGGCCAAAGTATTGGAGCTTTAGCTTCAGCATCAGTCCTTCCAATAAATATTCAGGACTAATTACCTTTACTATTGACTGGTTTGATTTCCTTGCAGTCCAAGGGACTCACAAGAGATTTCTCCAACACCACAGTTCAAAGGCATCAATTCTTTGGTGCTCAGATTTCTTTATGGTCCAACTCTCACATCCATACATGACAACTGAGAAAACCATAGCTTTGACTAGATGGACCTTGGTGGGCAAAGTAATGTCTCTGCTTTATAATATGCTGTCTAGATTGGTCATAGCTTTTCTTCAAAGGAGTCAGTGCCTTTTAATTTCATGGCTACAGTCACCATCTGCAGTGATTTTAGAGTCCAAGAAAATAAAGTCTGTCACTGCTTCCATTGTTTCCCCATTTATTTTCCATGAAGGGATGGGACTGGATGCCATGATCTTGGTTTCTTCAATGTTGAGTTTTAAGCCAGCTTTTTCACTCTCCTCTTTCACTTTCATCAAGAGGCTAAGTTCCTCTTCACTTTCTGCCATAAGGGTGGTGTCATATGCATATCTGAGGTTATTGATATTTCCCTGGCAATTTTGATTGCTAAGTTTTACAGATGAAGAAAACTAAGGGCTTAGAGAAGTTAAATTTATAAATTCTCATTGCTACTCAGAAGCACAGTTAGGATGCTAAGCCAAGTCCATTTACTCCATATTCCAAAGGTCTCTCCTTAGACTCCATCACCTGCCTTCTGTTCTGGTTTTCCAAATATTTAGAGAGCTACCTCCTGTACCATCTCATCAAGGTCCTTGGCAGCTCGGGGGTGCATCTGTCCACAGGAAACCATTTCCTTTCTTACACTAACCTGGCCCAGGAACAATGTGATTCACTAACCTCTCCTGGCCCATTTTCTCCGTATCCCATTCTCAATCCTATCCAAGCAGTCACATTAATCCCTGACATCTCATTGGAAGGTCAACGTACTGGTACTCTTGGCAAAGGGAGGATGGATGAACTTGAGTGCTGTATTGGAAAGGACCCTGGACCAAAGCACAGGCTACACAGACTATCACAGAATAAATCCATTCATACCTCCCAATCTTTGATCTCTTTGGAAACAAATGTTGGCATAAAATGAAGTGAAACAGGAAATAAAAGAGAATTCATATTTGTGGACTGTTTCTCACAATGTCTCTCACACATACAAAAGTAGATCTTTTTCTTTACTTTATATTTGAATGAGAAGGGAGCAACAGGGGATGAGATAGTTGGATGGTATCATCAACTCAGTGGACATGAGTCTGAGCAAACTCTGGGAGATAGCGAAGGATAGGGAAGCCAGGTATGCTGAAGTCCATGGGGTCACAAAGAGTTGGACACGACTGAGTGACTGAACAACAACAAAAGCTACTTGACATAAACAGATTCAGTCTTGCAGTATAGAATAGGACAGAACATGGTGTAGTTCTGTCTGTCTTCTCTAGGATGCATCATTTTCATATTCCAGGGTGGGCTATGTGTAAACCTACTTCAGCTGCCCTCTCAGTGCCTGATGTGTCACTGCTCAATTGCCTCATTTCTTTCCACCCTAATTTCATTGACTAAAAAGAGAAGAAGGTAGGCTAGATAATCCCCAGGTTTCCTTCCAGCCATGTGGTTCACAGAGTTGTGAACTCTGCAAAGAATGACTTCCCTTGTAGGAAACATTGCCTCCCATTCTGTGAAAAATCTCAAACTCAACATATTTACCCACAATCACAGCTCCCTTAAAGTTAAACCCAAAAGTATAGGCAGAAGGGGAATAAGGGACAGAATGTAAGGAAAGCAGGGTGGGAGGTGAAAGTCCAAGCAAAAGATAGCCGTGGGTTAACATTTCAGGGTATGTGTGTAGATTCCATTTACTCTAGTCATTTATCTCCAAATTATATTTATTATATTTTACACAATGCTAACATTATACTACATTAAAGAGTAGGCCTTGCGGAATTCTTGATTTGGGCTTTTGTATTTTCAGAGAAATCATGTTAGAGACGGTCTTAGCTACTTGCTTACACATATGTGGGGAGGGATTTTTCAATCATTAGCTATTTGGATTTTAAACTTCTTCGGATATTTACAGAAATTACACATTGATATGGAAATCCACTGAGAATGAAAGGAGCCCTGTCTCCTGGTTATTTTTGTACTGTTATACAGGAGGTTTTTTCCTGGATTAGCACAGCAAACTTGTCGACGAGACAGAGATAATCCCAGACAGCTTGTGCATGTTGTCACTGACAGAAGGCAGGCCTGCATTTGGGAGACACTTTTCAGACTGTGACCTGTGCAACATTTAATACTGAATCTCATTCATTCTTCCTTGAACCATTCTCTTGATTTCTATGACACCAGATTCTCTTATTTTCCTTCTCTTTGTCCTCTTTTTCTAGCCACCTTTCTAAACCATCCTTCTTTTCACAGCCTACTCAGCCTCCCTAGAAGCTGTCATTCACTCTACTCTCAGGATGTTTGTTGATCATCATCTCAGTCCTGGCAAGTCCCACGTCTATATCGGTATCCCAGACTGTGTCTTGACCTACATACCTAAACATCCAACTGTCTACTCAACATCTACACTTAGATGGCCCACAGGGATCTCCAACTCATGTCCAAAATGAATCTCATCACCTTCTCTCTAAGCCTGACCCTCTCCCCTGAGTTCCCTCTCTCCACAAATACCTCCACTATCCACTCTGTTGCCTGAACCGGAAAACTGAAGAGCATCCTTGATACTCCTTCTTCCTTCCAAACTTAACACCCATCCCATCAATCAGATAGACTCAGCAGAATCTAACCCTGCATCATCTCTGGAATCTGGCCACAGCTCTCCTCTTGCACTTGTTCTCTCTTAAGCCCTGGGGAGGGCTTTCCTGGTGACTCAGTGGTAGAGAATCTACCTGCTAATGGAGGAGATGTGCATTTGATCCCTGGGTTGGGAAGATCCCCTGGAGATAGAAATGGCAACCCGCTCCAGTATTCTTGCCAGGATAATCCCATGAACAGAGAAGCCTGCTGGGCTACAGTCCATGGGGTTACAAAAGAGTTGGACACAACTTAGTGACTAAACAACAACAACCCAGGGAATCCCCATTTCTCATTTGGAACACTCTAACACTCTCCTCTGGTTCTCTACTCTGTTCCTCTTCATTCCGTTCTCTACTTTACAGCCAGATTGAGCTTGTAAAAGCAGAAATCTGATCATTTTGCCCCATTGCTTCCCATGGCTCTTAAGATAAAGTCCATACTCCTTAAGATAGCTTGCAAGGCTTGTCTATTTTGAACTCCACACTCCAGAGTTAACACTTTTTTTTCACCCATTCTTCCAGGGAGCCATGATGTCTCTTACCCACAGGCTTTCACATATACAAGTCCCAACTCCTGAACTCCTACTTCCCTACTTCTGCTTCCCTACTTAACATTCAGAAGCCTTTCTTTATTCCCTCCTCCCAACACACATACCTTGTTATCAACAGTGAATGAAAATTATTTAACTGTCCATCTTTCCACTAGACTACATGATCCATGAAGGCAGGTACCCTGTTCATTTTTAGTTATATCCCAGCACCCAGCACAGTGCCTAGCATATAGGAGAAGTTTAATAGATATTTGCAGAATAAATGAATAAAAAATAAATGTGTCACTTCTTTGTGCTAACAGCAATATCAGTATCTTAAGCCTACTTATTTGCATGCAGTTGTAAGCCCACTACTGAATCCAAAAAGAAAAGGATTCTAGTTCTGTTTTCTTTTTTTAAACGTATCTTTAAGCAGTGGAACCCTTTTTTCCAAATGAAATATGTGTCAGAGCCCAATTTATATTAAACTGATAAAAATAGAGCTGCATTTACTGAAACTGGGCTGGAAGGGACCCATGAGGACACTCAGAACTTAGTTTAAAAATCACTAATCTAACCAATGCTACTGCAAGTAGGCAGTAGGATTCATATCACCTGAGACTTTGGTTTTTAAAATCTTCTGAGAAGCATCCACTACTAGGAGAAGGTGCTTGTTTACCTAAAGAAATGAGAAATGAATATGAGACCATCAAAAAACTATTTCAGCTTCCCTAATGATCCTTTTCTAACCCAGAATGAAAATGTAAAACACTCTTTGATAGATTTAGAGGCTCCAAGCACATAAACTGAACACACTTTACCAAGAACCGTGACATCTGGGGGGTGGTTCAGAGTGAGTGAAAGTTTTAGAGGATTTACACTGATGTCTTTGTTTCGGTTGGAGCCTGAGGTCAATCACACCTATAAAATTCTAATCCTCATGCAGGTATGCTTTTCCTTATGCTGCTGATACTCAGCATTTAAGTCTAGGATTCTTTTGATCAGGAAATTTTTCTCACAGTGTTTTCTGCCAATGGAAACCAACTTGCTCCATACAGAACAGCATTTTCTAAATGCTTTTCTAAAGCACAAGAACATTTTTCAATAGTAAATCACACAATGAAATGTCACTTGGGTGGATGAGCTGCAGTTGGAAATGGTTGAGAGGAAAGACCAGTCAAGGGACCACATGATACGCTGGGGAAGGCTGCGGCCTCCCTACCATCAAAGGACAAGGAACACCTAGCGTACCAATATAAGCTTTGGCCTCAAAACCAGTGAGAGAGAATTTCCTCTAAATTTCTTGGGCTGGGGGAAAATGGGAACACTTTCATGCCTATGAATGCTGTTTACTTTGTAGGCAAAACTTGAAGTATGAATAAAAATCTGAGTAATTTAATGACTATACGATCAAGAAGTGTGGAACAAACTTTATTAGACAAATCTACAATAAAAGTTTATTTTCTTTCATGGACTATAACGTTAAGAAGAAATCAAGAAAACTGCTCTATATAATAACATAAATTTAGGAGTAGGGGCCATTGGAAGGAGGCTACATCTAACTTTGCTTATGTTTTAAAATATTGTTGGTACTTCCCTGGTGGTCCAGTGGCTAAGACTCCATGCTCCCAATGCAGGGGGGCCCAGGTTCAATCCCTAGTCAGGGAAATAGATCCCATATGCCACAACTAAGAGTTTGCACGCTACAACTAAAAGACCGCACGTGCCGCAACGAAGACTGAAGATCTCGTGAGCTGCAACTAAGACCTAGCACAGCCGAATAAATCAATATTTTAAAATAATAATAATAAATGAAACACTGTTGACAGTCACTAAATTTGACACAATTGTACTAGAAAAATATATTCTTTGCTGGGCTAAATGAGGCAAATATGTCATTTCCTTCACAGTACAGTCAAAACATAACTACTTAACTGATGTTCAATTCAGTTCCTGACTTAAGAGCTTACAATCTAGTTTTAGTCTCACCAATGGGGAAGTAAATGAAGGATTACAAAGTATGGCGAACGTTGCAGTAGCCATAAGCAAAGGGAGGACACAGGAGAGCAACCCCTAAGCCAGTGCAGGTTCTTGGTGCGGGGGGAAGGGTGGGTGGGACTTTGACAGGAGGTGATAGCTGGCTGAGTCTTTTTTTTTTCCTATTTGTTTTTCTTTTTTTTTTCCTATTTGTTTTTCTTTTTCTTTTTTTTTGTTAGTTGGAGGCTAATTACTTCACAACATTTCAGTGGGTTTTGTCATACATTGACATGAATCAGCCATAGATTTACACGTATTCCCCATCTCGATCCCCCCTCCCACCTCCCTCTCTACCCGATCCCTCTGGGTCTTCCCTGTGCACCAGGCCCGAGCACTTGTCTCATGCATCCCACCTGGGCTGGTGATCTGTTTCACCATAGATAGTATACATGCTGTTCTTTTGAAACATCCCACCCTCACATTCTCCCACAGAGTTCAAAAAGTCTTTCTGTACTTCTGTGTCTCTTTTTCTGTTTTGCATATAGGGTTATTACCATCTTTCTAAATTCCATATATATGTGTTAGTATGCTGTAATGGTCTTTATCTTTCTGGCTTACTTCACTCTGTATAATGGGCTCCAGTTTCATCCATCTCATTAGAACTGATTCAAATGAATTCTTTTTAATGGCTGAGTAATATTCCATGGTGTATATGTACCACAGCTTCCTTATCCATTCATCTGCTGATGGGCATCTAGGTTGCTTCCATGTCCTGGCTATTATAAACAGTGCTGCGATGAACATTGGGGTGCACGTGTCTCTTTCAGATCTGGTTTCCTCAGTGTGTATGCCCAGAAGTGGGATTGCTGGGTCATATGGCAGTTCTATTTCCAGTTTTTTAAGAAATCTCCACACTGTTTTCCATAGTGGCTGTACTAGTTTGCATTCCCACCAACAGTGTAAGAGGGTTCCCTTTTCTCCACACCCTCTCCAGCATTTATTGCTTGTAGACTTTTGGATAGCAGCCATCCTGACTGGCGTGTAATGGTACCTCATTGTGGTTTTGATTTGCATTTCTCTGATAATGAGTGATGTTGAGCATCTTTTCATGTGTTTGTTAGCCATCTGTATGTCTTCTTTGGAGAAATGTCTGTTTAGTTCTTTGGCCCATTTTAAACAAATGGGACCTAATGAAACTTAAAAGCTTTTGCGCTACAAAGGAAACTATAAGTAAGGTGAAAAGAGAGCCCTCAGCTTGGGAGAAAAATAATAGCAAATGAAGAAACAGACAAAGGATTAATCTCAAAAATATACAAGCAACTCCTGCAGCTCAATTTCTGGCTGAGTCTTGAATGTAAATAACTTAGAAAGGAAGGAAAGAGGGAAAGGGTAGTGGAAGTGAGATGGGGAGGAGTTCTAGATGAGAAAGTGACATGTACAAACAGAAGAAAATGTTGCTTGTTTAGTGGTGGCACATGGTTAGAACTTCAAGTGTTTGTAAGGGGATGGCAAGAGATTTGGCTAGAAAAATAGGCAGGACCAAAGCCAGGAAGGGCATGAAAGTGTCAAACTAGGGAGCAACATTAGCTGTTCAGGTTACATGGAGCCATTAAGGGAAATAAACAGAGAAATAACATGATCAGATAAGCAATTTGGAAAGAATTTATTAGTAGCAGCATGCTGTCAAAGTGTAATTTTCCAAAAGGTTAAAAAATGAGCCTCTTGTTAATATAGAATGGACACTGGTTGACAGTTTTATTTAACTTATTAAATAATGAAAGAACCAGTAATTTAGGTAAGCTGGTTCCAAGACACTTGAAGAATAGGGATATACATAGGCCATCGGGAGAGGAATCAAAATGAGATGAGTTTCTTATTCTTTTAAGTTAGACACAGATTTTTTTAGTGTTACAGTAATAAAATCTTGGGCTTAACTTTTCTAGGGACAAAACTGTATTTCTACCAGGGAAAAATCTACAAATCAACATGGAACTGCATAGAATGTGAACCTTTATCTTATAAATTCCAGTCATCATATCTTCATTTAAAAAAAGTTCAATGGTGGTATGTTCCCTAATGAAATCACTGTTGAGTTGTCGTTGGTGAGTCACAAAGTTGTATCCAACTCTTTTGTGACCCCACGGACTATAAGCACATTAGGCTCCTCTGTCCATGGGATTTCCCAGCCACAAATACTGGAGTGAGTTGCCATTTCCTTAAATAACACATCACATTAAAAGGAACTACTTGTACTGCCTTGGCCTTATTTTCAAGCATTGTTTACTTTTTCTTAATAGTAGGAGAAAGAGAGAATAAGGCAGAACCTTGAAAAAAAAAAACAGTTAAAAGCTAGTGCAATAATTCTAAGAAAAGACGGAAGATGGCAAACATAAACTAAGGCAATAGCAGTGGGATGGAGAGATAGAGCAAAGATTTGAGTGACTTTAAGAGAATAGAGTGAATATGCCTTGGCTGTTAATGAAATGTGGATGCTAAGGAAAAGAAAAGATCTAGGGATGATTCTTAGGCATTTGGCTTGGGTGACTGAACAAAGGTATCATTCTTCCAGGCGGGACTAGAGAAAGGAAGTAGATGGGGGCAGTCATGTAAGGATGGGGGAGAAACGTTGAGTTCTGTCTAGAGAGTGTTAATATGAAGGTAGAATCCACCTATAAGGGGATCTTCAGCATGTGAACCTGGTCTCAGAAGACCAAACTGGAGATACAGAAGAGTTATTTGCAAACAGTTAGTAGAATGCACATGCACATTTCACTGATGCAAATCCAACTATTGTTGTTTCATTCACGTCCAACTCTTTGTGATCCCATGGACTGTAGCCCATGGACTACTGTGATCCCATGGACTGTAGCCATGGACTCTGTCCACGGGATTTTCCCAGGCAAGAATACTGGAATTGGTTGCCATTTCTTTCTCCAGGGGATCTTCTGAACCCAGGAATCAAACCTGCATATCCTGCCCTGGCAGTCAGATTCTTCACCACTGAGCCACCAGGAAAGCCCAAATCCAACTACACACCTTTGGTAAAACAAGAAAGAACAAAAGGGATAGAGAAAATCCATAGTTATAATGATACAATAATTTCCCCCACCATTCCTCTCATACAGCCTACATCCCCAAATGAACATGAGAAAAGATGTAATACTCTTAGCAAGTTTCCATTTCCTCAGTCTAAACATTCCCCTAGGCTGAGAGTTGGTCTTGTATTTAAAGATATTGTGCCTACTTTTTGTTTTACATTTATGGTCCTAAACCCAAGTCAAATACAGATAACCTGGTGCTCAGCTGAAATTCAATAATCTCTTCCAACACCAAAGGAAAAACTATGCTGGCTTATGACAGATGGTGATCTACTGTATTCATAGACTATTAAAAGGATCTCTAAGGCTAAATTATATGCCCTACTCTTGACTTCAGAACCTTCCCTCTTCATCTCCATCCCCCAAACTCCAAGTCTCAAAATGCAATCCTACTATAGATAAAGCCAAATATTTCCACTATGTCACCCAAGCAAACTGAAAAAAGGAGAGAACAGAGTCTAGGATGTAACCTCAGAGAACACTGATCTTTAAGGAGGGCCCAGACAGTGAATGATCTTAAAGGAATCTGAGTGCTAGCCAGCAAGATGAGAGGAAAGAAAATCAGGAGAGGATGGATGTTAAAGAAAGTTCAAGAAAAAGGATGGTCTGTAACTTCAAATAACTGCTGGGTAAAATAAAGGTAGAAAAATATTCATTAGATTTGGTCATAAGAAACTGTTGGCCTAAGTAACACATATTATAGAGAGGTAGTGGGGGCTGAAGCTAGAGGAGAAGACGAGGAAGAAGAAACAGCAAGTGTAGCTTATAGCTTTTTTTCCAGAAAGGGTAACTATAAAGGGAAGGAGACAATTTGAAGAGGGTCACTACATATAATTGCTCAGATTGTGTAACAGTCAGCCCCAAGAGACCTGGTCACATTGATTTTGTAAACGTTCCCTGCTGGCACCTCCAATTCAGGATAGGATGTAGCAGCCTATTTTGAGAGGGACTCTAGATTGAGGAAGTATTGTTTGTTCCTTTGGTTAGTATTTAAAAATTAACTTATATACACACACACACACACACACATACACACACACACATATAATACATCTATTTCTGCTTTATTGACTATGCCAAAGACTTTGACTGTGTGGATCACATTAAACTGTGGAAAATTCTGAAAGAGATGGGAATACCAGATCACCTGATCTCCTTCTTGAGAAACCTGTATGCACGTCAGAAGGCAACAGTTAGAACTGGACATGGAACAACAGACTGGTTCCAAATAGAAAAAGGAGTATGTCAAGGCTGTATATTGTCACCCTGCTTATTTAACTTATATGCAGAGTACATCATGAGAAATGCTGGGCTGGAGGAAGCACAAGCTAGAATCAAGATTGCTGGGAGAAATACCAATAACCTCAGATATGCAGATGACACCACCCTTATGGCAGAAAGTGAAGAAAAACTAAAGAGCCTCTTGATGAAAGTGAAAGAGGAGAGTGAAAAAGTTGGCTTAAAGCTCAACATTCAGAAAACTAAGATCATGGCATCTGGTCCCATCACTTCATGGCAAATAGATGGGGAAACAGTGGAAACAGTGGCTGACTCTATTTTTTTGGGCTCCAAAATCACTGCAAATGGTGATTGCAGCCATGAAATTAAAAGATGCTTACTCCTCGGAAGGAAAGTTATGACCAACCTAGACAGCATATTAAAAAGCAGAGACATTACTTTGCCAATAAAGGTCCATCTAGTCAAGGCCATGGTTTCTCCAGTGGTCATGTATGGATGTGAGATTTGGACTATAAAGAAAGCTGAGCACAGAAGAATTGATGCTTTTGAACTGTGGTGTTGGAGAAAACTCTTGAGAGTCCCTTGGACTGCAAGGAGATCCAACTAGTCCATCCTAAAGGGGATCGGTCCTGGGTGTTTATTGGAAGGACTGATGTTGAAGCTGAAACTTCAATACTTTGGCCACCTGATGCAAAGATCTGACTCATTTGAAGACCCTGATGCTGGGAAAGATTGAGGGCAGGAGGAGAAGGGAATGACACAGGATGAGATGGTTGGATGGCATCACCGACTCGATGGACATGGGTTTGAGTGGACTCCAAGAGTTGGTGATGGACAGGGAGGCCTGGTGTGCTACAGTTCATGAAGTCGCAGAGTCGGACACGACTGAGCAACTGAACTGAACTGATATAGGTTGGAAAGTGGTATCACAGAGGAGGAAGTTGTGGTGTCATGTGTGACAAGAGAGAAAAAAAGAGGATGGTTGAGAATGTGTAGTTTCTGAATACGTAGGAGGGGGGTTAATCAGAACACACTGGAGTATTTAATCTTGGAAAGAATGAAGAACACCTCTTACAGTGAAACAGAGGAAAGACTGGGAGAAGATGATTTGATGGTGTCACAAGTTGGGGATTTATCAGAAAGTTGAGGGATGCGTGTGTGTGTGTGTGTGTGTGTGAAGAGGTAGAAAAATGCATTTGCTGTTGGATAAAGAGATGGTAGAAAGGGAATTACTTTTAGCCAAATGAAGGGGAAGGCAGCTTGAAGTTTGGACTAACCACTGAAAACAATGAGATGGGGGGGATTACTCAGCACCCAAAGAGATGGGTGAAGGGAGTCAAAAGGTACTAACTTCCAGTTAAAAAATAAATAGGTCATGGGGATATAATGTACAGAATGGTGACTACAGTTGATAATACTATAACGCATATTTGAAAGTTGCTAAGAGAGTAAAGTTCTCAACATAAGAAAAATAAATTGTGCAACTGTGTATAGTGATGGAGGTTAACTAGACTTATTTGATGATCATTTTGCAATATAGACAAATATAAAATCATTATGCTATACACCTGAAACATAATGTATGTCAATTATATCTCAATTTGAAAAAAATTAGCAAGAATGTATGTGGAATTCTATCATTTTTGCATCTATTGAGGTGATCATATGATTTTTTTGCTTTTAACATATTAATTTATTTCATTAACTGATTATCTAATGGTAATCCAACTGTGCATTCCTAGATCCTGGAATCATCCTGGTCATGATTTACTAACTTTCCATACACTTTATAGTATGATTTTCCATTATTTTGTCTGGATTTTTTGCATCACTGTTCGTAAGTGAGACTGACCTCATTATCAGTTATTCTAATTTCATAAAGCAAGCTAAGGAGTGTGTTCTCTTTTTTGTGTTTGGAACAGATGGTGAAAGATTGGAATTACTTGTCTCCTGAGTATTTGTTAGACCTCAACTGTGAAACTACTTGACCTTGAGGAACTTTTGCAGAGGAAGAGGAGGAGGAGACTCCTGATTTTATCCTGGATTAAAAAAAAAAGGACGTTAATGGGAAAACTTGTCATACTCAATTATAGTCTGAAGATTAGTTAATACTACCGTACTAAAGTTGACCAAGCAACTGGACACACACACACATACACATCAAAGTTGACATAGCTTTGATTAGTTGTCTTGAGGTTATATAAAATGTTAACAACAGGGGAAGCTGAGTTAAAGCATATCAGAACTTTTGGTACTATTTTTGGAACATTTAGTAAGGCTACAATTATTTCAAAATAAAAAAAGTTTTTTAAGTGGAGAGGGAAGAGTTTGATGAAAAGTAAAGGAAGACAATCATTGAAGCTGAGTGGTGGATATAGAGGAGCTTGTTTTATGATTCTCTCTACTTTGTTTTGTATGATTGAAAATTAATACAAAAAATTGTTTAAGGAAAATAACTACAGCAAAAAATTTATCTGGTCTTGATTTTTATTTTATGGGACAATTCTTTTTCCTTTTTTAAAAAATCTTTTTTATTTTGTATTGGGATATAGGTGATTAACAAACAATGTTGTGATCATTTCAGTTCAGTCACTCAGCCATGTCTGACTCTGCAACCCCATGGACTGCAGCACGCCAGGCTTTCCTGTTCATCACCAACTCCCAGAACTTTCTCAAACTCATGTCCATTGAGTTGGTGATGCCATCCAACCATCTCATCTTCTGTCATCCCCTTCTTCTCCTACCTTCAATCCTTCCTGGCATCAGGGTCTTTTGTTATGAGTCAGTGTTTCCCATCAGGTTGTGAAAGTTTCAGGTGAACAGCGAAGGGACTCAGCCATACATATACATGTATCCATTCTTCCCCAAACTCCCCTTCCCATCCGGGCTGCCACAAAACAATGAACAGAGTTCCATGTGCTATACAGTAGGTCCTAGTTGGTTATCCATTTTAAATATAGCAGCATGTACATGTCCATCTCAAATTCCCTAACTATCCCTTTCCTCCATTCTCCATATGGGACAATTTTAAACAACTATTTTCTTTAAATTTTTGTTGACTATTGTTTTCTATTTGTTCTTGAAGAAGTTTTAGTAGGTCATATTTTTCTAAGAATTTATCCATTTCTCTAAATTTTCCAGTTCATAGCCTTAAAAATTGTAATCCTCCTTATTAATTATTTGTCTGCATTGACTGTAATTATCTCTTTTGTTCTAATATTTATCTGTAAGAGGCTTTTCAAAGAAAGAATCTGGGGACTTGTTAACCTTCTTTTACGTTTTTTTTTCTGTTTCATTGATTTCTGCTGTTATCTTTATTTTCACATTTTATTTATTATTTCATTATTGTTTTTCTAACTTCTTAGCTCATTGTTAGCCTTTCATGTTTACTAATAAAAGCATCTAAAGATGTAATTTTTCACTAGATCTTACTTTATCTACATTGAATACATCTTGATTATAATATTTTTTGCCATACAGTCTAAGTATTTTCTCATTTCTATCATAATTTCCTTTTTGGCCCACAGGTTATTTAGAATAGGACATCTTAATTTTCCACATCTTAATTTTTAAAACTTTTTAGGTATCCTTTTGTTATTGATTTCTAACTTAATTGTATTATGGTCATAAACTGTGGTCTGTATGATTTCAGTCTTTTGAAAATTGTTGATATTTGTTTTATAAATCAGTGTGTGGTCAGCTTTCAAAAATGCTCCATGTTGTTTGCAAAGAATGTGAATCCTGTAGTTGTTACACATGATATTATCAATGTTTATTCAAGTAGAGACAGTTTATTAATTGTGTTGTTCTAATCTTCTGTTTACTGATTTTGTCAGCTTGATTCTAAATACTTACAAGTTTAGAGAACTCTGACATCTTCCTGGAGAATTGAACCTTTTATCCTTTTGAAATGCTTGTTTTTAAAATTTTCTGTCTTAAGAACTGTTTCGTCTGATACTAATATAGCAACACCAACTTTTTTGTGGTTATTGTCTGCATGGTGTAGTTTTTTTTTTTTTCACACTCATTCTCAATTTTTCTAAATTCTTATGTTTTAAACATGACTTAAATGGAATATAGCCAAACTCTTTAAAATAGAATATATACATGTATATGTATACACTCACACTGTGAGCCTCCCTCGTGGCTCAGCGGTAAACAATCCGCCTGCAGTGCAGGAGCTGCAAGAGACTCAGGTTCGATCCCTGGGTCAGAAAGATCCCTTGGAGAAGGGAATGGCAACCCACTCCAGTATTCTTGCCTGGAGAATCCCATGGATGGAGGAGTCTGGTGGGCTACAGTCCACATGGTCACAGAGTCCACAGGGACAACTGCAGCGACTTAGCACACATGCACACATACACACATACACACACCCCCACCTGTAAATTCTTGCCTAAAATGTTGGGTACTCAGTTTATTTTTGCTTATTTTAACACCTGAAATCCTTAAATTTATTCCTACCATCTTATTTTCTGCTTTCTAATGTGTCTTGAATCTTCAATATTTCTTTTTTCTCTGTTTTTATGTACTTTTATATTGAATTTTTTCTCTTCCGCATTTTTTTCCTTTATAATTAAGAAGTGATATACCCTTTTGGTGGTTATTCTAGAAATTTTAACTTGGAAACTTAATGTCTTTACCATTCTCCCAAACAATAAAAAGCACAGAATACTTGACGTCTGATCATTCTTCTCCCAATTTACCTGCTGTTCATGGCTGTGTATTTTATTTCTAGCTACTTTAAGAAAATCTTTTAAGAGATTATTGTTGTTGTTGTTGTTCTTAGCCCATATTTATTTACACTTAACACATATTTAGCACTTTCCTTGCTCCTCATTCCTTCATACATCTCTGACCTTCCATCTGGGTTCACTTTCTTCAGGAAGAATGTGAAAACAGCCTTTAGAATTTCCTTCTGAGAGTTTAAATGGTTGCAAACTCTCAGTTTTTCTTTGCTTATTTTAAGATATTTCTTACATTATTCTTTAAAGATAATATATAAATTTAGTTTGACAATAATTTTCTTTTGGTACATTGGCTTCTGTGGTTGTCAGGCTTAATTGTTGTCCTGTTGAAAGTAATCTGTCTTTACTTCCTTTGGCTGCTTTTACATTTTTTTTTTGTTTATAGTATTCTACATTTCTCCTGGAATGTGTCTAAGTGTAAACTTCCTCTTATTTATCCTTCTTGGGATTGTTGAGGTTTTTGAATCTGTGATTTGTCATTTCTTGGAACTTCTCAGTCTTTATTTTAATTACTGCTTTCTTTACCAGTTCCTTCTCCTACTGTCTGCCTGGAATTCTGATTAGATAATTGCCATACTGTTTAATAATATCTCCATGACTTGTGACTACTCTTTTATGTTTCCATCTCCTTGGGCTACATTATGAATTTTTGGATCTTTCTTAATACATTCTCCAGCTGTGGTTATTCTGCCATTAAATCCATAAATTGTGTTTTTAATTTCAAATATTATATTTTAAATTTCTAGTAGTCTTTTTGAGTCTTATTCAAGTCTGCTGGCTCATGTTTGATGTGTTTTTTTTCAACCCCTTCTTCTTATTTCTTTAAGTAAATGTAACATACTGATTTTATATGCTGTGCCTGGTAACTTCATAGCTAATGCTTTGCAGCCTGATTCTACTGTTGATTATTTCTGTTGTCCCTTGTTCATGGTGTATTCTTTCCTTTTATATTTTGTGATTTAAACCATTAGCTCACATATCTTTAGCACTTACTGATGGGAATTCTTTAAGGCCTGTTTTGAAGATGGGTACCCCCAGAACAGATTTGCATTTGTTTCTGAGAGGTGTCTTGGAACTACATATTGAGGTTTACTTTAAACTTAATTCCTGACTTGAGGTTGTTTTCTTTTTTTCTTTTTGACTCCCAGATATAGCATGAATTTGAGCTGCAAACCTGTGTGACTGTTGACTATGCTTCAAATCCTCAGGGATTTCTTTTTCCTCTCCCTCCATTTAGAGTCAATCCTCAAGACAGGCAATTTTCCTTGCCATTTTTGAGGGGTGGAGGGAAGGCCGTAGATTTATTTGTAGTTCATCCTGACACAAAAGGGGTAGTCTTCTGAGGCCCCAGCTTTAAGCAGTGGTGGCTGAGTCTACACATAGATTTCTCACTTTGTGCACACCTTAACCAATATATACACTCATTTGGCAAATGCCCTCAAGCAAAAGACTCTCTAGGTTTTACTTATTTCCTGGGTTCCTACTTAAATTTCATTCTTGGCCTCTAAGTGTTTTTTTTACTTTGCTGCAAGCATAGAATGCATCTCAAAAGATTAAAAAATACTTTGTCAACTATTTTTAGTTGCTTCAATGAGAAGATTATTCTGGATATCTAGTCCATCATATTGCCGGAAATGGAAGTCCATCTGCCTCTGCCTGAATGTTGAGAGTTGATCTGAAGGGTTCCTTCCTAGGTCCTCCTCTCCCCTTATTCTACATATTCTCTTCTCCCCTAGATGATTTTATTCATTCCTACTACTTAGTGCTCCTTACCAATTATTCCCTGAATTATACCTCTTTATTACTTTCCTGTGACTGCCGAAACTATTTTACCACGAATTTGGTATAAAACAACACATGTTTATTTTCTTACAGTTCTGGAATCCAGAAATTTGAAATAAGTTTCACTGGTATAAAATCAAGATGTCATTGAGACTTCCCTGGTCGTCCAGTGGTTAAGACTCCATGCTTCCACTGCAGGGGACATGGGTTTAATCCCTTGTTGGGGGACTAAGATCCCATATGCCACTCAGTATGGTAAAAAATAAATGTCACCAAGGCTAATTTCCCTTGGAGGCTGTAGGGAAGAAATCTTTCCTTGCTTCTTCCAGCTTCCAGGGGCTTCCTGCATTCCTTGGATTATGACACTTCCTTGTACCCTCCAGTGTCTTGCTTCCATCATTACATCTCCTGTTCCCTCTGTAGTCAAGTCTTCCTCTGTTTCCTTCATATAAGAACACTAGTGATTACATATAAGGTTCACCTGGATACTCCAAGATACTCTCCCTATCTCAATATTCCTAATTTTATCACATCTGCAAAGCCACGTTTGCCTTATAGAGTAACATTCACAGATTCCAAGGAGTAGAATCTAGATATCACTGGGGACCATTATTCAGCCTCCCCAACTTCTAATCATGATCTCCAGACTGAAATTTTCAGTTTCCTTTTAAATATCTATTAGATGTCCCCTAGGCACTTTAAATTCATTTTATCTAAAACTGAATTTATTTCACCAGCTCAGCCAGTGACATCATCATCTTCCCAAGCATTCAATTTCAAAGTCAGTGTACACTCCTTTTCTTCACTCTTTACATCCAATTGGTCACTGAACTCGTGTCTCCCTCTCAAAGGTCTCTCAAATCCAGTTCTTTTCCTTATCTCAACTGACATTTTTTTTCAGACCTTGTTGTCCACAGTCATTGTGACCTAACTGAACTCCTTACTTCTATTTTTCTCCCACCTAAAATTACCCTGTTGCCTTGAATTAATTTTCTAAAACCCAAATGACTATGTTGCTCTCCTATTAAAATCTCCTTAATGGTTCTACCTTTGTCTACTCATTCAAATCCAAATCATTCAAGGCCCTTTGTGATCTGGCCACAATGTGTAAGACCAGCCTTACAGCTGCCATGCCCTACCAAGAACCACTGTACTCTAGCCACCCAAACTACACCCTGTTTCCTGAACAAACCAGTCTGCCTCTGCCTTAGGGCCTTTACATATTCTGTTCCTGCTGCCTCATGAAAGAAATTAAATCTAAAACAGAACTGGAGAATCTCACACACGGGCCCTCGGGAAAATGATACTTAAGGATTGAGAGACTGGTTTCCTGTAAATGCATGATTTACAGAAAACTGAAAGTTATCCCTCAACCAATGAACATCTGCCAAGAACCTGTCCCCATTCTCAAGCTAAAGAACTTGCTACTTGGACTTTAGTTAAATGTCTTGTTCTTTTGAATTCTTTGACCATAAATAGGGCCCTAAACCCTCAACGGACACACCTATAGCTTGCTACAGTTTGTTTGTCACAAATTTCAATTCCTCTACCATTTCCAAATAGTGGCGGAATTTTTGATGATTTGAGCTTGCCATGTTTTCCTCTTTTATTTAGGTTGATTGCCTGGAAAATCTTTCCCTATCACCAACCTAAAAAGTCTTTACAATCCTTTAAGAACCAGTTGAATTCTTAATTTTTCCAAGTATTGTTGGAGTCTACTACACAGTTAGGATTAAGGATATATTAACACTTTAGGTGTTGATTCAATTATTTAACAGTATTTACTGAGAGTCAAATATATCAAGGACACCATGGAAAGCAGTGGGTTCTTTAAAAATGGTGAAAAAGGTGAAAATAGATCTTTCCTTTAAAGAGTCTTCCAGGCTCCTCTGTCCGTGGAACTCTCCAGGCAAGAATACGGAGTGGGTAGTCATTCCCTTCTCCAGGGGATCTTCCTGATCTAGGGATTGAACCTGGGTCTCCCACACTGCAGACGGATTCTTTACCATCTGAGCCACCAGGGAGGCCCCCTACAGGGGGACACAGACAAGTAAACAGGCAGTTATGAAACCATATAAGCACTCCGGTAGTAAAAGCATAAGATGACATAGGAATAGTCTGGAGGGGAAACAAGTTCAGATGTGGAGGATTATCAAGAGATGACAACTAATGTGAAACCAAGTCATGAGTAAGAATTGATGAAGGAAAGGGCGATTAGACAGAGAAAGTGGTCCATGATGAAAATAGCATTCTATGGTCTGGACGTTTGCACCTACCCCCTTTCCTCAAATTCATGTCTTGAAATCTTAACCCAGCAAAGGTGACAGTATTAGTAGGTGGGGCCTTTAGGAGGTGATTAGGTCTTAAGGATGGAGCAGATCATCCAGGTCATGAACAGGATTAGTGATCTTATGAGAGACCCCACAGAGCTCCCTACCCTCTTCTACCAAGTGAGGCTACAAGGAGAAGTCTGGGACCCTACCCTGACCATGCTGGTACAATTACCTTGGACCTTCAGTCTCCAAAACTGTGAGCAATATATTTCTGCTGTTTATAAACCAGCAGTCTGTGGGGTTTTGTTATAGCAGCCCACATGAAGTAAGACACGGCTTGTTTGAAAACCTAGACATAGATGAAAACATAGTGCACCCGCCAAACTGAGAAAAGGTCAGCAAGGCTGGAACATAGACAAAAGGGAATGTCAAAAGATGAAGGCAGGTATGAGCTGGAGTCAGTTCATGCAGGGCCCTGAGGCCATATTTAGAACTTGGGTCTTTATTCTAAGAGTGAAGGAGAGCCACTCAAGAGTTTTAACCATGAGAGTAACATAATCCAATGAATGTTTTAAGGGATTATTCTGGTTGCAGCGAAAGTAACAGATGTAAATAGGCCAAGAATGTCAATTAGGAGGTTGTTGCAGAAAGCCAAGTGAGAGTTCATAAATAGCTAAGCTGCAGCAGAGTGAATGAACACAGTCAGATGGAGTTGGAAAAAGACATTATGAAAAACGAAGTCAAAGATGCTGCTCAGGTGACTGGTTTGAGCTGCTGAGAAGATGATGGAGCCAGTCCCTAAGAAAGGGAGACAGAAAGAGGGTCACCACTGGGCAGGTAAGTTCAGTTTTAGAATGTGGTGGAGCAAGACTTCTGTGACGTGGTTTCTACGCCATTGGAGCTTCCCTCACAGCTCAGTTGGTAAAAATTCCACCTGCAATGCAGGAGATTCCGGTTTGATTCCTGGGTCAGGAAGATCCCCTGGAGAAGGGATAGGCTACACACTCCAGTATTCTTGGACTTCCCTTGTGGTTCAGCTGGTAAAGAATCCACCTGCAATGCAGGAGACCTGGGTTCCATCCCTGGGTTGGGAAGGTCCCCAGGAGTAGGGAAAGGCTACCCACTCCAGTATTCTGGCCTGGAGAATTCCATGGACTGTATAGTCCATGGGATCTCAAAGAGTTGGACACAAATGAGCACCTTTCCTTTCTACCCCATTGACTCATCTGATTTCCATGCAGCTGTGGGGCACAGTTCCCTGCACCCTGATAGCTTCCTATCTATGCTTTTCTGCCACAGAGCTTGCTCCAGAGCTGGGGAAGTTCATTCATTCTGGCAAAGGTATGGCCTGGAAGTGCCTCAAGTTACCATTTCCTGCAGGCAGTCTTCAACCAATGTGTGCTGGGAGTTGGTAGACAATGTCCCAGCCTCCCTCCTTCAGGGAGACAAGTCTGAGTCTCAGTGACAGTGATGGCCAGCCTGTGATCACAATGATTACAGCTCAACAATGTATCCTTTAGGGACTTTTCCTCCTTCTCTTACTATTCTTGCTCCCTCATTCCTGCTTCTCAAATAATCTTCATGCATCTAAGCCCTAGTTTGTTCTATGCTCTATCTGAAGGAGGGAAGTCCAAACCAAGATACATTGCTGGAAGACTACAAAGTGAAGACCCACGTTAGACTTTCAGAAGAAGAAATTGGGAGCAAAAGCATAAGTTTGTGTTTTCCTTGCAAGAGAGGCTGGAAACATAGAAGTAGATGAAATCATCCAGTGAGAATAGGAAGGGACTTATGAGGAAAACCTGAGGAATAGTAACATTTTAGGCACTGGCAGAAGAAGAGACAGGAGACTGAGGAAGAAATGACCAGGGAGAGAGGAGAAGGACCAAGAGAGCTAGTAGACATGGAAACCCATGGAAAAAGAAGATTCAGGAAAGGAGTGAATGGGAGTATTAAATGCTGCTGAGAAGACAACAAAAGTACAGATAAGTAGCCATCAGATTTAGCAAATAGAGTTCATTTGAGACTCAGTGAGAAAGCAACTCAAAGCATGGTGAGGCTGAAGCTAGGTTATCAAAAGTTAAGTGTTTGTGGGAGATGTGAGAATATGAAGAGAACAGAGACCTCTTCAGTTCAGTTCAGTTCAGTCACTCAGTTGTGTCCGACTCTTTGTGACCCCATGAATCACAGCACGCCAGGCCTCCCTGTCCATCACCAGCTCCCAGAGTTTACTCACACTCATGCCCATCGAGTTGGTGATGCCATCCAGCCATCTCATCCTCTGTTGTCCCCTTCTCTTCCTGCCTCCAATCCCTCCCAGCATCAGGGTCTTTTCCAATGAGTCAACTCTTTGCATGAGGTGGCCAAAGTATTGGAGTTTCAGCTTCAGCATCAGTCCTTCCAATGAACACCCAGGACTGATCTCCTTTAGGATGGACTGGTTGGATCTCCTTGCAGTCCAAGGGACTCTCAAGAGTCTTCTCCAACACCATAGTTCAAAAGCATCAATTTTCCGCACTCAGCTTTCTTCACAGTCCAACTCTCACATCCATACATGACTACTGGAAAAACCATAGCCTTGACCAGTATTAAAAAAAGCAGAGAACTCTTAGGAAGTGTGATTTTAAAGAAGAGGAGAAAAATGACAATATAGCTAGTTGAATGAGGTAGGGTGTGTGTGCATATGTATGCATGTGTATGTGTATATGTGTGTTTGTTATGTGTTAAGATGGGAGATACTTGAGCCTGTTCAAACTGCTTAGCTCATAAGAAAACTGGCAGAGAAAAAAGGTTGAAGGTAAGGGAAAGTGAGAAACAGTGAAGATAATGAGTTTCTGAAAAAGAAAAAAAAGGATGAATCCAGGTAGATAGCTTGATTAAGCCTGAGGGAGCGACTTGTCTTCCATTGAAATAATAACCTAGTTCTCTGCCTATTTCAAAGATGATACAGGTGTATATTTCCAAAGCATGGTGGCACTAATTGTCTTTATGCAATAAATTTTCATTGAATTAACCATTGATAGTACTTGATAATAAATACAGATAGGTTCATCAACTAATTTGTTTGATGTTGCCATAATATTAAGATTGTAGTCCCTCAGCTGTTACATGGATTTTTGTTTGACAACCAGTGAAAAACATATGTTCTTCACGTAAGGAAGAGAAAGGGAAGCATCATTAAACTTTAATCTAGTGACCTCATCAGTGTTTTTTAGGGGCATTATGTGACCTCATCGGCTTTTTTAGGGGAAGTCAGCAAGTCATATGCTGCTTTGTGGTCTGTTCCTCATTTATAAACTGGGACTCATATAATAGACATTTATGATCTGATTTATTCCTGGATATTTGTCACAAACTGAACTTTCATAAGTTAAGCCTTTAATATCTTTGAAGTTATAAATGAAAATGGTGTCCCTGAAGACCCAATTTATGCTCTAAAATACCGAAATGAATCGTGGAAAGACAACTACATGATTTTACAAAGATTTTCTAGATTTGTAAAGAAAAAGTGAAAGTTTAGATCCTTTGGGGAAATTCTTTCTAATCAACTGGCTGAGGCTTCTTAAAATACCAGTCCAAAGAAATTTTATTTTTCTGATAAGTCTCCCTGAAGCAAGTAAATGCTTCAGTGCTTAAAGATATTCAAACTGTGATCAAAATTAGGGTTATCTGTCTAAAAACTATCATAGTAGATTCAGTGGGGAAGAAATTCTTTGAATGTTCAAGTTTTCCTCATTGCTGTGTTCTCTCCCTTTTCTCCTCCTCTTGCAATCCTCATTCTCTGAGTCTGATCTTATCATCATTAAACACCCAGAACATGTAGTAGCCTTTATCTTTAGCAGACTTTGTGGGCACATTATTGATATCAGATGCTATTCTATTGGTTCTTGTGGCTTCTTCCTTGAATAGTAAATGTTTTGCCGACTATTTTCTGAAAGTGATCCAACCAACTTTTACTTGCAGTAAAAACTCCCTTTGACATCTTGGGGTAGCTCTTTTTTAACATAAATGGATGATGCTTATGCAATAGCATTGACTAATTCAGATGCATATGGATTTGCTTCAAGTACACCTGCACCCATCAAATGAAAAGTTGTTCTATATAATTTACTTCTGGCACCAGTTCACATAAAAGTAGCTTCAATTTTCCTGTCACTTATGATGAGAGTCCTAGGAAGTTGCATGATGAGATTTGACCAACACTGGGAGAGTCATATTTATGATAATAAAGGTCGTAACAGCAGGGGTCTAAAGTGAAGCTATTGTGAGTCAAGATCCATCTGTACTCTTCTATCTGTGTTTATTGTGAGGATTAAGCATAAAGTGCTTTAAAAACTGTAAAACCTTATACAAGTGGGAGGAATTATTGTAATCCAAACCTGTATAATACACACAAAACCACACGAACCAAATATCACTAATGCGTTGCTCATACAGGTCTGTGTAGTTAGAATTTGAAGCATTTCCTTTCCCTAAAAAGCACTGGCTTCTTTTTACTGAGTTTAAGAAGGATTTGAGTCACCACAGAAAAGTAATACCCAGTGAACAATTCACTCGTGACTAGGAAAGGAGCCATTCTTCCTGCAGCCTCCTCCTGGTCCCCACCATCCCTGTACATCACCCCCAGGCTCTCTGCCTGGCCTTTTGTGGGGTTCACTGTCTGCCATTCAGGAATGATGTCTCTGGCCTTGGAGTTTTCAGCTTGAAAAATTCTGACAGACACCCATGAAAGCACAAAACAGCATTGTACCATTCAGATCTGAACCAGCCTTCCACCTCAGTGACAGACTAAGTAAAAAAGTTTGTCCCTCACCAAAGCTTTTAAAGTATCTGTGTTTCTTTTATCTAAGGACAAAAGGAAGAAAAGAAAAACCCAACTAACATTATAAACAAAGCAATTTGAGATTCTAGTCACATTCTGGAAAAAGTCAAAAGATTGTTTTTCCACAGGACTCCCCTCCCCCCACCCCATAGCCCCACCATCAATGCCTTATGTGACTTTTGGGAAGGCTTCAGGCAGTAGAATGCATGAGAAATTCAATCTGGGTTTTGCCGTCCCACATAACCCCTGTAGCGCCAGCATTCCCTATTGGCTCTGAGAAACAAAGCCTCAAAGCAATTGACCAGCCATGTCTCTATTAAATTTCTAAATATTACATAACATGAGATGTTGGGTACCTTCATATGTATTAATTCAATAATGTTGATTAAGTCCCAACCACACCTTTACACATTTTCCTTTTCTCTTAGCTGCCCACGATTTACTTCTAGTGTTTCTTACATCACCAGAACAACAGCTATAATAACAACCACAGGAACTTTCACTAGAATAAACATGATCAGTAGTCCTTGTAATTCTCCATGAAAGCTAAAAAAGAAAAAATTGAAAAGAGTTACATGAAATATGTTTCCCTGAACTCTGAAAGTGAAATTCACTCAGTCATGTCCAACTCTTTGTGACCCCCATGGACTATACAGTCCATGGAATTTTCCAGGCCAGAATACTGGAGTGGGTAACCGTTCTCTTCTCCAGGGGATCTTCCCAACCCAGGGATCGAACTCAGGTCTCCCGCATTGCAAGCAGATTCTTTACCAGCTGAGCCACCAAGGAAGCTCTGATGTCTACCATGATTCATTTCCATGCTTATTTCCAATGTTAGTCACTTGAAAGATAGTTTGTAGAACTTCTAAGTCTCCATCAAAGATTTGTTGTTGTTTAGTTGCTAAATCATGTCTGACTCTATGACCCCATAGACTGTGGTCTGCCAGGCTCTCTGTAAGTGAGATATCCCAGGCAAGAATATCGGAGTGGGTTGCCATTTCCTTCTCCAGGGGATCTTCCCAAACCAGGGATGGAATCCGCATCTCCTGCATTGGCAGCAGATTCTTTACCATTGAACTACCTGGGAAGCCCCCATCAAAGATTAAGCTGGGAAAAATGGACCTTTGGACCTGACCTTAGTATAATGTTTCACAGTTTACAGAATACCTCTGCGTTCATGATTTCCTCTCATCTGCACAACAACAGCTGGGTAGGTGTTACTGTAGATGAAGAAACTGAATCTCAGAGAATTCAACTGACACAGGTAGGATGCTCAAATCCAGACCATCTGACTCGCCCTACTACCCCACATTTCCTTTAGGTAGATGAATACAAAGATGGTGGGACATAAGAAATGACAATATGAGAAATCTCCAACTATAAAGAATACAGAAAAGATTTCAAGTGAGAGAATTAGAAAAAAACCACATAAAAAGACAATCCTGATTTGTTATTTTGTGCACACAGTCACGGAGATACCACTGTTTATAATGTTAAATGATAATCTACCTTTCTTCTAACAAGTCTGATTGTGTTAATAAACTGGGAAAATAAATTAAATAATTTTACTAATAACTAACATGTTTCTATTGATTTATTTGTGGTATTGACACTGGGGCTGCTCGTAGGCTATCTTCCCCACATAATAATTATTATTTGCTGATCACAAAGCTCTGTGGATGTGACTGAAGTGTCAGTGACATAAAGAAAAGCCTGTTTAAATGATCTGCAAAGCAGGGACACAGCTGTAACTTTGCCCCGGCAGAGCCTGTCAAGTAAATAGCATGAGCTTTTCAAACACAGCCATATTATTTTCTTCCTGGCATTTGTAATTTGTTGAAACTCTCAGTGTGCAGGACTTTCTCCCTAATAACAATGGCAAATGGCCAATCTCTGTACTTAACTCTTGCACACATGTTACTTCTATTTAAGTTTGATCTGGCTTCTATATTTTAAAGAAATTATATATAGATATTGGAGAATGTACCTAGCTGCAAATTTTAAATAGCATTCTGTGACCAATATGATATAACCTCTAACTCAGTGATGTAACACTCAAAAATGCCGAATAAAACAATTTTGTTTTAGATGCTATCAAAGTAGCCCAAGATCAATTGCTGGATCAGCTTAGAAGAAAGAAAAAAAAAAAAAAACCCACAAAACACCACGATGCTTCAAAACTGCTGATATTTGGTTTTGTAAGACATACTATATACATTTGATATTTATAGGCTTAGTCTTATTGCCAGAGCCCAGGAGCATCTGTCTGGGATCCCAGCCATTGTCTACCAACTTACTTGTACCTTGGTAGATATATGAATATCCAACAGCCTTCTAATTTAGAAGTGATGGGTGGATTTTCAGCAACTTTGATTTTATTCCTAACTTAAAGATTAGGTACTAAAACAGGAGCCACCTCACATCACTGCCAACAAAATTAATCTTTAATATAAATCCCTTCAGGCATGACTTTTCTCTCTGCACAATTATACAATCTCGGGATTTGATGAAATCCTGAAAGTTATGGAAACCAACCACTCTTTCCAGACAATGTGGTACACTGGTTCAGAATTGAGACTCTGGGAAACAGACTGCCTGGGTCTGTTCTCGGGCTTTCCTACTTATCATCTATGTGATGCCAGGCAGGCCTTTAGATTCTCTACATTTCTGTTTCATTTGTTAAATGAGAATACAATAAAACGTCCCTCATTGTGTTGCCATGATTAAATGAGATAGGCCTGGCTCAGTACATGGACACAGTGGGTGCTCAAAAAATGTGAGCTTTTTCATCCCTATGCGTTAGGGAATCCTACAGCATTCCTAACACGTGGCCAGTCAGCCTTTGGTTGAAAACCTCTAATAACAAATTTCCTTCTACCTCCTAAGGCATCCCTCTAACAATTTTGAATTACAAACTCTTAAAAGTTCTGCCAAAAAAAAAAAAAAAAGTTCTACCAGAGCTTTAATCTCTCTTCCTCTTGGCTCTTAGTGACCCTGATTACACTTCCTTGGGCCTGTCAGAAAAAATAATCACTGTTACACATCATCACTTTTTCTTTAAATAGTTTGTGCTGTGCTTGGTTGCTTAGTCATATCTGATTCTTTTTGACCCCATGGACTGTAGCCTGCCAGGCTCCTCTGCCATAGGGATTCTCCTGGCAAGAAAACTGTAATGAGTTGCCATGCCCTCCTCCAGGGGATCTCCCCAACCCAGGGATTGAACCCAGGTCTCCCGCATAGCAGGCAGATTCTTTACCATCCCTTCTGTGAATCTTTTCCCCATGTAAAATATTTTCAAATCTTTTCCTTATATGCCATGTTTTCAAAGTCCCCTCTTTGTCACCACCATGATAATTTCCCTACAAATCTTTTTTGGCTTATGTCCATACAATAGTCTTAAAGTGTGATACACAGCTAATGAAATAGCCGAGGTGAGGACCATGAAGTTAAAAGCATATTAAATTCTGATTCTGAATAATGGCAATTTTGTTTTTCCCTTTCCAATCCTTACACCTTTTGTTTCTTTTTTCTTTTTTTCTTGACTGGTTTAGTGTTGAGTGGGGGCAGTGGTAGATATCCCTGTCTCCTTGATTTTAAAAGGCAGCCCCACAATATCAAGCAAATTTTGTCAGAACTGAAGTGTGGTTACAAGAAGCATAGAAGTTTTCTGAGTTTTAATAGAAGTTAATGCCTGTAATGCTGGTATCAGATAGTTTGAAAGAAAAACAAACTATTGAAGCTGTACTTTGTATACCTTGTTTCACTATGAAAACTGTCTGCCTTATCTTGAGAATGAGGAAGTGTTTTTGATTACACAGATCCCTCAACAATTCTTAAAATATTAGCCAATAAAACAATCTCAATCACATTTATTTTTATTTTTTTAAGATGTGAATAGAATAAATAAGTTTATTTTTTCCCAATTATTTTTATTAGTTGAAGACTAATTACTTTACAATATTGTAGTGGTTTTTGCCATACACTGATATCAATCAGCCATGGATTTACATGTGTTCTCCATCCTGAACCCCCCTCCCACCTCCCTTCCCATCCCATCCCTCTGGGTCTTCCCAGTGCACCAGCCCTGAGCACTTGTCTCATGCATCCAACCTGGACTGGTTTCACACTTGATAACACACATGTTTTGATGCTGTTCTCTCAGATCATCCCACCCTCGCCTTCTCCCATAGAGTCCAAAAGCTTGTTCTATACATCTGTGTCTCTTTTTCTGTCTTGCATATAAGGTTATCGTTACCATCTTTCTAAATTCCATATATATGCGTTAGTATACTGTATTGGTGTTTATCTTTCTGGTTTACTTCACTCTGCATAATGGGCTCCAGTTTCATCCACCTCATTAGAACTGATTCAAATGAATTCTTTTTAATGGATGAGTAATATTCCATAGTGTATATGTACCACAGCTTTCTTATCCATTCATCTGCTGATGGGCGTCTAGGTCCTATTATAAACAGTGCTGTGATGAACATTGGGGTGCATGTGTCTCTTTCAGTTCTGGTTTCCTCGGTGTGTATGCCCAGGAGTGGGATTGCTGGGTCATATGGCAGTTCTATTTCCAGTTTTTTAAGGAATCTCCACACTGTTTTCCATAGTGGCTGTACTAGTTTGCATTCCCACCAACAGTGTAAGAGGGTTCCCTTTTCTCCACACCCTCTCCAGCATTTATTGCTTGTAGACTTTTGGATAGCAGCCATTCTGACTGGCGTGTAATGGTACCTCACTGAGGTTTTGATTTGCATTTCTCTGATAATGAGTGATGTCTCAACCACATTTAAACCAAATATGCTCTGAAGCTTTGTCAGTGTTACAGAACCATAGTTTTCCTAGTTCTGGACCTTAAGTTTTTACTAATGATGTCCAAGATCCCAACATATTTTTGGCAGCCAAAGTACACTGATGCTGGCAACCTCAAAGCTCCCCCAACCAGAGGTTATATAATTGGTATTCTGAACCAAAAGGTGGTCTTTACTCTATTCATATTAAATATTATATGATAGAAGATACAGGTAAACAGTTATATGAGACTCTCTATTAGGACATGAAAGAACAATTTAAATGATTATTGATTTAACTTCTTAAAAGTGAAAGTCTTCTTGTAAAAAAAATAAGCTTTATTAGAAAAGAAAGATGACAAACTTGGAAGAAATATTTGTGATATGTATTTCCAGAAAGCATTAATATGCATAATCTATAATAGAGTTTCCCTGGTGGCTCAGATGGTAAAGAATCTGCCTGCAATGCAGGAGACCCAGGTTTGATCCCTGGGTCAGGACAATCCCCTGGAGAAAGAAATGGCAACCCACTCCAGCATTCCTGCCTGGAGAATCACATGAACAGAGGAGCCTGGTGGGCTATAGTCCATGGGGTCACAAAGAATTGGACACAACTGAGCAACTAACACACACACAATCTATAAAAAACCCTTAAGAAACGTTAAGATACACTCTGTAGTTAAAAAATGAACAAAAGACATGAACATAGATGCTCCAAAACAAAGTGTAAATGGCCAATATACATGAAACAATGTTCGACTTCACTAGTATTCAAAGGAATGCAAAATAAAGCAAGATTGTAATTTGTGCTTATAAAATTGGCAGGAATTTTGAAAATCATAATAGCAATGGTGAAGCAACATAGAAATGAGCCAAGATTCTCATACATTGCTAGGAGTTTATCAGAAAAAAATAACTATACCATTTGAATAATGCCTACCATAAGAATATTCATGGGAATCTTAATGACATATTCTAATTGTGTAAATAATAATACAGTCATGCAATTGAGAGAATATTACTTAATTATTTGAAAAATTGATTTTGAAGCAAAACAAAAAAGTTCAGAAAACAATATTAGAGCATTTTTGGGGGAGGAGATTGCTTAAACAAATATAATCTCTTAAAACAATATTGCAAAATAATATTTAATAGTTTGGAAATGTTTATGATTCTGAAGTGTTAAAGTATTTAGAAAATAGTATTGTTATTGTTCTAATTACATTTTTCATAAAAAACAGAATGTAAAAAAGAGAATAATGTTCTCAATGTTTGGCAAGGTATATATAATATTTTTGAAATAAAAAAAATTTTAATATTATCGCTTTGGACTTGATCATTGTTCCAGCTTATAGGATCCTACTAAATTTCCTTAGTAAATTTGATAAGCGTGTCCTCAACAAAAAAGAGTGATAAAAATGCTAGCTAGAACAAGGTCAAGGGGAGAACTTTACAGTAAAAACAAAAGCAAAAATAAAGGTAAGAACATAAAACCTCCCTCCAGGCTGAAGCAATTTAGTTTCTAGTTCACTGATTTACACTCACATTTAGTGAAAATTTCTCAGTCTTGTTCATCAGGTATTACATATCTTAATGAAGTGCTTTGCTGAAGCTCAGATATACATTCAGCTACATTTCCCTAATATTTTAGTCTCTTGGTTGCAATGAAGACAGATTCATTTAGGTCACTATAAGAAATTAGGTTTTTGTAAGACTACACATCTAGTACCTAAAACTAAATAAATCCCAAGTATCAAGGCAGTTTGGAGAAAATATGCTCTTTCCATTCTCCTTTTTATGACCTACATGGTACCTCCCTCAAGTCCTGGCTTCTGTTTCACAATTTGTTCTGCTCTCCTTTTGAGTGATGCTGAAGTTCCAGTAGTTTGGCCACCTGACGCAAAAAGCCAACTCATTGGAAAAGACCTTGATGATGGGAAAGATTGAAGGCAGGAGGAGAAGCAGGTGACACAGGATGAGATGGTTGGATGGCATCACCGACTCCATGGACATGAGTTTGAGCAAATTCCAGGAGATAGTGAAGAACAGGGAAGGTTGACATGCTGCAGTCCATGTGGTCGCAGAGTCAGACATGCCTGAGTGACTGAACAACCCCTTTTGAAACTGACTAACCAGTTTCTTCTACATTGTCCCATACTCTGCATCACGGAGAAGCTAGTCTGATTAGCTATCATTATACAAGGAGAAGTCCAACTCTGCTTAGCTGAGCAGGAGGCTATGGGTGAATTCTTTTCGTCTAGAAGTTAAATACCATTGTAGTAGGCACTGTGACTGATATGTCTGATACTACTAATTTGCTAATTCTAGCAAAGAAGAAATGACATGATACATTCATAATAAACACACTCTAATAATCACAAATTTTACTTTTATATATACTCATAGACCAAAGCATGGGGAGAAAAGAAAGATATAGAAAATGGGAAGAAGCAATATTTAAATAAATAAGGCCCAATAATTTTCTAAAAATCCAAAATATATCAGCCACAAGAGGGGATATGAACCTGAAGAGATATGAATTTTAAAAATTAGGAATTCATATCTAAACACATCACAGTCAAGCACTAAAAACCAAATACAAAGTAAAATCTTCAAAGTAGCTAGAGAAAAAGGCATAATATCTACAAGGGAACAAGAATAAGAATAATAGTTACCTTATCATCAGAATGGGGAACTTCCCTGGTGGCTCAGCCGGTAAAGCGTCTACCCGCAATGCGGGAGACCTAGGTTCAATCCCTGGGTCAGGAAGATCCCCTGGAGAAGGAAATGGCAACCCACTCCAGTACTCTTGCCTGGAAAATTCCATGGATGGAGGAGCCTGGTAGTCTACAGTCCATGGGGTCGTTAAGAGTCAGGCACGACTGAGTGACTTCACTTCACTTATCATCAGAAGTAATGGAAAAGGCGGCAGTGGTATGTTTGTCATCTTTAAAGATTCTGCCAACCTAGAATTCTACACCAGGGTAGCCTTCAAAAATGAAAGCAAAATAAAGACATTCCAGACCAACAAATTCTGAACAGATTTATTGGTAGAAAACTAATATTGAAAGGAAGAGGAAATACAATCCCAAAGAGAAGCACAGAAGTGCAAGAAGGAATAAAGAACAACTGAATAAACAACTGGGTAGATCTAAATGAAAATTAACAAAAAGCAATCATAATAACATATTGTGGGGTTTTGGTTGTGTGCAGAATTAAAATATGTGAAAACATTAATACAAAAGACAGGACAGGAGCAAGTAATTTGTTCTAAAGTCCTTATGTTGTCTGAGAGGTGGTAAAGTATTAATTTGTATTAGATTCAGGCATGCATTTTTCTCTAGAGTAACCACAAAAGGAGTAATAAAGAATGCATACCTAACAAGCTAATAGAAGGAACACTAAAATAATTTAAAATAAATCCAAAGAAAGCAAGAAAGGAAATAAAAGGAAACACAGAAAAAGTGAGAGAAATAGAAAATCATACAGTAAAGGAAAAACATTTCTAGAGTTACAGAACACATGTCATAATGATAAAAAGATCAATTCACCAGGAAGGCATAACAATTCTAAATTTCTAAGTTTCTGATAACATAGTTTCAAAATATCATAAAGAATATCAAGAGAAATAAGGTGAAATGAACAAATTCACAATCAGAATGAAGGTTTTTACCATACCTTCTTCAGTGACTGATAGAACAGACACAAATATAAAAATATAGAATAGTTAACTAACATTTAATAAACATGACCTGACTTAGGTAGAATGTTTTTACTAGTCAGGGTTCTCTAGAGAAACAAAACTATAACAATAGAAGATAGATAGATAGGGTTTACCCTTGAATAATGTGGGCTTGAAGTTCATGGGTCCACTTACATGTGGATTTTTTTCACTAGAAATATTACAGAGTCACATGATCTAAGATTGGTTAAATTTGAAGATGGGGAATGAGAGATTCTAAGAAACTGCAGAGAAGGAGGGCCAACTGTAAGTTACAAGTGGATTTTTTACTTTGTGGAGAGTCAGCACCCCTAACCCTCATGTTGTTCAAGAACCAATTGTGTGTGTGTGTGTGTATGTGTATACATACATATATGTATTAATGTTTTTTAAGACAGGAATTGGCTCACTCAGAGTTATTGAGGTAGAGAAGTCCCAGTCTGGTATCTGTAAGGAAGAAAATCAGGAAAGCCAGTGGTATAATTTAGTCTCAGCCTGAAGGCTTGAAAATGAGGAGCTCTGATGTCTGAGAATAGGAAAAGATGAATGTTCCAGCCCAAGAACAGAGAAAGTGAATTCACCCTTCCTTTCCCTTTTTGTTCCATCTGTGCCCCAATGGATGGATGAGAGGGTTTCTTCTCTCAGCCTTCTGAATCAAATGCTAATCTCTTCAAGAAATACCCTCACAGACATACCTAGAAATAAGGTGTTACCAGCTATCCAGGTATTACCTAAGTAGTGTGCTGTCAGTTTGACACATAAAATTAACCATCAAAACACTGCATCCAATAACTAAAGGAAACACATCTTTTCAAGTATACCTAGATATTTATTAAAATTGCACATATGCTGGGCAATAATGTGAGTCTCAACAAATATCAAAGTATTAGAATAATACTAAATAATTTGACTATGGTGGAACAAAGCCAGAAATCAATTAAAAAAAGATAGCTAGAAGTTTCTCAGTGTTTGGAAATAAAAACAATATACTTCTATGTACCCTATGGGTCAGAGAAGAGATCTCATTGGAAATTAGAACATATTTTCAATGAAATGAAAAGAAAAATACTACATATCAAAATTTGTATAGTAGTAGACAAACTTAAAGGAAAATTTTTTCATTCCAATCCCAAAGAAAGGTAATGCCAAAGAATGTTCAAATTACTGCACAACTGCACTCATTTCACATGCCAGCAAGATTATGTTCAAACTCCTTCAAGCCAGGCTTCAGCAGTATGTGAACTGAGAACTTCCAGATGTACAAGCTGGATTTAGAAAAGGCAGAGGAACCAGAGATCAAATTGCCAATATACTCTGGATCATAGAAAACACAAGGGAATTTCAAAACCACATCTACTTCTGCTTGATTGACCATGCTAAAGTCCTTGACTGTGTGGGTCACAACAAACTGTGGAATACTCTTAATGAGATAGGAATACCAGTTCACCTTACCTGCCTCCTGAGAAACCTGTATGCAGGTCAAGAAGCAACAGGTAGAACCGAACATGGAACACTGGACTGGTTCAAAATTGGGAAAGAAGTACATCAAGACTGTGTATTGTCATCTTGCTTATTTAATTTCTATGCAGAGTATATCATGCAAGATGCCAGACTGGATAAAGCACAAGCTGGAATCAAGATTGCAGGGAGAAATATAAACAACCTCAGATATGCAGATGATACCACTTTAATGGCAGCAAGCAAAGAGGAATTAAAGAGCTTCTTGATGATGGTGAAAGAGGAGAGTGAAAAAGTTGGCTTAAAACTCAACATTCAGAAAACTAAGATGATGGCATCTGGTCTTATTGCTTTATGGCAAATAGATGGGGGAAATGTGGAAACCATCAGATTTCATTTTCTTGGGCTCCAAAATCAATGTGTATGGTGACTGCAGCCTTGAAATTAAAAGATGCTTTCTCCTTGGAAGAATAGCTATGACAAACCTAGCCAGTGTATTACAAAGTAAAGACACTATTTTCCGACAAAGGTCCATCCAGTCAATTCTATGGTTTTTCCAGTAGTCATGTATGGATGTGAGAGTTGGACCATAAAGAAGGCTGAGTGCCAAAGAACTGATGCTTTCAAACTATGGTGCTGGAGAAAACTCTTGGGAGTCCCTTGGACAGCAAGGAGATCAAATCAGTCAATCCTAAAGGAAATCAACCCTGAATATTCATTCGAAGGACCAATTGTGTAGCTGAAGCTCCAATACTTTGGCCACCTGATTTGAATAACTGTCTCATTAGAAAAGACCCTGTTGCTGGGAAAGATTGAGGGCAAGAGAAGTGGGCAAGAGAGGATGAGATAGTTGGATGGCATTGCTGACTCAATGCACATGAATATGAGCAAACTCAGGGAGACAGTGAAAGACAGACAAGCCTGGCGTGCTGCAATTCAAGGAGTCACAGTTGGATACGACTTAGCAAATGAACAACAACAGTGCACATTAAAAATAAGAAACCTGAAAACCAATGATCTACATATCTGTCTAAAAAATCATATCCAAAGAAAATCAAACCCATAGAAAGAAGTAAGGAAATAAAATTAGAAAAGAAATTAAGAAGCAAGAAAGTATGGAGAAAATCAAATGCCAGATATTGGTTCTTTGAAAAGACTAATACAATTGCAAACCCCTGAAAACACTGATCAAGAAAAAACTAATAAGTTACAAATAACCAATACGAAGAATAAAAGTAGAGACATCACTATAGATCCTATCAGCATTAAAAATATACAATTAATACCTGTCAGAATGGCTGTTATAAAAAAGACAAGCAATAACAAGTGTTGATGAGGATGTGGGAAAAAGGGAACTCTCGTGGACTGCTGGTGGGAATGTAAATTGGTGCAGCCACAATGGAAACCAGTATGGAGGTTCCTCAAAAAATTAAAATTAGAACTATCATCTGATACAGCAATTCTACTTTTCTGTGTGTTTACCCAAGAAATTAAAAACACTAACTCAAAAAGATATATGCATCCCCATGTTCATTGTAGCATTATTTACAAAGCCAAGATGTAGACACAACCTAAGTGTCTACTGCTAGATGAATGAATGAGAACATGCAATATATACATACAATGGCATATTACTCAGACATAAAATGAAGAATGAAATCTTGCCTTTTCTGACAACAAGGATGAACCTTGATGCATTATGCTAAGTGAAATAAGTAAGAGAGAAAAAGATAAATAAGTGTGACCTTACTTGTACACGGAATTTTATTTTATGTTTTTCTTTTCGGAATTTTAAAAAACAAACCAAAAACAAGTTCAGGGGTATAAAGAATAGATTGGTGGCTACCTGAGGCAAGGGGTGAGGGGGTGATGAAATGGGGGAAGGGAGTCAAGAGGTACAAATTTTCAGTTATAAAATGAATAAGTCATGGAGATATAATGTACAGCATGGTGACTATTGTTAATAATACTGTACTGGGTTTCTGAAGGCTGCTAAGACTAAATCTTAGAAGTTCTCATTACAAGAAAAAATTTTTGATACCTTGTATAGTGGTGAATATTAATGGAACTTATCATGGCGCTAATTTTGTAATATATACAAATATTAAGTCATTATGCTATGTATCTGAAACAAATATAATGTTGCATGTCAATTACAACTCAATTTTTGAAAAGAATATAATAAGAGGAAATTTTAAACAACTGCATGCTGTTGAAAAGAAAAATTTCTAGAAAGATACAATTTAAAAGAGGGGTCTAAAAGGAAAGAGCAAATATAAGTAGTTCTATCTATTAAATAATTAAATTCATGGTGGGTGAGGGATGGAGTGGGAATTTGGGGTTTGCAGATGTAAACTATTACATACAGAATGGGTAAACAACAAGGTCCTACTGTATAGCACAGGGAAATATATTCAATATTTTATGATAAACCATATGGAAAAGAATACAAAAAAGAACATATGTATATATATATATACACACACATATATATATGTAAAACTGAATCACTTTGCTGTACAACAGAAATTAACACATTGTAAATCAACTATATTTTAATTATAAAATGCTTTTTAAAATTAAATTCATAATTTTAAATCTTCCCACGAAGAAAACTTCAGTCATAGATGGCTTCTTTGGTGAATTTTTCCAAACACAATAGGAAAACCATGAATCCTACAGAAAATCATCCAGAAAACAGAAAAACAGATAATATTTCCAATCATTTTATGAGGTATAACTGTGACACCAAAAGCTGGCAAGAACATCACAAGAAAGGAAAATTACAGGTCAGTCTCTCTCAGGAACAAAGATGTGAAAGTCCTAGATAAAATACTTAGCAACAAAGTCCAGCAGCACTCTTTGTAATAGCCCCAAACTGGAGGGAAAAAAACCAATGTGCACTACCATTTAGATGAATAAAATTCATGGTATATTCAACTAGCAAAGTATTATGCAACAATGAAAATGGATGCTTTCCATTAATTCTATACACAACAACATGGATAAATCTCACAAATGTGATACTGAATGAAAGAAGCAAACACAGAAGGTACATAATGTAGGATTTCATTTATATAAAAATAAAATCAGACAAAATTAACCTACATATATAGAAATCAAGAGAGCAGTGACTTTAGGGGGAGGAGGGTAGTGACCGAGAGGGGACATACGGGGGTGTTTTTGGGTGTTGATAATGTTCTATTTCCTGATTTGGTGCTGGTTACATAGATGGGTACACTTCATCAAAATTCAGGGAGCTCTACATTTAACGATTTGTGTGCTTTTTTGTGTGCGTGTTGTACTTCAATTAAGAGAAAAGAATAAAACCACTGTGATTTCTTTACTTGAATTGCTATCGTTCTCACCAGCCTGTCTTACTCAAAACTGATCAAACCACTCCCTTGTAAAAATTAATAGAATGACATTTGATTTTGTAACTACTCCCGTGAGGACTAGTCACAGTCATTGGGTTACAAATATGAAATGGCTTCATTCTTCCAATAATCTCCTCCACTAATTGTACTCTGACCCTGTCATTTTTTGCTAGGTGTCAACTTACTTCATCACACTTTGGCTTGATTCCATTTATCAGTCTCTTCAAGTTATTAGGATCATCTCATTCTGGCAAGTAAGGTTCAATTCTGCTCATTTTCTATTAAGCTTCAAATGGAATTAAAACCATTTGTCCTCCCTTCCCTCCAAAGACAGGCAAGTCTATTTCTAGTGGCTCTGAGTAAGGATGCGGGGGTGGGAGGAATCTGAAGGCAGGAGTGCTCTATTCTGTATACCCTCCCCTCTCCTTCTTTCTGGTGCTTCACTTCTAAGGTCACGGCAAGAGGAGAAGAGAGGAAGTGGCTATCTAATGTGGCTCTCCACTAGGAAGATGGTAATTCCCTCTCTTTTGGATGCTGCTGCTTCTCTACTTAACCCTGTCAGATTTTCATTGGTCTCTATGCTGGAGCGAATGCAAGTTCAGGCTCCCTCATTGGTGAGGCTCCCTGGAGCACCTCCCTGTTGCCCAGTTCCTTTAGGCATATCATGCACCCCGTTTACCTCCTCCACAAGGGATCCAGTGAACAGCCTCTCTTGGAGGGGGCAAGGTGGACCACCATGTTGCCGCTTCTCTTATCTAGGTCATCTCTCTACTGCCCCCTCTCCTTGTCCTAGAAAATCAAGCACTCTGCTGGTCCTGGAGAGACCAGAGATGAGAGACAATCACCAGTCTCCAACCAGGGAAGGCTGGGCATCTCTAAGCTTTATATGCAATTCTTCTGAATGCTCTTCTCTAGACTTTGAGAGGAAGAGGTACTTCCATCCCCTTTACTACAGTGAGAATGCAGTTAAGAGAGGAAATAGAGTATCCTTATGAATACTGAGAGTCCCTTGGATTGTAAGGAGATCAAACCAGTCAATCCTAAAGGAAATTAACCCTGCATACTCATTGGACCAGTAATGGTGGTCCAATATTCTACCAGTAACGCTGAAGATGCTGAAGTTGAAAAGTTCTATGAAGACCTACAAGACCTTCTAGAACTGACACCCAAAAAAGATGTCCTGTTCATTATAGGGGACTGGAATGCAAAAGTAGGAAGTCAAGAAACACCCAGAGTAACAGGAAAATTTGGCCTTGGAGTACAGAATGAAGCAGGGCAAAAGCTAATAGAGTTCTGCCAAGAGAATGCAATGGTCATAGCAAACACCCTCTTCCAACAACAGAAGAGAAGACTCTAAACATGGACATCACCAGATGGTCAACACCGAAATCAGATTGATTATATTCTTTGCAGCCAAAGATGGAGAAGCTCTATACAGGCAGCAAAAACAAGACTGGGAGCTGACTGTGGCTCAGATCATGAACTCCTTATTGCCAAATTCAGACTGAAATTGAAGAAAGTAGGGAAAACCACTAGACCATTCAGGTATGACCTAAATCAAATCCCTTATGACTACACAGTAGAAGTGAGAAATAGATTTAAGGGGCTAGATCTGACAGACAGAGTGCCTGATGAACTATGGACAGAGGTTTGTGACATTGTACAGGAGACAGGGATCAGGACCATCCCCAAGAAAAAGAAATGCAAAAAACCAAAATGGCTGTCTGAGGAGACCTTACAAATAACTGTGAAAAGAAAGGAAGCAAAAAGCAAAGGAGAAAAGGAAAGACATACCCATTTGAATGCAGAGTTCCAAAGAATAGCAAGCAGAGATAAGAAAGCCTTCCTCAGAGATCAATCCAAACAAAGAGAGGAAAACAACAGAATGGGAAAGCCTAGAGATGTCTTCAAGAAAATTAGAGATACCAAGGGAACATTTTATCCAAAGATGGGTTCAATAAAGGCCAGAAATGGTATGGACCTAACAGAAGCAGAGGATATTAAGAAGAGGTGGCAAAAATACACAGAAGAACTGTACAAAAAAGATCTTCATGATTCAGATAATCACAATGGTGTGATCATTCACCTAGAGTCAGACATTCTGGAATGTGAAGTCAAGTGGGCCTTAGGAAGCATCACTACGGACAAAGCTAGTAGAGGTGATGGCATCCAGTTGAGCTCTTTCAAATCCTAAAAGAAGATGCTGTGAAAGTGCTGTACTCAATATGCCAGCAAATTTGGAAAACTCAGCAGTGGCCACAGGACTGGAAAAGGTCAGTTTTCACTCCAATCCCAAAGAAAGGCAATGGCAAAGAATGCTCAAACTACCACACAATTTCACCCATATCACACGCTAGTAAAGTAATGCTTAAAACTCTCCAAGCCAGGCTTAGCAATATGTGATCCGTGAACTTCCAGATGTTCAAGCTGGTTTTAGAAAAGGCAGAGGAACCAGAGATCAAATTGCCAACATCTGCTGGATCATCAAAAAAGCAAGGGAGTTCCAGAAAAACATCTATTTCTGCTTTATTGACTATGCCAAAGCCTTTGACTGTGTGGATCACAATAAACTGTGGAAAATTCTGAAAGAGGTGGGAATACCAGACCACTTGACCTGCCTCTTGAGAAACCTGTATGCAGGTCAGAAGGCAACAGTTAGAACTGGACATGGAACAACAGACTGGTTCCAAATAGGGAAAAGAGTACGTCAAGGCTGTATATTGTCACCCTGCTTATTTAACTTATATGCAGAGTCCATCATCAGAAACGCTGGGCTGGAAGAAGCACAAGCTGGAATCAAGATTGCTGGGAGAAATATCAATAATCTCAGATATGCAGATGACACCACCCTTATGGCAGAAAGTGAAGAAGAACTAAAGAGCTTCTTGATGAAAGTGAAAGAGGAGAGTGAAAAAGTTGGCTTAAAGCTCAACATTCAGAAAACTAAGATCATGGTATCCAGTCCCATCACTTCATGGCAAATAGATGGGGAAACAGTGGAAAGAGTGGCTGACTTTATTTTTCTGGGTTCCAAAATCACTGCAGATAGTGAATGCAGCCATTAAATTAAAAGACACTTACTCCTTGGAAGGAAAGTTATGACCAGACAGCATATTAAAAAGCAGAGACATTACTTTGTCAACAAAAGTCCATCTAGTCAAGGCTATGGTTTTTCCAGTGGTCATGTATGGATGTGAAAGTTGGACTATTAAGAAAGCTGTGTGCCAAAGAATTGATGCTTTTCAATTGTGGTGTTGGAGAAGACTCTTGAGAGTCCCTTGGACTGCAAGGAGATCCAACCAGTCCATGCTAAAGGAGATCAGTTCTAGGTGTTTATTGGTAGGACTGATGTTGAAGGTGAAACTCCAATACTTTGGCCACCTGATGCAAAGAGCTGACTCGTTTGAAAGGACCCTGATGCTGGGAAAGATTGAGGGCAAGAGGAGAAGGGGACGACAGAGGATGAGGTGGTTGGATGGCATCACCGACTCAATGGACATGGGTTTGGGTGGACTCCGGGAGTTAGTGGTGGACAGGGAGGCCTGGCATGCTGTGACTCGTGGGGTTGCAAAGAGTCGGACACGACTGAGCGAGTGAACTGAACTGAACTCATTGGAAGGACTGATGCTTAAGCTGAAGCTCCAATACTTTGGCCATGTGATGCAAAGAGCTGACTCATTAGAAAAGAACCTGATGCTGGGAAAGATTGAAGGCAAAAGAAGATGAGGTCGACAGAGGATGAGATGGTTAGATAGTATCACTGACTCAATGGACACGAATCAGAGCAAACTCCAGGAGATAGCAAAGGAAAGGGAAGCCTGGCGTACAGTCTATGGGGTGACAAAGAATCAGACACAACTTAGCAACTGAACAACAACATGAATATTCTGCTTCACAAAAAGCTAACCTCCTCTCCACTCACCCTTTCCTTATACCTCAGGGAGTAGGGATGGGGTGATTTGGGGTATGTTTGGTTTTAGGGCTGTTTCCCTGTATTGGCATGTCTTGGCAAGCTGGCCTAATGACAGGTGGTCCCTGAACTTGGAATATGTGAGCTCACCTCCTTCTGTGCACAGCTTTGGAACCTAGCTGGGGCCTGGAGAACATCCCTGTTGACATCCTATTACACTTGTGTCCAGCCACCTGGAATTTCTGTTAATCTTCACAGCATGTGTTGGAAAAAAGAGAACAATTCTGTATTAACTAAAAATATAATAGGAAAAAAGAATGGGATACAGGAAAAAAATCACAATGACTTTCTATTCTGCAAAACAAATTTACCTTCAAGAAAATCTGGAGAGCTGTGTTATTTATCTATATAAATACAATATATCATTCAAATTTATTTTAACTCTTTTACCTATGTGTTTTTAATACTAATTTGTCCATTTATAAGAGTTCTTTTCCTACAACCTTGACGTGATGGAGTATCAAAATTGAACATGACTAAGCAATGTACAGTCTGTTATTGAAGACAAAGTATCCTGCTTATTTAAAAACATAAGCCACAATTTAAAACAAGGAAGAGGGAGTAAGATGTATCAATACTTAGCGGAGGGGGAACAACCCTTTATTATAATCAATAAAAGTTAAGGACTCATTTCCTTTTAGAAAGGGGGATATAACGCACATTTTACAGTGTGGTATAAAGTATTATTAGCACAATAGTACTATCACACTAAAAGTGGAATTTATTACTTATTCAGTAAAGTAGCCACTTGCTTCTAATCAGTATCACAATTCCCTTGACAGATCTGAGGTTTCCTTAAAGGTTTTGCTTTACTGATCTTTTCCGGGTTTATCTTTCTCACTTCCCACGTAGTTTGACCCAGGGAACAGCTGCTTGCTATGAGCAGTGTGGTAATCTAACACAAAGAAATGCCACTGAATCAAAAAACTATAATATAAACAGTAGTTTTAAAGTGAAAGAAATTTCTAGTAAAAATGCTCAATGGGGAAAACTTTGAAAACAAAGCACTAAACTCAGCCTTAAAATTTCACTTGATACAATAAGAAAAATTCCTTTCATGAGGTTTGACTTTCTATGTAATTCATAGCCTGTTTCTTATAAACCTTTGAAAAATTCCGTGAATAGAATATATTATACTTGAGATTCCAAGAGCTTTTGATTATTCATTAACAATTTGAGGATTACAAGACTACACTTGATGTAATGCAGAATAAAATTTTGTAAAACTGAAATATAGTTGATTTACAATATTGTGTTAGTTCCAAATATACAGAAAAATGATTCAATTATATTTTTCAGATTGTTTTCCACTGTAGCCTATTATAAGATATTGAATGTAGTTCCCTGCATTGTATACTAAATCTCTGTTGCTCTTCTATTTTATGTATAATAGTTGGCATCAGTTAATCACATACTCCTAATTTATCCCTCCCTTTCCCTTTTGATAACCATAAATTTGTGTTCTATGTCTGTGAGTCTGTTTCTGTTCTGTATATAGAATCATTACATTACTATTTTATTTTTTAGATTCCACATATAAGTGATAAATAATATTTGTCTTTCTCTGATTTACTTCACTTAGTATGATATTCTCTAGGTCCACTCATGTTGCTGCAAATGGCAATATTTCATTCTTTCTTATGGCTGATATATATAAACACACACATATATATATATGTCCCACATCTTCTTTATCCATTCACCTGTTGATGGACACAGATTTTTCCATATCTTTGCTACTACAAATAGTGCTTCTGTGAACATTGGGGTGTATGCATCTTTTTTTTAATGCATCTTTTTAAATTACAGTTTTCATCTTTTCCAGATATATGCCCAGGAATGGGATTGCTGGATAATATGGTAGCTTCATTTTTAGTTTTTTGAAGAAATTCCATACTGTTTTCCATAGTGGCTGCACCAATTTATATTCCCACCAACAATGTAGGAGGGTTCCCTTTTCTCCACACCCTCTCCAGCATTCATTGTTTGTAGACTTTTTGATGATGGCCATTCTGATGAGGATGAGGTGATACCTCACTGCAGCTCACTTGTATTTCTCTAGTAATTAGTGATGTTGAATATCTTTTCATGTGCCTATTGACCATGTCTCTGTTTTCTTTTGAAGAATTTGACATTATTTGATTGGGTTATTTGTTTTTTGATGTTCAGTTGTATAAGCTGTTGCTGTAGAATAAGATTTGTAAGACGTGGATGCTGATGTGGAATCATATCTAAAGATACTGTGGCCATACATCAGTTCAGTTCAGTCACTCAGTCGTGTCCGGCTCTTTGTGACCACATGGACTGTGGCACGTCAGGTTTCCCTGTCCATCACCAACAACCCGGAGTTTACTCAAACTCATGTCCATCGAGTCAGTGATGCCATCCAACTATCTCATCCTCTGTCATCCTCTTCTCCTCCCACCTTCAATCTTTCCCAGCATCAGGGTCTTTTCCAATGAGTCAGCTCTTCAAATGAGGTGGCCAAGGTATTGGAGCTTCAGCTTCAGCATCAGTCCTTCCAATAAATATTCAGGACTGATTTCCTTTCGAATGAACTGGTTGGATCTCCTTGCAGTCCAAGGGACTCTCAAGAGTCTTCTCCAACACCACAGTTCAAAAGCATCAATTTTTCAGCGCTCAGCTTCAATTATAGTCCAACTCTCACATCTACACATGACTACTGGAAAAACCATAGCTTTGACTAGACAGACCTTTGTTGGCAAAGCAATGTCTCTGCTTTTTAATATGCTGTCTGGGTTGGTCATAGCTTTTCTTGCAAGGAGCAAGCATTTTTTAATTTCATAGCTGCAGTCACCATCAGCAGTGATTTTGGAGCCCAAAAAACTAAAGTCTGTCACTTTTTCCATTGTTTCCCCATCTATTTGCCATGAAGTGATGGGACCAGATGCCATGATCTTAGTTTTCTGAATGTGGAGTTTTAAGCCAACTTTTTCACTCTCCTCTTTCACTTTCATCAAGAGGCTCTTTAGTTTTTCTTCACTTTCTGCCATAAGGGTGGTGTCATCTGCATATCTGAGGTTATTGATATTTCTCCCGGCAATCTTGATTCCAGCTTACGCTTCATCCAGCCCGACACTTTGCATGATGTACTCTGCATATAAGTTAAATGAGTAGGGTGACAATATACAGTCTTGACATTCTCCTTTCCCTATTTGGAACCAGTCTGTTGTTCCATGTCCAGTTCTAATTGTTGCTTCTTGACCTGCATATAGATTTCTTAGGAGGCAGGTAAGGTGGCCTGGTAGTCCCATCTCTTTAAGAATTTTTCACAGTTTGTTGTGATCTACACAGTCAAAGGCTTTGGTATAGTCAATAAAGCAGAAGTAGATGTTTTTCTGGAACTCCCTTGCTTTTTTGATGACCCAACGGATGTTGGCAATTTGACCTCTGGTTCCTCTGCCTTTTCTAAATCCAGCTTGAACATTTGGAAGTTCAGGTTTCACGTACTGTTGAAGCCCGGGTTGGAGGATTTAGAGCATTACTTTGCTAGGGTGTAAGATGAGTGCAATTGTGCAGTAATTTGAACATTCTTTGGCATTGCCTTTCTTTGGGATTGGAATGAAAACTGATCTTTTCCAGTCCTGTGGCCACTGCTGAGTTCTCCAAATTTGCTGACATGCTGAGTGCAGCACATTCACAGTGAAGTCAAGTGGGCCTTACTTAGGAGGCATCACTACAAACAAAGCTGGTGGAGGTGATGGAATTCCAGTTGAGTTATTTCAAATCCTAAAAGATGATGCTGTGAATGTGCCCATATATAATTTATCTTTAAATTTATCTAAATTCTTATAAATGTCTCAGAGTTCATTTTAAGGCAATACATCAACATGTTCGCTTTAATATAGTGTTTAAAATATATTTAAAATATTGCTTCTAAACTCTTTATTAGTATCAAGTAGAAATAACTTATACCTTTATTATGGTAAGGGGTAATCTTAAATTGTTAAATGACTCCCCAAATCAGTTTCTTGTCACAGAGGATTATATGTTATTACCAGACAACTTTGCCTCTTGTTAAAGAGAAATAAATCATTGCACAAGTCTCAAAAGTTTTGTGAAAATAAATATTTAGGAAAGTAAACCATAGGTATAATTAAATCCAAATGAAATACATTAATTACTGGAGAAGTAGCTATTACTCAGACCATTAACATTGGTATAAGAAGTAAACAGTTTAACTTTATAGGGTAATGTATCCATCTTCTTGGGAACGATATCTGTGATTTTGAGAATGGAGACTCCATACTTCCCTCTTTAGACCCTAAGTAACCTGGAAAACCCAAATATTACTAGTCTCTTGATTCTAAAAAAGTGGATTTCCTTCTCTGCTCTTCAGTATTTCACCAATGCAATTATTTATGAATATTGTGAGAATCAATCAATAAAGTCATATTTGGAAAGCTTTTGTCTTTTAGACCACTTACATCACTAATGGTAGGATTTTTTCCAAACCACATGTTTTTCCTCTCAAAATTCTCTATTTTTGTACCATCACTCTCTCTTCCTATATATTTTTAATAAGATTTGTTTCAAACTATGAAATGCATGCTTACTGTAGGAAATTTGAATAACAAATAAAATTAAAGGAAAAATACGCATAATTCCTCAGAAGTTTTTGAAAATTTGTCAATTTTTGCTCCAGAATTTTGATGAAATAATCTCAGTCTGAACAAGATATGGTACATCTTTTTTTCAATGTTAGGGGAAAAAAATCTTTAAAAGAACTCACTCAGGCTTTTGGCTAATTTGGTTAACAATAATGGACTCTTTTATGGTTAATTGCATCCAGTGCGCTTACTAGGAAAGCAACAGAGGTATTATCTCACAGGTACAGTTTAATTCTACGAACAAAGCTAGTGGAAGTGCTGGAATTCCAGCTGAGTTACTTCAAATCTTGAGATGATGCTGTTAAAATGCTGCACTCAATATGCCAGCAAATTTGGAAAACTCAGCAGTGGCCGCAGGACTGGAAAAGGTCAGTCTTCATTCCAATCCCAATGAAGGGCAATGCCAAAAAATGTTCAAACTACTGCACAATTGCACTCATTTCACATGCTAGCAAGGTAATGCTCAAAATCCTTCAAGCTAGGCTTCAACAATACGTGAACTGAGAACTTCCAGATGTACAAACTACACTTAGAAAAGGCAGAGGAATCAGAGCTCAAATTGCCAACATTTGTTGGATCATGTAAAAAGCAAGAGATTCCAGAAAAACATACACTGCTGCTTCATTGACTATGCTAAAGCCTTTGACTGTGTGAATCACAACAAACTGTGGGAAATTCTTAAAGAGATAAGAATACCAGACCACCTTACCTGCCTCCTGAGAAACCTGTATGCAGGTCAGGAAGCAACAGTTAGAACTGAACATGGAACACTGGACTGGTTCAAAATTGGGAAAGGAGTACATCAAGGCTGTGTATTGTCACTCTGCTTATTTAACTTATATGCAAAGTACCTCATGCAAAATGCTGGGCTCGACGAAGAACAAGCTGGAATTAAGATTGCTGGGAGAAATATCAATAACCTCAAATATACAGATGACACCACCCTAATGGCAGAAAGAGAAGAGGAACTAAAAAACCTATCAATGAAGGTGAAAGAGGAAAGTGAAAAAGTTGGCTTAAAGCTCCACATTCAAAAAACTAAGATCATGGCATCTGGTCCCATCACTCCATGGCAAATAGATGGGGGAAAATGGAAACAATGACAGATTTTATTTTCTTGGGCTCCAAAATCACTGCAGACAGTGACTGCAGCTATGAAATTAAAATACACTTGCTCCTTGGAAGAAAAGCTATGAAAAATCTAGACAGTTTATTAAAAAGCAGAGAAATCACTTTGCCGACAAAGGCTTGTATAGTCAAAGCTATGGTTTTCCAGTAGTCAAGTATGGATGTGAGAGTTGGATCCTAAAGAAGGCTGAGCACCAAAGAATTGATGTTTTCAAACTATGGTGCTAGATAAGACTCTTGGGAGTCCCCTGGACAGCAAGGAGATCAAACCAGTCAATCCTAAAGGAAATCAGTCCTGAATATTCATTGGAAGGCCTGATGCTAAAGCTGAAGTTCCAATACTTTGGCCACCTGATGCAAACAGCTGACTCATTGGAAAAGACCCTGATGCTGGGAAAGATTCAGGGCAGAAGGAGAAGGGGGCAACAACAGATGAGATGGCTGAATGGCATCATCAACTCAATGGCCATGAGACTGACCAAACTCCGGGAGGTAGCGAAGGACAGGGAAGACTGGCATGCTGTAGTCCATGTTGTCACAGAGAGTTGGACATTACTGAGTGCCTTAACAACAATTAAATAGCGGTTGGTTTCAGAAAATTAAACTCTAGAATTTTTATTTCACACCACTGTGGGACTTTTTCTCCACAAATACATATTTTTGAAAAAAATTTTAAATATTTGACTGTACTGATTCTTAATTGCAGCATGCAGGATCTTTAGTTGTACCATGCAAACTCTTAGTTGCAATATGTGGGATCTAGTTCCCTGCCCAGGAATTGAACCTGGGCCACTTGTGTCTTAGCCACTGGACCACCAGGGAAATCATTTTAATAGATGTGTCAATGATAACTATTCCTTATAGAAAGCCTTATCGGGAAGATCACCTGGAGAAAGAAATGGCAACCCACTCCAGTATTCTTGCCTGGGAAATCCCATGGACAGAGAAGCCTGGCAGGCTACAGTTCATGGGGTCACAAAGAGTGGGATTTGACTGAGCAACTAAGCAACAACAACATTTAATAATATAAGCTTTATATCAACTTTAGTAGTAAATTAGCACTAGTCTCACTTTACAAAACAAAGGTCTGAAGGCAGAGTTTTTAGGTGGTAATGTGAGAATCTGAGGGGATTTGAACACTGTTCTCTCTGCTTCAAAAGGCATCCTTTCCACCACAGCTCAACACCTCACAATATCAATACTAATATTGGCATTGTTATTTAATATCAATAATATTATGCACGAATACTGGAGTGGGTTGCCATTTTCTTCTCCAGGAGATCTTCCTGACCCAGGGATTGAACCTGGGTCTCCCACATTGTAGGCAGACGCTTTACCGTCTGAGCCCCCAGGGGAGCAACCTATTTAATATCAATAATATTAAAGAGGTAATATCCTAGTGTATAAAACTTTGTTTTATGATTATCTTCCCAAAATAGAGTTTAAAATTTGGATAGGTGTTTTAAAGGCAGGAATATTTTAAGGCAATTTGTACATACTGTTGATCACTTTCCTCAGTGAGATTATTCAAATTATAATTCAGTCCATAGAGAATGAGGCTTCCTGCTCCACTGTTCCCTTTATAAAAATCTTGGTTAATTTAATAGATGAAAACTGATTCTTTGTGGCAAAGTTTAAAATTGTTTTGGTTGCTATAATTTACCGTGTTTTAATACCTCTATTCTCCATTCTACAGAGTGAAACTTACAGGAAGGCTGGCTAAGGTTTTGAACTAGAAATGGGAAAATAGGGGAATGGTCTTTAGACTTTTCCCTTTATTCATTCAATGGCTATCTAGCTCCTATTCTGGGTCAGGTGTTGTGCTAGTGTTCAGGATATAAAGATGAAAGCCCATCCCTGACCTCAAAGAACTTGTGAACTAGCAAGAGAAACCGACATAAATAGACTACAGGATAGAGTGACTGGCACTGTGACCAAAGTAACACAGAGGAAGATGCTTTGAGAGACACAGAGGAGGGCACTTAAACCGGCTTCTGGGAGGTCCTGGAAGCCTTTTTGGAGATACTGAGGCCAGAGCTCCACTTTGAAGAGAAGCTAGCCAGAGAAGTTAGCCAGCTGTTTCCTGACCTCTCCAACCAGAATTAATCACTGTTCCTTTACTGAAGTGTAGTGTACTTATTTGTTTCCACGTCTCTCACTTGGCTGATCTTCTTGATGGGGAGGGACTATATCCCTAATTAGCCTAGGACAGTGGCCCCAAAGTAGTAGGAATGCAGTTAACATTTTTTGAGTTATTTTGAAATTCTACCCATGTAGCTATTTCCTCCCACACCTTCCTGTTGACATTTATATAAATATGTGTGGTTTTCCTTTATATGTAAAAATAATACTGTTCACCACATACCCTTCAGAGTGGCTAAAAGAAAGCATGGAAAATGATAAGTGTTGGTGACAGATTTGGAGCAACTGAAATGATCATACATTACTGGAGGTAGCAGAAATTGGTACAGACACTTTGCAAAACTGTTGGCAGTAGCTACTAAAGCTGGGCATGTGGGGATTTCACTGGTAGTCCAGGGATCTGCCTTGCAATGCAGGGCACACCGGTTTGATCCCTGGTTGGGGAACTGGGATCTCACATGCCATGGGGCAACTAAGTGCATGCTCACCACAACTACTGAGCCCACGTGCTCTAGAACCCAAGCTCCACAATGCAGCAGGAGAAGTCCACACACACTGCAACTAGAAAAAGCCCATGCCTGAAGTAGAGAAAGCCTACCCAGAGCAGCCAAAAAAAGAGAAAGAGAGAAGAATCACTAAAAAAAAAAAAAAGATGCTGGTTCATGAATGGACCTAGAGATTGTCATACTGAGTAAAGTAAGTAATAACACAGAGAATGACAAATATCATATGGTATTGCTTATACATAGAATCTAAAAAATATTATACAAATAAACTTATTTACAAAACAGAAACAGACTCACAGACTTAGAGTATGAACTTCCGGTTACCAGGGGGGAAGGGAAGGGATATTTAGGGAGTTTGAGATTGATACGTATGTGCATGCACACGTGCCTGCCTGCATGCCAAGTTGTTTCAGTCCTGTCCAGCTCTGTGCAACCCTATGGATGAGAGCCCACTAGGCTCCTCTGTCCATGGGATTCTCAAGGCAAGGATACTGGGAAGTTCTCCTATTGGAGGGCATGACATGTACACATTGCTATATTTAAAATGGATAACCAACAAGGACCTACCGTATAGCACAGGGAACTCTGCTAAATATTATGTAACATCTTAAATGGGAAAAGAATAAATAAAGGATTCCACATTTAAGAGAGAGAGACAAATAAAGCTGGGTGGTACCTCTTAAACCAACAATTTCATTCTTAGGAATAAGTTCAACACAAATGCACCCACATGTTCACCAAAAGGCATATTTTCACTAAAAACAGTCCTATTCATAATGTCTCCAATCTAGAAAACACACAGGTGCTCATCAGCTGTAGAAGGGGTAAACTTATTGTGGTATGGTCATACCACAAGGAAAAAGAATCTACACTTCACAATATGAAGGACTTTCATAAGAATAATTTTGAAGGCAAAGAGTTAGTTTTTTAAAAAGCACTAATTGTATGATTAGTTTTATGTAAAGAATAAAAATAGGCAAAAATCTTCTATGCTCAAGAAGTCAGGAAAGGTCTGTAAGTAGTGGAGGGTTAGTAACTATGATGGAACAGGCAGGGGGAGCTCTTTGGGAGTGGGTAAGGTTGTTTCTTAATCTGGGTTCTGGTTATCTATATTCAGTTTATGCCCTTTTCTGTATATGTATTATACCTAAATAGTTTTTCTTAAAAAAAAAAAAAATCTTATTGAGAGAAAGCTGAAAAATACATAAATGTTTTAAAATTTTCAAATCACCCACAATCTACTACCTAGAAATTACTATCAACATTTTGATTATTTCCTTCTAGTCTTTTTCTGAAGCCACAGTGCTTGTGGATCTCCTTCCCCTCTTTACTCCCCACATATTTACACACACACACACACACACACACACACACACATTTTATTAAATTAGATTCACTCCCACTTAGTTCTACATCTAATTTTTTAATTTTTACTGAAAGTTAATCCGATAATCAAACATTCGTTGCAAGCATGTTTTCAAACTGTTGCAATGTAGTGCATCAAATATAAATATATATATGGTGTGTAAGGGCTTCTCTGGTGGCTCAGCTGATAAAGAATCTGTCTGCAATGTGGGAGACCTGGGTTCGATCCCTGGGTTGGGAAGATCCCCTGGAGAAGGGAAAGGTTACCCACTCCAGTATTCTGGCCTAGAGAATTCCATGGACTGTATAGTCCATGGGGTCACAAAGAGTCAGACACGACTGAGCGACTTTCACTTTCATGGTGTGTATATATAAAATATTCCTAATATATAATATATTCCTAGAAGACAGTATGTGTGAATATATAAGTGCGTATATATATGGCATGTGTATATATAAAATATCCCTACTACATAACAACATATACTCCTAGAAAAGAGTATGTGTATATACACATACATATAAGCTACTGGGTCATGAATATTCTCTAAGCTCTGCATTCATTCTGTATTTCCTTCCAAAAAGGTTGCATTGACAAGGTGTTAGAGCTCCTATATCAAGATCCAACCCCAGGTTGCTTATTATTATTCGTTGTTAAAAGGGTGGAACTTAAAACAAGACTAAGGAATCTGCGATTTGCACCCATCTGACGCGCTCCCCAGGAATGTGTCCCCCTCATTCCTTTCAGTTCGAGGGGTCCCTGCGCCTCGGCCCGCAGTGCATCCGCGCCTGCGCCGGAGCCCGCAGCGCCACCCGCCGCTCGGTTGCCGTGGGAACAGCTGAGCACTGCGGCGCCGGAGACCTAGCAGTGAGCGGTACCGAGGCCCTGGCATGGAGCTGCCGGATCCGGTCCGCCAGCGGCTGGGAAACTTCAGCCGGACCGTGTTCAGCGACTCCAACCGGACCGGGCCGGAGTATAACGAGGGTCCGGGTGAGTGGCCGAGGCCCAGAGGAGGGTGTGTGGCCCGCGGAGGACCTGGCGCGGGGTTTGGAATGGCCAAATTTTGCCCAGACCTAAGATGGCGATTTGGCCTTCAGCTGGTTCTCCGCAGTGCGGGAAACGCCCTGGAGGAGGGGCCGGGCCACTGGCTGGGACCAGGACCAGATACACGGACTCTGATACCGAGCTGGTCCCGGGCTGATCATGCTGCGACCTAACCGGCCAGTTGCAAGAGGGGCGGCTGAGGTGGCGCTGGCATTCCTCAAAAAATAAATAATATAAAGCCACCTTCGCAACCCGCGTCCGGTGCCTTGCGTCCGAGAAGGCTGAGAAGGCCGACTTCTTTGCTTTTCCTCTGCGGCCTCCGCCCTGGCTTTTCTGCCCTGAATGGAGTGAAAAGAGCCCACGCAATCTCCCCTTCCACTGCCCCCCCACCCCCACCCCGCCGCGCCCCGGTAAAATATCTTTTCCTTTTCTTCTTTCCTAGCAGAACAGGTACTTGCTACATGTCCATTTTCTGGCAGAAGACATAGAAGGTTTTTTTTTAATGAGTTATTTTAAACGTTCTCCAATCCGGAATGGCAGCTGCCACACTAGCATCGCCTTTAACAAAACTCGCCGTCTCCCCACTTTCTCCTTCCCTGGCCTGTATATATATAACTCTTGACCCAAATCAAGTAACAAAATACCACAATGCCGCATTTGATGTGAGAAGTGACAACGCAGTTTTCTGCAAAACAGTTTAACCCTCTTAAAATAATGATGATAGACAACATACTGTCAACCACACCCACGCATCTTTTGTCACTGAACTGTGCTGGGAAATAGGAATCTTTTCCTCTTGCTTGGTTCAGGGATTTTTCAAAGGGAACAGAGAAAAGTCATTTCCCACTGTTTCAATTTTTCACCCTAACCACTTGCCTGTCCTTCCAGTTTAGGGCTGGTTACGATTTAGGATGTACAGAGAAAAACATAATGTGAAAAATTAGGTTATTACGTTTCTGATTCTAAAGCCAGGGATTAACAGGCACTAAAATCTGATGATGTAAAGTATCAGGGGTTTTCTGTAAAGGGCCGGATAGTAAATACTTAATACCGTGCGGGCCATAGGTCTCTCTGGCAGTTACAGATAATGATAACGGAATAGACATGGCAGTGTTCCAATAAAACTTTATTTATGGACACTAAAGTTGAAATTGCATGATTTTCGGTGTAACATACTACTGATACTTCCCCCAACCATTTAAAAATCTGAAAAAGCCATTTTTAGCTCACTTGCTCTACAAAAACAGTTAGTTGGCTGGTAGTTTGCCTACTCCTGATTTATATTACATAGTGTTTTAATTTGAATTCCATTTGCAGAACTCAGCTTGTATTTTGCAAAATTTAATAACTTCATGTCTTGAGCTTTCAAGGTTCATTTACATATTAACTTGATTTTCAGCTGAATGATTTAAGTTTGATCTGCTGAAATATAGACATAGCATAACTCTTGAGATGCTTGTGTACAGAATTCTTAACATAAAAGCTTATTTGCAAAATTTTACTACGGTGCTTGCTTTGAAGTTATTAAAATTTTCAGTTTGACTAATTTGTTATTTTTCCACCTTTTCTTCTTTGTGGATCTAAAGTACATTTGATTATTTGTACTGTAATTACAAGGGTATATTATGACCATGTTCACAGCTGACCTAGAGTTTTATTGTTGTCATGAAAAAAATCCTAGGGGAGTGAGTTACCTTCAGATTTTAAGAATGCATTCCTTTATCAGTGGTAATTTAATAAATAGGTACAAGCAAAAGTATATCATCATAATCAGGGATATTCTTGGAACTAAAGGAAAAACCTTGCTGTGAGAGACCATAATAATTTTATATTTTAAAATTGTTAAATGATAGATATACTCAGCTGTGGAGAAAAAGAAATAATCTGTGTATAAGAAATTTATCTCAGAGCCTTTGTAAATTCTTTCATTTCAAGCAGTGGATTTCAAAATACTTATCTACTCTTAAATTGTTAGAATTTAGTCATATTTAAGATATATTTGTAGGGGTCAGTTTTAAAAATCAAATTCTTCATTTACAACCTTTCTCTGTTACATGAAAACAAAAGGTACTATGTAATCAGCCTTCTGTTCAGTTCAGTTCAGTTGCTCAGTCGTGTCCGACTCTTTGCGACCACATGGACTGCAGTATGGCAGGCTTCCTTGTTCATCACCAACTCCCAGAGCCTCCTCAAACTCACGTCTATTAAGTAGGTGATGCCATCCAACCATCTCATCCTCTATCATCCCCTTCTCCTCATGCCTTCAATCTTTCCCAGCATCAGGGTCTTTTCCAATAAGTCAGCTCTTCGTATCAGGTGGCCAAAGTATTAGAGTTTCAGCTTCAGCATCAGTTCTTCCAATGAATATTCAGGACTGATTTCCTTTAGAATGGACTAGTTTGGATTCCTTGCAGTCCAGGGGACTCTCAAGAGTCCTCTCCAACACCACAGTTCAAAAGCATCAATTCTTCGGCGCTCAGCTTTGTTTATAGTCCAACTCTCACATCTACACATGACTACTGGAAAAACCATAGCTTTGACTAGACAGACCTTTGTTGGCAAAGCAATGACTCTGCTTTTTAATATGCTATCTAGGTTGGTCATAGCTTTTCTTCCAAGGAGCAAGCATCTTTTAATTTCATGGCTGCAGTCACCATCTGCAGTGATTTTGGAGCCCAAAAAGGTAAAGTTTGTCACTGTTTCCGTTGTTTCCCCATCTATTTGCCATGAAGTGATGGGACTGGATACCATGATCTTAGTTTTCTGAATGTTGAGTTTTAAGCCAAATTTTCACTCTTCTCTTTTCACTTTCATCAGGAGGCTCTAGTTTCTCTTCTCTTTCTGCCTTTAGGGTGGTGTCATCTGCATATCTGAGGTTACTGATATTTCTCCCAGCAATCTTGATTCCAGCTTGTGCTTCATCCAGCCCAGCATTTCGCATGATGTACTCTGCATAGAAGTTAAATAAGCAGAGTGACAATACACAGCCTTGACGTACTCCTTTCCTGATTTGGAGCCTGTCTGTTGTTTCATGTCCAGTTCTAACTGTTGCTTCTTGACCTGCATACAGATTTCTCAGGAGGCAGTTCAGCCTAAGATAAATGAAATTCCTGTGTCACAAAGGGCTACACTGGCAATGTCCTTATAAGAATATGTTTTCATTAATTCACTCTGCTTATTCATATTTGGTATTTACCATTTGTAAAGCAACATGCGAGGTTCTGTGAGGGTCTTAAATTTGGGTAGAATGTGGCCTGTGCTTACAGTCAGCCTGTGTATAAATAAAAGAGAAGGAAAGGGACTGATATTTATCAAGTGCCTACTCAGTGCCAGGCATAGTGCTCGGGTGAAGTAATTTATATTACCTTTAATTCTCAAGCAATCTGTGAGGTAATTTTAATGTTACCATTTTACAGATGAAGAAATTAAGGCTCAAAGAGGTTAAATAATTTATCCTAAGTCTGGTATCCAGAGTTCTGAGGGAGTTTGGGGAGCTTTGGGTTTACTTGGACTCCGAAAGTTGTGATCAGACTATGTCTCAAGTGAAGGGAGTGTGGTTCTTTGCTAACACTTCTTACACACAGGTTAGCGTCATAAGTACCTAGAGGGGAAGGAGATTTCCGCTGGAGTGGGGAATGTGATCAAGAAAGGACTTACGGAAAAAGTGGCTTTGAATTGCGTGTGAATGAACAGGTGGTATTAGGGTATGCTGAAAGAGATGTGTGTCTAATTATAATTTGGGGGAGGGGTTGGTTTTGCATGATTAGTTTATACCTGAGAGATTCAGTTCAGTTCAGTCGCTCAGTTGTGTGTGACTCTTTGCGACCCCATGGACCGCAGCATGCCAGGCTTCCCTGTCTATCACCAGATTCCAGAGCTTGCTCAAATTAGGTCCATCCAGTTGGTGATGCCATCCAACCATCTCATCCTCTGTCGTCCCCTTCTCCTCCCACCTTCAATCTTTCCCAGCATCAGGGTCTTTTCCAATGAGTCAGTTCTTTGCATCAGGTGGCCAAAGTATTGGCACTTCAGCTTCAGCATTAGTCCTTCCAATGAATATTCAGGACTGATTTCCTTTAGGGTGGACTGGTTTGATCTCCTTGCTGTCCAAGGAACTCTCACGGGTCTTCTCCAACACCACAGTTCAAAGGCATCAGATCTTCGGCACTCAGCTTTCTTTATGGTCCAACTTTCACATCCATACATGACTACTGGAACAACCATAGCTTTGACTATACGGACCTTTGTTGGCAAAATAACATCTCTGCTTTTTAATATGCTGTCTAGGTTGGTCATAGCTTTTCTTCCAAGGAGCAAGTATCTTTTAATTTCATGGCTGCAGTCATGTTATGTATTTCATGTGTTCATTTCATAGGCTCTTTACAGGTGGCTCAGTGGTAAAAGAATCCACCTGCCAATGCAGGAAACTCAGGTTCGATCCCTGGATTGGGATGATCCCCTGGAGAAGGAAATGGCAACCCACTCCAGTGTTCTTGTCTGGGAAATCCCATGGACAGAGCCTGGTGGGCTACAGCCCATGGTGTCGGAAAGAGTCAGACACAACTGAGCACAAGCACCACTTACATAGAACTCTTAACAAAGGGGGTAATGATTATTATAGTTATCTGTTCAATAGTATTCGTGTTGACGTTCTACATTTATACCAGTACTATGCAAAAAAACTCATCAGACAGTAACCAAAGGTGGTAAAGTAATAGAAAAATATGAAACATGCCCCAAAGTAGCAAATATAGGAACAGAATATTAGTAGTATTATGGCTATTTTCTTTCACTGTCAATGATTATTGTTATTGTGTCCGACTCTTTTGTGACCCCATGGGCGTACGTAGTCCACCAGGGCTCTCTGTCCATGGGACTTCCCAGGCAAGAACACTGGAGTGTGTTGCCATTTTCTTCTCCAGGGGTCAATGATTATAAATAGGCTTACAATTTGGAGTTTCGTTGAGCTGAAACTATAGCTAGTAATTCTAAGGAACTAAAGGATGTACAGGGCATAGAGCAGGAATAAGAGTTTGTTCCTTTTCTGTTTTCTTCTGTAGATAATGAAATGGTTTCCAGTTTGGCACTGCAGATGTCACTTTATTTTAACACTTACTTTTTCCCACTTTGGTGGGTGAGCAGCATTATGATGCTTCAGATGAAGGTAAATGTGTGCTTTACTACTTCTCCCTGGCATTGTTACCTTGTCAGTAAAATTGAAAGTTCTTCATATGTTTTTTAAATCTCAGGTCAGTCTTACTATATGGGAGATTTTTGTTTATTTTTGTTTTTTCAGTATTCCATCTTGCCCGATTACTACAAGTTCATTGTGGTCACCATTATCATCCTAATAACTTTAATTGAAGCTATCAGGTTGTATCTGGGCTACATGGGGAACCTGCAGGAGAAGGTAGGCTCTTCTTTCCTCTCAGTGCTACACATAAATGCAGTTAAGACTTTGCCAACAAGAAAAGGCAGTGAGATGTGGAAGGAGCAAAGGCTTGTAGGTAAGGCCTAGCTCCAGCTTCACCGCGGCTGTCACTGTGGTCTTTTTGCTTACTCTCTTGAACCTTGGTTCCTTCACATATAAAATTGGGGGAATATTCACTTCACAGATTTGTTAGGATTATATTAAACAATTTATATAAAGCACCTGAACATAGTAAACTCTTAATTAGTGATCATTTTCCCTCTTCCCAGTAGTCTTGAAAATACTTGGTCATTAAACATGATGATTTGGATTCTGAATAAGAAAATTGGGGAAAATGGCACACTCATCTTCTATGCAAGGCACATGTTTTCTGAGTCATCATGCTGCCTAAGCATTTACAGTTACCAGAACTGAGTGATAATGCCTAAAGATTTCAAATGTTCTTCCAGGCCCTTCATAATTAAGCCCCACCCAGCCTACCACACTGTATTTTGTGCTTTTTCCTAACACAAGCGTCCATTCCAGGCTGATGTGTTGTTTCCCAGTCATATTCTTTCCACATTTTTGCTTACTTAAGTTCTTGCCTCTTCCTCATTTTATCTAACTTGAAAAGCCTGCCTCCTTGAATTATTTCTTTTACGTACCCTGTTTACTCTGTTAGAGCATTTAGTCTGTTACTCTAAGTGGTACGTACGTTTCATTATTCACTCAAGTGTAGGAATGTAGGACTGTCACATAGGTTAGTTTTCTCTTTCAGTCTAGATTGTAAGTTCTCTGAGGACAAGGACCACACTATACTTCTTTTGAATTACAGAGCTCAAAATGTAGGTTCACAGTAGTATCACTTGCTTATCGATACAAACAGAAGATGGTACTTCACTGGTCTGATATTTGTGGTGTGTATCATTGCAGGTTCCTGAGTTGGCTGGCTTCTGGCTTTTGAGCCTTCTGTTGCAGTTGCCTTTAATTCTTTTCTTGCTCTTCAATGAGGGCCTAACAAATCTGCCCTTGGAGAAAGCAGTACATATCATCTTCACTATATTCCTTACTTTCCAAGTTGTTTCAGCATTTCTTACCTTGAGGAAAATGGTAAATCAGCTGGCAACTCGTTTCCACCTCCAAGACTTTGACCGGCTGTCTGCAAGCCGAGGAGACATGCGAAGAGTGAGGTCCTGTGTAGAAGAGATTTGACCCAGTGCTGCTGAATAAGCATCTGGAAGATCATTCTAGAAGACTGCAGGATAACACCAGAGGGCTAACACACAAAAAAGGATAAAGCAAGTGTTTTGAACTGTATACTCTCTGGCTCTGAAATTCCAAGGTTGGACACAATGATAAGACTGTCTGTACATCGCATGAAAGCAGTAAATCAACCCTAAAGCCTCCATGTTATCTACCTGATGTCAAATATCTTAATTTTTTGTTGTTGTCAACTTTTTCAGGTGTGTAGAGATCTGTATTGGTGGCATTACATCTTTACTGTAATATCTCCAGTTAGTACCTGTAACTAGAAATGTGTATATTTCTTTTAATATTGTTGGCCTATCCATGTCTTGGCAGTACGCATGCAGTATGTGGAGATGCTGGTCAGTACTGTGATGTATTAGACTACATTTGTAAACTGAGACACCAAATTTTCATGTCTGCTACGGTCTTAGCAATTATACTGAGGTTAAGAAGAAAGCAGGTGGATTGTGATGATATTTAGGAAATGTTTTTATGCTAAAATTGTTATTTTCATACAACCATGTTCAGTATTTATGGTGGTGGTGTGCAAAATGTCTTCACAATAAGTTATAAAATCTTCATGTTAAAGTATCTTTAGAAATCATTCTTGTCTTTCACAGTTCTTTTGGGCTGTGGGTTTATTTTTATTATAAAGTTGCAAGAGAAAAGTACATGTATTTGAGAGCCATTTGCCACTCTCCTGGGTACATTAACCCTTATGATCTTACCTATTAAGTCATTATTCACTGAAGAACTGCTCATATCCAGTAAATTCACATGAAGATTGACCTGAGAATCAGGGTGCCTGTTAACATATAGAGTTTGGATGGCCCAAGGGACTCATGATCATAAATGAGCATATTCCCTTGCTAATAGGAGAAACCTATTGAAGGAAATTCTGTTAAGAACAAAGCTTGCTTGGGTATATCTGAACCATTATTTTTAAGTGACAATTGGGTTGTCTTAAGGGACACAATATTTTCTTTCCTATAGGAAAATGTGCCTCTGTAAGTATTGTATTTTACTGAGAGAGAGTTGTAGCTACATTAAAAATAATTTTTTCTATCCTTCCTGTTTTGTGATTCATGCTTATCTTAGGATTTCCATGTTATGCCTTATTCATTTTTATATTGCTTAATTTTGAAAATGTTTTCACTTCCCACTCTTAATCACACCTTACCAAGTCTGTTTATGCTCTTTTTATTACTTCTGCTTTTTATTATTATATATAATGTTCAGTCAAAGTTTTCTTCCCCCATGCACTGACTAATTAACCTTTGCCCTATACCAAAGCTGTCACTAGGTATATTCCAATACTTTGAAATTCAAAATAGAATTCTGTTTGGATAGTTTATTAAAATGTATTTGTTTACATTTGTTTCCAGATAGGTGAGTTTATAAGAACACTAAATCTACATAACAGATAAATTAAGGTGATGATCAAGAAAGACTTTTCTATTTAACAAGTTTTCCAGAGTTTTATTTTAAATAGCAGAGCCTCTTGATACATTTAAACTTTAAGGTAAATCACTAAAAGTGTAAAGAATAATAATAAAAAAAATTTAATGACTAAATGGGGGGAAAATATATTTGTTAAAATTTTTAAATTTTTGTTGTAATAACTATTGCTTAAAATGTAGATATAATGAGGGTAAAAAAAAAAGAAACTAAGAAAATCAATTGAGAACATGACCAAGTCATTGGTTTTTCATGAAACAATAAAACCATGATTTTGTGTTAGTCTGAACCAATATTTTCTATTGGTGTATACATGGTGCTCTATGTAAGCATAGGAAAATTGAGATAGGAAAGACTTCCATGTCAATACATTTGGAGTTTAGGCAATCTTTATTTTTATTTAATAAATTTGTTCCTCCTTAATTCCTATTGCATTTCCTCTCCAGGGTTCACAACACTGTTGTGAAGTTTTTTAGTTAGGAGATATTGAGCTTCACAAATACTTTGTCTTTCACATATTTTTTTCTTTCAGGTGTTTTTTTCTAACTACAGACAAGGTAGATGTAAATTTTTGTACATTGGAATGATTTTTAAAAATTGGATTTTAATCAACATATGTTTGAATGCCTACTATGTACAAGGAATAGTGGAGAGTTCACAAACAAAGAACTGAGCTCCCTGTTCTCAGGGGCACAGTGTTGCAGGTAAAGTCTCACTTCATCAGGGAGGTGCATGGACTGAGTTTCTGCCTAATAAGTACCTGAGAGCAGACAGCCCTCGGCATGCAGTGCACCTCCGCTCTTTCTTCCTAGCACTTCGTGTCTGGGGTTAGCACACTGGCCTTTCACCAACATCATTTAGCATTCACTACTCTCACTGTCAGAACAAGGAGTGGGGGCGGGGGTAGCTATAAAGTATACGCTACTCGCATGTACACACTCGCACTTGCCCATGTACACAATAACAAGATGTTTACTGTCTGGTTCAAAAAGCAGATGAGCAGGTCAGAGAGAGCACTGTAGGATTAAAGAGAATCTGGGAAGCCTTCCCAAATAAAATTAACACTTTGAGATTTGAAGACTGAGCAGATATTAATGTTAGTTTCAGCATTAAGAGACACAAGTAATAGTGATTCTGAGTACTGTTTCAGGTATTACATGTAGTTTGATAAAACTGGTGGGAAGGGTGCGTGAAAACAAAGGCCACAGAATAAGAGAACCTTCCAAGGCACTAGTAAGCTAAAGACTAATACTTTAAATAGTTTAAATGGTAGAATATCACACATATTTAGGTTTCAGAAAAATTTCTCTGAAAACTGTGGAAAATGTACTGCAAATGTTGGGCTAAAGGTAGAACTTGATAACTTCGGAGAGAACTGTCCTGGATAAAGTCAGTGGTGGTAAAATTAACTTGAGTAGAACCTATTAAGATTTTTTTAAATTATATTTTAAAATAGGTATTAAAATTTTTTTTCCTAATTTTTCTTTCTGAGGATTACACACAATGGTAAACAAAATGACTTACTGTCTTATCCACCCCACCTCCCCTGGCCATTGTTAGATTATTACTAGACTTAAAGAATTCTCTGTCTGAAATAGTCTTTTATGAATTTTATTTTATAAGACATACCTAATAGTTCTTAATAGTTCACTTGTGCCTGTGAAGATTATACTTTTCAAAAACTTAAATTTTAAAAGAAATTGAATCAAGATTTTGAGAGTAAAGAGAAAAATCATCTATAATTCCATACCCTAAAGTAGCAAGTATAAGCAAAATGTCCTCTTTCCTTGCAGTTTTCCTGTTGTAAATGCTTTTTAAAACGTAGATGTGACCACCAGCACTTTAAACTTTGCACCTTGCTTTTCTGAAAACATCATAAAATTTTACCCATCTTTTTACATAGTCACACAACCATCATCTTAAATGACTGCACAATATTCCATCAAGTAGATGGAAAGTAATTTATTTAACTTCTCTCCTATTGTTGGATATTTGTGTTATTTTCTTCTTTAGCATTTATATTGTTGAGCCTCAGAGCAGGCTGATTCAAGATATGCTACAATAACATATTGATTATTTTGAATTTAAGTTACTTGAGAAACAGTCAGTGGAGAAAAACTGATACAGAAAAACACTCTGACCCCCTCTTTCCCCTTAAAAGAAGGAAATAATCTCCCATGTGAAAGTATCCTCCTTATACCAAGAGGATAGAAAGCATCCTTATCACCAGAGTTAGGAAATTCAAGGCTGAGAAAACTCTGTAGACAAACTTTGTTACCTCTTCATTAGCCTGCTACCCCAAGCACAAGCCCCTTTGTTAAATCTTCACAAATAATTGTTTCTTTGTCTAAAAATTATTTGTAAACAGCCTGCTTTGGTCACTTCGGGGATACCATTTCTATGAGATCTCTTTATATGAATTAAATTGGGTTTTTCAATTACTCTTCATCAATTTAATTATTAGGCCATCCAAGAGAACTCCCCAACAATATATAATGTTGTAACGAACATCTCATGTATACATCTTTTTCCATATCTTAGATGATTCTGTTTTTTAATTAGTAAGCTAGAGTCTCAGAAGTGAAACTGCTGGATCATAGGGTATGAACATTTTTTAGGATTCTTGATGCATACTGCTGAATTACATTATCCATTCTCTGTAATTCTTAAAGATATTACAACGAAAATTTTGATAGGGACAGACTTAGAGACCTTAGTCACCGATTCATCTTTGTGTTTCTGAGTAGCTACCACAGGAACAGAGTCGCCTATGGAGGGGAAAAAAAAAAAAAAAAAAGCTGTGAAAGGAGAAGTGCAAAGAATTTAAAAAAAAAAAAAAAGTTTTGAATTAAGGGAAAACTGATAAGGGGCAGGAAAGGGCTTAGGCGAGCTGGTTGCAGTCAGCAACAGACAGATGTGACAATACAAACTGTGTCATTGAGTTGGGACAGCCCTGGGACATAAAAAGACTGAAATGAAGTAAAGCTCTGGATTACTTTGTTCTTGAATATTGAATTTTTTCAGAAGCATGGAGCATGAAATATTACAGTGATAAGCCAAGATTGGAAACATAGCCAAGAAAAAGAGGGTCTTTAAGGGATTGTTTAAAATGTGCTGAAGGAATAATTTAGTTTGGTCTTAAACGGCTCAAAAAGTAAATTGACATAAAGCTTTTGCATAACAAAATAGGCATGGAGGCAGAAAACAATGAGGCTAGTAGAATGGTTTATCCTGTAAATTTGTTATGATGTGCAACATTAGCTTTTTGGTCCTAGAAAAGGTTTGTCAGCAAGCTTTAATGATGTATTTTTTAAGTGCAATTAATACTAATTTGTTATGGGTATACGTTTTATTCTAGTTTGAAGACTGTTAATCTGGGGGTTTTGAGTCAATAAAAAAAAAAACTAAATAGTTCATCATTCTAAAACTTATTCTAAGAATCATTCTAACAATCCCCCACCCACTGCATCCCCCCCACCCTTCACCCCACCACAGTGTTTAAGCATTAAGCATTTAAAAATATTCAGGCCCTAGAAAAATGTGTTTAAATTCAGGTTTGACCACAACATTTAGATTAATCCTGGTGCTTACACAGATGATCATCTTTCTGCAAATGAGGCTAGGGATCAGGTGTGTAATCATCTTAACCAAAGTCAAGAAAGAACTCAAAAAACAAGACACAGGCCAGAAGATAGATACAACATATATTCTATGAAAAATTAAAGACACTTGGAAATTTAGCTTATCATCTAAACAAGCTAGAAAGGGTTTCCTAACCCAAAGAGGTCTCTACAATCACAATGTATATTTCACTGCTATTTATTTGTCCTTCATTGTTCCATAGGCCTAAGTGTTTAGCACTTGGGTACATTAAAAATGTAGATTTTAAAAACAATAATCAACCAAGAATGGCTTTCTCTTTTAATTTTTCAGAACTCTAATAGCACTATATTTGGCTGATAGGAAAGTGGTATAATCGATTCATCTCAAAAGGCTTTTAGTTCCTGATCTTGAGTTATTTATATTCTCATCAAAAACACATTGAAGACACTGCTCAATGCTATAGCTCAAAAGAGAAAATTGTCTGATATTCAAATTCAAAAAATGTTTGCTACGCACACTTAATAATTGTCTTACAAGTGCCTGACTCATTAGTACCTAGAAGTAGTAAAATGATCACTAAAGAGAGTGGAAGTTTTGGACTTTGCTTCAGTAGCTTTTCTGGAAAGCATGAAAGCTAGTAAAAGTCAAATTTTTTGCTCTTCTGAAAACTACAGCTCCTGATTGCCAATAAGCCCCAGCTAAGGAAGGCAGGAGAACAGTTCACTGTTTATTGGTAATTTACGAAGCAGAACAGCAAAAGATATGTTCATGCTTTTTATTTGTAGTATGCTATGATTTTGTTCTGCAAAGTAAACTTAATTTACTTAGCTCCAACAATACACCATCCACTATGTCTTGATACTCCAGGACAAAAAGATAAATCGGATTGAGTCCCTGCCCTTCCAGCCATGGTCTAGCAGAGGAGACAAATTTTAGGTGATCATCATGGCTTATGATAATGTTTGTAATAGAACTACGTAAAATATGAAGATAAGTGAGGAATCCTGACTAGGGGGCAAGATAGTCTTTCAGACAGATGGTACAGCATGAGCAAAGGTGTAGACATTTGAAATTATAAGGTCTGAACAAAACTAAAAGTAGTTTAATGTGACTAAAATATACAGCATGTAGAGAAGGGCCTGAGATGAGCTGGAAAGACTGGCATCAGAATGTTCTCAGTCTTTTATATATTATAATAAAGAGTTTGAACTGTATACTGTAGGCAATGAATGGTGTATATTGAAACAGAAATAGAAGACATTGCTACCAAATTTGAAAATGATCGAAAGCTGATAGAGGTAATTTGGTAGATGATAACAATCACATTTCAAAGGAACCTTATAATGGTTGAAATGCTGGTAAAAATACATTTTATACACACACACACACACACAGACACACATCCTCCAACATAAGCCTCTCAAATCAGCTAATAATTAAGGAGTTCATTATGTGCTATTTTTCAAAGGAAAATATCTAGGTAGTCAATAGGAGTATAATGACTAGACTCCAGGAGTTGGTGATGGACAGGGAGGCCTGGTGTGCTGTGGTCCAAAGGTTGCGAAGAATCGGACACGACTGAACGACTGAACTGAACTGAGTGACCAGATCACAGAAAGGAACAATCTCACTATTCTTTTCCATGTTGCAGTAATAAATGTCTCCTTTATTGTAAACTTCCCTGCAGTTACATGTATTGAGAAATCTAGAACTAAATCTAAGCACACCACTATTCCCCTTAAAATTCCACTAGACTCTCTACTTCCTGCAGCAGAACACCCACAAACCTTAGCCTCTTCCCCACCATTTGGCTCATCTTGCCACCCCTCCAATGCTACACGTGCAGCTCCTCCAGGACACCATTCTGGATTTTGCCTCCAGACCTTTTCCCTACATTCTGCTCTCAGCCTGAAGTAAATTTATCCACATGCTTATCTTATGGATAACCTGGCTCAACCATCATATTCTCCATGGAATGTCCCCTTGACCCCTACCCATTTCCAGGAAACACTGGGTTCTGTTCTTTGTCTCACTGCTCCTCACATTTTATGACTGCATCTAAAATGATTAATTATATGTATTTTTATATATTAGACCTGTGAAGTGAAGTGAAAGCCGCTCGGTCATGTCCGACTCTTGTGACCCCATGAACTATACAGTTCGTGGAATTCTCCAGGCCAGAATACTGGAATGAGTAGCCTTTCCCTTCTCCAGGGGATCTTCCCAACCCAGGGATCGAACCCAGGTCTCCTGCATTGCAGGTGGATTCTTTACCAGCTGAGCCACACGGGAAGCCCAAGAATACTGGAGTGGGTAGCCTATCCCTTCTCCAGCAGATCTTCCTGACCCAGGAATCAAACCGGGGTCTCCTGCATTGCAGGTGGATTCTTTACCAACTGAGCTGTCAGGGAAGCCCATGTTAGACCTCTACTAGTACTTAACTGGGGGTTCCCCAGTGGTTCAGCAGTAAAGAATCTGCCTGCAATTCAGGAGCTACAGGAGATACAGGTTTGATCCCTGGGTCAGGAAGATCCCCTGGAGAAGGGCATGGCAACCCACTCCAGTATTCTTGCCTGGAGAATCCCATGGACAGAGAAGCCTGCTGGGATACAGTCCATGCTGTCTCAGAGTTGGACATGACTGAAGCGACTTAGCATGCACTAGTGGCTTAGATGGTAAAGAAGATGCCTGCAATGTGGGAGACCTGGGTTCGATCCCTGGGTTGGGAAGATCCCCTGGAGAAGGGAATGGCAACCCACTCCGGTATTCTTGGCTGGGAAATCCCATGGACAGAGGACCCTGGCAGGCTACCATCCATGGGGTTGCAAAGAATCGGATACAACTTAGCCACTAAACAATAACAACAGTACTTAATTGTAAAGTCTTCATGGTAAGTATCCTATTCATCCTTGTATTTCCAGTGCTTAACATTTTGTAAGTGTTCGATAAATATATGGTGATACTGGGGAGCAAAATTTGCCACCCCAAAATGTCTCTGGCATGTAGATAATTTCAAACTGAAAACAATCAAGGCCCCAAAGCCTCAGAAGAAACTTTGACCTTCCCCAACCGCCTAAAAAAAATTTAGGAGGGCCTGTTCCCAAAGTGGAACAGATATCAGTGGAACAGGTAAGCATCACCAGAGATATTTACCTGCAGTGAATATGGGCTGAGTGTGGTGAGGGAAACTCTCAGAGACCAGGGTCCACTCTGTGTCCCATTGTCTCTGCATAGCCCAGCAAACATTTGCTTTTCCATCTTCATGTTAATTGCCTTCCTCCCCTAATGAAGTCCCAAACCTCTAACTGGCAACATCTTCTTTTTTCTTTAACTGAAAATGGTATTCAAGGTGAGGTTTCCAGCTATTTTGGCAAGTCACACAGTTTTCCTGGGTCTCTCCCATATACATGTGGTATTAAACTTTTGTTTGAATTTCTTCTATTAAACATGTCTCATGTCAATTTAATTCTTAGACCCAGCCTGAAAGAAAATCTCCTCCTCCATGACAGTGAATAAATGAATGCATGGACTTATTAAGGGGAGTCAGTGTTACACTGTGGTTAAAAGCACAGGCTTTGGAGGCAGACAGATATATGCACAAGTCCTTGCTCCATTTATCAGCTTGGTTGAGGTATTAAACTTAACAGGCGGCTCAGATGGTAAAGAATTTGCCTGCAATGCAAGTGACCTGGGTTTGATCCCTGGGTAGGGAAGATTCCCTGGAGAAGGGAATGGTTACCCACTCCAGTACTTTTGCCTGGAGAATTCCGTGGACAGAGGGGCCTGGCAGGCAATAGTCCACGGGATCACAAAGAGTCAGAAATGACTAAGCAACTAACACTTTCATTTTCACTTTTTTTTCAACCCTTAGTTTATTTATCTTTAAAATGAGTGCTTACAGGGCTTTTGCAAGAATTAAGTGAGATAAATAGAATAAGCATTCATGGGTGCTGAATTGCTTCAGTCGTGTTCAACTCTGTGCGACCCTGTGAACCAAATAGCCTGCCAGGTTCTGAAGGAGGAAACAGAAAAGGCTCTATCTTGAAAGCAGGACTGCATCTTGGGCTGGATTGTGGACTTTGAGGTATATGCCTGGTACCTACAGAAACAACAGACCAACTGGAAAACCAGACCCCTAGAAGGAAGAGCCCCAGGGCTCTCCATTGCCTAAAAGAACACCCTAATTAATACCCTAATTATCTATGTAACCGAATAGAATCATCCATTCTATTATGCTTTTTGGGGTATGACCACAGGCCTGTTGATAATTGTCCACTGTTAACCACCTAGGCTTAAGATCACAGTTAACTTTGATAGTTTCTTTCTTCTTCCTTTGTTCAGACTAGTTTCAGGGAACCTTATACACTTAGGGTATATAAGGTTTTCACAAAAACTCGTCGGCCTCCTTGGAGAAGAGGAGACTCTGCCTTGGGCCCACCTGTGTAATAAGCGGCACTCCACTACTTGCATTGTCCTTCTGAGTGAGTTTGTTTCCAGAACGCGTGTCTACAACAGTTCCTCTGTCCATGGGATTCTCCAAGCAAGAATACTGGAGTGGGTTGCTGTGCCTGCCTCCTGGGGATCTTCCTGACCCAAGGATGGAGCCCACATCTCTTATGTCTCCTGCATTTACCACTAGCACCACTTGGGAAGCCCTATAAGCATTTATATATGGTAAATATCCTTATTGTGATTTTATATTTTGAATTTCCTGGGCAATTTAAGTCCTTCTTGGTCTTTAAACTCACTCTTGCTTTATGGACCCAGGAACTTGACCCTCAGGCTTGATCAGGCAGGGGTTTTGATTACCTCCATCTAAACTAATAAGAGACTTACTGACACAGGCATAAGGCTTACACTCCCTGAGGGGGCCAGGTCCACTTGGGAGATCAAGTTATAACTGCTTTAAAAGAAGGAAATCAGATATTGTTACAAGGATTTTTTTTAACAAGCTAGTTTATATCCACTGGGGACATTTCCACTAGAATAGGTCACATCCAAGATATTCTGTTCATGTTGTTTTGCCTTGGGAGTTGAAAAGGGAGTTGAAAAGGTCTTTAGAAGTCACTGTTGGGCTTCCCTGGTGGCTCAGAGGTTAAAGTGTCTACCCGAAATGTGGGAGACCTGGGTTCAATCCCTGGGTCTGGAAGATACCCTGGAGAAGGAAATGGCAACCCACTCCAGTATTCTTGCCTGGAGAATCCCATGGACGGAGGAGCCTGGTAGGCTACAGTCCACGGGGTCCCAAAGAGTTGGACACGACTGAGCGACTTCACTTGTCTTGTCACTTGTTGATACAGAGAGGTAAGATAGAAACATTATCTCAGACAGCCAGCTAATTATTTTGGTGTGGTCGATGTGGGGTTAGCAGTTTGATACTTGGCTTTTCCATCCAGAAACTCAATTTTGTTAGTATATCCCAAACTAAACAGATCCAAAGGAGTGACTACAATAACTAAATTCATACAAGACTGATGTACAAATCAGGGTACAAATTCATTCATGTATAATGCAAAATACAACTTCCAGTATATTTTTTCTATAGGAAATATATTTGAAAAGCCAAATTATAATCATTAAATTTGCTTGTTATCCATGAGATCAAAGAGATGTTCATGTCATCCAGCTATAACTTGAGGCACTCATCTCACTGCAGAGATGTGTCTGCCAAGGAACTGACTACTTAAATCCATGCTGATCAGGGCTCCTTCTCTCCAGGACTGGGGAAAAGACAGAAATTTCATTTCATGGTGTGTGTCGGGAATCCCATTCAGTATGTGTAATGTTCAAAGGGTGAGCTGAGAGAAAGAAAGCAGACTGATCAGACTGAAGAGGTACATGAGACCAGATCATGGAGTGTAGAAAATGCTAGAAGGAGTGACCAGGGCAGGGCAAAGAATTATTAAGTGGTATTGAGAGCTCAGCTGGGTGTAGAAACCATGGATGTGTGTGCAGCTGTTTCAATCAATGCAACTGAGTCATTTCCTAGAGCTATTTGGGCACTCTTGGATTGAAGGTAGTTGGTTAAGTTGATCCAGAGTTAGGAGTATAAGGAGCAACTGAGCAAATGCAGTGGAAAAACTACAGTAAGAAGGTTATCGGGGATTGTTTATAGTGGCAAAAGGAATGAACCCTGGGGCTTCTACTAAATGAAACCCTGAAAGACAATCAGAAAAGGGTGGGGCAGAAGTCTTTGTGAGGTAGAAGGCAAGTTTGAGTGTCTGTCTCCCCTATAATCAGTGAGCATCTTGAGGACAGGAACCAGGTCTTATTCAATGTATACCAAGTACTTAAGACCGTGCTTGACACATAGTAGGCATTTAAGAATACTGACTAAAATGTGCGTGCATGCTAAGTTGCGTCAGTCGTGTCCGACTCTTTGCAACCCTATGGACTGTAGCCCGCCAGGTTCCTCTGTCCATGGGATTCTCCAGGCAAGAATACTGGAGTGCGTTGCCAAGCCCTTCTCCAGGGGATCTTCCTGAACCAGGGATCAAACCCAAGTCTCTATGTCTCCTGCATTGGCAGGTGAGTTCTTTACCACTGGTATCAACTGGTAAGCCTCATGAATAAATAAACAAGCCATGTTAGAACTCAGAGCTCCTTACGCAGTAATCTAATAGATAAGCTCCCTAACAGTGGAAATACCTCATTTATTCATATCTAGATCTTTTCGCCATAAAAAAATAATCCTAAATTTAAAACCAATAACCACTCTTTTTTTTTTTAACTTTACCGAATGCTACTCATTCCTTTATTGTTTTTGCACATTGCTTTTGACTATTATACAATTTTCAGTTCAATCACTGTTTAAGTATTATCCTGGTGATTACAGATTTCTTTAGGGCAAGGAATATGTCATTGTTAATTTTTATATCCAATAGCACCTATGCCAATAACCACTCTTACACTAAGAGTGAATTTTTAAATTTGACAAGACTCCCAAAACTAATACAAGTAACAGCCACCACCATTTAACTGAAAGTCAGTCATGTATCAGATGCTGTACTAGGGCTTTATCCTTATCTCATTCGATTTACATGACAATTCTATAAGGCAGGAATTATTCCCATTTTACAGAAATTAAAACTGGGACTTGGGAGAGGTTAAAGAACTTCTTCAGAGTCACACAAGTAAATAGAAGACAAGATTTAAACTTAAGTCTGTTTGGCCCTATAGACCACGGTTTTTCACTTGTCCGCAAATATATGTTCCAAAAATGTATTTAGGGTTGATTTAGACCTGTCCAATCTGGAAGCCAAAGCAAGAACAATGATGCTACTTCTCCTCTTTGGACCTCAGACCTCTAGAGGTCAAGAAAAATAGTAAAAAGGGGGTACACAAGTTACTATCATTGCTTTTTTAAAAATAGAATATGTTTACCTATGGAAAGGCTGAGTAAGTTTTAGCAAACTAAAAATCTGAGTCTTTTGCTTTTGGTTGAAATTACACTAACTCAGAGCATTGACCTTGGTCATTTCAGGTTCACCCAAGTAGACTGACAGTTAAAGAGATATGTATTTGATTAATTTTTTAAATGGGGAAGGCTTTTAACAAACTAAAAGGACTGTTGTTTTTTGAGGCAGTTCCTTGTGAAGGAATTCTAATAATTGTATTATTATTAGATTATATTAATATAATACATTACATTAACTTCCTCAGCTTACAATGGGGTTATGCCCCAATAAATCCAAGATAAGTTGAAGTTGAAAATATCATACGTTGAATATGCATTTCATGCAACTAACCCACCGAACATCATAGCTTAGCCTAGCCTATCTTAAACATGCTCAGAACACTTCCATTAGCCTACAGTTGGGCAAGATCACCTAACAGAAAGCATCTTTTATAATAGAGTATCGACTATCTCATGAAAATGTATTGGATTCTGTACTGAAAGTGAAAAGCAGAATGGTTGTGTGGGTCCAGGGTGGTTTTAGTGTATCAGTTGTTTCCCCTCATGGTTGTGTGGCTGACTGGGATCCACAGCTGCCCCTGTCCAGCAGCATGTGGGAGCATCATGCAGCATATTGCCAGCCCAAGAAAGGGTCCAAATTCAAAATCTGAAGCATGGTTTCTACTGAATGTATATGACTTTTGCACCAAAGTCCAGAAGTTGTTAGTAAAACCACTGTAACTTAGGGACATCTGTAATCATTATAATAATGTCACTTTCCATTTTACAAATGAGAAAACCCGAGTAACAGAGCTCTAGTAAGTTATCAAGATCACATAGCCCAAAACTGGCAGAAATGGGATTCAAACTGAGGTACATCCGATTCCTAAAGCTTAACCACACAGTTCAGTTCTACAGATGAATAGAGGTTCTATTGTTTGGTGGGCACATGGGATTCTATAACAAGATAAGTTAAGATACTGCTCAAGAGACCTACAGTCCAGTACACCTCTCAAAACTTGGGGTGTCAGAGAGTAATAAAGGGGTGCTGAGGAGGACTCTAGGCCCCACTGACTGGCATTCTGTCCCACTTCGAATAGCCAAGGCATTCCGAGCATCAACCCACTGTTGGAGGCAGGAAACAGCAGTGCTTTAAAGCATCTTGGCATGCATGCACTCTTGCTTCCTTCTCCTAAAACAAAACCCAAGGCCACATTTTATAATACAAAATTTCTGCACATACAAATTAATGAAGTACAAACCGAGAGTTCACACAGAAGCTGACAAAAGAGAATAGCGCACAGTCATATGAGGTAGTCAGAAAAGGATTCTGAGAGGCAATTTAAACCTTTAGGGGTTCCATGACAGTTAAGATACCATGCTTTTCTCTTAGTAAAGGACCTGGTATTAAAATTTAAAACTATAAAAACCTTTCCACAAATTTGTAACTTCTTGCATCCTATTAATCTATAACTTGGAATGTTTCTAAACTTTAATGAGAAGTTGCCTGATCTTTCTCAGTATTTATAACTTAGCATTTATTGTAAGGTTTTTGGTTTTTTTTTTAATATCAGAGTTAAATATTTTCTGAAATCCATTTTTGGTCCTACAGAAACAAAATGGAATGATTCTGGATTTCATAGACATAAAGACTGTCGAGCTTAAATATCCAAACTTACCTAATAACATTTTGATGGAAGGTTTTTTTGTTTTGTTTTGCTTTTAAAACTTAAAATATTGAGTTAAAAGAGAGGCCCATGCACAGGGTGTTATTGTGCAGCTCCATATCACATAAAATCTTAACAACACCTATGGCTTGCCAAATTTCTTTCAAAAACTACAGTCTTCTAGGTTATAAAAACAGCCCTCAGTAAGCTACTGCCTTTACTGTGTGAAATGGAATAACCAAATACCTCTTCCCTTTGCAAACAAGCCCACATCAGCACATGGATTGAAAACTGAAAAAGACACAACAAAAATACAAGAACAACCGAGCCTCTCGTGAAAATGCCCACTCCAATCTCAGGGCAATCACAAGGCAATGTGATCCTCACCAAAGACAAAAGCAATTCGCTTACAGCAAACACAGCTGCAGTTAACAGCATGAGCAATAGCAAGAGCAGATATGAGTGCACGGGCCAGATTTTCACGATTCCAGTAGAGAAAATTCCACCTTCTACTTCATTCAGGGCCAAGGGTAAAGTCAAGCAAATGGAAAATATGCTGGAAACTGTGTTGGGACTCTCCAATGAAAACATTCCTTCCCTTTTCATTTTAACTATTTTTGAGATAGCCAAGCTCCAGAGCTAGAAGAGGAAGAATCAGTCACCACTTAGCCTTCGGGCAAACCTACCCTAGGAGTGTTTTACTATAATTGCTTTCTGAGATGCAAGTTGCCCATAATACGGTTACCCTTTCTAAGCCTCAGGGTGTCCATGCAGTGTACACTGCCAAACTCAATCACCTGGTAAAAGTGATTTTTTTGTTTTGTTTTGTGGAAGGCACATTGTTTTCAAGTTTAATTCCTGGCTTAATAGTAATAAGCTCCTTTAATATTGATGAAAAGATAGCCAAATACCCCAGGAGGGTTTTGTGTGTGTGTGTATGTGTGTGTTATTTTTAAATCAGGCCCCTGAGCAGAGACACGGTGCTAAGATTGGGGAAGTCTTTAATTCCACTCCCCAAAAAGAACAGAATAAAACAGAGGAGTGTCAGCAAGCAGGAGCTCAGTATTAGCCTTTTAAAATACAACCTGTTAGTAGGTTAGGGACTTCCTGTTTCTTTCTTCATTGACTTCCCTAGATTCAGGATTCCCAGTCAAATTGCAAAGGAAATGTAGCTTTTAGGAGAATTGCATAATTGAGTCCTGTGTATCTGAGTGGCAATCACGGAATGGCAGGCAGAGTTGCTCCTCGCCAGTTGCATTTAGGATTGCCCTAAATATCATTCTAATTATTTTATGAAAAAGCTCATTTGTTATTTAAAAAAGTTTGTCCATATCTTGATTGCTTGTTACAGATAGCCTATTCCTTCTTCATGTAAAATTCAACAAGGTCAGTACCAAGGCCATGGCTTTTATTCTCCATGCGGCATCTTTTAATGGCATTCATCTTAATAAATACAAACAGCTTTGCATTTGGGTCATAACTTCCTACAGTAAGGATCTGTGTTTAAGCTATCATCTTGGTCACTTTCAAAGCTACTTGGAAAGGCAAAAACAAGGGCTCAAAGATTCGGGAAGAGGAAATGACAGAGCAAGCTCAAGTTCATGTGAACACAAAACTTGGATCCAAGTCCGACCACTGGTCCTACAAGGCCATCCTTGCCCTACATTCCTCTTTCTGAGATTATTACCTAGAGTTATACCTAGAGTTATAGCCTGGAAATGAACTGAACACCATAACCTGTATCTTAACAATTTTCTCTTTCAAAGTAAATTCAGGGGTTTCCTGGTGGCTCAGTGGTAAAGAATCTGTCTGCCAATGCAGGAGATATAGTTTTGACCCCTGATCCAGGAAGATCCCACATGCCCCGAGTGCCACAATTATTGAGTCTGTGCTCCAGAGCATGGGAGCTACAACTACTGAAGTCCACATGCCCTAGAGTCTGTGCTCTGCAACAAGAGAAGCCACCAAAATTAGAAGCCCAGGCACTGCAACTAGAGAATAGCCCCCTGGTCACCACAACTAGAGAAAAGCCCAAGCAGAAAGGAAGATCCAGCACAGCCAAAAATATAAATAAATAATTTTTTTACCAAAAAGTAAACTCAGGGTAAAATCTGTGTAAGTTTTATTTGCTTACTTTTTTTTTTTTACTTTTACTTCAGCTTTCTTATTATTAAAGAACATTAATCCCACCCACTCCCCTATCTCAGAAGCATTTTAGAGACAAATAAGGTCTATAAAAGGGCTTGGAGAAAGGCAAGGGTTTATGATTAAGGTGAGCAGAACAATGGTCCCCCAAAGACATACACATCCTAACCCCTAGGACACGTGAACATATTAGCTTACATGGCAAAGGTGGTGGGAAGTAAGTTTGCAGATGGAATTCAGGTTGCTAGGCAGCTGGTTTTGACAGAGGGAAATGATCCTGGTTTATTCCGGTGGGTCCAGTGTGATCACAGGGTTCTTAAATGCAGAAGAGGAAAACAGAAGAGTCTCAAAGGGACAGAATATGAGAAAGACTCACCTGGCCATTGTTGGTTTTGAAGTTGGAAGGAGGCATAAATCAAGCAATGCAGGCGGCCTCTAGAAGATGCAAAAGGTAAGGAAACGGATTGTCTCCTAGGATTGTTCCAGAAAGGAACACAGCCCTGCTTACCCTTCGGTGTCAGCCCAGTGAGATCCATTTATTTGTGCTGTTTCAAGCCACTGAAATTTGTGGTAATCTCATATGTAGCCATAGGAAACTAATGCAATTATTAAAACAATTGAACATCCATGGACTGAAATAAATTCTTGAAGGATTACAAGAGCTGAATGAAATCCAGTGGAATTGTTCCCTAGTGTCTGCCTTTTAGTCCCCCAAACATCTCTTAAGAGAAAGACAGCAACAAGACTGGCAGGAACACACAGTCAACAAGGGAGTGAAAAGCCCAGAGGGCAGCTGCCCCCAGGACACCCTGAGTAGGAGCATGTGCTAAAAATGATGAGGCTGATATCCTGCCCCCCTGATAGGTGGGAACGCCCTTCCCCCCACCCCCCTGCTACCACCAAGATGGGCAGGTGATTGTCCCCTTGTTTGTTATCCCTCCACTTGAGCTGCCTCCACTTTGGTTTCTCTTTCAGTTCCCCACTCTGCTTTTCAATCATGTCTGGACTGCTCTCAGCTCATTCCCCAGGCAGCAGGGGTCAGAACACTGTGATCGGCTCTGAGCCAAGTCCCTAGGGACACCTCTGCCATCAGGTTCCAGGTTGAGGAACAGGGCAGAATAACTGAGCAACTTCATCTTCACTCTATTCTTGTTAGATGATCACTCCTGCTTCACATACGTCTCATCAGAGGGCCTCCAGGAACAGAGGCAGAGCAAACGCCAGATTTGAAAATTATTTTCCTCCAGCTGTGCATTAATATTTTATTCCAATCTTGCCCCAAAGCCTACTCAAAATGAAAAGCCTGAGGGGGTTCCAAGGATGGATTGGAGCCAAACTGATTTTTGTCCATGTCTCCAGCCCTCTCCTGACCCCACCCCAGCAGTCTTATCATTAAAATGACAATCCTGCCCTGGAGAGTCCTCTATTCCTACCAGATTTACACACACCCAGCACCCCAGCCAGGACTCTGAGGCTCTTTCTTGATCAATTCGGCTTCCACAGGAGTGTCCACTCTGACCCACATTCCTGGAACTGTTTCTTTTGCAAATCAGCAGGTTTTAAGCAAACAAGGGCACATTTCAGGACATTGAACTACGCAATTAGCTGAGGGTAAATTTGGCAGAGCATCTGGTCTGCTCACCAAAATGGAAATACACACAAAAAAATGCAGCTTTTCAAATTAAACATTAACTGTGTAAGGCTAATTCTGTGCAAGTCTGCTTGAAATGGCACAGAGTAGTAGCTCTGGCTCCACGCAGGGAGTGGAGGGCCTGGAGGGCCTGGGGCTCTTGCTGCTGCTCGGGAGAATCGTCATTTGATTGGGGTAGATGCTGAGCATGCAGACAAATATAACTCAGTAGTGCCAGAAAACAAGAGTCAATAGCTGGTCATCTTATGTTGCCATCTCCTAAAATCAACTTTCAGGAGGCTTTAGCCCTGTACTAACTGCAAAATAGAACTGTGCATAGGAACTGTTAAAAGAACACACTGGATTAAGCAAATTAAAGATACCCTCCCCAATCTCTTGGATCTAAGAACACATACCCTACATAAAAAACCTTGTACCACTCTTCCTTGAATAATGCAAGGTCAAAAGCACAGGTCAGTGAAACAATAAAAGGACAATGAAGAGAAGAAAGTGGTGGTGGCCAATACACTCACTCTCAGACCCTTAGAGCCACTTGCATTTCATGAATATTTTTCTTGAAGTTTTGTAATCTCCCCCCTCTAAGAACCAGCAAGATCAGTTTGACATAGTATTTCCAAACACTGGGGTAAAGTAACACATGTTGAAAGAAAAAAAGATCAGGCAAGGTTTTCAGGGGAAGAAGCAGGAAAGCATGCAATCAGTATTAACTTTCCCCTGTTTTTGCAGCAATAGACAGCCCCACCAAAGTAATCATGACTTGGGAAAGTCATGACTGCTCTTCTCTTATTGCTCATTCTTCTCATCTAAGGAATTCTTATGTAATTATCCATCAGCTGACTTTACAGTATGACCACCCTTTTTGGTCAAAGCCAAACTATTCTAAACAATATGAGAAACGGGTAGAAATAGAATCCCAGTAGAGATAAATACAGACTTGGTGACATGAAAAAAATATCAAAGTACTCAAATAGAAGTTGGAAACTAAAACTGTCACACAAAATAGAGGGTCCCAGTGGACCACTAACTGAACAAAAGTCAGCAGGTCTTTAAAGGACAAAGATAATACTTGGGAGGCCAGAAACAAGATCAAAACAAGTATGTGTTATATACAATGGGAAGAGTTAGCTACAGGTGGCTATTTAAATTTAAATAAATTAAAATTAAATAAAAATTCAAATTCATCAGTCAGCCCAGTCACATTTCAAGTGCTCAATTGGCACACATGGCCAGTGGCTACTGTACTGAACAACACAGCTCTAGAACATTTCCATTACTGCAGAAAGTTCTATAGGATGCTGCTTCCCTAGAGACAGAAGAGCCCTAGAAATAGTCTGGACAAGTAGTACTAACATCATTGGAAAATAGAACCTTTGGGAGGCATTAAGACTAAATTAAGTTTCTTAAACTTTGAAAGCAAAAAGGTGAGGAGTTAATTTGGGCTTTAAAACTGTTAACTGCTGAGCAAAGACCAGATGTTTTCCACTTGTTTGAAGAGCTCCAACAGGAAGCTTGCAAGTTAGTCATAAAGAACTTCTCATTGTGAGGTGACTCGACACTGGATGAGAATAGGAAGGAACACTGTCAAATTTGCATCCTGGGAAAGATTTAAAAATAGAGTAGCAATATGACATCTGGATTGACTAGCATGAACTTTGCCTTAATCACGGATTTGATCAGTATGAGTTCAGGACATAGAATACTCAAGTGACAGGCACAGTGGAGGTTGGCTGCATGAATCCCAAATCACGGTCTTAGATCTTGACCTCAAATCTGGTTACTTTTAGGGACCTCCCTGGCAGTCCAGTGGTTAGGACTCCATGCTTCCACTGCAGGTTCCATCGCTGGCAGGGAACTATATTCTATGTGGTACAGCCTGGCTACTTTTGCTTCACCCGTTAGTCTCCTTTGTCTCCAAAGCAAATTAGGAAAGCTCACATCAGGCGTTCCTTTAAGCAGACCATTGGATCTTCTTTGAGATGCTACAGAGACCGAGCCTGTGGTGACTGACCTCAGAGGCACTAACTAAATGAGCATAGCTATAGTGTGGGTCAAAGGTAAGGGCCTAGGCTTTGGAACCAGACAACCCTGGATTCAAGTTCTAGCCATTTTCTCTTACTGGCTGGGCAATCCTGGGCCAGTCTTTTAACCTTTGTATTAGACACACTCTCTTCATTGCAAGCAACATTTTATTTTTTTAAATAATTGAAAATTTATTGGTTTATATACCCAGGAAACCCACATGTTTGTTTCCCATGTATAAGAAACCTACATTATGGGATCTTTCACTTACAATATTTTTTTCACCAGTTTTGTTTACTAGTCTCTTCTGGTGGCAACTGACAGAACCCCAACCCAAACTATCTAAGGTAAATAGGGAATGTATAGACTCAGGCATGCTGGGTGGTTCAAGAATACAGCAAACTTTAGACATGGTTGAACCTAGGGACCCATATATCTTTCTCTCCATGCTCAGATAAGTTTGTTCTATATGGTGAGTAACATTAGTACAAGAAACCAAGCCCCACACTTAACCTGACAAGACCCCAAGACACAAAGATCATATCTTCCCTGATAGAAAATTCCCAGGAAAGGTTCTGATTGGCCCATTCTGAGTCGATGTTCATTTATGGGTTAGCCACTGACCAAGAGGATGGGGCGCTCTGATTGGTCAGGTCTGGGTCATGTGCTCATCCCTTTGCCCAAGGTTAGACTTTAAACCCAAACCCAAACTGCACAGGATGAGTTCCTCACAGGAAAGAAGAGTCTTGTGTACTGTATGGTCCATAACAATGTGCTCACTGCAACTTCTCAGACTTGGTTCCCTCATCTGTAAAGTTGGGTTAGAATACTTTTCTTATAGGGCTATCATGAGATTAAATGAAGTAACTTATGCATTTGGCATATTGCTCAAAAGATAGTAGCTAATATTTTTGCCAAACAATAATTTACATTTTATTTAGAACACTCGGTGTCTTTGTAACCTGACAACTTGGCCAGGCTGAGTTATATCTTCCAGAATTCCCTTTCCTGTGTGTCTCTGGCTAGACTGAATTGTAAGAGAGAGTCCCTTAGAGGTAGAAATGAGACAGCAGCCATTTTGAGGCAGCAGCCATTTTGTAGCTCACACACATTGTCACTTAATCTGCTGGCTCACTTTGTTGGTGTGGGGGTAGTAGTCAAGCCTACAATAGTTCCACCTTCCCCTAGAACCTTCTTCAGCTTCTCTGACTTCAGGTGTGTGATTAGTACTATGGGCACCGTCTTCTCCCACAGGACACTCATATCGTCAAGTCAGAGGCAGCGAGGACTGACCTGGGTTTCAATCCTTCTTGGGCTTCACTTCATTCTTGTGGGTTCCTGTTTGTCCTTGTTCTCTACTTTATACCTATCTTCCCTTCCCAAATACATTTCTGAAGACTTCAAACTCAAGCATTAGACATGAAAGAAAATAGCCTTATAGAGACTCTTTAACCAGCTCCCATAACTCGTTGCTCAGTAGCTAAGTCATGTCCGACTCTTTGCAACCCCATGGACTGCAGTATGCCAGGCCTCCCTGTCCTTCAGCTCCTGTAACTGTATAAGGTCAAATCTCTTTGTGGTTCTGTTTCTCTCTCTAACACACACACACACATACACACACATCTCCTAAGTCATTCTACCTCTCTCATTGGATCCTGACCAGAACTTATTTTTTCTAAGCTCACCCCAACCTCCCTTTTGGGCTTAAAGGAAAGAAGACGACTCTTTAGAAATTGTTTCAAGAGAAGTAAAAACTGGAATAAAACTATAGCTGACAGTTAAGGTGTAAGCTTCAAAATAATAATTTTTAAAAAACAAAGAAAACTAGGGGAAAAAACACAAAACACCATTGCACCCACCACATTCTAACCACCCCCCACCCAGATGCACAGTAAATGAAATAAATGGGACCAGTACCCTTTATTATTGATCCTGCATTGGCTTACACTTGCCTAACATTGTAGCAAAGCCCATACAGGAGGCAATTAAATGTTTGGGCCAAAGGGATGAGTTCAGTTACTTAAATTGAGCAGGGATTCTTTTATGTCCAATTACACATAAGCCTAAGGTCAGTGAACAAGGGTATCTATCACACCTATATATATTATATATGCACCATGGGAATTTCATGCCCGTGTTCCTTTCTGCACTCGGAGGCTTGGCTGGGTCCCCAGTGGCAGCTGCCCAGGACAGTGTTCTCTGGACTTCCTCATCCCTGCCCTGTCTATTCAGGAAACAACAAAGCAGTACATGCTGCTCCCTTCTCTGCTCTGTAGGGAGCTCATAACAGTCAACGCTGGCTAAGAAAGGAAGTATTCCCATCCCGTCACATGGACCCCCAAAGTGGATTCAGGAAAAAGTCATTTCACTTTGGAGCTCCATCAAGACTTCTGTCAGGACAGGGAAGCTCACTGACTTCTGGACCCTCCCTCCCAGCTCTGTCTTCAAGTTTCTCTTGTTTAGATGTGCCCACCTGAAATTTATCACTAGATCATTTATTGTGGACCCAAGTTACAACCATATGAATCATCTTTTTGCCTTGTAACAGTAATTACAGACACTTCGAGTAAGGAGCATGAGGTTTAATGGCAGCTGGTGGGGCTCTAGGGGTGAGGGTATAGGGTTCAGGCAGTAGGACAAGGGTGCTGTGAGAGAGGCAGTGATGAGTGGGAGTTTCAGGAGCCGCCATGACATGAGTCCCTTGTGTTGCTATGGGACGGGTGGGGCTGTCAGTCAGGGGGCCCCTCAAGGTGGGAGAAGGCACATTAATGGATACAAAAAGGCCCTGAGCTTCCCTCAGCTACAGCCTGGCCTAAGATCACATTTCCCTCCTGCCGTGTCTCTCAGTCCTTTCATGGGTCACATCAGGGGCATCCTCTGTGATGGTAGGTCAGATCCCTCTGGCTTCCTGACCCCAATCCTTGATCTCATCTCTGATTCCAACCTCAACCTATGCCAGCTAGCCTCACCCTGAAAGCAACTTGTCTCAAGAGCAGGCCTGTGTCTCTTGCTTCCTCCCCTGAAGATTTCTGTGATGCTGTAGACGCTAGTGGGTGCCCCCTTGAATTTATACATGCACAGCCCTGACATGCAGCAGAGTTAATACCTCACACAGCACCCTCAAAAAATGGGCAACAGGAGCTGATGTATGTCTCTGGCTGATCATCAGGCAGACCAGCCTGGGAGCCAATCCTGGGTGGGATTAAGCTCCATTTACAGAGCTATGACCTTGATGTGTAGTGGTGTAGTGTTAGTCGCTCAGTTGTGTCCAACTCTTTGCAACCCCATGGACTATAGCCAGCCAGGCTTTACTGTCCATGGAATTCTCTAAGGAAAAATACTGGAGTGGGTAGCCATTCCCTTTACCAGGGAATCTTCCCAACCCCAGGATTGAACCCAGGTCTCCTGCATTGCAGGCAGATTCTTTACCATCTGAGCCACCAGGGAAGATGTCTATATTGGCTTTCTTTCCCCTCCCTCCCCCTTTCCCCCATGCCTTGCTTCTGTTCCCTGAAGTCACCTCCCATATCAACTACCTGCACACAAACACTTTTAGGTTGGGCTCAGCCTTCTAGAGGGTGGACCCAGAATAGGAAACACAATATTTCTGTGTAATCTCAATAAATCCCAGGACCCTATGAGGTTCAGTCTTGGCAGGAAGTCCAGCAAACAATAATGGTGTCATACAAAGGAATCTGAACCTTCAGTATCTATAAAGATACATCAAAGAGGAGCCAACACTCTAAATTCCCTGTGTCTGTGTCCCAAACCATCTCCCAGCTACTTCAGACCCCTTTGTGTGTCATTCTTACTCTTCTTCTTTTCCATCCCTTTATTTATAGTTAGCTTCTCAGGCTTAAATCACACACACAAGCACATGCATGCATCCTAGTCCCATCTCTCCACTGCCCTCCTGATTTCAGCTTCCCTGAAGAGCCAGCAGCAATCTTCTTCAGTGGTGGTGGCAGATGGGGGACTCTGGCTTCTTCCCAATGTCCTCCTCCTTTGGTTCTGGGATAAAAGTTAGACCACAAGCTTCTAGGGCACAAACAAAGAGCCTGGCTTGCATAGTCCCTACAGCAAACCTTCAGGGAGACGACAGCTCTACTGTCATGGCACACAGGGAAACGGGCATTTTTGTACCATAGATGCAATAGCTGAAACTGCCATCCCAAAGGCCAAGGGGCTCCCCATCTTGCTTGGCAGAGCGTCCCCATTTGGACACACCAGTGTCAGACCACCCTAGTTGGGAAGGTGAGGAACCAGGGCCCCCACGCTGTGATGGGTCCTGAGAACACGTGGAGAGCTGGCCCTCTCTTGGCTTCTAATGAACAAGGGCACAGCTTGACATTTTCCTGCACATTCTTACACTCCCACTGCCTCCCTGCCCCCATCCACACATTCCACAACACGGCAATTAATTGTTCTCTGCCGTTCAGCAATCTGGTGTGCGCAGCCACGCCTGCAGCCTTGCTTTGTTCCCAGTTTAATCAGTGGCTGTCCCTGGCTGTCCCTCAAAAAGCAGACAAAACCAGCCAGCTGCAGACCCAGCTGTCAGCGAGCCCCTACACTGGCATTCAAGTGGCCACAAGAGAACCCACACAGTGCCCGGAGAGGGTCCATTCTTCGCCTTTCTCCTCCCCACAACTGACAGGCTCTGAGGAAGGAAATGTGAGTGCTGGGCTTGGCAGCGGGGGCAGGAGGCTCTTGTTAACAGCTTGCCTTCCTGTTTACACGGGGTCTGGCAAAACTGTTAATTTCTCTCACGGAGGTGACAAATGGAAAAACCAGAACGCCAGGGAGTAGCAGCCTGGAAAACAGCCTCAGAACGACTTCTTGAAGCAAAGCAGGAGGCTGTGGGTCAGAGGGAGGAGGACCATCTTGGGTTCCCAGGCCCAACAGAGAGGACATCACGTGCTTAGCTGTCCCTCCAAAAAGACGCAGTGAGCCCCACCATGTGGGCATGCTGCTCCTGCATTCTGTCTGTGCATGCTAAGTCACTCAGTCATGTCCAACTCTTTGCGACCCTATGGACTGTAGCCCGCCAGGCTCCTCTGTCCATGGGATTCTCCAAGCAAGAATGCTGGAGAGGGTTGCCTTGCCCTCCTCCAGGGGATCTTCCTGACCCAGGGATCAAACCATGTCTCTTTACACCCCCTGCATTGGCAGGCAGGTTCTTTACCACTAGCACCACCTGAGAAACTCTGCATTCTGTCTACTTCCCAACAAAGTGGCCCATGACAGAAACGGTAAAGTCCCTGTGGAGTGAGCATCTGCATTATTACCTTTGGAGTCTGTCCCCATCATGCATGAGTGATTTCTGATCTGAGTCTGAAGCTGAAATCACTCCAGGAAATAAACCAGGCTTTGGCTTATTTGGTTTATTTAAATAAACCCCTGTGCGCTACTTCCCCCTGGCACCCTAAACCCTGGGTAGTGCTTCTCACCCCAGCTGTCCAGCACCTGGGGAGAGCCTGACCTATTACTCTGGGGAGGGTCCTGCGTGCTGATGTGATTTAAAAACTGCTCAAGGGATTCTAATCAGTAGCCAAGGTTTAGAATGTCAGGGGTAGGGAAACTTTTCCTTCACCCTCTTAGATTCAGTACTGAGGGACTTCAGATTTAATGACAAATACAGATGAACAGGAGAGAAGGCATACAAACTTATTAATATTTTACATGCACAGAATTCACAAGAAAGATATGCCCTTAGCAAAGGAGAGAGGGCTTTGGCTCCAAGGGACAATAAATTATGGGCAAGTGACAATGAAATATATGTGGAAAACCAGTGGAAGATAAGGATAATTTTAGTAAGGTTTGCTTATGCAGACTCATCTTGGTGCTGACTCTTGGTGATAAGAGTTGCTCTCCTCCTGCTGGTGTGGGAACGGGTATGTCTTCAAAAGAGAAATTTATGCCTTGCTTTTAGGTGGATAAGGGGAGGGCAGAGAACTCTTCCTGCAACTTTCTTCTCAAGTGCCTTCAACTTAAAATAATCCATATCCCAAAATGGCATATTTGGGAGGGGAGGCATATTCTGATCCCCTTTAAGAACTACTAGTAAAGAATAAATTACTGTTGCTGTTTTATTACCAATTATTATTATTTTAAGTGCAATGTGAGCTTATTTCAAAAGGCTGTAGAGGTGAGGATGGAGGCAAGGAATGAGATGAGGAGTAAGTCAGTTCCAATAGTCACAGCCTCCTACTGGGGTGAACAACAGTCCCTACTTGACAGGGATTGGGGCGTGGGTCTGGGGAAGTGTTCCTGGGATCTAGGACTCTGGGTGCTAAAACTGGAAAAGTCAGTGCCCCCCCACTAACTCTGAGGGTGCCATGGGCTATCTTTTACCATGTGGGTTCCCCGGACCCTAAGCCTCTTGAAGAAAGGGGTGGAATTATTCATGCTTGTATTTCTCTGTATCTGCCATGCTGTAGGTGCTCATTATCCAGTGCCCAAATTTGCTGCCTCCTGTTTAATTCAACTAAGGTCCCTAGCTGCTGATATTTTATGTAGGAATGTTACTGTGCTTTCCCGGCCTTGAGAAAGACATAGCGTTACTTGTTCTAGAGAGAGAAGCAGCTTTGGAGTGGGTGGGTGAGCAGGCTGTAGGCTGAGCTTCAGGAGAGTATTTGCAAGCCTGTGGACACAGAACACCATGGCTGCAAACATCGCAGAGAAATGGAGCTATTCTCACCACAGATACAGAGTTCATTTAAATATCCCTATGCACACAATTCCTATCACAGGAGCCGGATTGCAAAAAGTAACTATTTTAGAAGTTTCATCTCTTGCAGAGTGAAAATAAAGTTTCTCTCTCTTTCTCCTCCTCTGCTTCAGTTTTACACGGAGAGTGTGAATGAGGATTTGTGGAGATTGCAGCTCTCTGCTTGGGCTCTTGGAGGACCCTCAAAGCCTGACAGGCAGGCCGTGACAATGAAGGCCTCCCCACTCCCTCACACTGGCCCTCTCCCATCCTCAGTGTGGCCATCCCAGGTCCCTGCATGAACCTGGAGACTGACCAACGTCTTGCCCACCACCTGTCTGGGAAGCCCCCTACCCTTCCTACTTACTTGGACTCCTTCTACAGTGGTCAACTCAAGCCTAGGCTCCTTCAGGAAGTCCCACCTGCCTCTCTCTCATCTGTAAATTTCCAAAGAAAGCAGAGTCCATATCGCACTGCCCAGCCCAGCCCATGTGATCCCTTCAGGAAGTAATCAGGGAATTCATTCTGCCAACATATTCTTTGCTGATATGGTCTCTGCCCACCCATCTCAGATCCTCAACTCAGCCCCTCAGGGAGCATCAGAGAACATGATCAAGCACCTAACTCAACAGTCAGCTACCCAGGTTCTGGTTGTGCTAGATCCTCCTCATACCTTAGTTTTCACATCCATAAAATAGGGATAATAACAGTACTGATCTCACTGCATTATTGGATCAAGTAACCTACTTAGCTGACTGTAGAGTTAGGTGCTTGATCATATTCTCCGATGCTCCCTGTGGGGCTGAGTTGAGGATCTGGTCAAGATTTGGGAGCTGAGAACAAAACGGAACTAAAGCAGAGGTGCAGACAGCCTGTTCTGGAGGGACTTCCAACACAGAGGACTGACACCCAGGCCTCATGGCATCAGAGCTAACGTGACGCTTTCCCTCTCTCCCTCACCCTCCAACTTTTTTCTGACAATCCATCATGGTGAGCAGGTGGGCAGACCATAGCCACCCAGGTTTTCACACAGTCCCAGGAATACCAGACTGAGATGGGTGGGGAGAGACCATATCAGCAAAGAATATGTTGGCAATATGAATGAAGACCTACAAGACCTTCTAGAACTAACACCCAAAAAAGATATCCTTTTCATTACAGGGGACTGGAATGCAAAAGTAGGAAGTCAAGAAACACCTGGAGTAACAGGAAAATTTGGCCTTGGAGTACAGAATGAAGCAGGGCAAAGGCTGATAGAGTTCTGCCAAGAGAATGCACTGGTCATAGCAAACACCCTCTTCCAACAACACAAGAGAAGACTCTACACATGGACGTCACCAGATGGTCGACACCAAAATCAGATTGGTTATATTCTTTGGAGCCAAAGATGGAGAAGCTCTATACAGGCAGCAAAAAGAAGACCAGGAGCTGACTGTGGCTGAGATCATGAACTCCTTATTGCCAAATTCAGACTGAAATTGAAGAAAGTAGAGAAAACCACTAGACCATTCAGGTATGACCTAAATCAAATCCCTTATGACTATACAGTGGAAGTGAGAAATAGATTTAAGGGACTAGATCTGATAGACAGAGTGCCTGATGAACTATGGACAGAGGTTTGTGACATTGTACAGGAGACAGGGATCAAGACCAACCCCAAGAAAAAGAAATGCAAAAAACCAAAATGGCTGTCTGAGGAGACCTTACAAATAGCTGTGAAAAGAAAGGAAGTGAAAAGCAAAGGAGAAAAAGAAAGACATACCCATTTGAATGCAGAGTTCTAAAGAATAGCAAGCAGAGATAAGAAAGCCTTCCTCAACGATCAGTGCAAAGAAATAGAGGAAAACAATAGAATGGGAAAGCCTAGAGATCTCTTCAAGAAAATTAGAGATACCAAGGGAATATTTTATCCAAAGATGGGCTCAATAAAGGCCAGAAATGGTATGGACCTAACAGAAGCAGAGGATATTAAGAAGAGGTGGCAAAAATACACAGAAGAACTGTACAAAAAAGATCTTCACGACTCAGATAATCATGATGGTGTGATCATTCACCTAGAGCCAGACATCCTGGAATGTGAAGTCAAGTGGGCCTTAGGAAGCATCGCTATGAACAAAGCTAGTGGAGGTGATGGAATTCCAGTTGAGCTATTTCAAATCCTGAAAGATGATGCTGTGAAAGTGCTGCACTCAATATGCCAGCAAATTTGGAAAACTCAGCAGTGGCCACAAGACTGGAAAAGGTCAGTTTTCATTCCAATCCCAAAGAAAGGCAATGCCAAAGAATGTTCAAACTACTGCACAATTGCACTCATCTCACATGCTAGTAAAGTAATGCTCAAAATTCTCCAAGCCAGGCTTCAGCAATACATGAACCGTGAACTTCCAGATGTTCAAGCTGGTTTTAGAAAAGGCAGAGGAACCAGAGATCAAATTGCCAACATCTGTTGGATTATCAAAAAAGCAAGAGAGTTCCAGAAAACCATCTACTTCTGCTTTATTGACTATACCATAGCCTTTGACTGTGTGGATCACAATAAACTGTGGAAAATCCTGAAAGAGATGGGAATACCAGACCACCTGACCTGCCTCTTGAGAAACCTGTATGCAGGTCAGAAAGCAACAGTTAGAACTGGACATGGAACAACAGACTGGTTCCAAATAGGGAAAGGAGTATGTCAAGGCTGTATATAGTCACCCTGCTTATTTAACTTATATGCAGAGTACATCATGAGAAACACTGGGCTGGAGGAAGCACAAGCTGGAATCAAGATTGCCTGGAGAAATATCAATAACCTCAGATATGCAGATGACACCACCCTTATGGAAGAAAGTGAAGAAGAACTAAAGAGCTTCTTGATGAAAGTGAAAGAGGAGAGTGAAAAAGTTGGCTTAAAGCTCAACATTCAGAAAACTAGGATCATGGCATCTGGTCCCATCACTTCATGGCAAATAGATGGGGGAAACAGTGGCTGACTTTATTTTTCCGGGTTCCAAAATCACTACAGATGGTGATTGCAGCCATGAAATTAAAAGATGCTCACTCCTTGGAAGGAAAGTTATGACCAACCTAGACAGCATATTAAAAAGCAGAGACATTACTTTGTCAACAAAGGTCTGTCTAGTCCAGGCTATGGTTTTTCCAGTGGTCATGTATGGATGTGAGAGTTGGACCATAAAGAAAGCTGAGCACCAAAGAATTGATGCTTTTGAACTGTGGTGTTGGAGAAGATTCTTGAGAGTCCCTTGGACTGCAAGGAGATCCAACCAGTCCATCCTAAAGGAGATCAGTCCTGAGTGTTCATTGGAAGGACTGATGTTGAAGCTGAAACTCCAATACTTTGGCCACCCGATGCAAAGAGCTGACTCATTGGAAAAGACCCTGATGCTGGGAAAGATTGAGGGCAGGAGAAGAAGGGGATGACAGAGGATGAGATGGTTGGATGGCATCACCAACAAATGGACATGGGTTTGGGTGGTCTCCGGGAGTTGGTGATGGACAGGGAAGCCTGGTGTGCTGCAGTTCATGGGGTCACAAAGAGTCGGACACGACTGAGCAACTGAACTGAACTGAACCTACTTTTGTTAAAGAAACTAGAACAGTGTCTGAGACAAAGGGAATGCTGGCTATTATTATCTAGCATTCTTTTCATAGAAGGGGCAGAGGCCACCTGATCTGTATCAGTCCTGTGCCCTGAGCTTTTCCCATCTCTGGGCTTGGTTCTTATTATTTGAGGCAGTTCTGGTCTCTAGGAACTTTTCTCTGTAGCCACTCCTGGGTTTCCTTCAGTGCTGTACTTTGCCTCTCTGAGAGGCCAGTCAGGGCCAGGTTCCAAAAAGATAGTCTTTCACTGCCACCCTGATATAGTCCATTTGTGCTTGTTTCAAAAGTGTTAGTCTTGATCTCTCAAACCTCTGTGTGCTTCTTGAAGGAAGCACAACAATTCTGCTGTGTGCCTTTTCTTAATCTCCCAACAATGCCTAACATAGTTCTAGGCACTGGTGGCGTGACACACAGCACTTGGGAGAACCAAAAGCAATTTTCCAGCTCTCACTGCCTAACGTCCGTAACAGCAGAAGTGACACTGGAGGGATCCCCCTCCCCCGCTTTGACCTTGGACCTCTGGTACAGGCAGATTGGCAAATACACTGCCTTGGATTTGGTGACTTGGTATCATAGAGTGATAACCCACAGGACTTATAGCCCTGGCCTCTGTCCACTCCCTGAAGCTTGGAGTAAGCCCAAATAGCATTACTGGGAGGCAGACAGGGGAGATGCCAGCCAGAGCCAATAAACAGACATCCTCTCTCCCTCGGTTTGACTTCCTCAGCAGTGCACTGAAATAATGCTGAGCCTAAAGTCTGCAGTAATAAAACAGATACAGGCGATCAAAGGGCTATAATTCCAGGCAGGAGGGAAAGTGCCCCGGCTCTGCAGTGGTTTCTCCATGGCCACCCCTATTTTACTGGAGAGGGAGCTGTTTGTGGTGTCTCTAGGGTCCTTCTGGCATTTTATGGCCTTTGTTGGAAAACGCTTTTAGATTAGCATTTAAGCCTGTGTTATTCTTGAAAAGACTGAGTAATAAGTGAGCTAACCTATCCTATTTTCCATAAAGAACTACAAATTCCTCCTGCTTCTCTGAGCAAAACATAAGTATTCCCACCCACACTCTCAGCTACCCACTGCAGAGGATGAAACCCCGCCAAGTCCTACTTTAACACTGCTGCTCCTGGGGCTGCAGACCAGTCCCCGCCGCTTCCAGCCGGAGTCCGCCACTCTGTGTTTGAGTTTTTGTCCTGCTCCAGTAAAGATAAAGGCATATTCATAGGGCCAAGAGTCCCTCTGCCAGACAGGCTGAAACACCACAGCCTTACTGCGGTCAGCAGCCCTTGGAGAAGAGTTCAGACATTAAATACTTTGCTGTCCAGAAACTGTCGCAAACAGCAAGGCAGACGGGCCTCTTCTCGCCATGAGCACCATTTTCCTGCCCCAGTGGCCAGACTCAGCCTGTGCCTGTCTGAAAGGCCCTGCATTCTCCTAGGCACCTGTCAGTGCCACAGGCCGGTCCACCTGCGGGTGTTTGTTCTCTAAGAGCAGGCAGGGGAATTTGGGGAGCAGGAAGTGAGGACTTCACATGGGAACATTTAGATCTCAGGATTCAAGTCAGAACCTTACTGTATATTTTTGCTTGTTGTCTTTGTGTCAATTTAAATGTCCACTTAATTCTCTCTCCAGAGCTGGCTCCAGTATCTGGTGAGTTGGGAGAGAAGCCTCGGGGCCTTGGAATGAAGTCCCCAGGGGTGGAGGAACGGGGAGGGAAGTGCTCACAATGAGAGAGAGCAAAGGTGCCCCCTTTGCTTACCCCACAGGCACAGGTGGTCAGTGCGGTGGGGGATGCTGACCAGTGAGGCCTGATTATGCCAAAGGAAAATAAAGACAACTGTAGGGCCATCTTCCTAGAGCTTGAAGACCTGGAGGAAGGCAGCTCGCTGGCCTCAGAGGTGACCTTACTTTGGGGGCCAGGGAAAGGAGAGGACAAACTCTGGAAGAGTGTTCAAGGCCAGGAGGACATCAGGATACAGAGGTGGAGATGCTGGGGCAGGGAAGGGCTTCCTCAAGGGCGGGGGAAGGGAGAGAGACTGGACAACTTGAGACAAACTGGCAGCCAGCCAGCAGGACCCAGGCCGGCCAGGCAGTGAGCACCAAGAGACAGCCCGCTTCTGGGGCACCAGACACGGCCTCTTCCCGAAGACCACAAAGCTCCAGCCAAAGGAAAAGCCACGTGGGCCTCCCTATCCTCTTTCCTACTCAGGAGCCAGGAATGTGCCGCCTCCTTCTGTTGCCCTGACCTCACCAGCTACATGCAGCAGAATGGCTGGATAGTTTCCAAATGCTATTTGCCTGCCATCACTGGCAACAGGTAACAAACAGAATGAGAAACTCTTACCTTTATTTTCATTTTTGTTTTCTTGAAATAAAATTTCTTAGAATGAATTCTGAAGGTGAGGAGAAGCAATCCTAATTTGGTAACACCATTGAATGTTTCCATTTTTCAGGGCAAACCAATCTCTGGATTTGGGGTGGTGGGGAGGGCATGCTATGAGGCATGTGGGATCTTAGTTCCCCCACCAGGGACCCACGTTCCCTGCAGTGGAAGTGCAGTTTTAACCACTGGACCAACAGGTAAGTCTCTGGACTTTTCATTTAGAAAACAAACAAAACAGGGTGAGATAAAAAGAATTAACTAAGGAAACCATAAATAAAATGAAAAGACAATCTACAGAATGGGAGGAAATATTTGCAAACAATATGACCAACAAGGGCTTAATTTCCAAACAGCTCATACAACTCAACAACAAAAAAATCAAACCCAATTAAAAAATGGGCAGAAGAATAAACATTTTTCCAGACAAGAAAATGGCCTATTGGCAATTTATATGAATGAAAAGATGCCCAACACTGATAACTGTTCAGTTCAGTTACTCAGTCATGTCCAACTCTTTGTGACCCCATGCACGCCAGGCCACCCTGTCCATCACCGACTCCCGGAGTTTACCCAAACTCATGTCCATTAAGTCGGTGATGCCATCCATCCATCTCATCCTCTGTCGTCCCCTTCTCCTCTTGCCCTCAATCTTTCCCAGCACGAGGGTCTTTTGAAATGAGTCAGCTCTTTGCATCAGGTGGCCAAAGTATTGGAGTTTCAGCTTCAACATCAGTCCTTCCAGTGAACACTAAGGACTGATCTCTAGGATGGACTGGTTGGATCTCCTTGCAGTCCAAGGGACTCTCAAGAATCTTCTCCAACACCACAGTTCAAAAGCATCAATTCTTTGGTGCTCAGCTTTCTTTATGGTCCAACTCTCACATCCATACATGACTACTGGAAAAACCATAGCCTGGACTAGACGGACCTTTGTTGGCAATGTAATGCCTCTGCTTTTTAATATGCTGTCTAGTTGGTCATAACTTTCCTTCCAAGGAGTAAACGTCTTTTAATTTCATGGCTGTAGTCACCATCTGCAGTGATTTTGGAGCCCAATAATTGTTAGAGAAATACAAATCAAAATTACAACTTTCCACCTTACACCAGTCAGAATAGCCATCATTAAAAACTACAAATAACAAATGCTGAAGAGGATGTGAAGAAAAGAGAACCCCCTTACAACTGGTGGGAATATAAGTTGGCACAGCCACTATGGAAAACTAAAAAGAGAATTACCATATGGTCTAGCAATCCCACTCCTAGGCCTATATCCAGACAAAACTCCAATTCAAAAAGATACATGCACCCCAGTGTTAACAGCAGCACTATTCACAATAGCCAAGACATGGGAACAGCCTCAATGTCCATCAGCGGATGAATGGATAAAGAAGATGTGGTTAATGTATACAACGGAATACTACTCAGCTATAAAAAAAAGGATGAAATAATGCCATGTGCAGCAACATGAATGTAACTAAAGATTATCATACTAAGTGAAGTCAGAAAGAGAAAGACAAATACCATATGATATCACTTACATGTGGACTTTAATATATGACACAAATAAACCTAATTATGAAACAGAAGCAGACCCATAGACACAGAGACCAGACTTGCGGTTGCCAAGGGGGAGGAGGATGGGGGAAGGGGTCGAGTGAAAGATTGAGGTTTGCAGATGTAAGCTATTATATATATCCACAAAGAATGGATAAACAACAAGGTTCTACTGCATGGCACAAAGAACTACATTCAATATCCTATGATAAAGCACAATGGAGAAGAATATTTTAAATGTATATATGTGTGTAACTGAATCACTTTGCTGTACAGTAGAAATTAACACAACATTGTAAATCAACTAACTTCAATTTAAAAAAAAAGAACTGACTGAAAACGGTCGTAGGAAGAAGCTAAATTAGTCCACGCAGTTTGAAAATGAAGATAAAAGTCTTAGCAAAATTTGCACGTCCCCTGTATCACATGTGACAGGGCCAGGTGAACTCCCAGTCTTGCTTACTTCGTCAATATCATCCTGGGCCCATTTAGAAGGAAGAGCTGAGCCCAATCACTTCCACCAGGTCTAACCTGAGGCTGGACTATGCAACTAGCCATTTTAGGAAAGTATATACATTCTTATATATTATACTAAGAGTTGCCTCTATAGCATATAAATTTACACAAAATAAAAATTACATGTGTGCCTGAAATAACAAGGGCACGTGTACCTTTCTGGAAAAATAAAGGTGGTATTCAGCTTGGCCCTTTGGGGATGACCTGACAGAAGGTAAAAGAGGTGGCTGAGTCCGACTTAGAGGTGAGCCAACTCCATGGTGCACATTCAGAGATGGGGTGTGGGGCTCATAAGTTACATTCCCTGTTCCAAGGCCATCAGTTAGCTCTGTCGCTCTCCTCCCCACCTCTAGCAAGTCTCCCCTGAACTCCCAAGACTCCTTTACTTGGTTCCCCAACAGAGATAGTGAATATACATCCTTGAGGTCAGACCTGTCGGCATATAGAAATCTAAGCATCTTTGGGGATCTCCCATGTACCTGCTCTGCCTTTTAGCTGGATCATATGGTTCTCACAGCGAGGGATCTTACTCTGCCCCCCTCCCTCTTTTCAGAGGTGTGTCTGTGATGGAGACCCAGTTTCTACTCTTGACAACCCCACTCCCTCAACACTCACATGTATAGCAGTTCCATCCAGCAATCTGGAGCAAACACAGGAAGAGCTTGAGTCAGGGCCCCAGTTGTAGCTCTCCTGGAAACTACTGCTTTAAGGTAATGAACATATGAGTGTCCCTGGGACTTCAGGCTAAATGTCAAATGAAGATGTGGGGTCCCTGATCCTTTCATTCTTGGGTGTGGGCCCGTGAAGCAGTGTGCTGACATGCCCCCCACCTCCTTGACCCACACACAGCCCTGGCCCCCACAATAGCCTCTCTAGTAGAGCAGGAAGGAGGTGGTGTTGGCCGCCTCTGCAGGATGGAGTGGAAGAACACCAGGATCAGGGCCCACCCCAGCCGGAGGGATGGCAAGGAAGTGAACCTGAAAAGCAGCAGAGGAAACAACTCCAGCCTCTACACATTGACCAAAGCCACTCCTAGCCTGGATGCTCCCCTCAACTCTGGGGCTGCTGTAACCACTAGGGATCCCCGGCCTTGGGGAGTCAGACCCACCCGATCAGGATTCAGTTCCTCCTAAAGAGGTCCTGAGTCAACAATGGCCGTTGCACAGTGAGGACGTGTGCTCCGACTAGAAAAGCAGACAAGACGTGGCATGTGAGAGGCCAATCCACATCAGGGTCTGCCACCCAGCCCTCAGAAAGCAGGAACCTCTGTGAACACGTGCCTCTGTGCCTCTGGAGCTTGGAGGAGCCCCTCAGGCCACCAACTCCCAGGTCTCCCAGCCTTGCATCATCACAGCCCCACCTGGTCCTGCAGTCCCCAAAACAGAAACTGAATTTCAACCAAAGGGCCTGAGAGCTTGACAGCATTCACAAAGGGCCGCCAGTGGGCCATAGTGCTGTGAGGCTAAGAACAAAGCCGGGTGGAGCTCTGCCAGGAACCAGAAGAAAAGAAACCTTCTGTTGGCACCTGGGGCAGAGGCCCACTCTCCCTCGGGAGGCCTGGGCTTGGTACCAGGGTAAGGCTTCTCAGACATGCTTTGACAAAGATTCTCTGAAAGTCTCTATGGTGCTTCCAAGTTCACAAGTTTATAGAATGTTAAAGTAGGAAGGGACATTTTGTGGGATTTTTGCAAGGCCTTTCTCCTCTCTGGGCCACAGTTTACATATCTGTATGAAGAAGAGATTGTACCAGATCTGCAGGCCCCAACCCAGTCTGCACATGGGAACCACCTGGGGATGCCCTGCTGCTTCCAAGTCACCTGGGGGCAGGTTTTTGGGGGAGTTGGTGGAGGAACTGCTGCCATCAGACTAGGCTCCAAGAATTGGAAATTGTTTAAGCAGAGTGATGGGCAAATGGGTCGGGCAGGGGGGTGTCAAAGAGGAGAGGAAATATTGTTCTGTTCACTTTGTTTTTTAGAATAAAAAGTTAAAAAACTAAAACTACTAATACCCTAAAACGAGCTGTGCCCGGGTCTCACCTGGAACCTATTAAATTGGAATGTCTAGAGAGGTCTTCCCTGGTGGCTCAGATTGTAAAGAATCTACCTGCAAATTCAGGAGACCTGGGTTTGATCTCTGGGTTGGGAAGATCCCCTGGAGGAGAAGGTCAAGGCAACCCACTCCAGTATTCTCGCCTAGAGAATCACTATGGACAGAGAAGCCTGGCTGGCTACAGTCCATGGGGTTGCAAAGAGTCAGACACGACTGAGCAACTAAGAACATGGGGGCTGAGAGGGTGCTGAAGAATTGATGCTTTCCAACTGTGGTGCTGGAGCAGACTCTTGAGAGTCCCTTGGACAACAAGGAGATCAAATCAGTCAATCCTAAAGGAAATCAACCCTGAATATTCATTGGAAGGAGTGATACTGAAGCTGAAGCTCCAATATTTTGTCCACCTGATGTGAAGAGCTGACTCATTGGTAAAGACCCTGATGCTGGGAAAGACTAAGGGTAGAAAGAGAAGAGGGCAACAAAGGATGAGATAGTTGGATGGCATCACCGATTCAATGGATATAAACTTGGAGAAATTCTGGAGATGGTGACAGACAGGGAAGTGTAGTGTGCTGCAGTCCATGGGGTTGCAGAGAGTCAGACACAACTTGACAACTGAACAACAGCAACAAAAAAGGCTGGGACCCTGGCACTGAGGTTTTCAGAACGGGGTCCCCAGGTGATTCTGCTGGGCAGCCAGGATTGAGAACGCTGGGCTAGATACTGAGTAGTCCCCATGTGCAACTGAGTGGCTGAGCCACCCACACCTTCCACCCGATATAGCAAGGCACGCTCTGGTCCCATGCGCTTTAACCTCATGCTTCAGGAGCCCTTCGTCTCAGACAGAAATGATGGAGCTGCACTTAGAGCCTTCACTCAGGTCCTCTAGTCAGTTCAGTCTGTGCCCCCTCTTCAGTGGGGCACAGTGATCCCTCAAATGGGATCCCCTCTTCAGTGATCCCTCAAATGGGCTGCTCCCCAAGACCTCCAGGGAGGGAGCTCAGCTCCAACTCAGGGAGAGAGGGAGCTGCCCCTCCAAGTGTATCAGGACGCTCCCAGCAGGAACACTCCCTCTCACCCGCACAGCAAAACTGAACTCGGGCCTCTTTTAGAGTCTCCTCATGTGGCCACGTGCTGTCGGGCCTCCCCGCTCTCAGAACACAGCAAGTCACATTCCTGTTGCACTTGGGTTGACTTCCCAGCAGACACTGAACGTTCCTGGACTGCTTCCTAGGATCCTTGTTTTCTCTGTAGCCTTTCAGCATCTGGGACCAGGAAGGAGCAAACAGGCTTGAGCTTCCACACAGGATGGTCAGTTTCCCGGGGCCCCAGAGATGTTCCCAGTGCTTTCCCTCCCCCTCAGCTCAGAGCACCAACTGCAGCACCACCCCTACCCCTAACATCTCCCAGTGTGATCCTAAACTGCGAGCTGGGTTTTCCTGCTCTCTCCCGACTGGTGCAGACGTTTACAGTCCACACTCCTGGCCAGCTCCTCAGAAGGTTCCTTCCCCGTCCGATCCTTTGTCCTTTGTCAATGACTAACCAGCTCCACAAGGCAGTGGGAACCTTTCTGAAATGAAGGAACTTCTTAGATGACATCACCCCTTTTTTACATAGGTACTTCCTACTGCCTTCCTGGAGCTGAAGTTGGAGGGGCCTTTTCAGCTCAAGTGTTGGTCACTCAGTCACTTCTGATTCTTTGTGATCCCCTGGACTGTAGCCCGCCAGACTCCACTATCCATGGAATTCTCCAGGCAAGAATACTGGCGTGGGTTACCATTCCCTTCTCCAGGGGATCTTCCCCATCCAGGGATCACAGATTCTTTACCATCTGTGCTACCAGGGAAGCCCTTTTCAGCTCAAGGGCTCCCCCTGATTTCTAGCATCTCTATGTCTCTACATTTACCTTTATCTGTAATTCAACAAATACTCACTGAGTACCTTTATGTGGCAGCAGTGTGCTAACTGTGGGGAAGAAAACTGTGAGCAAAACCAGGGATCCCTGGGACTTCCTGGTGGTCCAGTGGTTAAGAATCTGCCTTTCATGAGACAAGTGCTCGGGGCTGGTGCACTGGGAGGACCCAGAGGGATGGGATGGGGAGAGAGGTGGGGGGGTGGGGTTCAGGATGGGGAACACATGTAAATCCATGGCTGATTCATATCAATGTATGGCAAAAATCACTACAATATTGTAAAGTAATTAGCCTCCAACTAATAAAAATAATTGGGGGGAAAAAAGAAGAAAAAAAAAAGAATCTGCCTTTCAATGCAGGGGGTGTCGCTTCAAACACTAGTAGGGAAACTAAAATCCCACGTGCCGAGAGGCAACTATACCCACACTGAGCCTGCACACAACAACTAGGGAGCTTGTGCATCAAAACAAAGACCCAATGCAGCAAAAACAAAAAATGGGGGTCCCCGTGACACATTGAACAGGGGTTGGTTTTGTCTGCCTTGTCTTCCCAGGTCATGGGTCAGGTGATCTAAGCCAGAACAAGAAGGCAAAGTGATAAAAACTGAGTGACAAAAAAAGAAAAACCACTGAGTGACATCCTCCATAGGCCAGAGAAGGGCGGTGATGGGCTCAAGGTTGCACAAGGCTGCAACTTCAGTCCTTCAATGCTGATTTCAGGGCACATTCATCTTTGCTCACTTTCTGATGCAGGGAACACATGATGGAGGAGCCTGAGAGCCCTGAGGTCTCGGAGTGTTGAGTGTGATGTGGGTGTTTATGAAGTTGTGCACACATGTAGGGCCAGAGCTGAGGGCTGGGAGCTGGGCCATAGGGGAGGGTTGGGGGCTGGAAGGAGGAGGGGATTATTCATAAGGAGATCACAGGCTGAAAACACAGAATCAGTCTTAGGGGGCCAATTTCAGGATTCAGTTTCCAATTCCTGGCTTCTCTGCGCCTGCAGCAACTGTCAGCCCACTGATCTGGTAGTCAGGGCTGAACGCTCAGGACCTGAACTCCAGATGTGCACAGTGACAGGAGGGTAGAAGTGAAGAACGGGTGCCAAGTGTGATGACCAGCCTTGGACTAGGAGTAGCCTTGGGCTCTCATCCTAGTCTCAGGACAGATCCCTTTGCCCGTCACTGAATGCAGAGGGCTGGCTCAGAGCATTCTCAGTCTGATCAGCCAGAGAACTTGTGACCTGGGAAATCCCAGGTCCACCCCAGAGATGGGGTACTGGGGGCCTGGAATGAGATTCAGGGACATGCCTGGCTAACCAGTGCTATAAGGTGACCCTGGGCCATCCTCAATCCTGGGCCACACTTTGACCAACAGTGGACTTGGTCATCTCTGGGGTCCTTCACAGCATTTCCCTGAAAAAGTCAAGTTCCTTGGGCCACATAGAGGGGAGGTCATCACCTTCAGGAGGCCCCTGTTGATTAGTAGGTGTGGTCCAGCAGAAGAAGAGGCTGGATGACCAAGCAAGACGCCTGCCCACAGGGAACCAGCATCCAGGCTTAGGGGAGCTGAACTGGAGCCACAGAACCTCCATGCTGTCTGTTCAGGTTTCAAGTCACACTGACCTCCACCTCCCATTCCCTGGGCTGGCCTGGCCACTTCAAATCCTAACTAGGCCAAAGCTCATTTGAACATATTTGTATGCCAGAGAGCAGAGTTCAGGGCATAAGCCCTGGAAGTACTTTGTGTTTTCCCAGATTCCAGAAGGTCAACATGTTGATGCAAACTAACAGACCCAAGGGGCTGGCCAGAGATCCCAGGACCCAGCTCCTCTCTGGGGAATCTGTACTCATCAGTCTGTAGCTCTGAATCTCAATTTGTCCCACTCTATTCACCATCAAAAGCTCCATCCTTCAAAACCTCCTTACTCCATAAAACTGTCCCCATCCCCCCAACCAAAATTACCTGCTTTTTTTTCCCCCTACAACACTGTTAACCATTTTAGCGCCAATTTCCCGACCTACTGGAAGTCGGGATTGTGCCATTTCTATTTTCCTGGGAGCCTGGTGCATGTGCAGCTGTTCATCAAATTAAAATAGAATTGAATAAGGCAAGGGGGTTAGTCTTCCAGTTCAAAAACTGAAGCAATGATTGTGCTCTGTTATTATTTTAGAAAAATCAATGATATAATCATCTTATAGGTTGCCAGAGTTTATTAAAATAACCATTTTACAAATAATACCCTATAATATTTCCTGGCAATAATAACTACTCATAATTTAGTACTGGGGATATCTAAAGGAGCCCCAAAAATAAGCTGCACAACATAGGAATGGCAAGGGACAATACTTAGCATCTATTTTTTTTCTGAGCTTCAAATTGAGTGAATGGTGTTCTACCTTATAAAACAAAAAAGGATGGTACACAGGGAAAAGAAATTTCCCCGGGAAAACATACAGCCCCACAAAAACTGCACGCAGAGCTAGCAATTATGATGGAAGCGTGGCCTAATAATGACGTTCCTCTTGACTCTGTGGACTCATATTTACCCCACAAAAGACACAGATACCATTGGGATCCTTGGTGCAGAAGAGCTGGTGGAAGTCAAAACCTACTTCCCAACTGGCTCTAAGGTGGCCCCTGGCGGTGAGGGAGGTTTGGGACAGCAGGTTCCCCAGGGGCCAGAAAGGTTGAGGAGGAGGTATCTGCAGCCCATATGGAAAGAACTTTCAGAAAAGCACTATTCAAGGAAATAACTTGGAAAAAAAAAAATACAACCTTCAGGACAATATTTGTTCGGGGGGGTCTGTCTGATAGGTTCTGAGCAGCTACTTCTGTGGAAAGTGGATGAAAATGAAAGAAGATGCTGATACTCTGAAACTCAGGTGGGAATCCCAGGCCTAATAACCAACTTCCGGGAGAGGGCACGTAAAGGTGCAGTCTTTTATTTAGTAAAAGGGGGTTAGGGTTTGTGGCTAAGAGTAGCCAATGGCCCTGAGACATTTATGACAAACAGTGGGAACTCTGGCAGACAGAAGCTCACTGAGTCACACCTGGGGCCTTCCGCCCACTTGGCTCCACGGTCAGCTCACCTGAACCACTGAAGTGCAGAAAAGAGAAGAAGGACAGCTAGTCTACTTCATGGAGCCTCAATTTTGCCTCCTAGAAGGTGTGTGCAACAATTAGATAATATCACAGGAGGGCTAGTAGATGCTTTTCCTGAGACCAGACCCAATCGTACCTTGGCCTGGCTAAACAACGTGTAACAGTCTGCACTCTGGTGTAGAAAACAGAGGTGCTTAGCAGTTATTCCTGTAACTGAACAGGCCATGAGCTCCATTCCCCCTTATTTTTAGGGTGGTTTTTTTTTGTTTGTTTGTTTTTTTCGGTTTTAAGATTTGTCCTTATTGCCTTGTTTACTGAAGGGGAACCACTTCAACAGGGCCCGAGAAAAATGTAGCACTCAATGTTTACAGCAAGAGGATACTTTTTATAATGTTCAATGATATTTGGGCTGATTGTGAATGTCCTTTTTCCCCTCTCTGGTTAGAAACACATGAAAAGTCAATTAGGCAGGACAATATGTTTTGTAAGTTAAGTTACTGCATAAGGCAGTTTTGGCACTGTTTATGGAAATTAAAAGTCTTCGCCCTGTTTTGATTCTCTACATAAGTCTCTTGCTATGACAGGCAGGAAAATGAACTGGATGAGAAAGTGGGTGCTCCATGTAGGGACTTGGTCAAGAAACTTGGCTAGGAAGCAGAAACACAGCCTTGCATGAATGCTGTGTATCTGGAACCCAAGGCTGGCCTTCGTTAGAAGGCCTTTTAATTCTAAGTGATTTTACCTTGAATCAAGCTGACCATAAAGAAGTTCCAAAGAAACAGTCCTTAAGCCCAAGTGGACGTAGATTTAAGTGGGCCACTGAGGGGTCGGGCCAAGGCCCTCTCTCTGCAGTTAGAGCAGATGCCCTAAGAACAGTTGTGCTCTGGTTTCCCTGAGACAGCGTGGAAGGCAAGCCCCTCCCAACACACATGCGCACAGATATGCTGCTCATTAGTCACGAATACAATCCACTCCCAGTAACACCTGTGGCATTCTCCCTGTCACCTCTGACTGAGGCAGCAATTCCGCAGCTATCTCACAACTTTCGATCAGAAATTCTACAAGCTGGACACTACATGACCTCCAAATTGTACTTCTAAACAGTCATCCAAGTGAAATGAAGTTGTGCGTGAACCTTCATAGCAGCTTTATTCATAATAGATTGTCAATCCTCTTTAAAGACTGAAGCTAATTTACTTCAAAACCAGAATTTAGTTTTTCCTAGAACTGTCCACAGGATCCCATATTGGCAGTGTCTGAAGGTGTTTCTGGGGTGTTCTGAAGGTGTTCTGTCATGCTCACAAGTATCCAGGAACCCTTAAGCACCGCCCTGGCCTGGATTTGCTGCAGACACTAGCTAGTTGACCAGCTCTTTCCAAGAGCCTCTCCAGAAAGCCCGACTATCTTGGGTTTTCTACTCAAAACATCTTCTGTTCTTTAGTATTAAAATCCATGTGTTCACCACCTGGGGGGTGTGGGGCAGGGGGAGGGGCAAAACTTCAGGTCAGGCCACAAACAAGAGGGAGAGCAGCCAGCTGGATGAAGGCCTTAATCACAGGCTTGGCTCACAGCCTATAACAAAAGCTTGTTGCTGCCCAATATTCTGCCCCAAGGCTAAAAAATTCCCACTGGGTAACTCATCCCCACCCCCACCTTCTGGAGATGGGCACTCACCCACTTGGAACCATGACGACTTCCCAATCAAAATAACTTTGGTCAAGAGTCTGGTTGGGAAGCTCTCATGAGCTTAGTGACGAATTCATTCCAAATCTAATACAGATCTTCCTCCACTAACGATGGGGTTAGGTCCTAATAAACCTACTGAAAATATCCTAAGTGGAAAACGAATTTAATACATCTAACCTACCCAACATCACAGCTTAGCCTTGCTTTACACTTAGAGTTGGGCAAAATCATCTCCTACAAAGCTTATTTTATAACAAAGTGTGAATCATCTCATGTAATTTATTGAATATGATATCAAAGGTGAAAAACAAATGGTATCCAGATCCAGACTGGTTATGAGTTATTCACCCTCGTGATGGGGTTGCAGAGGCCCCTGCCCCATATTTACACATCCCTGGCCCCAGGGAAAAGGTCCAAATTCAAACTTCCAGATCCAGTTTCTACTGAATGCATATCACTACCACACCATCATAAAGTCAAAAAATTGTAAGTTGAACCATCCCACATCAGTTAAAACCATCTGTAGTTCACTGCTACCAGGAAGTCCTCCCTTGGGCTTTTCAGGGCTCAAAGAAACTGCAGCCTCCCACCCTTGCGCCCTTCATTCCTCCCGGCACGACCACACCCAGGCACACACTCCTTCCGCTGGCCTTAGGGACGCGGCCGTTCTTCCTCCAGGCCCGGCGGAGGAGAAAGCCCCCTCCCTTCAGCCCTCTATCAGCCCACTCGCCGGCTGCTACGCCAAGAGGCGGCTATTTGCCTCGTCTAGGATGAGATGCCAAGCGGACCGAGGAAAGGCGCGTTCCGGTGAGAACTAAAAAAGACGCAAAAGGCCGGGCGCCTAAGACCGTGACGCAGCAACACGAAACTGACGGGGGCTGGAAGAAAGGCCGGGAGGAGGCCCACGGCGCGCCGGCAGCCCTTTGCGCGGAGGATGCTGACCCCTGCTGGCCGCGCGCGGGAACGCAGCGTGCCTGCTGCCGAGACTGACAGTGGGTCACCTCGGAGCGAGCCCCAGGATCCCGCCCGGGGGAACAGGGCCTGGAGGGGTGGTGGGGGAAAGGCAGGGACCGGGAGGACGCGAGCATCCAAGGCCCTGAGTTCCAGTCCTGCTCACTCCCCACCCCACCCCCATACACACCATCCGGTAACAGTGTTGGCAGCCTCCCCCCAGCTCTCAAATGCCCTCAGCTCCTCACGTCTTAGGAGCTGATAAGCAAGTGGGGAAAGTGAGAGAGCTGCAGTGTAAATGGCGCTAGAATCCCTCCAGGGCCTACCTGTGCCGCCAAAACGCTTCCCCCATCAGGGTCTTCCTCCGGACCAGCCAGCTCCAAGTGCGGAGCTAGTGAGGCCAAGCTGGTTTAAGGAGTGATTAGTGACTGGTGGGCTGCGTGACGGCTCCCAACCATATCAAGGTCCTAATTCCGGGAACCTGTGGATATTCCCTTATAAGGCAGAAGCCACGTAGCAGGTGTGGTTGTTAAGGGAATTGAGAAGGGGAGATTATCCTGGATTCCTCAGGTAAGTCTTAAATGTTATCACAAGCGTCCTTATAAGAGGGAGGGAGAGGGAGCTTTTACTACAGGAGAGAAAAAAACCACATTACAAAGGAAGCAGAGAAAGAGATTTAAGATGCTACTTGGCTCATTTTGAAGATGGAGTCATGGGCTAAAGAAAGCAAAAAACGCAGCTCTAAAAACGGGAAAAGACAAGAAAATGAATTCTTCCATGGAGGCTCTATTGATACCCAGATTTGGCCCCACGAAACTGATGTCACATTTCAGGTGTGCAAAACTGATGTCAGATTTCAGGTCTGTCAAAGCATGAACACCTGCTGTTTTTAAGCCACCAAGTCTGTGGTAATTGGTTACAGCAGCCATCAGAAATGAATACATGAATAGGACAGACCTCTACTTCCACCTCTAGGGAAGTTTATAATCTTACTTTCTTGAGATTTTGAAAAACAGCAACCAAAAGTTACTTATCTTCTGTGGTGAAATATATAACCCCAAAGCACATGGGCTTCCCCAGTGGCTCAGCAGTAAAGAATCTCCCAGCAATACAGAAGCCACAGGAGACACAGGTTCCATCTCTGGGTTGGGAAGATCCCCTGGAGAAGGAAATGGCAACCCACTCCAGTATTCTTCCCGGAGAATCCCATGGATAGAGGAGCCTGGTGGGCTATAAGTCCATGGGGTTGCAAACAGTCAGACATGACTGAAGTGACTTAGCAGGCAGATGCTCAAGATCACTTGCATTAGGGAGGGCAGGGATTATTAAAACCATGGTGAGATACCACGGCACAGCTCCTTGGAGAGTTGTGATAGCAGAGACAGATAAGCTTTGGCAAGAATATGGAAAAACTGGGAATCCTCATATTTTACTGATGGGATTAAAAAATGGTGTAACCACTTAGGGAGACAGTTTGCCAGTTTCCTTAAAAAGTTAAACATGAATTTACCAGTTGACCCAGCAACTCCACTCCCAGAAATCTACCCAAGAAAAACCTAATATTCATATCCAAAGACATGGACATGAATGTTCACAGCTGTGTTACTCATAATAGCCAAACTTGGAAATAGAAGTTCAACAGTGAATGAAAGTGTGGTATGCAGGATGAAATACTATATTATTCAGTAAGGGCCAACCAACCCTGTTGACACATTCTGCTTTGACACCACACAGCTCCAGGCCAGTTTTACACTCATTCACATCTAAAACCAGGAGAAACCAATGGTTCTGGTTAGCCTCACTATCTTGTCCCTTTTGCCACACCAGACTATTCCAAAGGCTTTTCCTCTGTCTTTCCCTCTCTGGCTGGTCTCCATGCTGCTCCTTGAACACATCAAGCACAACCCTGCCTTGGAGCCACAATACCATCCGGAAGCTTCTTACCCCGATGGCTAAGATGCATGGCTGTCTCCTATATCTTCTCAATGAGTCTTTCACTTACCACCTTTTACAGACCTTAATAACACCGCCACCCCTTTTCTCTCCTCCTTTCTCTGATTTTTCTCCATGGAATTTATCAACTAATAAGCTCGATAGTTTTGTCTGTCTTCTGGCTAGACTGTAAAGTCCATAAGGAAATGGATTAGTCATTTAGGTTCACTTATGAATCCCCAGGACTATGCCTGATCTGTAGAGAGAATGCAATTAAATATGACATAAATGCATGAATTCGTAGTTGACTCTTCCTTGGGCTGGGGTACAAGCATAACTTTTCCATGATGAAGACTGAGAGGAGGCTTGCTCTTCTACAGCCCTAGGGACTCCTAGTTCACTTCATGCCTAACCTCCAAGTACAGTAACTACCAACTGCCACCAACAGCCAAGAGACCCAGGCAAACCTTTGAGGAAGAGCCATCGTTTCTCTGCCTTATAGGTTCCTCATGAGGGTCCTTAGCTGGTAAGATAAGAAATTAGGCACACCTACCCTTCAAGACTGTAAGTGTAGCCTGAAAACGTATGTGACATTCACAGCATCTCTTCTAGGAGTATTTTAGAAGGGGAAAAAGGAAACACAACCTAAACACCTTTTGGTAGAGAAATGTTAGCTTCTAAAGAATCTAAGGCTAAGCAATATAGTTATGAAACTACATTGTGGGCTGTTGAATTCATTCAGCTTCTTATTTAAACTCGCGCCTTTTCCATCAAGTAAGACGTTTTGGTTTGTGTCTGTATGAAAGTTCCTCTCTCACATGAAAATTTAGCACAGGAGGTGGTTTTTAACCACACTCCACCTGGCACATTAGTGATATCAGTTGTTGTGGCCACAGTTCATTGTGTTTTATGTGTACTAGTTACACATAACTAGTAAACGGGTTAGTCTCGCGTTTACTACAAGTGAAGGGAAAGCTTTGTCAAGGTCTTGACTGACATCAATTTATAACACTTGATGGGGTTTTTTCCTCTGAATTTGGGTACTTGGACTATAATAGAAATGAATTAGGCTTTTTCCTTGGCAAATGGAATAACCACACATTAACGCATCTTGAATAATAAAACAGCCAAACTTCCAGAATGTGTTCTTCTCCATTCCAGTCAGCCAGCCTTCATCATTTGGGGGTGGAGAGAGTCTTTTCTTCCTAAGAGCTGTAAGCCAAAGTAGAGGCTGTATGAGAGCAACTTTGCTCTTTATTACAGCTGGTCAAGACTCAAACAGCCTACCAATTGATTATGGAGGCTGCCTTCAGCCCCAGAACAAAAGGGAATGGTGCCAAAAAGAAGACCCAGAGCACTGCGGCATTAGGTAGATAGCTGTTGCTTGTCTCTGACAGGATTGTCTTTTTGCAAACAAACTGTCTTCAAGAATAAAAGTGAAAAGCAGGACTTCCCTCATGGTCCACTGGTTAAGGCTCCACCCCTCCAATGCAGGGGCAAACAGATTCTATTCCTGGTCAGGGAAGTAATATCCCACAAGCCACAAAGTGAAACCAAAAAAACCCCACAAAAAACAGTTTAACAAAATCCCAATTAAAAAGTGAAAGGCAACTAGTTTAAGGCAAGAACTGCTAAGTGACAATTATCATTAAAGTCAAATCTTCAGAAGAAAAGTAAAAAAAAAAAAAAATAGTCTTCTGTTCCCATATTTGGCTTTACTTGACCATCTTTAGCTGCTGCTGCAGATCTCCTCTTTAGTTATGAAAGAAAAAGGAAAACTCACAAAGGCCCACACCCTCCAGTGTGTACATTCATTTTTCACAGAGTGTTCATCGTACTTATGTGCACACAGCTTTGTAGATTTTTTTTTAAACTTTTATTGCTATAGTCTTTTAGCAGCTATACAGCCATGTAGAAGGTACCATGATTTTGACCAATATGATTTCAACATTCATATTTCTAACTTTTATTATAATAATCCTGTGAGAAATATGTTGGTTTAACAAGTTTAACAAGTAATGTCTTTTTGGGATTTGTAGAAGTTGGGTATGTTTGAGAGCCCTTTGTTTTGGGCTTTTAATATGTGTGTTACCCTGTTTTCCAGAAGGTACATGGCAATTTACAGCCCTATAAGCAATGTCTTACAACCACGAACACTTTGTAACTTGTATAATGTGTCAGGCACTGTTCATATGAACTCATTTAATCTTTATAACAATCTTATGAGGTAAGCACTATTATTGTTCTCATTTTATAGAAGAGAGGCACAGAAGTTATGGCAGATCTTTTTGCAGGAGGAAAAAGATTCTAGTTTGAGGAAGAATTAATTTTGCCAACTGAAGGTGAAGGTTGAAGGGCACCAGAGTTGTCACTGTCTCTGATGTCTGTTACAGCAAAAGAGATGAGTATGGGATGGGATGGTCCCTCCCCCAAAACAGCTGAGATTTGGCAACAATGCAGGGTGTAGTAGTATTCCTTAGCCAGTTAGGTCTCAGCTAGTGAAAAACATTTAGAACTAGAACCTTTGTTAAGTTCACACATGGGACTTCCCTGGTAGTCCAGTGGTTAAGAATCCACCTGACAATGCAAGGGGGAGGGATGTGGGTTTGATCCCTGGCCAGGGAACTAAGATCCCACATGCCGTGGGGCAACTAGGCCTGTGTGCCACAACTACTGAGCCTGCATGCTCTAGAGCCCATGCTCCACAGCAAGAGAAGCCACTGCAATGAGAAACCCACTTAGAGAAAGCCTGCATGCAGCAGTGAAGACCCAGCGCAGCCATAAATAAATAAATACGTGCAGGTGGACTTCATAGCACTAAGAAAGCAGATCTGGAATGGAGACTTTGTCCAGAAACCTAGGAGGGGCTCACCTGGCTAGATGATTAGAGCCTAATCATCTAAATAGTCTGACACCCCCCATCATGACTGGTGCCCCTGAGTTGTGCTCCCTCATCCCACCCAGAAGGTGGACCTTCAGGATGTAGTGGAAAGTTCTCCACCTGGGTAAGAGCTAAAAGCCAGGAGCAGGGGAGAAGGGGGTGAGGGGGGGGTGGGGAAGTAAAGTGGGGATGGGGAGAAAGAGAGAAAATGAGAATGTCCATTGGGTGGGGATTCCCACCAGGGACCTTGTCACCAGAACAAGAAATCTGATGGGTTGACAGCCACTTAGTTCAATTCTCAGCTTACTTCTGGCTTAATTTCTCTCCCTGCAGACTTTAACACTTTGGAAGTGTCCCCACTCAAAGGCTCTTTCAGGCAGTCTGATTTAACCATCAACCTAAGACATCAGCAGGGGGGCAAGTGGGGGACATATCAACAAAACATACTGACAGTGCTTCAGTCTCACACACCTCTTTGGGAATTGTACCCCCGAACTGACCTAAAGCTTGTCCTCATTGCTTACACTGATGTTTGAGTTTATACTAGACTCGGGAATGGATTCGGAGACAATGGCCCCTGGCTTATGTGGCTATTCAGGTTAAGACAGATAAACAAAACCTTAGACTGTATACTAAATCTATTTAAAATATATGTACTATATATATACTAGATACTAAAATATACTTTTGAAAATGTTTGTGTATTCATAATGGTTGGGAAGGCACATAGCTTGAAGTCCAGATCAGAAAGACTGCTTTGGTCAATTTCTGGACGTGACTAGTGAAGACAATTCTTTGTGGCCTGAACTTACAGGATGAGTTTAGAGGATTCAAGCCTCTAAACACAATTAATGGATTTGGAATGTATCTAGTGCTCTCCGATGACTAGATCTTACTTCCTAGATTATGTTGAAATGCTACTAGAACAGAGCCATTTCCAGGAAACAAAGAAAATATTGTTACATCTACATGGGTAATAGGAGAAAGTGAAAGAGAAATTTTGTTTTCCTAGTTGTATGAACCAAATTCCTATAGTGTTTCAAACTTAGTTCAGACATTGATAATGATTCTAATAATAGATGAACTTATTTAGCTCACATTCTGTGCCAAGGTACTGATGTTCAATATGCTGTCTATAATTAAGTTGGTTAATCCCCACAACTGTATGACCTGCTATCATTTCCATTTTGCAGAGGATAAACCGGAGAGGTTAAATGACTTACCTAAGGTCACACAGCTCGAAAACTGCAGAACCAGGGTTCAGACACTAGCTGTCTGGCTCCAGACTCTATACTTAAAGCAAAACACCTTGTAAGACTGTATGTGTGCCTGACTTCCTGCACCTCAGCCTCAGTTACCTCACCTGTAAAATGGAGTTTCTACCACCAGCTTCAAGATCCTCTAGGAATTAGCAGCAGAGCATTTGTGAGCAGCAGTATTTTATACAGTAGAGTCCCAACTGGCATTCACTCCCTTTCCCATGAGGAAAGAATTATTTTCATTTCTGAGAAAAAAACTGAATCAGAGAATTATCATGAGAGAGTTGGAAAGACCCCAAGAAGCTGCCTCTTACAACCACCCTTTGTTTGGAGGGTCAAACTCCCTCCTCCAGCTTTCTTTGGTCACGTAGTAATAAGTAGGCTGTTTATCATTCAGTCCAATCCATCTCAATACAGGGAGGTAGGTTCCTCACCCAGTAAAAGGAAAACTTCTAACAGATCTTCAAATACAGCTGCTGCCAAGGTACCCCTTTCAATAAACTTCAGGACTCCTGAATCCCCCTGATAACCCCTCCTGGGTTCCAGCTTGACAAAGTTAGTCAAAGCTGCCTTCAAAGTTTGATACAGAACAACAGAAGAACTGTGTCAGGCCGTGTATAACTACAGTAGAATAAAGGAATACTATCCACTCCTTTCATCTGCATCTTCCACATCTGTGAATGTGACCTGGGTTTGTGTTTTCCAAACAGCATTAAAATAGCCACACCTATAATACCAGATCTCTGGTCTGCTCTTCAACCTCCAAAGCTGCCTGTTCATACTGACTGACTACAAAGAGGCCTTTGAGAAAATAAACACTGTGATAGCTCTCTAGGCCAGAGCAGGAGAACAAGGTCATGAGACCAAGCCCTCAAGCCCGCTAAATGACTAAAACATATCTCGAGTCAAAGCCTCAGAACTTTGTGTTGTGAACCATTCTGAAGTGTGAAATGCCAACTCAGTCCACTCCAATTATTAACGTTGGGACTGCTCCCTGTTTCCAGCTCTTCCTCCCACCCAGACACTGTCAGATTGTCCTTCCTGACCCTTCCGTATTGGGGCGTGCTCATGTGACTACTCCCAGCCAACGAGTTCACTGCTGGGTCACAGCATTTAACTGCCAGTGCAAAGACAGACCCTCCAGAGCTCTTCCCCTCTGGCAAGGCATCCAGGGACCACTAGCTGGACCATCCAGGGCCTTCTGAGAGCAGAACCCACCTGCCAAATGGGATGGAGTATAGCCTGAGAGAGAAAAAAATCTTTATTTTTAAGTCACTGGGATGGTGGTGGGTTTTGCTACCACGATATAACTTCATGTCTCTGACAGGCTTCCTTGGAGGCTCAGTGGTAAAGAATCCGCCTGCCAATGCAGGAGACATGGGTTCGATTCCTGGGTCAGGAAGATCCCCTGAAGATGGAAATGGCAACCCACTCCAGTATTCTTGCCTGGGAAATCCCCTGGACAGAGGAGCCTGGAGGGCCCAGTCCACGGGGTCGCAAAAGAGTCAGACATGACTTAGCGACAAAACAACAACAACTCTGACTGACACAGCTCCGTGATTAAATTCCTTAAAAGAATGGGGTTTCCCCTCAATATTTCCTAGATCCTTCTCATACCACCTGGCAGCACCTAAGAGCTGACAACCATCCAACTCTTTTTCCTTCTTCCCCCTTTTTTTTTCCCTGATTGGACTTAACAGCTTTCCTTGAAATGAAAATACTTAGGATTACAAAAGCCCAGAAGTTACTGATAAACCAGGAGAAAAGCCTCCTCCTGAGATCTTCGTCAACAGCTTTTCCAGCAGCTGCAGCAAGAACCCAGGCTATGACCACCCTCCGTGAGCTACTGCCCTCCAGCTTCAGAGGTACCAGGGCCAGCTGCCCTGTGAGCCCAGAGCAGGCAGAGAAGGGCAGGGGAAGGGAGGGAGGAAGATACCATCAAGAACAAACTGCGGTTTTGTGCAGCCCCGTGGTTAAGTTCAAGGTCTCCCTAGGAATGACTCTCTGCTTGGTGAAACTGGTTCATTCCAGGCAGAGCCGATTCGGGACTGAAATTCTGTAACCACCCTCCCAGAACAAGCACCTCTAGCTACAGATGTGCAGTCACTGTTCACATACAGGTCCTGACGGGAAATGAATAGTGCTGTCTCACTTTAAACGTTAACAAGTTGCTTTTTGCTCTGTGCGTCATGGGGCAGTAACACCCTACGGAACACTTGGCAGACCCAGAACGTCCAAGTCACAGGGCTCTCGGGCATCTGCCAGGCGTCCTGCCCATTTATGACACAGTCCCTCCAGTGGAGGGACTCCCGCCTACACCCCCACATTCCAGGGTCCCAGGGGACCCAGCACTTACTCACTTAGAGTAGAATCAGGTTCCTGGGCTCCACCAGCCCTAATAACCCACCAACTTCAGACCATGGGCTTTGGAGAAAGAAGTTTAACTTAAATCTGATGGGATTCTAAAACCTAATGACTTGGCAGAGTTGGATAGAGGGGGTTCAAAAGCTGGAATGAATACACCTATTTTTCTGTAAGGTATTTGAGAAAGAATAACTGGTACTCATTCAACTCAGTGGATCCCTACTAATGGAAATAAACAAGGCCCCCTAGAACTGAGAAAATACTTCCAGAGCATTTTTTTTAAGACCCTTCCCGTTACTCAAAGCCCTCCCTCATTAGGATTCCATAAAGTCTAAAAGTATAAGTTATTCTTCAGTCTTTATCATTGTATTTCCTGAAGTTCCTACAAAAGATACTCCAAGGAGAGATAGCATTCATGCACCAGATATGAGCTATGTGCCCAGAACTTGCTGGGACCTGGGGATACACTAGTGAACAAGTCAGGGGACGTGCCTTTGTGACACTTGGATTCCAGTGAGAAAGACAAGAAAACTGCTGATAGCAGTAAGTTCTCTGATAGAATTGAACAGGGTGATGTGACAGTAACTGTTGGTGGCATCTGAGCTGAGACCTAGAGGATAAAAAGGAGTGGGACAGGGCTTCCCTGGTGGTCCAGTGGTTGGGAGTCTGCCTTGCAGTTCAATCCCTAGTCTGGGAGGATCCCATGTGCAGCTGAGGAAGAAATCGCGGCAAGTTTTCTTGAATGTACAAAAAACATGCATCCACAGATTCAAGATGCATAAATTAGTAATTAAAGGTAGCCATAGGGACTTCCCTGGTGGTCCAGTGGCTAAGACTCCACACTCACAATGCATGGGGCCCAGGTTCAATCCCTGGTCAGGGAACTGGATCCCACATGCTACAACTAAGACCCAGCACAGCCAAATAATTAAATAAAATAAAAAACAAAGGTGACCATAAAAACTCTGCTACTCCACTCACTGAAAGGTAGAGTCTTCTTATTCTCCCCTTGCATCTGCCTGGCCTCAGTGACCAACTTGATCAATGGGCCACAGCGGAAGTCACATGGCATGACACCTGAAGCTACATCAAGACTATTCAGCTTCTAGCTTGGTCTCTTGGTCTCAGGAGAAACCCAGCAACCTTGCAGAAATCTGACTAAAGAGTTCTCAGGACTATATAAACAAGGACACATTGCATCTAGCCCTCCAGCTGTCCCCCTAACATTCATATTATGAATGCCGATAAGGAAAGACATCTTGCACCCTTCAGACCAGCCCAAGTTTCAGCTAAATACCACCAAGAAACTTCAGTAAATCCCACATGGAATCCCACAGCAAGAATCACTCCTCTGAGACCTGCCTAAATTTCTGACCCACAAAAATGAGAAGAAAAAAGTGGCTGTTTCTTTAAGTCACTAAGTTTTGGGGCAGTTTGCGATGCAACAGAACCAGAAAACTGTCTCAGCAGCAAAAGGGCACAGAGCACCACTCAGTCTTCTCCCTTTAAGGAGGCCTGCTACGTCTGTGCTCTCTCTTCTAGGCTGTGGTGGGGAGCAAGTTCCCATTCCTCCTCAAGTAGTGAGGACCAGCCATCGCCCCACTGGAAACTGCTTCCTCAGGCTCAGGCTGGGAAGCACTTACTAAACTTCTAGATGGGGGCTCTCTTGGTGGTCTAGTGGTTAAGAAGCCTTCTGCCAATGTAGGGGACACCAGTTCAATCCCTGGCCTGGGAAGATTCCACATGCTGTAGAGCAGCTAAGGCCCTGTACCCCAACGATTGAGCCTGTGCTCTAGAGCCCAGGGATGCCAGCTATTGAGCCTCCACACAGTAACTACTAAAGCCTGTGTGCCTAGAGCCTGTGCTCCACAAAAAGAGAAGCCACCACATGAGAAGCCTGCGCACCGCGATGACAAGTAGCCCCCACTCACCACAACTAGAGAAAAGTTTGTGCGTAGCAATGAAGACCCAACACAGCCAAAATAAATTAATTTATTTGAAAAAAAAACTGCAAAGAACACTCAACATTAAAAAAAAAAAAAACAACTTCTAGATGCCAGCTCTGCTCTGGCCAGACTTGGAGAGGGAGCCAGGAAAACCAGTGAGCTCTACAGAAGGAATGTGTTAGTCACAGGAAGCTTGAATGGCAGCTCCCAGGGAACACAGCAGAGAGGCCAGCAGCCACTGTGCTTTTTCCCTGATGGGACCAGACCGAGGGGATGGCCGGACTCAGTCTCTGTCTGAGACCTTCCCAGTCTCAAGGCAACTGTAAACTTGACACCGGCCGTGAAGCTGGCACAGGCCGCCACCCTGGTGTCCCAGAACCTCTGCGGTAGGCGAGGGTGGGAATCCCAGTGAGGGGCAGCGGTGGCTAGAAGAACCTGGTGGGGGCCGTGGTCAGTGTCACTCTGGCCCAGCCTTCCAGTGGCTCTGTGGCCAGCCCCTCTGGACTCCAGGAACTGTATATTGGGTCTCTTTCTGTAAGATGCTCATGATTCCATGAGGAGACACCCTCAGCAGTCATATTCAGGGGCAGGCTGTCTGTCCTGGCTCTGGAAAGGGTGAGGTCAAGGCCATCCAAGGGACAAGCTATGGCTCTGCCTCAGAGGGAGTCACTTGAAGACCATGGAGAGAGTAGGTGGTAACAACACTCCACCACCCGGAGATGCAGCCACCTGCAAAGGTGATACCGGCCTCCCTGGAGATGAGCCCAGCACTTAGCCAAGGCCTCGATGCAGAAGTAGGGGTGTCTGCAGGACCAGCAAGAATTCCGCAGAGTCAGCCAGACAGCTCTCAGCTTGGACACAGGAAAAGAGGACTTGGCAAGGTGAGAAAGCTGTGTGACGAAGGGAGAGAGATGTCCTGCCCTCCAAGGACTGCTGGGCCTCAGCAGCCACGCCTGCCCTTTATTCCATAGGAAGTGCGGTGTTTCACCAGGATAGACTCTTGTCAGGACAGGCATTTATTCATTTGCTGGCACCCTCCAGGATTGCTCTTCACCTCTTGGGAAGGGCTGAGAGAAAGTGGTTGACTGATCCCATCCTCTAAAGTGCCTTCTAGGCTTCTCCCTCCTACAGAGGAGGACCAAACTGTGAGTGGCTGCCAGGGAGCTTCTTATAGGAACCACAGTGCTGGAAGGGCTTCACTGGCTGAGGGCCTGGCAAGGCTATTTTCTCTGGGTTCTCTGGCCACCTTGGATCAGAGACGGCTGTTTCCACTGGGGCTGGAGCAGAGGCTGTTTTTCTAAAATCCTTCACACTTGCTTCTAGTGATGTGGTGACCAGGCTGTCATCTTCTGCAGGTTTGCTGAGGAACATGAAGAAGATTGTTCCGGAAACACCAGATTTCCTCTCTGCTTGAGTTTATGGTCCAGTATTGCTAGCAGTGGGTTTGGAGGAAGGTCTCTGAAAAGGGACGAGGAGACTGTGATCGTGAGGCTTCACAATCCTTTGCCCTGAATCTGCTCTGGGATCTTGGAAGACATAACACTTCCCCTGGAAGGCCTCATCTCCCTCCTCGAGCACAGTGCTGAGACAGTGGGACCACAGGACAGCCAGAGCTTGAGTGACGTCAACATGCACCCTTTTCGTCCAACGGGCAGGAACCACCTTGCTTTCTGCCATAAGGGAGACCCCCCAAAACACTATCTTGTAGGAATTCACCCTATAGTCATCATTTCCTGTGACCATAAAGCCACTGACATGGACTTTGGGGGCCAGACCAGATGGTCCAGCTGCATCAGATGTTCTGAGGACACTGACTCTGCATCATCAGGTTGGAGAATTCACCCATCTAGCCTTTCAGGACAAAGGGGCATTTCTGTCCAAGAAGGTCCGAGTCCTGCAAGAGAAAAACAACCATGTAGAGGCACTGGGAAGAAACCCTGTCCAAATGAGTGCTCTGAGGAGCAAAGCTCATATTTTTCTTTTTCATACTTCTCCTGTGCCTGGCCTAGGAGACTAGCACCTTTAATCTGTTGAGGGGATGATATAAGGAGAGATTGTTTAAAAAATACGAGTAAAAAGACATCACATGCAACTTGTGGGAGATGATGCTCCCTTCAGCTGGCAGTCAGGACTGATTCCCTCAAAGGGGAGGGACATGGGGGGATTAAGGATGAAGGCACTCACAGGGGAAAAGCATCTTCATAGAAGACATTGCAAAGGCAGCTCTGGTACCTGCTCAGACTAGATGGGTGGGGACAGGGGGACAGGGATGCTCAGCATGAAGACAACCTGAGAAGTTATAAGGGCTACACCAAGCTCAATCATTTTGCCACCTGTGGTATTGTAATTTAAAATTGTATGTTTGGTCTTCCCTGCTCCTGGCACAGAGCTTCTAAAACTCTGGCTTTTAAGTGAAGAGACTCATACATGTGTCTTTTATATTAATAACATTTAGACAGCACCTAAGGATGGGGCTGGTTTCTAAGGGAAACCAACCAGGTGATTAGAGGAATGGAAATTTCAGTCCCACCACAGGAGCTCCGAGGAAGAAAGAGGGGCTAGAAACTGAGTTTAGTTACCAGTGACTTGGTCATTGATGCCTATGTAGTGAAGCCTCCAAGAACATCCAGAAGGATAGGATGCAGAGAACTTCTAGGTGAAGAAAGCCCGGAGGTGCTGGGAGAGTGGTACCCTCAGAGCTGGAAGCTTTGTGCCCCTTGCCCTATGCATCTCTCCCATGCGGCTGTCCCTGAGTTACAGTAACCAGGTTACTGTAATTAGATTACAGCAACCAGTAATCTAATCAGTAACCTTTTTCTGAGTTCTATAAGCCACTACAGCAAATTAATCAAACCTGAGGAGGGGTCATGGGAACCTCTGATGTACAGCCCGTAAATCAAAGGCACCAAGAACAACTTGGAGCTGTGACCTCTAAAGTGAGAGCAGATGTGTGGGGCAGAGCCCTTAACCAGTGGAATCTGATGCTGTCTCTGGGTAGATAGTTTCAGAATTGAGTTGAATTGTAGGCACTCAGCTGGTGTGGAGAATTCTTTTGTGGTGGACACACACACACACACACACACACACACGACCATCCAAAGCTCCCTAGCAGGCAGGAAGCTCTCTTAAGGGGTAGCTATTATCAGGCTAGTAGCTTCACTCCCTGAATTTCAGTTTCCTTGTCTTTAAGACTGCTGTTTCTGATATCCTATGACATCCCTTATATGTGGAACCTAAAAATAAATGATACAAATGAACTTAAATTTACAAAAGAGAAAGAAACTCACAGGCTAGAGAAGGGAGTTACCTTTCCCCGGGGGAAAGGATAGGGGGAAGGGATAGTTAGGGAGTTTGGGATGGACATATATATACTGCTATATTTAAAACAGATAACCAATAGGAACCTCCTATATAGCACATGAAACACTGCTCAATGTTATGTGACAGCCCGGATGGGAGGGGCATTTGGGAGAGAATAGATACATGTGTCGGAGAAGGCAACGGCAACCCACCGCGGTACTCTTGCCTGGAAAATCCCATGGACGGAGGTGCCTGGTAGGCTGCAGTCCATGGGGTCGCTAAGAGTCGGACACGACTGAGCGACTTAGCAGCAGCAGCAGATACATGTGTGTGTATGGCTAAGTCCCTTCACTCTTCACCTGAAACTATCGCAACACTGTTTGTTAATCAGCTATACCCCAATACAAAATAAAAGTTAAAAAAAACCACAAAACTTTAAGACTTTGCAAGAAAAGCAAAACAACAAACCAAAAAAAGACTCCATTTCTGCTTCACAGGGTTTTGCTGCTGCTGCTGCAGCTAAGTCACTTCAGTTGTGTCTGACTCTGTGTGACCCCCGACGGCAGCCCACCAGGCTCCTCTGTCCGTGGGATTCTCCAGGCAAGAGTACCGGAGTGGGGTGCCACTGCCTTCTCACAGAGTTTTAGCCAAGGTTTAACCCATAGCATGATTTTCTATGTTCTCACAGCTGTTTTTATTCTATTGGGAGTGGATGTGGTGGGGGCACTCAGAGAAACTTAGCTATAGCCTTGAGAACACAGTTCAATTATGGGAAAATCATGACATTTATAAGGAAAGAAGCTTATAAGGTAGCCTCTTATGGCCAATGTGGAGTTGACAGAAAGGAACCCTTCTGGGTTCTTATCTTTTCTGTGGGTGTGGAACTGCAGGAGGACAGAGGCCTTAAGACTAGAGAAAAGGGGGGCTCTAGTCACCCAAACTCAGAGGCCATTGTTGAGCCTTCTCCACCCCAGAGGAATCCATCCACCTGGCCTCTTGCTCCCTCCTTCAGAACACCTGGAATCAAACTACTTTTTACTTCTACCTCTATACCAGGTCCCTCACATGGATTATTCTAACACTTTTCTAACTTGCCTCCCTGCTTCTACTCTTATGGAATGGTCCATTCTTCAGAGTGATTCTTGTTCAGAGAGACACCACATCATGCAAACCTTCAACACCCTCCAGCAGGCTGCCCTTACTCCCAGGCAAGTCACCTGAACAGGATCAGTAAGGCCTTTCTTGATCCAGCCAGGTGTTACGCGGCTCTCATTGCTGATGTCTGCATATTAATGTCACCTGGCCCCACTCAACACCAAGTCAGTCAGAACCTCTAGGAGTGACACCCAGGCAGGGTCTTGATTTTTTTTTAAGATGTGGGAGTTGGACCATAAAGAAGGTTGAGCACCAAAGAATTGATGCTTTCAAATTGTGGTGCTGGAGAAGACTCTTGGAAGTCCCTTGGACAGCAAGGAGATCCAGCCAGTCAATCCTAAAGGAAATCAACCCTGAATATTCATTGGAAGGACTGATGCTGAAGCTGAAGCTCCAATACTTTGGCCACCTGATGCAAAGAGCTGACTCATTGGAAAAGACCCTAATGCTGGGAAAGATTGAGGGTGGGAGGAGCAGGGGACAACAGAGAATGAGATGGTTGGATGCCATTACTGTCTCAATGGACATGAGATTGAGCAAACTACAGGAGATACTGAAGGATAGGGAAGCAGGGAGTGCTGCCTCACATGGGGATTACAAAGAGTCGAACATGACTTAGCAACTGAACAACAATAACAACTCTGAAAGGACACCTCAACCCTCTGTATCTGCCCCTGCAGGGTCACTGTAAGTTAAGAAGGGGTCTGCCTTCCTTAGAAATATGTCACCACTGCTTACAATTTCAAGTCAGATTACAGCCCGTGGGCTTCTTCACTGGATTGGGCTCTGCATTTCCCTGGCTCTCTAACTAGTGTAAACATCTTCTCCTATCTCTAGAACTTTGAGTCTCATTCTTAACATACTTCTCGAGGTTCTCAGGATCATACATCCTCATAGACACCAAAATGCTGCCCTGTTGAACCCTGGTGTCTCCCTTGGCTTTGTCTGACTTACCCGTCAGGACTTCAGAATCATTTTCCGGACAGTCTCCTAACTGGTGCCCTGATTCCAGCTCTAATCCCTCCACACAGTTTCAAGAGGATCTTCCCAAGATGCAAGACCAGGGCACACCCTGCTAAGCCCTCCCCTGGCCTGGCACAGAAGGCCTGGCTCACAGACACCTGCCTACCCGTCCTGGGTCTATCTCAGGCCACTCCTACCCCACAGAAACCCATCCACCCACACCCAGCTCTCCCAAGGGCCTGCTCAGTGCTACACCCTGGACCAAGCAACTTCCGTGCTTGGGAATAATATACTGGGACAGCCAAAAAGTTCAGGTTTTTCCATAACACCTTTCCATAACCAAATGAATTTTTTAGCTGACCCAATATGTGTGTGTGTGTGTGTATGCTTAGCCACTCAGTCACGTCCAACTCTTTGTGACCCCATGGACTGAAGCCTGACAGGCTCCTCTGTCCACGGACTTTTTCAGGCAAGAATAGTGGAGTGGGTTGCCATTTCCTACTCCACAGGATCTTCCTGAACCAGGAATTGAACCCATGTCTCCAGCATTGGCAGGTGGATTCTTTACCACTGTGCCACCTGGGAAGCCCAATCCTATATCCTACATATATATATATATACACATATGGTATATATATATATATACACACCAGACTGGTGACTCAGACAGTTAAGAATCTGCCTGCAATGCAGGAGACTGGGCTCAACCCCTGGGTTGGGAAGATCCCGTAGAGAAGGGAATGGCTACCTACTCCAGTATTCTTGCCTGGAGAATCCCATGGACAGGGGAGCCTGGCGGGCTACAGTCCATGGAGTTGCAAAGAGTCAGACATGACTGAGTGACTTTCACTTTTCACATATATATATTCCATCTTAACCATTTTTAAATGATGCACTCTTCATCCAGTGGCATTAAGTACATTTATAATGGAGTGCAACCATCACCCAGAGAAGGCAATGGCACCCCACTCCAGTACTCTTGCCTGGAACATCCCAAGGATGGAGGAGCCTGGTAGGCTACAGTCCATGGGGTTGCTAGGAGTCAGACACGACTGAGCAACTTCCCTTTCACTTTTCACTTTCATGCATTGGAGAAGGAAATGGCAACCCACTCCAGTGTTCTTGCCTGGAGAATCCCAGGGACAGGGGAGCCTGGTGGGCTGCCGTCTATGGGGTCACACAGAGTCGGACACTACTGAAGTGACTTAGCAGCAGCAGCAACCATCACCACCATCAATCCACAGAACTGTTCATCTTGCAAAACTGCAACTATACCCATGAAACACTAACTCCCTATCCCCCTCCTCAGACCTGACAACCACCCTTCTTCTTCCTGTCTTTCTGAATTTGCCAACTCCAGGTGGTTTGTGTGAGCAGATGCTCTGCAGCCTGAAGAACCCTCTCAGGCCTCAGTACTGGGCATTTCCTCTGCCTGCAACACCCTCTCCTGACTCAGATTTCCATCCACCCTGTAAGACCTGGTGTTTCTCTTCCTCTGAAGCATCCCTTGACAACTCAGTCAGGCACATCCTACATGCCCTCACTAGGCGTTCCCAGCTGACCTAGCAAAGCCTTCAGTTTGTACACATCAGCAGTCATTTACAAACACCAAGCTCTGGGAGGCATGGGCCCTGGGCCTTTACTTTCTCACCAAGGCCTCTGTTGGTGCTGGAGAAGACTTGAGAGTCCCATGGACACCAAGGAGATCAAATCAGTGAATCCTAAAGGAAATCAACCCTGAATATTCACTGGAAGGACTGATGCTGAAGTTCCAATACTTTGGCCACCTGATGTGAAAAGCTGACTCATTGGAAAAGACTCTGATGCTGGGAAAGATTGAAGGCAAAAGGAGAAGTGGGTGACGGAGGATGAGATGGTCAGACAGCATCACTGACTCAATGGACATGAGTTTGAGCAAACTCTGGGAGATGGTGAAGGACAGGGAAGCCTGGCGTGCTGCAGTCCATGGGGTCGCAAAGCGTCAGACACGGCTTAGGGACTGAACAACAATGAGGCCTCTGCCCTGTGCAGAGCCAGGCTCATTCACTGTCCGATGCCCCCTCCCTCTGTCCCTCAGCCCCATCAATCCAAGACAAGCATGTCCCAGGCTCCACCCAGCACTCCAAGCATCTGTTTTTCATTTCATTACATTGGCAAAAGGCAGTTTAGCCACTTCCCAGGAAACCTGCCACATATCCCAGTAGCTTAGACGGCTTCTTCTCTAACAAGTGTGATTGGTGGCCCAAATGTGTCCACTGGCCCGGGTCCTGGCCCCACAGGGGAAGTGCAGACAGGTGCCCATGATCAGCAGACCCTGACAGGACCAGCACGACGTCTCTGCCTAGCATAGCTGAGTGGAGAGCAAGCAAAGTACAAGAGTCACAGTTGTTAACCCTCTCCAAGTAATCATTATGGTTGTACATTTGTCTCCAAACACCCTGTGCGTGAATGCACCAGTGTGGGTGGGAATGGGTGGTCTTTGCACTTGAAGGAGGTTATAGTGGAAGATGCAGAGAAGGAGGCAAGAGGAAGGCAATGAGAAAGAAGGAGGCAATGAGAAAGAAAGGGAGTCTCCAGCAGGACGGTCGGACAAAGGCAAACCCCAAGCCCATGGCCCTTCAGCCTTCAGGGTCACAGGAAGTATGAAGGCTGAGGGGCCTGCCTGAGATGTAAGATGACACGCCACAGCAGGACTGGGTATCAAAAACACATGATCCTGAGGGAAAAGAAAGCATCACAGAAGAGGCATACGTTCTATTTATACACATTTTTAAAAACTAGCAAAAATAAATGGCATATTGTATTGGAATGCATACAAAGGTGGTAACGCTGTAAAGGAAAACAAAAGAATGATGTGCTGAAATTCAAGTCTCAGGGAAGATTTATTTCTACTCAAGCCCAGTGTGGAAAGCTCAGGGGGACAGGTCTTCATTAAACACCCAGCTAAGAGAAATGCTTGGAGGTTGAAAATATTCTGGTCACACACCCCTGATTCTTGCTGGCACGGTGGCCAGTGTTGTGGCCAGAGATAGTCTACGTCAGAATTTCTGGCCCAGTGGTCCCCGGGCTACTTCTCTGAGAGAGGGGACCACAGGGGACTTCAAAGGTAGCAGTAACTGTCCTAAGAGGTGGGGGGTACTCAAGCATGGTTCTAGATACATAATACATATTACTTTGCATGTATGATATATTGAGGTTTTTAAACACACATAGGCAATAATGAACAGCATGAATAAAACAAACCACTTGGTCATCAAAATCTGAAATACTAGGAAAAGGTGTCACCTTCTGGAATTTGTGGCACGTACAGCTTAAGCAAAAAAAATGAAGCCTCACTGACCAAGTAATTATGAATGTTCAGCACTTGTGTGGACTGACTGAGCCTCCAGGATAGCGATAGGCAGGCGAATGCCTGGGGAGCTGACTGGGAGAGGAAGTACCTGTCTCTTGTCCAGGGCTGAGAGCCACACAATGGAGGTGGTGGCCTGTGGAGTGAGTGGGCCCAGCTCAGCACCCACCTCCACAGAGTCCTCTCTGTTCCAGAAACGGAAGTGGTTTTGGACCCACTAACAGAGGGAAAAAAATGCCGTTTCCATTTATAGGTGCCTTATTCATTATAGCCTTTGCTAAGGGTCTGGCATATCCTTAAAAGTTCCTTCAGAGACTTCCCTAGTGGCCCAGGGGCTAAGATGCCATGCTAACAATGCAGGGGGCCCAGGTTAGATCCCTGGTCAGGGAACTAGATCCCACCTGTCGCAACTAAGACCCAGCACAGCCAAAAAGATAAATAAAATTTTCCTTCAAAGTAAACAGGAAAGGATTTTATCTAAGAAAAGATCCTCTGAACTCTCCGATGTGACAGTGCTTCAGTGAACAGTTCAGAATGGGCAAGACAGCAAACACGCTCAGCTCCCTGCCTGGGTGGGGCTGGAAAACCTCCCCATGGGCCATGCCCATCACGCCTCTTCTGTTCCTTGGTGCCAGAATGGGATTTGCCAGCACAAGCCAGCACAACAACCCATCAGTTTCCACTCACTTGTCACTTGACAAGGGTTTCCTTTCAAGTATGGTTTCCTTTCCTAACCCCAGAGTTCACAAAGGCAACAGCTCCCTGGTTCTCCCCTCTGGGAGAACCAAGTTCTCATTGCTTTTGCCCCATTTTGTGCAATTCACTGTACCCTGCTGTAGGACAGTTCTCAGGCTACTTGCCCCTCAGGTTATTTACTCCTCCCTTGCATTATTATTTTCTACGAATAAGAAACCAATAGCCAGCTATGCCTATGGGCACTTCCTGCAGATTTTTTGTAGGAAAAAGATTGTGCCAGCCCTCCTCCTAGCTCCTCCACCTCCTCCTCCTCCTTGGATGGCTGTTGGTTTAAATTATAAAGAGCACTTTCTAAACATTTCTTCTAAAATGACTTTTATTATCATCTTTTCTCTGACTTTTCAAAAAAGAAATTTGTTGTGTAAGTTTCCTATTGCTGCTGTAACCAACTTCCACAGACCTAGAAGATTAAAACAACACAAGTTTATCATCTTAAAGTTTTAGATGTCAGAAGTCCAGAACAGATCTCCCTGGGGTAAAATCAGGGTGTTGGCAGGGCTGAATTCCTTTTCCAGGAGAGAACCCATTCTCTCGCCTTTTCCAGCTTCCATGAGTCACTGGCATTTCTGGGCTCCATGTTCCCTTCCATCTTCAATAGATGGTGGAGCCTTTCTCCCAAGACATCTCTCTTCTGCCTTTCTCTTCCACATTTAGAGATCCCTGTGATGACATTGAGCTTCCCAGGTAGTTTAGCGGTAGCAAATTCACCTGCCAATGCAGGAGATACAGGAGACACAGGTTTGATCCCTGGGTAGGGAAGATCCCCTGGAGGAGGAAATGGCAACCCATTCCAGTATTCTGTCTGGGAAATCCTGTGGACAGAGGAACCTGGTGGGCTACAGTCCATGGGGTTGCAAAGAGTTGGATATGACAGAGGCAACTGAGCATGCACGTGATGACATTGGGCCCACTTGGATTATTCCATCAGCTCTCTGCTTCTCCAGGTCAACTGATTAGCAGTGACGACTTCATCTGCAAACTTAATTCCCTTTTGCCACGTAAGCTAACATAGTCACAGACTAAGGATTAGGATGCACATATCTCTGGACACTAATCTTCTACACGTTCATTGTAGAAAATTTAGAAACACACAAAAAAGCATACAGGAGAATATAGGAACCACTTCTAACCCTATTTCCCAGCGTGCGTGGGGCTCAGCCGCTTCAGTCATGTCTGACTCTTTGTGACCCTACGGATTGTAGCCCACCAGCCTCCTCTGTCCATGGGATTCTCCAGGCAAGAATACTGGAGTGGGTTACCATGCCCTCCTGCAGGGGATCTTCCCAACTCAGGGATCAAACCTGGGTCTCTTGCATTGCAGGCAAATTCTTTACCACTCAGCCACCAGGGAAGTTCCCACTTCCCAGAGATAACCACAAATAGTTTAGTATGTATTCATTCAATCCTTTATTAAATGCATATGTTTCTTTTTCTTTGTAAACCAGGATTGAATAATACCATAACTCTATATATAGATACCTATCTATCTGTATATATAAAACATGGTGTTTAGTAATTTTCCCTAATAATATGCAAGCATTCTTATGCTATTTACTATTTTGCTACACTTCACTTTTAATGGCTACCTAGCATTCCACTATGTGGAGGCACTATAATGTACTTAACTAATTTAATTAATTGTTTATTGTAGGACACATAATTTATCTCTAACTTTTCTTGGTGCCTAGTAGCCCTGTGCTAAACCTCTCTGAAGCTACATCTTTGTAAACATTCTTAGGATACATTTCCCAAAGGTATCCCAAATGCTGGGTGGTCACATCACTGATCCCCCAAAGCAGGACATTTTTAAGAATGAAAAAGGGTAATCTTAAAATTTAACAGTAACTGATAACTCACAATAAGCCCGAAAGGACCTGGGCATGATACATATCACCAAACTGCTTTCATGAAATGTTGCCGTGGTTTATAGACAACCTGTGGGCAGCACCCTAAGAATCCTGCTCTAAGCCCTTATCAAAATTTCCAGGCCTCTCTGTGCCCCCAATTCCCAGCCTCCATCTTCCTAAAACTGAAAACCACACAGAGGCAAATGTCATCCTCACCCTTGCTGGAGAGGTGGCAATGGCAGGGAGGGGACGGCTACATCCTCCTTTGCCCTGGTAGCCAGTGTTTTGACTCTCAGTGAATCTATTAGAGCTTGTGATCCAGGCCAGACTGGGTTAGCTTCAAGGCAGCAGTGACCAGCCCATCCTCCCTACACACAGGCCCAGGTACAGGCTGAACCAAAGCCAAAGCTCCTCATAGGGACTTTCCCAGACCCAGGCAGGTGCCCCTTGTGGAGCGCTGTGACAAGACAGTACTGCCTGAGCAAACTGACCTGCCAAACATATGTGAGCAGGAGACACTTGGAGAGCCGGGAGGAAGAGCTTGGAGCTACAGTCAGCCCAAGTTTCCTAACACTGGGAATGTTACAAGGAGCAACTTACACTTTCTCATCAAAGGACTTCTTCTTGGCTAGAACCCTCTGAAACCATCAAGTGTCAAGAACACGCCCAAATAAAACAGTCACCAAAACCACAAAAATGAAAAGACTGAATTCACTGTTTCATAACATTCCAGTGGGCCTTTGTTTTGGTTTGGTTATTTTATTTTGTTAGCGGTTATTTGATCTGGCCACCACCAGGCTATAGAACGCTCTCTGGGAACAGACCGGGGCCCCTTGCACAGGATGGTGAATGCAAACGCTGAGAAAAGCTATCAAGTCCTCAGGCTTCTTGTTTCGGGCATTTCAGACCTTCTGAGTCAAAGAACCTGATTAAATCAGTCACCTCATCTACCCAGAGGCCACTCAGGAAGCTCTTGACTCATTCTTGTTGATTCATGTGCTGGAAAAGCCAATCCAAATGGGCTGTGATAACAATCTAGTTTGGAGCAGTTTTACTTGTAAGCAACTGGCTCCCTGCCTACAGAGACTATAATGCTTCAAAATCAAGAATAAAAGCCTAGTTCCCTCCTCCCTACCCCCAAATAATGTTCCAGGTGATATTTTGTAAGCACACCTGCAAACTGTGCCCTGTTAACCTGGAAATAGAGCAAAACACACCTGGACACTGTGTGCTATTTGTGAAACGAGCAAGGGGCAAGAGTAAGCCAGCCTGGAGCACGAACTGGCCAACAAGCAGATCTTGAACTCTTGGGCATTCTCTCCCTCTGAAAGACTGCTTTTTTTTCACCTTTGCATTCTTAGTTGGGACGTTCAGCTGGAGATCTGTACTGTTTGATAGAAGTAAAGGCAGAGCTGTGGAATCACCACTGGCCACAATTTTGGGGCCAACAATTTGGGGAAAGAAAACACTGAGCCAGACAGCAAAGCATGTTGGATTTCTTACATCAAAAGTCAACTTCTTAAGTCTGGTGGGAGATGGAGGAAGAGTAAGATGTGGAGATCATCTTCCTCCCCCACAAATACATCAGAAATACAGGTGCATATGTAACTGTTCCTACAGAACACCTCCTGAAGGGTGGCAGAAGACCTCAGACTTCCAAAAAGGCAGGCCCACCTCCACATAAAGAAGGCTGAGCACCAAAAAATTGATGCTTTTGAACTGTGGTGTTGGAGAAGACTGTCATTGGACTGTAAGGAGATTAAACCAGTAAATCCTAAAGGAAATTAACCCTGAATATTCACTGGAAGGACTGATGCTGAAGATGAAGCTACAATACTTTGGCCACCTGATGCAAAGAGCTGACTCATTGGAAAAGACCCTGATGCTGAGAAAGATTGAGGGCAGGAGGAGAAGGGGATGACAGAGGATGAGATGGTTGGATGCCATTACTGTCTCAATGGACATGAGTTTAAGCAAACTCCAGGAGATGGTGAAGGACAGAGAAGCCTGACATGCTGCAGTCTGTGGGGTCGCAGAGTCGGACACACTTAGTGACTGAACAACAATAATATCTGTATAAAGTGATAGGGAAACAGCAATAAGAAAAGAAGAGTTAAAAGGAAACCAGATGGGTCCTGATCGTTGGGAAGGGAGTGGGGAGGAGGAAACGTTTCTGCACACTCAGAAACCCCTTCTCTGGCAGGAATGGGGGAGCTCCAGAACCTCAGAGGGGAATGCAACAACAGGTGCTCAGAAGGGAAAACAGAGAATCCACCACAGAGATCATTCCCGACCAGCACTTCCCACCTGAGAAGCAGTTTGCACACCTGCCCAGCAACTGGGGTCTGTGTGCTGAGGCTCAGGCTTCGGAGGTCAGACCCCAGAGAGAAGACCAGGGTTGACTGCTGTGAAGATACTCTGAGGGGGCTAGTGCACACAGCCAAGGGAGTCCAGGGAAAAGAGACTGGGGCTGCCAGAGCGGCCAGAGATCAGTGTCAGGGGACCCTCTAACTCCAGGGACCCGCTAACTGTGTGTTTCCAGACTGCAGGACCTCACCTTCACAAGGTGGGATGAGCTGGCTGCAGCCTTTGACCCCAGAGGTGGACACACCTCTGGACCTGCTGCTGCCGAGGCTTACATGAGCAGCAGAGGTGAGGGGCCAGTGGAACTGGGGCCTATGAGCCCAGAGGTGGCCACGAGGGCCCCCACGGCAGCTGCCAAGCTGTGAGCAGGTCACTACCCACACCCTCCTGGGAGCGTAAGCAGGTTGGCTCTCTCTAGCGACCCACAACTCAGAGCCAGTTCCTCTGGGATAGGGCATGACCCAACTCAGATTGTAGCACCATCCACTAGACCTCTCCCCCTGCAAGCACTCACTGCACATCCCAACTGTGGTTGCCATAACCCTCCCTCTCCCAGCCTGACTGAGCAAGTGAGCCCGAGTAAGCCTCAGCCGTCACCCCATGGTGTCCGGGCAGGGAGCAAATACCAGAGGGTGGCCTACAAGTAGAGGTAGGGCCAAAACCAAAGCAGAGCACCAAAGGCTGTGTGACCGAAGAAGAGGAAGGGAAGCCACTCCTACTGCCAGAGGGGCAGCAGATGAAATCCCTGCAGTGAACCTGAGACTGTGGACACTGGGGGCAACTGTGGGCTCTGGGAGCAAGTACAAGCTGGAGCAAGGCCAGGTCTGACCCCACAGCTCCCACAGCAGGTCAGAGACCATCCTAGAAATACTGGAGGACTTCCTGAGAAGGCAGATTGCCTGGAGCACATTGTGTGGGCACAACTGACGTCACAGGATAATATTCTTCTTACTACCACTCTCTCTATGTACACATTTTTGTTTTTTTATTTTGTTCCATTGTTGTTCCTTTCTTAAAAATAATCCTTTTTATCTTTACTTACTTTTTCCTTTTTTAATGTTTTATTTTTAAATAAGTTCACTTCATTTGTTCCCCATTTCTATACCACCTTTTTGTTATATTGCATTTTGTCCATGTTTTTGGTTTTGTATTTTTGCTACTCTAGTTTTTAGTGTTTGTTTTCATTTACGGATTTGTTTATTGATTTGATTGGTCTCTTCTTTTTTGGTTCCCTCTTATTCTTTTCTTGTTTTTTTCTTTTTGTGAGTGTGAGTTTCTTTGTGTGTTCCTGTCTGATTAATGTTGCTTTTACCATTTGTTTTGGGGTTTTGTCCATCTGTTCTTTTTTTTGTTTGTAGGTTGGTTTGATTTTTTCCCTATTTCTTCCTTTCTTTTCCCTTCTGCACTGTGAGGCTTGTGGAGTCTCGGTGCTCCAGCAAGGGTTCAGACCTGAACCTCTGAGGTGGTTCCTCATATTGGCTCTGTTACCTGAATCCAGGGTGCTGAACCACCAGAGAATCCCTGATTGGCTGGAATACAAATTGGTGAGAGCTCTTCCAAAGGCTCAGCACTAAGACCTGGCCACACCTAAAGGCCAGCAAGGTCCAGTGCCAGATGCCCCATGCCAGACAACTAGCAAAATAGGAACACAGCCCTACCCATCAGCAGACAGGCTGCCCAGTCACACCAAGCTCACAGACACCCCACAACACACCACTGGGTGTGATATTACCCTTTAGAGAGACAAGATCCAGCTCCACCCACCAGAACACAGGAACCAGTCCCCGCCAACCAAGAAACCTTCACAAGGTACTGGTCCAATCCCACACACTGGGGACAGACTCCACAAGTAAAAGGAACTATGACCTTGCAGCTTGAGGAAGAAGACCCCAAACACAGTAAATTAAATAAAATGAAAAGACAGAGAAACATGCAGCTGATGAAGGAGCATGGTAAAAACCCACCAGACCAAACAAATGAAAGGGAAATAGGCAATCTACCTGAAAAAGAATTCAGAGTAATGATAGTAAAGATGATCCAAATCTTGGAAATAAAATGGAGGCACAGATAAATAGAATGGAGGCATGGATGAGAAATAGAGAAAAAGAAATAGAGGAAAACAATGGAATGGGTAAGACTAGAGATCTCTTCAAGAAAATTAGAGATACCAAGGGAAATTTTCATGCAAAGATGAGCTCAATAAAGGACAGAAATGGTATGGACCTAACAGAAGCAGAAGATATTAAGAAGAGGTAGCAAGAATACACAGTAGAACTATACAAAAAAAGATCTTAATGACCCAGATAACCACGATGGTGTGATCACTCACTTAGAGTCAGACATCCTGGAATGTGAAGTCAAGTGGGCCTTAGGAAGCATCACTATGAATCAAGCTAGTGGAGGTGATGGAATTCCAATTGAGCTATTTCAAATCCTAAAAGATGATGCTGTGAAAGTGCTGCACTCAATATATCAGCAAATTTGGAAAACTCAGCAGTGGCCACAGGACTGGAAAAGGTCAGTTTTCATTCCAATCCCAAAGAAAGGCAATGCCAAAGAATGCTCAAGCTACTGCACAATTGCACTCATCTCACACACTAGCAAAGTAATGCTCAAAATTCTCCAAGCCAGGCTTCAACAGTATGTGAACTGTGAACTTCCAGATGTTCAAGCTGGATTTAGAAAAGGCAGAGGAACCAGAGATTAAATTGCCAACACCTGTTGGATCATCAAAAAAGCAAGAGAGAAAAAAAAAAAAAGCAAGAGAGTTCCAGAAAACTTCTGCTTTATTGACTATGCCAAAGCCTTTGACTATGTGGATCACAAAAAACTGTGGAAAATTCTTAAAGAGATGGGAATACCAGACTCTCTGACCTGCCTCCTGAGAAATCTGTATGCAGATCTGGAAGCAACAGTTAGAACTGAACATGGAACAACAGACTGGTTCCAAATAGGGAAAGGAGTAATTCAAGGCTGTATATTGTCACCCTGCTTATTTAACTTATATGCAGAGTACATCATGCGAAATGCTGGACTGGATGAAGCACAAGCTGGAATCAAGATTTCTAGGAAAAATATCAATAACCTCAGATATGCAGATGACACCACCCTTATGGCAGAAAGAGAAGAAGAACTAAAGAGCCTCTTGATGAAAGTGAAAGAGGAGTCTGAAAAAGTTGGCTTAAATCTCAACATTCAGAAAACTAAGATCATAGCATCTGGTCTTATCACTTCATGGCAAATAGATGGGGAAACAGTGGAAACAGTGACAGACTTTATTTTGGGGGGCTCCAAAATCACTGCAGATGGTGGCTGCAGCCATGAAACTAAAAGACGCTTGCTCCTTAGAAGAAAAATTAAGACCAACCTAGACAGCTTATTAAAAAGCAAAGACATTACTTTGCCAACAAATGTCCATCTAGTCAAAGCTATGGTTTCTCCAGTAGTCGTGTATGGATGTGAGAGTTGGACCATAAAGAAAGCTGAGCACTGAAAAATTGATGCTTTTGAACTGTGGTGTTGGAGAAGACTCTTGAGAGTCCCTTGGACTGCAAGGAGATCCAGCCAGTCCATCCTAAAGGAAATCAGTTCTGAATATTCATCGGAAGGACTGATGCTGAAACTGAAACTCCAATACTTTGGCCACCTGATGAGAAGAACCGACTCTTTGGAAAAGACCCTGATGCTGGGAAAGATTGAAGGCAGGAGGAGAAGTGGATGACAGAGGATGAGATGGTTGGATGGCATCACCGAGTCAGACATGACTGAACGACTTTCACTTTCACTTTCAAAAAGAAACACATCAAGACACAAATTAATCAAACTAACAAAAATTAAACACAAAGAAAAAATATTAAAAGCACCAAGGGAAAAGCCACAAGTAACATATAAAGGAATCCCCGTAAGGTTAACAGCTGATCTTTCTGCAAAAACTCTGTAGACCGGAAGGGAGTGGCAGGATACAGTTAAAGTAATGAAAGGATAACACCTACAGCCAAGATTACTCGACCCAGCAAGGATCTCATTTGGATTTGATGGCGAAATCAAAAGCTTTACAGATAAGCAAAAGTTAAGAGAATTTACAACCACCAAACCAGCTCTACAACAAATGCTAAAAGAACTTCTCTAGACAGGAAACATAAGAGAAAGAAAAGATCTACAAAAACAAACCGAAATCTAAAGTAAATAGTAATAGGATCAGACATATCAACAATTGTGAAAGTGAAAGTTGCTCAGTCATGTCCGACTCTTTATTACCCCATGGACTATACTGTCCATGGAATTCTCCAGGCCAGAATCCTGGAGTGGGTAGCCTTTCATTTCTCCAGGGGATCTTTCTGACCCAGGAATCGAACTAGGGTCTCCTGCATTGCAGGCAGATTCTTTACCAACTGAGCTCTCAGGGAAGCTCTGTATTAACAATTACCTTAAATGTAAATGGACTAAATGCTCCAACCAAAAGACACAGACTGGCTGAATAGACACAAAAACAGGACCTCTATATATGCTGTCTACAAGAGACCCACTTCAGACCTAGGGACACATACAGACTGAAATGAGGGGCTGGAAAAAGATATTCTATGCAAATGAAAATCAAAAGAAAATGGGAGTAGCAATGCTCATATCAGATAAAATAAATTTTAAAATAAAGACTGTTACAAGAGACAAGGAAGGACAGTACATAATGATCAAGGGATCAATCCAAGCAGATATAGCAATTATAAATATATGTATCCAACATAGGAGCACCTTAATACATATGGAAAATGCTAACAACTATAAAAGGGGGAATCAACATTGACACAATAGTAGTGGGGGACTTTAACACCCCACTAATATCAATGAACAGGTCATCCAAACAGAAAATTAAGAAGGAAACACAAGCCTTAAGTTAGGTCTATCTATTGGAAGACCTATAGGACAATCCATCTAAGAACGGCAGACTACACATTTTTTCTCAAGTCCACACAGAACATTCTCCAGGATAGATCACATCTTGGGTCACAAGTCAAGCCTTGGTAAATTTAAGAAAATGGAAATTGTATCAAGCATTTTTTTCTGACCACAATGCCATAAGATTAGACATCAATTACAGGGGGAAAAAAAAATCAAAACCTTGTACAAAACACAGACACATGGAGGCCAGACAATGTGCCTCTAAATAGCCAAGAGGTCGCTAGAGAAATCAAAGAGGAAAGAAAAAAATATCCAGAAACAAATGACAATGAAAACACAACAACTCAAAACCTATGAGATGCAGTAAAAGCAGTGCTAAGAGGGAAGTTTATAACAATACAAGCCTACCTGAAAAAATAAGAAAAATATCAAATAAATGACCAAATCCTATACCTTGAGCAACTAGAAAAAGAAGAACAAAAACCCCCCAAAGTTAGTACAAGCAAAGAAATCATAAAGATCCAAAGCTGAAATAAACTAAAAGGAAATGGAGGAAACAATAGCAAATATCAATAAAACTAAAAGCTGATTCTTTGAGAAGATTAAACAAAATTTACAAGCTGTCAGCCAGACTCATCAAGATAAAAGGGGAGAAAACTCAATAAGATTAGAAATGAAAAAGAAGTTACAACAAACAATGCAGAAATACAAAGGATCATATGAGACCATATGAGCAACTATATACCAATAAAATGGACAACCTGGAAGAAATGGACAAGTTCTTAGAAAAGTACAACCTTCCAAAACTGAACCAGGAAGAAACGGAAAACATGAACAGACCAATTCCAAACACTGAAGTTGAAACTCTGATCAAAAATCTTTCAACAAACCAAAGCCCAGGGCCAGAGGGTTTCACAGGTGAATTCCATCAAAAGTTCAGAGAAGAGCTAACACCTATCCTGCTCAAACCATTCTCAAAAATTGCAGAGGGAGGAAAATTCCCAAACTCATTTTATGAGGCTACCATCACCCTGATACCAAAACCAAAGATACCAGAAAAAAAGAAAATTACAGGCCAATGTCACTGATGGACAAATCTTCAAGATGCAAAAATCTTCAACAAAGTTCTAGCAAACAGATTCCAACAACACATTAAATAATCATATGCCATGATTAAATGGGATTTATCTCACGGATGCAAGGATTCTTCAATATACACAAGTCAATCAATGTGATACACCACATTAACAAATTGAAAGATAAAAACCACATGATCATCACATTAGATGCAAAGAGGGCTTTCAACAAATTTCAACACTGATTTGTGATAAAAAAAAAAACTGTCCATAAAATCAGCAAAGAAAGAACCTACCTCAATGTAATAAAAGCCATATATGACAAACCCATGGCAAGCACTATTCTCAATGGTGAAAAACTGAAAGCACTTCCTCTAAGATCAGGAACCAGGGTGCCCAGTCTCGTCACTATTATTCAGTATAGTTTTGGAAGTCCTAGCCATGGAAATCAGAGAAGAAAAACAAATAAAAGGAATCCAGATTGGAAAAGAATAAGTAAAACTCTCACTGTTTGCAGATAACACCACACACACACAAAAATATCTACTAGAGCTAATCAATGAATTTAGTAAAGTCACAGGATATAAAATTAATACACAGAAATCCCTTGAATTCCTACACACTAACAATGAAAAATCAGAAAGAGAAACTGAGGAAACAATCTCATTCACCATTGCAACAAAAAGAAAAAAATATCTAAAAATAAACCTACCTAAAGAGACAAAAGACCTGTATGCAGAAAACTGTAAGCCACTTGATGAACAAAATCAAAGACAACACAAACAGATGGAGAGATATACCATGTTCTTGGATTGGAAAAATCCATATTATCAAAATGACTATACTACCCCAAAGCAATCTACAGATTCAATGCAATCCCTATCAAATTACCAACAGCATTTTTCACAGAACTAGAACAAAAAATTTCACAATTTGTATGGAAACACAAAAGACCCCCAAATAGCCAAAGCCATCTTAAGAAAGAAAAACAGAGCTGGCCCTGGCTTCAAATTATACTATAAAGCTGCAGTCATCAAGACGGTATGGTACTGGCACAAAAACAGAAATATAGACCAATGGAATAAGAGACAAATCCATGCACCTATGGGCACCGTATCTTTGACAAAGGAGGCAAGAATATACAATGGAGCAAAGATAGTGTCTTCAACAAGTGGAAAACTGGACAGCTACATATAAAAGAATGAAATTAGAACACTTCCTAACACCCTACACATACACAAAAAAATCTCAAGATGGATTAAAGATTTAAATGTAAGGCCAGAAACTATAAACATAGGCAGTACACTCTTTGACATAAATCACAGCACGATTCTCTCTGACCCACCTCCAAGATTAATGGAAATAAAAGCAAAAATAAACAAGTGGGACCTAATTAAACTTAAATGCTTCTGCACAGCAAAAGAAACAATAAACAAGATGAAAACACAACTCTCAGAATGGGAGAAAATAATTGCAAACAAAGTAATTGACAAAGGGTTAATCTCCAAAATATATAAGCAGCTCATACAGTTCAATATCAGAAAACAAACACCCAATCAAAAAATGCACAGAAGACCCAAACATTTCTCCAAAGACTTACAGATGGCCAATAAACCCATGAAAAGATGCTCAATGTTGCTCATTATTAGAGAAATGCAAATCAAAACTACAATGAGCTATCACCTCACACCAGTCAGAACTGCCATCATCAAAAAATCTACCAAAAATAAATGCTGGAGGAGATGTGGATAAAAAGAAGCCCTCCTGCACTGTTGGTGGGAACGTAAACTGATACAGCCATTATGGAAAACAGTATGGAGATTCCTTTAAAAACTAGAAATAAATCTACCATATGACCCAGCAATCCCACTACTGGCATATACCCTGAGAAAACCACAATTCTAAAAGACATACGTACCCCAATGTTCATTGCAGCAATATTTACAAAAGCCAAGACATACAAGCAACCTAAATGTCCATGGAAAGATGAATGGATAAAGAAGTTGTGGTACATTTATACAATGGATTATTACTCAATATATATATATATATACATGGAAGCTAGAAAACTGGTTACTGATGAACCTCAGAGAATGGACTTGTAGACACAGTGGGCGAAGGTGAGGGTGGGACGAATTGAGAAAGTGGCATTGACATATACACACTATCATGTGTGAAATAGATAGTTAGTGGGAAGTTGCTAAATAACACAGGGAGCCCAGTCCGGCACTCTGTGATTACCTAGAGGGACAGGATGGGGGAAGCAGGCAAGTCTCAGGAGGGAAGGGATATCTATATAATTATGACTGATTCACATTGTTGTACGACAGAAACTAACACAAATTATAAAACAATTTTCCACCAATTAAAAAAAAAGTCAAATTCTCAAATAGGGGAAGACATACCCAAAAGTACTAGATGTGCTTGCCTCTGGAGAAAGGGACGAGGAGGCAGGAAGGATGCTCTTTTGTATTACGAACAACCCTAACCAACACTATTGAATTTGAAACTATGAATACATATTATTTGTTTAAAAAAATTAAGTGTTGCTAAAAAAAATAAGAAAGAAAGAAAGCAGAAATGAAGCCCTAAGAAATGGGGTCAGTTCTATTTTTATGGAGTTTTAGGGACATCTTTCATTTGAGACTCTAGAAATTATAATTTTCTTATTGCTTGTTAATTAAGTTTCTCCATCCAAAGGAAAAAGTCAGCTTCTGTATTTGGAAGGATGGGAGCCAGAAAATGTCCTGACTGTGGACCTTTTCCATAGTCAGCCTGGCCTGATCACGGAAAGCATGGCCTCCCCACGTCATCTGTGGGTCCTGGGCAAGTGGACTTCTCTAAAAGCATCTTTGGATGCCAATGACAGGGCTGGCCACAGAAAGGATGCATATGAGATCTATTCTTAGCCCCTGGACTCCAGACCCCTAGATCACCTCCATGTCATCTCCTACCACTGCTTCTGCTGGAGCCACAGCCCTGAGAAGATCCACAAGAGGCTTCAGGACTTTGCATGGCTCAGCCTGCTCCCTCACCTCATCCAGGCCTCTGAGCAGATGTCAGCTGCTTATAAAAGTTGTGCCTGGTCAATTACTACCTGAGAACCTGAAATAGCCTTACAGTTCCCTCACTCGATTTCTCTTCCTTACACTTATTACTACTTCCCATTATGTGATCTACTTAATGTGCCCAATATGAGAGAGACAGAAAAGGAAAGAGGGAGGGAGACGGAGAGACTGTAATTCCTCCTCGTGGCCACAAGATGGCACTATTGCTCAGAGTCTTTACTTCGAAAAGTAAATAAGGGAAGCAAAATCTAAGGCTGCTTTGGGATTCCCAGCTTCCCCCTGTCCATCTATGTGTTTCAATCTTCTTCCTCCTCTCCTTGCTCCCTCTGCGGCGCCCCACCCCCCACTTCAATACTGACTTACTGATTATTGACCTTCTGGTGGGCTTGGCCAATATGACAGCAGAGGCCCTTTCGTGACCCTTGGAACAGCAAAGATTCCTGAGACTGATGTTTGTCTACACAAAATGCAGTGGTTGGTTCATTCAGTATGACTAGAAAGGCTCAGTATACCTGCTTTTATTCTCTCTGGCTCTTGCTGATACTGCCCGGGCCCTGGCCCACAGCTTGGCGGCTTCAGGGACAATCTGTTCTCTCACCCTTCCCCTTCTTACCATGTTCGCCCCACCTCCCAGCACACCCATCTTGCAAGCTCCTGCCCTGAGATCTGGTTCTAGGGGGTCATCGGAATGACTCTAGAGAAACTGCAAACACGTACAGCATGTCTCCTGGTGGGGTTTCTGAATTCTCCTTTGTATTTTAGCCTGAGGAAGAAGCAAATCAGTGGCTTGGGGTGGTGGGTGGAGCTTGCAGTATTTTTCTAGATTTTTGTAGTTGGGAAATAAATCTCCAGGGATGGTCAGGGTTGCAGGCTAATTCCAGTACAGCAGGATCGGGGCTATGAAAACATGCACACAAAGGAAACTTCAAAGCTCTTCCTCGAATCTGAATGGGAAGGGGCCTTCGAAAGGTCATGTTAACTTTGCACCAAATGCCCTCTTGCTTTCCGATGGCCCTGCACTCTGCAGACATTTCTGGTCCAACCCGCTCAGTGGGGTCAGGATTCAACAAGACCCTGAAGACAAAGACAGAAGATAAAGCCTAGAAGCTGGGGTCTGGGTCTAACTGTTCTCTGGCTTTAAATGCTAAGGCCCGATTTCCTCTTTGCAGACTGAGCTCCATCACTGAAGGCAATCACTCCCACTTCAATCCAGTCTCTTCCCCAACCCTGGTCAAACCCTGACACAGGTACTTTGCAAGGGGTGGTGAGAATTACTACTGTGGCTAGGTCACTTAAGGTAATAATTAGAACAATCATTAATTTCTGAGGCCTAAGTGACTCATTTATCTCTGACATGCACAGGGATCAAAGCAGAGTATTTATGACTGAGAAACAAACCTCCCATTCTTTCCCCTGCTATAGTAAATAGTGAAGAGCTTCCAAGCCTGCCTTCTTCACCCATCTCTCCCTGGGATTTTGTCTTTAATGTTTGTGTACAAAACCAACCCGCCTCTCCCTCCTCTCCACTCCTCCGTTTTTAAGAACCATGGCATGTCAAGCTGCTCTTTGCCCAGCTCAGACTCTCGGCTGAGAGTGGGGGGTGGGATGCTCAGCCCTCCATCCCAGTGGAGCACACCAAACCCCTGACCTTCGGCAGGCCCAGGGTAGGTATCAGGTGGGCTCTCCCTGGAAATGTGCCATCTTGATTTTGCCGAGGTATGTACACAAGTGCCAGTCAGTCTGCCTGGGTCGGCTGGAAATCTGGCCCCATCTCCTGTTTGCTGTGTGACCTTGACACACAGGTTAAGATCCTTAACCTCTTTAAACTTCAGTTTCCCAATCTCTGAAATAGGGATAATAATAGCATCTAAGGCTGGCTTATGAAAATTACCTAAGATAAAAGATGTAAAATGCTTACTTAGTACAGAGCCTGATACAAAATCATGTTAGCTACATGTCAGCAGCTCAAAATTCTTATTTCCAAGAACTTGGAGCTGCAGTGCAAACTGTCTTTCATGTTCTGATGTGGGCTCTAAGAAATGCTTGCTTGAGGCTGCATGCTCTCCCAGGCTCCCCCAGGACCCTGGACCACCACTGTGACAGAAATCCGATCCTGTGTGTGTGTGTGTGTGTGTGTGTGTGATCCCCAGCCTTACAGAGGCTGTGAGATGGGCCCAGGTCATTTTCTCCACCTTAGCACTACTGACCTTTTTTTTGGAGCTTTTCCTATACATTTCAGAACATCATTTAGCACCATCTTCGGCCTCATCTCGCTAGGTGCCAGTAACAGCCTTCTGGTCACAACAATGGAAAATGTCTCTAGACATCACCACGTGTCCTTTGGGGGCAAAATTGCTCTTGGTTGAGGACCACTGGCCTGCGCAGATGGGGAAGTGTGGGGGCCTCTCCACAGGTACCTGGCTGAGCCAAGGTGAGGTGGCAGGAATGAGCATGATCAGAGAGGAGGTCCTCCGGCCCCAGGCGAGGCTCAGGCGGACTCCGGGGACTGAGTACAGAAGGTAAACCTCTGTGGTTTTCCCTAATAAGGAGATGGCCTGGTTTCCTTAGGAGGCAATGCCCTGCTTGCATGCGGACCTCTGGATTCCCCATAGCCAGAACTCAAAATTGTAACCCAGTCTGGCCCCAGGAGCCCCGGTCAAGAAACAGTGCCCTAGTGCTACAGAACGGTCACCGAACGGACAGTTCTCATCTCAGGACAGCGTGCACAGCCAGGCTGACCAGGTGTGAATTCCCACTCTGCTACTACTCACTGTGTGACCTTGGGCAAACTGCTTAACCTCTCTGTGCCTTTAGGATCCTTATCTGTAAAATGAAGACAACAAGGTTGTTATGAGGATTAAAAGACTTAATGCCCATAAAGTACTTAGAACACAGCCTAGTACAGAGCAAGCACTAAGTTTGCTAAATAAGCCAAGATCTGAAAGGCAGGCCAGGAGGTGCGGCTTCTGTAAATCAGAATTTGCCCCTGCTGTGACCTCAGGACATGCAGTTGTGTTTCTGGAGGTCCCTGGCCACCTGTGCCAGGGGTGAGGTAGAGAATCCCTGGGGCAGTTCCCCTGCAGAGGTAACTGTTTTTAAGGAAAGTTCATTTGAGCAGAGAGCAAATTCAGTGCAAAGAGTTCCAGAACTTCCCATTCTACAGGTCTGGGGATTAGAGTAATGGGAAAAAAACTTTTCTCTACCAATTTAGGGATTTAGGTTCAAGAGTTGGGGGTTGGGCCAGATTAACAGGAGGAAAGAAGTTTATGCATACCCTGAGTGCAGTGTAATGAGTAACTCATGAGGAACCAGAGGTAAAGGTTCATAGACCAACTTAACACAAGTGGGCAGCAGGGGGACGGGTCTGAATAGGGCTCTTCCCACCAGCAGAAACCTCTCCCCTATTATTCTCCCTCTCTTATTAACTCTATTTATCCCTTTAGACTCAGCTCAAAGAGGACCACCTCCAAGAAGCCCCCCATCTGATACAGCTGCCCATCTCTGAGGTCTCACAAATCCCTACTATGCTTGACCACACTCACTGCTTGCTCCCCACTAGACTTGACTCTCCTTGAGGGCAGGTGACAATCAGATTCAATATGCCTTGTGCACACTCAGCACTGAATATATGTTTGTAAGAAGAGGAGGTAGGGGAAAGGAAGAGAGAGACGATAGATGTATTCGCGAGACAGCAAATAACTCATCATCTCTCTTTCTTCCCTTCATTCCCCAGGAGTGAGGCTCCAAGTGGAACCAGGACTGTTGTCAGAACCACTCTCCTCTGTCCTCCACACCCCAAGCAAAACAAGCTGGACATCATATAAGTCTCAGAGACATCATGTTTGCTGCTGAAGTTGCACAAAAACGGAGGGTTCAGGCGCTGGAAGAGTGTGTGTTCCCAGAATATCCTGACTTTGTTGGAGGAATTTAAGGCTGATAACAGATTGAAAACACAACATGCTTGGGGGCAGGGGGATGGGATGGATTGGGAGATTGGGATTGACACACACACACACATATATATACTACTGTGTATAAAATAGATAACTAATAAAAAACCAACTATATAGCACAGGGAACTGTACTCGGCACTCCGTAGTGACCTAAATGTGAAGGAAATCTAAGGAAGAGGGGAAGGAAATCCAAGGAAGAGGGGATATATGTGTATGTGTGGCTGACTGACTTTGCTATACAGCAGAAACTGACAGAACATTGCAAAGCAACTATGTGTGTGTGCTCAGTCACGTCTGACTCTGCGACTCCATGCACTGTAGCCCACCAGACTCCCCTGTTCATGGGATTCTCCAGGCAAGAATACTGGAGTGGGATGCCATTTCCTCCTTCAGAGGACCTCCCCAACTCTGGGATCAAACCTGTGTCTCTTAAGTCTCCGGCATGGACAGGTGGATTCTTTACCACTGCATCACCTAAAGCCAACTGAACTCCAGTTTAAAGAAAGAAGAGGAAAACAGCCCATGGTGACAATCTCTGTGGGGAACTCTCGGGATCGAGCAGATTTCCTGAGAGCAGTCAGTAGTGCTGGGAGGAGGCTGAAAGTCTGTGATAGAAGCAGCTCAAGGCCAAGCTATGGGGTGACCCAGCAGGAGATCTGTCGTGGGAATCTCAGAGCTTGTAGGACTGCTCTGCCACTTCTGGGCACACATCAGACCTCCAGTTATTCACAGACTTCTCTTCCCACAGGCATCAGGTTAATATTTTAAACATTAACTCTGTTTTGTTTTGCTTCCGTTTTCTGTTTGTTGAGACCACCTGTGCTCAGGAGGGGTTAGCCATACGCGTGCCATCTTTATCACCATATGCAGAGCTCACTATTGTCTTACTTGATATTTTGACCCCTTCACTCCATCTCCAACCTCATTTTTCTCTTCTATCATTCTTTTTGTCCAGCCAATCTGTATTTCTATTTGTATCTAGGCCCAAGATTAATATTATTTTGTGCATATCTTTGAAAATATCCTTCAGTGGTCTTTTGGTTTACATGTCATTCTTTTCTCACTTTTTTTTTTTCCAGTCAAGATTATGAGATTTTGAGATGGTTCCAAGTTAATATAAAAGAAAAAATGGACCCCTTATCTGCTGAATGGTACTCATCATTTTCATATAACAATTTATTTACCTACTTTTCCTATGAATAAGCTTCTAGGTGTTTCCAAATCTTCACCATTACAAACAATTCTACAAGAGCATACCCACACATTTCTTTGGGGGCCTGGGCAAGAGAGTCTCTAGGCTCAGCATCCCTGAGTGCAGGGTTGTAGAATTAATTGGTCCATATTCCATTTCACTTAACACTTCAATCTGCTTCCCAGAAAGACTGTACCCGTTAACATTCCCAGGAGGTTTTCTGCTTTCCTTCACCTTTGGTGGCACTTGATATCATCCAACTTTTTAACACTTGCCAATCTGGCATGTGTAAGACCCATCTCTCCTTCTTAACCACATTTTCCTCCTGTCTTGGTCTCCTGCTTCCCCTTTCAAAGCCTCACATTGTTCTTTCTCACTGGCTCAGGGAAGGGATATGAAACCTGAAGTACCAGAAGGACGGAGGAGGAAGAAGTATCTCCTTCTAGCTTTTGAGTTTCAAAATCCTTCACTCATGGGGGACCAAAGAAGTTTCAGAGCACAGAAAAGAGATTTAGGAGGAAAATATTATGGAAAAAAGGGGGAAGTCAAGCAATCACTTTGGCCCAGCCTGACCTAAACCATGATGGCTGGGCTGAGTGAAGTAGAATGTCAAAAAAGAAGGAAAGAAAAGTTCTGTGGTTTGCAAACCAGACACTGATGTTGAGGCAGCAGCATAGATACAGGAAGTGGGCTTTAAGGGCACTAAGGAGGGTCGGGGTCTGTGGTTCCCTAGATGGTGTCTTCATGTAATACTTCTCAATTTGGCTAGTTGTTACAGATAATGTATTATTTTACCAGATAATAATATTACCAGATATTTTCATTTTCCCAAAAGAATCCAAAATTAGAATTTTTATGTGGAAGCTCGCCTTCAAAAAAAACAAAAGGTCACTGTGGGAAACTACAAACATATTTAAAGTTAGGCAAAAAAATAAAAATAAAGTTAGGGAAAATGGTAAAATGAACTTCCTTGTACCCATGACTAAGTTTCAACAGTTATCAACTCATGACCAATTTTGTTTCTTTTATAACCCCACCCTTCTCTAGTCCTGGATGAGTTTAAAGTAAATCCCAGACTCATAATTTTCTTTGTAAAGATAAGAACTCACTTCTTTAAAAACCATAACACAGTATCATAACTAAATAAACCATAGTAATTTTCAAATAGTCTGTCAGTGTTAAACTTTACAGTTTCTCATGGTAGTTATAAATGTTTATTTTACATTATTTTTATTTTTGTAATTTGTTTGAAATAGGATCCAAAGTCTATACAGTGCAAGTGATTAATGTTTTTAAGCTTCCTTTAATCTCTAGATTCACTCCCCACCTTTTTGACCCTGGTGATATATCTGTTAATGAAGGCAGGGCATAAAGTGTTCTACAGTCTGGATTTTTTTGTGTCATTTAGTATGTTTCCTCTGTCTTCTGCATTTCCTGTAAATTGGTAGCTGGATATAAACACTAGACCTCTCATTTAAAAAAAAAAATGTTCATAATCTTTTCAAAAGAATCTTTAAATACTGTCTGAGCCAGATAAAAACCTCTTGGACTGGATCTAGCCCGTAAGCTACTAATTTGCTACCCCTGTCTTAGATGTTAGTAGATCACAGACAAAAAGGTTCAGAGAACTTTGTCCTGAGCAGAGACCCCAGGGAGAGAACAAAATTCTGAGTGAACATGTATAGCAGACCTGTGTCTCATTTTCTGGGCTTCCTAGGTGGCTCAGCGGTAAAGAATCTGCCTGCTAATGCAGGAGACACAGGAGATGCGAGTTCGATCCCTGGGTTGGGAAGAGCCCCTGAAGCAGGAAATGGCAACCTGCTCCAGTATTCTTGGCTGGAAAATTCCATGGACAGAGGAGCCTGGCAGGCTACAGTCTATGGGGTCACAAAGAGTAGGACACAACTGAATGACTGAGCACACACCCACACCTCATTTTCAGACAGAATCCCATTCGGAGAGGCATCGAGACCTTAGAGAAGGGAGGTGTGTGCAGCATGTCGAGGCAGACAGAGCCCGGCGTAGCCCGGCAGGGTGACCTGTGGGCACTGAGGGGCAGCACAGCGGTGGAGGGAGGCCCAGTCCTGAGGGACCCTGCGCCCCCAGAGAAACCAAGAAGCACCCGCCCTTCATCTCATGCCGTGGGAAGTCCTCCAGAACTAGACACCCTGAGGAAAGAGGAGCAGACCCCATGTGGCTGAGATGAAGACCGAGACATTGATGGCATGGGAAACTGGAACTAGAAGTTCAGTTGTGTCGAGGAAAGCAGAGAAGCTTATGTTATTTCCTCACTTGAGTCTGTGGACTGAGGTTTGTATTCGTGACAAGGGGATTCCCGAGAGACTTCTGACAACACACCTCAGAGCTGAGGCATTTGAAGGCAGTGGCCTCTTTCTTCTCTGTGGAAGAACTGGATTGAGGAAATGAGGGGCCCTCAGAGGCTGCTCATGATTCTGGAAATCCTCCTTTCTCTTCTTTCTGTAGTGGCTCAGAGGGTAAAGAATCTGTCTGCAATGCAGGAGACTAGAGTTTGGTCCTTGGATCTGGAAGATCCCCTGGAGGAGGGCATGGCAACCCACTCCAGTATTCCTGCCTGGAAAATTCCATGGACAGAGGAGCCTGGTACGCTGCAGTCCATGGGTTCGCAAAGAGTTGGACACAACTGAGAGACTAACACTTTGATAGAAATATTTGTCTAACTTTCTGGACTTTGTCTTTTAAAAACCTTTGAGTGTACCTCATAATTTACTAACAGATTTTGTTTTTCAATCGGAACTGGGGCACTTTGTTTACAGTAGAAAAATTTTTACTATATTCATTTACTGTCATGTTTAGTCATTTTCTGGGTTTATATTTTATTTTTACATTTCTTTATCTCTTTTCCATTAAGTCTTTTGTTTACTTGTATCTTGCAAGTTAAGTATATGTGGTAAGTCAAATATTCTTTAGCAGTAATGGGCAATTAACTTAAAACAAACAATAAACATTTTCTTTTCTACCTTTGGTCCTAACAATAATCAGAACTTTAATTCTTTTCTATGAGAAAAAAAAATTTTTTTCTTTGCTTTTCATTGCCTACTGAATGGGCTTCCCAGGTGGTACTAGTGGTAAAAGAACCTGCCTGCCAATGCAGGAGACATGGGTTCAACCCCTGGTTGGGGAAGATCCCCTAGAGAAGGGGATGGCAACCCACTCCAGTATTCTTGCCTAGAGAATCCCATGGACAGAGGAGCCTGGCAGGGTACAATCCATAGAGTCGCAGAGTTGGACACGACTGAAACAACTTAGCATGCACACATGACTACCAAATAAAAGCAAAAAGTATTCAAAAGAACGAAAAAGATCATCATGTTTGATAATAAAAAATTAAGAACACTGAGTATTTATGATCTTAAAATATAGCTATAAAATACAGAAAGGAAAATGGACATAAATATAAGAAACTTTCATTTTAGAAAAAAAATTACAGTAAGAGATTTTACTGTCCTATCCTCAGTGAGGCTTGAATTCAACTGCACAATAAAAGAAATGCAAATATGGCAGCTTAATCAAAGAGAGTACTTTTCCTAACTAAGGGGAAGTCTAGCAGGCCTCCAGAACCTGTAGAGTATGGAAATTATCACGTGTTTGGGCTCCTCCTAACTTCAGGCTGTGTGGAATTCGTGACCTTGAAGAATAGCAGAACATGCCACCCTGAAATATGCCAGAGATCCACCCCTATCTCCCTATCCCCTCTTCAGCTTCTCTGCTTGTCTACTGTTGGACCTGCCTCACCATGCGAGTGACACAACATTTCTCCATCTCTCTAGCCTGTCCCACCAGCTCTTCTCTTAACTAGTCCCCTCTATTTCAGCAACATACTCCTAGGCTGTTTGAGTGGTGACATTCCCAGATGAGCCTGGAATCAGGATACCCTTGTGAATACACCCTTGAATGTTCTTCAACTCTCACTTTAGCCCCTGAGCCTATCCCAGCCCTGAAGAAAAAAAAATCTCTTAGAGATATAATTAATAGATATCTTGTACTCTGTATAACTTCCAACTGCCCATGGCAATTGCCCATATGGTGTTATACATCACATGCTAAGCCACAGACAGGATCTCTATTAGTTCAAAAAGAACAGAAATGATACGTGCTATATTCTCAGGCCGAAAGAGGATGAAATATAAAGTAACAACCAAAACAAAACAAATGAAAATAAACCAAGTACTTGAAAACATAAAAATTCTTACTGAGTCAACAGTTGAATTGGAAAGGAAATCAAGAACACATAAGGAGTTTATTCAGAAAACAATGATGTTTAAAACATGCCACAGTAAAATACAAAAAACAAGCAAAAAAAAAAAAATGCCACAGTAATCTCTGTGGAATGCAGTGAAAACAGTACTTTTAGGAAATTTTATGTTTTAAAATTTTCTTATTTTTGGTGGTTGGTAAAAGGGAACATTTCAGAAAGAATTCAACTACAATAGAGGGAAGAAGAGAGCCAGACTAAAGAGGAAGAAGAAAATATGACCATAAAAGCTGAAGGACATCATTTTGAAAGTGAAAAATAACTTCTCTAGATCAGTAAATGAAAACAAAAGCTCAGTATTTGAAAAGTAAAGGCATTTCAATAAAATATGAATTGCGAAAGGAGATAATAACCAATATATAAAAATTTTAAATGAAAATAGAACACAAAAGCACATGCTAATAAAATTTGAACACATGAATGAAAAGTACAATTTTTTTTATAATATATTAAAGTCCATATTTAACCTAGTAAATATTAAACCAATAACTTGGGGAGGGAGAAGGAAATTTAGAAAATTAGAAGGAAATTTAGCCATTTAATCACGTCCAACTCTTTTGTGATCCCATGGACTACGGAATTCTCCAGGCCAGAATACTGGAATGGGTAGCCATCCCCTTTTCCAGGGGATCTTCCCAATCCAGGGATCGAACTTAACCCAGGGATTGAACCCAAGTCTCCCACATTACAGGCAGATTCTTTACCAGCTGAGCCACCAGGAAAGCCCAAGAATACTGGAGTGGGTAGCCTATCCCTTCTCCAAGGGCTCTTTCCAATCCAGGAATCAAACCAGGGTCTCCTGCTTTGCAGGCAGATTCTTTACCAGCTGAGCTACTAGGGAAGCCCCAAATATATAAAAATTTTAAATTAATATAGAACACAAAACATATGCTAATAACATTTGAACATATGAAAGAAAAGTACAATTTTTTTTTTACAATATTAAAGTCCATGTTTAACCTAGTAAATATTAAACTAATAACTTGGGAAGGGGGAAGGAAATTTGAAAGTTACTCAAATGGAAGTATATAGGTGTGTGTATATATATACACACACACACACACACACACACATGTGTGTGTATAGCAATGGTGTTCTGTTGCTGCATAACAAATTACCACAAATTCAGTGACTTAAAATAACACATTTATTATCTTACAGTTTCTCTGGCTCAGGAGTTCAGGTGCAGCTTAGTTGGGTTCCTGGCTCAGAGTTTCATAGGTGGTAATCAAAGCATTCACACCTGGTGACTTGACTAGGGGAAAATCTAGGGGTTCCAAGCTCACTGATTGTTGGCAGAATTCATTTCCCTGTGGCTGTGTGCCTAAGGCCCCAGCTTCTTACTAACTGTTGGCTATCTTCAGGTCCTAAGGCCACCTATGGCTCCTTGCCACGTGGCCTCTCCATTGGCTATTTGCAACATGGCAGTTTGCTCCTTCAAGGCCAATCAGAGAATCTCTCCAGTCAATCTGTCTATCTATCTATATCGATATCTATCATATGTAACTAAGGAGAAACATCTCATCACCTTTGCCATCGTACACTATTGATAGTTAGAAGCAAGTCACAGGTTCCACTTGCATGTAACAGGAGGGGATTGATTATACAAGAGTGTTATTTATTGGAGGTCACCTTAGGGTGTGTCCACCATAGTATGTGAGTGTGTGTGTGCACGTGTCCTCAGTTGTGTCTGACTCTCTGTGACCCCAAGGACGGTAGCCTGCCAGGCTCCTCTGTCCATAAAATTTTCCAGGCAGAAATGCTGGATTGGGTTGCCATTTCCTACTCCAAGAGACCTTCCTGGGATTGAACTCATATCTCCTGCATTGGCAGTGGATTCTTCACCAATGTGCCACCTGGGAAGACCCCACCACAAAATGGGTGAATGCTAAATCCTCCCAAACTTTCCAAGACTAATTACCTACTTTGAAAAATGGAAATCGAGTTCTAGCCCTTTAAGGCAGGACTAACTCTTCAAAAGAGACACGAGCTGCAGGCAATATATTAATACTAAGCCTTTGAGAACACAGCATTACTGGTTGGGGCATAGACTTGGATTACTGTGATATTGAATGGTTTGCCTTGGAAATGAACAGAGATCATTCTGTTGTTTTTGAGATTGCATCCAAGTACTGCATTTCAGACTCTTGTTTACTATGATGACTACTCCATTTCTTCTAAGGGATTCTTGCCCACAATAGTAGATATAATAGTCATCTGAGTTAAATTCACCCATTCCAGTCCATTTTAGTTCGCTGATGCCTAAAATGTTGACATTCACTCTTGCCATCTCCTGTTTGACCACTTCCATGAGAAATGCTGGACTGGATGAAGCACAAGCTGGAATCAAGATTTCTAGGAAAAATATCAATAACCTCAGATATGCAGAAGACACCACCCTTAAGGCAGAAAGTGAAAAAGAACTAAAGAACCTCTTGATGAAAGTGAAAGAGGAGAGTGAAAAAGCTGGCTTAAAACTCAACATTCAGAAAACTAAGGTCATGGCATCTGGTCCCATCACTTCATGGCAGATAGATGGGGAAACAATGGAAACAGTGACAGACTTTATTTTGGGGGGCTCCAAAATCACTGCAGATGGTGACTGCAGTCATGAAATTAAAAGACGCTTACTCCTTGGAAGGAAAGTTATGACTAACCTAGGCAGCATATTAAAAAGCAGAGGCATTACTTTGCAAACAAATGTCTGTCTAGTCAAAGCTATGGTTTTTCCAATAGTCACGTATGGATGTGAGAATTGGACTATAAAGAAAACTGAGCACCGAAGAACTGATACTTCTGAACTCTGGTGTTGGAGAAGACTCCTTGGACAGCAAGGAGATCCAACCAGTCCATCCTAAAGGAAATCAGTCCTGAATATTCATTGGAAGGACTGATGCTGAAGCTGAAACTCCAATCCTTTGGCCACCTGATGCGAAGAATCATCTCATTGGAAAAGACCCTGATGCTGGGAAAGATTGAAGGCAGGAGGAGAAGGGGACGACAGAGGATGAGATGGTTGGATGACATCTCTGACTTGATGGACATGAATTTGAGTAAGCTCCGGGAGTTGGTGATGGACAGGCAAGCCTGATGTTGCAAAGAGTTGGACACAACTGAGCGACTGAACTGAAATGAACCGAACTGAGAACGCAGCCTTGGGCTCTCATCCATATGTACTTTAATACTGAAACATCCCAGTCTACAGCTCAGTCTGTGACTCCAACCTCTGTCCTCCACTTCTCTCTGGGTTCAAACCCTATTGTACTGTCAACCCCTGGATTCACTTTCTTGGCTTTATAAGCAGCTTTCCCTATGGAATCTTGTTCTCTCTGACTGTTATACTGTCCAGCTAAGGCCATATGCACAATGCTTTAGGAGTCTAATAACATTCTAGGTCATCACCTCTTGGTTTCCTCTCCTGTCCTATAACCTCTCTTTTCCACTAAGTATTGCAAACTTTCTGATTCACATGCTAAAGGGCCTGTGATTGACATTATGAAGAGCTGTGGGCCACAGTTTACAAAGTCTTGCCTAGCAAAGGCCTTCTAGGGATGGACTGGAGTGAAATTGGAAAGCCCTGGGGCTGACTTTGTTAGTGATGACAAAGGTCAAATGTATTTCTTGGTCAGTCTTTATTAGGGTGTTCACAGGGGAGTCGATGAACAGACTTGGTCTTCACTTAAAGCAGCTCTGCTAGTCCACACCTTGTTTCTGAACCTTGAAAGTATGGCCTATTGCATAGTTTATCCCAAGATATAAAAACACACAAGGCTTGATCCTGAAATCTAATAAAGGTAATGTACAAAGAATACTATAGGCCATGTATTCACAATGGAGTGACAGTTCAATGTAATCTGATGGAGCAATTTGATTCTCGAGGGGGCTAAAAAATCTTATTCATTTTTACATAGAAAGTGCAGGTATACAGATAGTATATACATAGTATACAGTGCAGGTATACAGACAGCAGATACATAGTATATCTGTGGAATTAAAATTACATGGGGGTCAATTAAGAAAAAAATGTCAAAAATCCTTATTATGGGTATAATAATGAGGAAAACGGTAAGAAGCACTGCTTTAGGTGTTGTGGAATCCGGTGTTGCAAAACACACCTCAGAGGACACTCAAGACTGTGGAGTACAGTTTATTACACCAGCGGGTCCAAGGGGAATCAGTTCCCAACAAGGACCCTGATGTTTCTGAGAGGCCCAGTTTTATACCCCCTGCTATGTGACTGGTTACATGTTAGCAACCTCTTTCTTGTATATGATTGAGTTTTACAACAAGTAGGTGCTAGGAGAACAAGCAATTAAGGTTAAAGGTGGTGGGAGGGAGCAGCGGTGATGATTATACATCAAGGGGGATGTCTCCATGGTTAATCTAACAGGGCCAGCCTGACCTCAACTGTAATCTCCGTTTGTCATCTATAGGGAGAGAAGTCTCCAGGAAAGTCTCCAGGAGAGAATAGCATTTATGTCTTCTCCACTAGCAATGGTTTCCTCACTCTTGGGCAGGGTTCAGGCCCAGTTCGCATCCTGTCTTTAAAATGGATGACAGGTGTCAAGATGGAATCTCTCCTGCTTTCCTCACACTGGCCCCAACATAGGGAATCTTCACCTGATCAAAGCCACCCACAAATCTCACATTAAAGTAGACATAGATTTCACTAATATTTATTTATGGCCAAAGAGGCTTTATCCCAAGAATGACTGAAGTGTTTGACACAAAGGCAACTGTTATTAATAATTACAATAAAATATCACACAATTCACTGGATTAAATAATGAAAAATGTGATGATTTCAACAGATGCTGAAACAGCATTTGATAAAATTCAATAGTCACTTTTCACTTATAAAAAGAGGAATAGAAATGTATTACAATAACTTGATACAGAGTTACTTAAAACAAAGCTGGTTTTATCTTTAATGTAAAGCAGACAATAAAAATAGAAGCAAAACAGGAAGCCCTATGAGTCCCACTTCCACCCCAGTCACCCAAAATGATCATCTGGCCACTGCGGTAATATGGAGGCTTCATGTGAATTAATGAAACAGTTGAGTAAAGTGGATGAATATAAGATACAGTGTATATTCAAAACACAATTCCTTTGAACTCATTAGAAATATTAATTAAAAATGAGATCCTATTCACAATAACAAAAAAGAAAATACCAAATTTAGAATTTCAGTCATATTCAGTATGATCTAATTCATGTTTTCAAAAATCATGTAGGTTTCATGTGTTTATAAATGTATTTAAATGAATAATGGAGACGCCTGGAAGTCTGAAACCAGTGCTTTTCCCAAAAGAAGGGAAAAGGATGGAAAGAGTAAGGAAGGGCTTGTCAGCATCTGCTGAATTTCTTCTAATGATAATGTATTAACACAGAATTTTTATAATTTTTAAAACTTTACAGAACAGAATTCATGACCCCATTTTGTCAAATTACAGATACATTTGTGTATACTTAGAAAATCTCTCAAAAGATGATCACTCAAACTTAAGAGTAGTTACATAGAGATGGTGGGGTTTTCAATGATTTTCATTGTGATTTTTCTTTTCAATATTGTTTGATGTTTTACCATGAGCATATGCTATTTTTATAATAAAAAGTCACAGAGATATCTTCATTTTGAAAAGAAACCAACAGAATCTAAGGAGTGCTATTCATGACAAACAAGGACACTTTTAAGACTAAGGAAGCAGAAGAATATAAACTAATGGAAAAATAGATGATGTTCCTATTTATAATTTATAGCACACTCACATATAAATATAATACAGCTAAATCTTCTCAAGCTATAAATAGGCTATATAATCAATTAGCCTTTCAAAACAAGAAACTTCCTGTTAAAATATTTATCCTACTCTCCTTTTATGAAACCCAATGAACAAAGCAAAAGAAATGAAAAATAGAGGGAGACTTCCATTTTCAAAGAGAGAGGGAAGGGCCAAACCTGTCAATGAGAAGCTGTTAAGTAAACCTGTTGATTACTGAGGGATCAGAATCAGAACAGGGAAGAGAGATGCCAGGTACCTCCTTAGATCCACGGTAGGACCCAGATCTTCTCAAAGAACCATGATGGAAAGTTGGCTGATGACATCTTTATTGCATTTATGAGTTATGGTAGCACAGGCTGCCTGTAGAGATTGGAGAATGCCCCACAGAGAGTGGGACCTATACTGAAGAGGCTCAGAAGAGGCAGGGCTGCAGGAGCCACCTGCTGACCTCACGTGCAGAGGGGGAGACATGTGGCAACAACGCACGGGATGAAGTAAGGGGTAGAGGAAAGAGAGGCAGGGCCCACCAGACTGCATTACAGGAATTTTATGAGTCTAACACGGGTTTCCAGAATACTAAAAGCTAAGAGGAGATGGTCCCCAAGGGAAAGGAAATAACTGAAAGGGTGTTTGAAACAATAAGAACTGTTGAAGTTGAAAGACTTTAATTCCCTCACCAGCTTCTCTACTTGTCATACTGTTATTTAACCAGTAGCAGACCTTATTCAATGACAAGTAATAATCAAAAAGAAACCACCATAGGGACTTCTCTGGCAGTCCAGTGGTTAAGATTTTGAGCTTCCAATGCAGGGGGCATGGGTTCAATCCCTGATGAGGGAGTTAAGATCCTGTGTGTCTCATGATCAAAAAAACCAAAAACATAAAACAAAGCAATATCGTAACAAATTCAATAAAGGCTTAAAAAAATGATCCATACCAGGAAAAAAAAATACCTACTTAAAAAAAGAAACCTTAATGGGATTTACGCATAGAAATTGTAGAGAAAGGGAATACACACAAAAGCTACTTAAAAAATAAATATCACAAGAGGAATTACCCAAAGAAACAGAAGAGATATTCAGATAAATTTTCTATATTCTCAAAGAAATTTCAGCTAACACATCTTTCTAGAAGAGGACCCCAAAGAAAAGATACAAGAATTCGAAGAAGTGATTTTAAAAATGAAAGAAAAAGATTAAAAGCAAGCTAGTAAATGTAGGATAAAAATGGAAGAGTAAGACTCAATAGAGATGGAATCTACATTAGATGCAACAGGACATAGAATGCAAATAACTGACCGAGCAGTTGGAACCATACTGGAAAGAATCCAGGAAGTTACACAATATGAATAACAGCAACAAAAAAAACACAAGATTTGTTCATGTTTCTAGAGTAAACTGCTTGTTACAGAAGACCAATAGGGATCCTTGGCATTTCTGAAGAAGGAAAATACAAGGAATTAAATATAAATTATTTTCAAAAATAAAATAGATGAGAACTTTCTTGAAACAAAGATGACTTAAACCTACAAATCAGAAGGGCATATACTGATACATTCCAAGCAAAACTGGTATAGACTCTTCAACATCAGAATATATCCTATTGAAGTTATAAAACATTAGCAATAAAGAAAGTTTCATGTGGATGGTCAGATAGTTAGTAAACCATATAAAGAGAGAAAAATCAAGTTTCTTCAGGCTCCTTCCCAATGCCAAAAGACAGAAGACCAACATCTAGAAAAGTCTGAAGGAAAGAAAATATGATTCAAGGATTGAGAACATGCCAAGTTATCCCTCAGGTAACTTAGGCAATAGACAAACAATCTTAGGCATGCAAAAACTTTAGGGAATAAAGTGCTCAGGAAACTTCTAGAAAAACAACTTTTAAATGAAATCCATTCAACCAAACAATGAGTGAAAATAAATTCTAGAATATAGAACCTAGGTGCATTCGTTTCCTAGGGCTGCCATAACAAAACACCACAAATTGGGTGGTTTAGAACAATATTGTGGCACAATTCTGGAGTCTAGAATTCTGAAATCAAGGTGAGGGCCAGGCCATGCTCCCTCTGAAGGAGCTAAGGAAGGCTCCTTCCTTGCCTCTTCCAGATTCTTTTAGTAACAGACATTCTTGGGTTTGGGTCAGCATAACTCCAATCTTCACGTGGTGTTCTCCTTACATCTCTTTACATAGTCTTCCCTCTGTGCAGGTCTAGGTTCAAATGTCCCTTTGTATAAGGACACCAGTCATATTGGATTAAAGCCTACTCTAATGACTTCATTTTAATTTGATCACCCCTGTAAACACTCTATTTTCAAATTGGTCACATGCTGAGGTACTGGGAATTAGGACACAAACATACCTTTTTGGAGAGGACACAATTGAACACATAACAATGAGGTAACATGGAAGGTAGCACTGAGTCCATTAAATATAAAGCCAAAACTAAACAACAGCAAGAAGTACATTTAGAGAACAAAATTAAGTGAGGTAAACATCAACAAGGGAATATAATAAAGGTCAAGAGATAGAGTTGGATATGGTCTAAAGTGTAAGTGTGGGAAATTCCTCATCATTCAAGCAGAAAGTCATTAGATACTAAATACTTAAAATTGAAACTTTTCTTTTTTTTTAAAGCATAACAAATTCAATCTTTTAATGTTTTTCATTCTGTTTTTAATTCTAAGAGAATTAACCTGTTAAGAACTTGTGGTGAAGAAACAACCAGTTTAGTCATTTCTAAGTTTTGCTTCAATTCCCTCTAACATTAAATTTAAGTAAAACAATACTAAATTTGTTTTTCATCTAAAATGGTGTGCAGAGTATAATCCCATTTTTTAAAATTCTTTTAGTTATTCTATTTATCCACATACACACAATAGAGTCTCTAATGATGTTTTGTAAATGTTGGGAATAGTTATAGGATTCATAGTGAGTTTTTTCACAATTTTTATGGTACTTTTTTCTATATTACTTGAATTTTTATAATGAATATATGTTATTTTAAACAAAAAACAATAAAATCATTGTTTCACATTATTTTCCCAAAAGCTTGCTTGGTAGGCATTAGGAGTGGGACTCAACTTCAGGTCCTAGGAGCTGGCAGATCCAGGAGGCAGGGGGTGGGATCTCAGGGTGCTGTGACAGCCGACTCAAGGTGACTGGGCTATTAGAAGGCCCTTTTCCAGCTGGGGTCCAGTTTCACAGCAATTGTGGCAGAAAACCCCTCAAGGGCAAATGCCACCACACGCATTAAGGACTTTCCACAGTCAGACCCAGTCCCCAAAGAAGACACATGGCTTTAAGTTCAGCAAAATGAGCCAGGACTGCCTTCCAACTTTTGACAAAGTCGAAGTTTTTGCTTTATTGTGACATTGAAAAAGCCAGCGCCTGCAGTAATCAAACCAGAGGCTGGCTCCATTCTTCTGGACTCCCAGCAAGAAAGCTGCCCACGAGACTGTCCTGTGTGACCACAGGACACAGCTGAGCGGCCAAGTTTCCACTCCATCTTACAAGCTAGACTTTTTTGACAGGAAGGGTTTCTGGGCTCATAACAATCATCATCATTTGCATATTAGATTGTTACCATTCTTATGTCTGGTGGTCACCAAATGTTCGACAAGAAATTTTTCTTTGCCTACTTTTCTTCCTGAATTTTAGTGGAGGTTTCCGTGGATATAGCAGGCAGCCAACTGAGGTTTTGTGAGGAGGAGTACACCCCAAAAAAGTTGTAGGCTTCCAGCCTTACTTCCTAAAAGTTGGTGCTGGCCCTCACATTCCCTCTGTCTAGCCTACATAACACAACAGAAGTCCCGGCAGGAGACACCAGCTTGGCGGCAGCAGGAGGTGCAGGGACAAGGCAGAGGCGCAGAGGCAGGCCGTCTGCAGTGGGAACAGGGTCTGACTTCACCAGCAAGTCCTGTGGGGCCTGAGGCCCTAGGAGAGCTACCTAAGCCTGAACACAGGCTGAGAGCAGACTGGGCTCTGCCGTTGGGCTGGGGATCACATGCAACTAGTGTCTTCAGGGGACAGTATCCCTGGACAGGTTGTCAAAGTAACACACTCACAGAGGCAAGGGTAGGCCTTCGAGAAGCACAGAGAAACACAGCAGGAGTCTGAGGGTAGCCCCTGCCAGCAGCCTGGAAAAACTTTGAAAATGTGGTCTGTACTCACTTTTTTTACAGCCAGAAAGATAATAAAATTATTTGTTAAAACACACAGCAAGTGAATTTATTTGAAACAAAATAATATTACAAATACCATGATGCCTATGTTCTGAATCTAAGTCCTAGAATTGTCTGTTGCGATTTGTCCATCTCCTCTTTGCCCTCTAAGTAAGCCTACCAGGCTCCTCTGTCCGTGGGATTTCCCAGAACTTTGTCCTCTAGATACATCTAAGACCAGGGTTGATTATTCAGAGAGGCCGCGTCTCAGAGGTTATTGCATTCAGACAGGCAGCAGAGGCCATTTTACCTCCTGCCCTGACCTTTGGATTACTTGTGGCTCCCTCACCACCCTGTACCCTTCAGTTCCTTGGTTCCTGATCGATTTCTTCTGTGTCACTACCTGGCAAGGCTTTTTCTTCTGATGGCTCTAGTTTGGGCAGATGGCTTTTGCTCATTTAGCCAAATCTTCTCTATACCAAAATTTATATCTCTAGAGAGCCCCCTCAGCTTATTGAAAACATGATTTTATTCATTGAGTGAAAGTGTGTGTGTGCTCAGTGTGTGCTCAGTCACTTCAGTTGTGTCCGACTCTGTGTGACCCCATGGACTATAAAGCCACCAGACTCCTCCGGCCATGGGGATTCTCCAGGCAGAATACTGGAGTGGGTTGCCATTTCTTCCTCCAAGAGATCTTCCCAGCCCAGGGATCGAACTCGAGTCTCTTGTGTCTCCTGCATTGGCAGGTGGGTTCTTTACCACTAGCACCACCTGAAAAGTCTGAGTGAAGGTAGATTTTATGAACCAACAGCAAAGTGAATATGGTCCTTTCCCTACAGTCTTCCAGCTGCCCACAGTAAGAGCTGACAGAAATTACCCATTCTGGTTTCAAATCTTGGGTGACTCTGTTCAGCCATATTTATGTGAGCCAATTCCTCAGCTCATTCACTCCTCAGCCTGCTCGTATTGGCTCTGCCTCCTCTATTCCACTGATATACTCTTTCAAAGACCATCAATGAGTCCATATTCATGCTAAAAACGATTGACATGCTTCAGCTGTCACTTCCCTAATCCATCTGCTCACATGCGAAACTACTTTCTCTCTGTCTTTAAATTCCCTTTACCATTGATTTCTCTCACATTTTTCTGTCAGTTTTTCTCACCAGCTTCACAACCATTCCTCCCACTCTTCAGTGGGCTTCTATTCCTCTCCAACCCATAAGCTTTCAGAGTTCTATTCTCAATGAGCAAGCTCTTTTATCTTCACATTTTGACTACTAAATATTTCCTAACCCAGACCTTTCCAGAGTTCTAGTTCCACTCAGGGGTCCCCAGCCTCTGGGCCATGCAACCTCCTATCTGATCAGCGGCAGCATTAGATTAAAGGGCACAACAAATGTAATGTGCTTGAGTCATTCCAAAACCATCCCTCTTATCCCTAGTCTGTGGAAAAACTGTCTTCCATGAAACTGGGCCCTGGCGCCAAAAAGTTTGGGGATCACTGCCATATACCCAAACCCTACAGGGTTGCCTTAATTTGCCCCAAATGAACATACCATGGTGCCCGCAAAGCTCCCTCTCACTTCCTGGATTATATTTCTTGCATTGCATCATGCACATTTCTGCAGCCCAGAGATATGCGTCCATGAATAGAATCAAAAACCATTCTGGGTCCCTAAAGCAGAAGTGAATCAGAGCCACAATTACTGTTTGATCGGAAATCATGGCCTCCAGGGAATTGGCAGATAGTGACTTCAAAGAGGAAGTTTAATTACTCTTCCTCCTGTGTCTGTGTCCCTTTTGAAGTCTTTTATCTTCCCAAGTAGAAAATGGAGAAGAATAGCTATGCTTCTCCTTTGCACAAGTGATATTAGCCTGGAGATGGGTATATGTGAAAACACAGAGTGGGGAGCTCAAGTAGATGAAGAGTGAGCTCAGTAGGATTTTCGCCAAAGCTCTAATGTGTCCTGAGAATACAAACTGGCCAACTCATTTAGTTCTGAGCCCTGCAGCTTTAATCTTTCAAGAACATACTTCCTTCCTGTATTTCTAGCAACTACTGTTTGACTTTTCTGGAAATCTTACCAGTTACCCACTCTCTTTCAAAAGAATTGAGTCACAAAAATAGAACCATGAGAAAATTTAGATTGACCCCTTTGCTTTCTGGAATGTGCTGAGTTGAAAAAGACTGGGGAATTGGGTTGGGGTGAGGGGCAGGGATGAGGGGTGGGGAGAGTTCTTCCTTAACCAATTCTTCCATCTCAAGGAAAAAATAAATTGAGGGTAAGAATTTTTTTTTATGCTTTAAATTAGTCATCCACAGGAAAAGGATTTTGTGGGAAAGAATTTATACTTGGACTATTCTAGTATTTAGAGAAGGAATTTTTAACCTGAGATCCTTGAATGGGCTTTATCAGAATATATGATCTTCAAGAAACTGTGTTTCTGTGTCTGTGCATTTTTCTGAGATGGTTCATAGCTCTTACGAGATTCTCAAAGGGGTTCCTGATACCTCACCAAAGAGTAAGAACTACTTACTTAGAGGTCAACTTAGTCACATTGGTTATCAAATGCTGTATAACAAATTATCCCAAAACTTAGCAATGTAATACAGCTAACATTTATCATCTCACAGGTTGAATGGATAAGGAATTGAGGAGAGGTCTAGCCAAGCGACTTGGCTCAGGGTCTCTTGTGATTTTGCAGTGAAGTCAGATGGGATGCTATCATCTGAAGGCTTGACTAGGGCTAGAGAATCTGCTTCCAATAATTTGGTATGTTCATACGGCTATTGGCAGAAGTCCTCACTCCTTGTTGGCTGTGGGCAGGGGGCCTCCATTCCTTATTACATGGACCTCTCCATTGGGCTGCCTGAGTGAGTATCCTCACAACATGGTAGCTGGCTTCCTCCAGAGAAAGTGAGCAGGAGAGAGAGCAAGGAAGAAGCCACAATGCCTCTTATAACCTAGTCTCAAGGGTCAAACATTGTCACTCCTGACATATGTTATTCCTATAAGCAGGCCAACCCATACTCAAGGGGAGGTATTTTGGCTCCACACTTTGAAGGGATTTGTGAATATATGTTTGAACTACCAAAACAGTTAAGAGGCCTTACTTTATAGTCTTGCTGAGAAGCAACCCCAGCCCCACCTCCATATAATCCTTCCCTGTCTTCTACTAGATCATTTTGCAGTGTTTGGGATTCCCCTCAGTGTAGGGCTCCTCCTGACCCTGGACAAATTACTAAACTTCATTGTGCTGTAATTTTTCCACTGGTTTGGGGGTATAATAATAGCATTTATAACTACTTTAATAGGATTTTTCTATGATGATGAAGAGAAATGCTAGATTAATAAATGCTAAAAAATGTTATCTGTAATAATGGTACTCCCCCACTCAGATCTATAGCTTTCCATCTCCACTACCTAGAATCATACATTTTCAGATACATCTTCCAGATGGGGAAAGAAGTGATGGTCTACTGAGAATTTATTTGTAGAGCAGGTGCTGTAAGGCAGAGAGATACAAAAGAAGCTAAAAATAGACCCTGTCCTTGATAGGTCTAAAATGTAGTTGAGGAGAAAAGATATCTATCCAGAGGAATGCTCTGGGAATCCAGTGACACTCATCTCTTTGAGAACAGGGGAATGTTCCTGCATTGAGTGTAATTTCAAAGATTAAGATTCAGGCCGGAGAGTGAGTAAAACCTTAAGGAACGATGGAGGCTGAAGTTTGAAAGGGAACAGCAGGAAGCTTTGTAGGGCAGGAAAAAACAAAGGGGAAAAGAGAAAGATTACGAGGTCAAGATTTTGCAGAAAAAGGAATGGACTTAAAGAAAAAGGAAAACCACGGAGATTCTCCAAGGGAAGAATTGGTTTGTGCTGTGGTGATCACAGAAGAAGAGCTTTATCATATTTATCAATCTATGTATTAAAACAAAAGGATATCCTGTTAACCTTTTAAGGGCAAGGAGCATGTCTATAGGCTTCTGTAATCTGGCACAGTGTGGAGGATACTTGTAAAAAATACACATACTGAAAAGCTACTGCCGTGACTAATTCAGACTTGAGACTAAAATGTTCACTGGCGAGCATTCCACAGGGCTGGTTCTCTGTAGCCCAGCTTTTCTGTGTGTTTCCTTTTTGGGAGGGGCCAGACTTATGGGAACTATTTGATTCTACCCAGCACATTCTCAGACCTCACAGGCAACCTCCAAGGCTAGGGGAGAGAAGAGAAAAGAGGCGTCTCCAGTCTGGTCTCAAAGGCCCATGGGCGGCAGCAGCGTGGAGGGTACGGGAAGAAAGGATGATAGCATGCATTCTCCTGAGGCCTTCAGTTACCACCTCTCATCCCTGAGGCCTGGCTCCATTCTCCTATTGTTGGGAACTGACCTAAGATTGTTTTAGTCCACAAGTAGCCCAAACATTTGGAAGTGGGTGAGAGTCAGCTGCTCACTCATTATTTGGCTATTAAGTTATAACGGAAGCAAATCTCAGACCAAAATGTACCCCCTATATGTGTGTGTGTGTGTGTTCAGTAACTCAGTTGTGTCTGACCCTTTGTGACTCCAAGGACTGCAGTCTACCAGGCTCCTCTGTCAGTGGGATTTTCCAGGCAAGAATACTGGAGTGGGTTGCCATTTCCTCCTCCAGGGAATCTTCCTAATCCAGGGATCAAACCTGCATCTCCTACATTGGCAGGCAGATTCTTTACCACTGAGCCACCTGGGAAGGCCAAACCCCCTCAATGCCCTATATAGCCATTTGTAAAACAAACATTCACAAACAATTAGACACAGAAAATTTCATGCAACTGGTTCCATGGGTTTCATAAAGTTCCAGCTCTTGTCCTTTCAGGCGTTCCAACCACTACCTGGCATGTTGTTGGAGGCAGAACCAACAACATTTCGGAGACACAATTTTGTTATCTTCATGGTAGCAGCATCACACAACCAGAATCCTCCTACAGCTACATCTGGAGACAGGGACAGCTCAGGACAAAGTGTTTGGCACCTGTCTTCACAGGTTTGTGCTGGGCTCTTATACTCTGTTCAGGCAAACATGAGGAGCACCTCTAAAACATTTTACCTTATTCACATACCTTGACTATCTTTAACTTTGTCAGTGAGAGTCCATTTCTATCATTCTTCATGCTAATTACCAAGGCACTAGTTCCATCACATCAAATCCATTTCGGATATTCACTGGGCTGATTGGCAGTGTCTGCTGTGGATCAAGGTATAAATTACTCAAGCACTCATAGGGGCCACCTTGGTAGATGGCCTTCCTGATACAGCTCTAGCTGACACCCTGGGGTATAGACTGCCCCTAGAATTGAAGCTTAATCTAACTTGTAAGTACGCAGTGTTACACCATCAATGCTGTAGTAGTTTCAAGTAAATTACTGACATCAAGACACTTGCCTTGGTCTGAGAGGAAAAAAAAAAACATTTTCATAAAGTTCGGTGGAAAGCTAGTCAATACCAGGACCATCAGTTCCAGGTTCTGTGACTAATTTCATCAGTTGTAACTTCTATCTAGAAAGATGATGATAAATATAAGATATAATTGAAGTCTGTGAGATTGTATTGGAGACTCCAAATTTGTAAGCATTATAATACAGGGAGACACTTGTTACTTCATTGATGTTATTTAGTGCAAGTAGAAGGAAATGTTATTTCAAATGATTCTTATGGAACTGGTTACTCACAAAAGTAGTTCAGGCTATAAACAATATAGCCTGGGCTAAATCAAAAGTCATAAAGTTTCAGCCCACAAAAATGTTTTATTTGGCCTGAGAATTATTATAAAATTATTTAATTTGATAAATAGCCAATACTTAAAAATCAATTACCATTCCCATTAAAATCTGGATTTTCAGCTTTTCTTGGGGAAAAAAAGAGATCTGTCAACACTTGGTCTGCGTTCCCTGCTGACATCAGGCAGTTGGAATGGAGAACCCAGGTAACAGGCCTTTCCTCTCTAGTTTGCCAAAGTCCTCACTGTGTGCTAACATTCCCCATCCCTGAGGTCCCATACCAGCTGCCAGTTACACTCTCAGCTCCACTGCCATGCTTCTTATCACAGAGTTAAGAGAAATGTCAACTCTTTCTTATACCCTGATGAGCACTGTAGCATCATAGGTAACAATGCTAGAGGCTAACAGCCCTTAGGATTCTTTTGAATCTTGGCTCTTTTACTTTCTAGTTATGTGACTTTGGGTAAGTTGCTTATGTTCACCAAACCTAAGATTTCCTTATCTGTAAGATGAGTATAATACTGTAACCTACTTCATAGTTTACAGTAGGGGGTTCTTTACTGACTAAGCCATCAGGGAAGCCCATGGGCAGCCTCAAATAAGCGCCTCTGAGAGGACCACACGTCCTACCCAGCCCACTTTAATCTTTTATGTCACTCACCTGGTTCCCTGCAGGCATGAAGTTTGCGATCTCTGGTTTAAATAAATATGTGTATATCATTTCATAATAAATTATGTTAATAATTCAGAGCATGTCCAGAAGATCCTCTTCATCTTTGAAAATCATTTTATGGAGTAGCTCTCTACAATCTGCATCAGCTGAGCCTTGACAAAAAGTAAGAGATCAGGGTCCTACGGGGTTTGTAGCTGCCTTAGAGTAAGGTGATACCCCACCTCAGTAGACACATGTCATCATGAAAACACAAACCACAAAGTTGGAGAAGACAATTACAACATATCTAGCTTCAGAGGATTAGTACCCAAAATAATACAAAAAATTTTTACATACTAATAATAGAAAACTCTATGGGAAAATGGGCAAAAAGATGAACAGGCAATTCACAAAGGAAGAAACAGAGTAGATCTATAAACACAGGAAAAGATACTCAATTCCATAAGAATCCAGAAAATAAAAGTTAAAAATACAATAAAATACCATTTTACACCTGTCATATCAATAAAAGTTTTACAGGCTACCAGTACTACCATCACTACCAAGTCTGTGCTTTGCTGGTTGAGTATAGATTGGCCTGACCTCTTTGAAGAGCAGTTTGTAACTCTCTGAAGAAGCTAGTTATCTAAGATCCCCCGGGTTTCACTCCTAGGAAATCAGTTCTAGAGAAACCCTTGCAAAAATACACCAAAACACAGGCACAAAAATGTTTATGGCCACATTGTTTGTAATAGCCAAAACTGATAACAACTTAAATGTTTATCAGCAGAATAAATTATGACCTATTCATACAATAGGATAGTATGCAATCACTTCATCCATCAACCAAAACAGTTCTCAAAACCTCTTAGATACAAAAAGTAAGTTGCTGAAGAATACAAGCATTATGATGTCATGTATATAAAATAGCATGCAAAGGAGTTCTACATAGTGTTTGGAGACGCAGGTACAGAAAATGTATGGGGATAATAAATAACAATTTTAGGATATCAATTACCTCTGGAAGGAAGAGAGGGAAATGAGATTCAGATTTTGTGGATCTGCAAGAGGCTTCAGTTGTATGAGAAATGGTTGATTTTTTGAGTTAGGTAAGTATATCTGGTTGTGTGTTATATTCACTCTATACCTTTTTGAATATATTAAATACTATAAAATTTTCAATAAAGTGTGTTTGTGCTCAGTCATGTCCAACTATTTTGTGACCCCATGGACTGTAGCCTGCCAGGCTCCTCTGTCTGTGGGATTTTACAGGCAAGAATACTGGAGTGGGTTGCCATTTTCTTCTCCAGGAGACCTTCCCAATCCAATAATCAAACTCACGTCCCTTGAATCTCGGCATTGGCAGGTGAATTCTTTACCACTAGAGTCACCTGGGAAGCCCTTTAAATAAATAACATTTCTTAATTTCTATCATGAAGTTTTTCTTTATTTCAGAATTACAACTTAATCCAGCCTGCATTAGTTCCCTGTTGCTGCTTGGTATTTTTTTAAATATTTATTTATTTGTATATTTGGCTGCATCAGGTCTTGTTGCAGCATACAGGCTTCTCTTTAGGTGAGGCACATGGGCTTAGTTGCCCCATGGCATGTGGGATCTTAGTTCCCAGGGATCAAACCCACATTCCTTGCATTGACAGGTGGGTTCTTAACTACCGGACTACCAGGGAAGTCCCCCTGTTGCTGTTTTAACAAATTACCATTAATTTAGTGGCATACACATTCATTATTTTAGAGTTTTGGTCCCTTTCCTCCATCCTCAAAGCCAGCAGCCTAGCCTCTTCAAATCTCTCCCTGGCCTCTGTCTCTGGTACCACATGTCTGAACCTGACCCTCTTGCTCCTCTTCAAGGACCCTTGTATTTCACCAGTTCATTCTAATAACCCAGGATAATCTTCCCATTTCAAGTTCCTTTACTTGATCACAACCTGTTTTGCCATATTCAGTAACACATTCACAGGTTTGGGAATTAGAACACAAACATTTTGGGGGACATTTTCTGTCTGCCACACAGGCCTTAAATATTTTATAGTCTCTAGGGCAGCGCCTGTTATGCCTGGTGGAAAGCCCCTGGCCTACTCAGTTCCTAAGTATCTGAACTGGTTTCCCTACCGTGGTAAAGACCCAGATGGCTACAAGGCAGTTAAAGTTAAGCCCTCAAGGAGGGGATTCACAGAGGCTGGAAATTCCCAAGATAAAGAATGAATGGGGCTAAAACTATCAATACTTTCCTTGGAACAGCCAGAGTGATTGCTTTAAAACATAAATTTGATTGTGTCCCTCTCCAGTGTGAAATCCCATCATGGTTTCCCCCTGGCTTTAGAATAAAGAACTAAGCCCTTGAAGTGGTCCCACACAAAGGTTTCTCAAGCTCAGCATTACTGACATTTTGGACTGGGTCATTGTTTGTTGCTGGGGCATCCTGTGCACTGTAGGACATTTAGCAGCATCTGGGTCTCCACCCACTAGATGTCAATAGTGGTGGCTCAGACGGTAAAGCGTCTGCCTGTAATGCGGGAGACCTGGGTTCGATCCCTGGGTCAGGAAGATACCCTGGCAAAGGAAATGGCAACCCACTCCAGTACTCTTGCCTGGAAAATTCCATGGATGTGTTAGGGGAAGCATGCTGATTGAAACCGCCCACCCTGGCCAGGCATCATAGTAACTGTTTGCATGAGCTGTTTTATGACAGGAGATTCTGATAAGGAATATGGAACTAATAAGCCACCATCAACTGGAGGAGTTTGGGAAAGGTCGAAAGAAGACACTGCGCGTCCGTCCGCTTCCCAGAATCCCTCTCACTGGCATCCATCTTGGCTGAGCAATGCGTGCGCCGCCAGGAAAGACTCTGAATTAGAATGATTGGCCAAAGACCACCTGGCCATCACCATAAAACCCTAGATTGTGGCAGAGCTGTTCTCCTGGGTTCCCTTACCCTCCTGCTCTCCACCCGGGTGCCCTTTCCAATAAAATCTCTTGCTTTGTCAGCACATGTGTCTCCTTGGACAATTCATTTCCAAGTGTTGGACAAGAGCCCAGTTTCAGGCCCTGGAAGGTGTCCCCCTTCCTGCAACAGAAGGAGGAGACTGGTAGGCTACAGTCCATGGCGGTCACAGAGTCGGACACGACTGAACAACTTCCCTGGTTCCCCAACCCCACCCCTCACCACACACACACTTGTGACAAATTATGACAACCTTGTTAAATATCCCTGGGGGATAAAAGCATCCCACCCACGTTAAGAACCACTGTTCAAAAAGGTCCTGTAGGATCTGGGCCCTGCCCATTTCCCCACCCTGGTCTCTCTTCTTTAGCCACTTAAAGGGCATCCCCCAGCTGAACACAGCAGGGTCCCTCTGGCCTCCGGATTTCTGCACACACTATTCCTTCTTTCTGGATTGCCCCTCCCCACATCTCCTCACCTGGCAAACTCTTTCTATGTGTCTCTGTCTAACTGTCTCCTGCCCTGTCTTAGACATAAGAGCTGAGTGCTGACCGCGGCTGCCCACCCCCTCATCCTGCAAACCCTCTCCACACCTCCATCCTTTGTCTGCCTTCTCCATCGGACTGCTGCCTCCAGGAGAGCAGGACCTGTGACTGTCTTGTCATGCTGACGGCAGTGCTTACTGATTAGTGGCCATGTGGTCTGTTCCATGATCAGAGGCCCCGGAATCAGACCATGAAGCCAGGTAAATCCCGGGTAGATCTGGGATTAATTATCTGCTCCGTGTTGTGTCTGGACTCTGTCAACCCCATTAAAGATTAAATAGTAACTCTGGGTGTGATCTGGAAAAGAGCCTTTTCCTAAGAGCAGTGAACTGAGGAGTCAGAGGGCTGAGTCGCAGGAATCCTTTGCCCCAGGGGCTCCTGTTACACTGGGGAAGGGTGGCCCTGCGCCCTGGCACAGGCTGCCAGGACTCTTTGGGAAGAGAGCCAGACAGTGGTCACCACAGATGGGGAACAGCCCAGCAGGGAGAAGGCTGTCACTTGTCAGCTCTGGTACAACGAACCACTCAAAGCACAGCATTCCCAAATAAGAGACGTTTAGACCCCGCCGGGTTCCCTTGGTCCACCCCAACCTGGGGCATGTACTTGGCCTCATCTTCCCAAATGATCAGTGCTTTACATGACTCAAAACTTGTAAATGAGACTCTGAAACAGAATCCTCTGAACAATGCTGAAGGGACAAAGCCCAGCCCCAGGGCAGTAGGCACCTGAACTTCCCCCAAGAGGAAGGCTGTCCTTGTCCTCCGCCTGGGTTCAGTCTGCTCCCTCCTCCCTCTTCTTCAGTCTTCCAGAGGGAGCCCTACCCTGGCTGTCAACTATGTTGCCAAATCCATAGTCCTTGTGTTATTCTACACTTAACCTGTTCCTTTAAACATGCATTCCTTCTTCCTTAACAAAAATAGTTATTTTCTGATTATGTAAAGAATGTATGCTCATTGTAAAAAAATGCAAACTACAAAGTTTAAGGAAGACCAAAAAAAAAAAAAAAGAGAGAGAGATCACCACCATCAACATACCTCTCTTTATCCAAATACACACAGAAATGTGACTTTATATATCTAGGTGAAATTCTGTGCTCAAAATACATGTATCAAAAAAGGAAACTTTCTGTTAGCATCACTAACAGCAAACTGCCATCACTTGCCAGAAAAGAAGACAGCCCTCCCAATATAAGTACAGTGAAAACAAGTGTGATTAACTATCTAGTCAGATAAGGAGAAGGAGGTGACAGAAGAAGGATGGTTGGATGGTATCACTGACTCAATGGACGTGAGTTTGAGCAAACTCTGGGAGATAGTGAAGGACAGGCAAGCCTGGTGTGTTGCATTCCATGGGGTCACAAAGAGCCGGACATGACTGAGCGGCTGAATAACAACAGATACCATAGCTACCAAGGCTGCAAAGCCTGAGGTCCAGCCTCTAGGAATTAAAAGAGGGGATTAGCAAGTATTAGACGAGTCAGACCAAAGGGAGACTTTCTCTCAGATACAATTAGAAGGATTGAAAGAGAATTGAAGGAAAAAAATCTTTCTCTATTCTGTTATCTGTTCCAAGTCTATGCAGTAGCTTAAACCTCTGGGTGCCCTCAAGACCTCCCACATTCTGTGGAGAAGGCAGGGGCGGGACCCACAGCACTGACCCTGCAGGGTTTACTCAAGACGTCATGGAGGGGAAAGGCTTCCAAGCACCAGCCACTTGCCATGCAAGCCTCAGAAAACAGCACTTCCAGGACTCTAGTCCCAGCACTCCTGCCCCTCACCCCGCCCCCTCCAGTCTCAGACATCCCTCCTTCCCCGACTGGAGATTTCAGGGCTCCTTTCCCTCCCTCTTCATAAAGAGGCTTCTGCCTGGAGAACCAACATTCCTGGGCAGGAGACCCAAAATCCTGGTGCGTATTATCAGGACAAGCCTTCCTGCCACAGGCTGGATCCCCTGGAGGGAAGGGGAGAGCGACCTCAGGGCCTGAATAGGGTGAGGCAAGCAAGGCACCCAGGACACAAAATTGAAGAAAGCGCTCACTCTGTGCTGCAGACCCTCATGCCCCTGAGAGTGGGCACCTCACTTATACCACCCTCTCCCAGGTGGAGCACAAGTGCTGAGTCTTGAACCACTCACTGTGTGGTACTGGGACAATTTGGTATCCCTTTGGAAGAGAGAAAATTGGAGCCAATCTGATTCTTCCTTATCTTACACCATATAAAAAATAAATTTAGTATGCAAAGACCCAAAGATGAAAGGAAAACATGAAAACTTTTAGAGGAGAAATCAAACATAGCTTTATGATTTGAGGCAAGAAGGATTTCTTAAAGTAATAACAAAGAACAAACCATAAGTATAATAAAAATGCTGATAAATTCACCTATGTTATAATTATCTGCTTGCTTTTCTAAAGTCACCATTGACAAAGTTAAAAGGCCAACTACAATCTGGGAAAAAACATTTGCACTGCATGTAACTGACAAAAGATTAGTAACCAGAATCTACAGTGGGGGCAGGGGAGTGGATTTTTTAACAACATAAGAAAAAACAGACAAACTCACAGAAGAGGGAACATGACTATCCAATCAATACAAAGAGATGTTCAACCACATTACTAACCAGGAGAATGCAAATTAAAGTGAAATATCAATTCATACCCATTTGGTTGGCAAAAATACAGAGGTCTGATAATGCCAAATGATTGTGAGGTTATGACCAAATCAAGGTTATGATGGAACCAAGTGATGGTGAGATTATGACAGAAGGAGAACTCAGCCGGCTGGTTGTGAATTAGGACCGTCCTTAGGAAGGCAGCAGAGCTGTCCAAGGGCAAAGACGTCTGGGCATGGCCCCATAACTGGCTTTTTTTTATCCTCAGTCCTGAAATTTGGCATTCTACTTCATCTAGGGTTCAACTCTGAACATAACCCTTTCCCCTTAAGATGCCTTCAGTGGTCCCCCATAGCCAACAAACAAGCATCAGATTCTTTATGACATTTTTGTGATGTGACCAACACACCATCCAGGGTATATCCCACTCTGTGTTACATTCTTAATGATCTTCCTGTACACCTAACTGCACAGGCCGAAATCTCTCTCAATCTTTCATCATATGAATCATACAAAATGTATAAATATGAAAGAGGTGGACCTGGGGTATAATCTCATTGAAGACCTCCATGTTACACATGGGAATACTGAGGCCAGGCAGACTGAATGTCTACCCAAGGCCACTCCATGAGACAGAGAATCAGAGGAGACCCCAGCTTTTCTGAATCCCTGATCAGGGATCTTATCACTGTTCATCTCCTCTCGGGCGGATGCATCACAGGCCTGGCAATGGGGGTGCAGGGAGCCCAATCCCCTCTGCTCCCTCCACATCACCCTCCCTGACACAGCTGAACAGTGACAGCACCATTTGTCAAGAAGTAAAAATATGCCAGGGAGCTGGGCAGGCAAGTACTTGCTGCGCTAGCAGCTCGCTGGTCCTGAAGCATTATATCTCTGAATTGGGATGCCCTTGTGTTCCCCTTGTCAGCAGGGAGCAGCCAGATCTCTCTTTTTACTGTAATTGGGTTAGTCTTGTGGGTTTGCCCTCCTCCCAGCTGTCAAAAGAGATTATACAGAAATGTACTGCAGCATCGACCACAGTTCAGGTGCCAGCTGAGGCCGAAGCAGGAGGAAATTTCCAAATGCATTCATTAATCACCCTAAGTACCCCAGGGGCTGCTGGCTGCACTGCCTTCTTCCAGCTGCAATCACTTTTGCTCCAGCCAGAGCTCAGAGGTCTCCTCATCAGCTGCAGCACCCCGCAGGGGCCTGGGCACGGGCTCAACAAGGGTAGGGGTTGAGAGACCCCCAGAAGCCTGGGAGGGTCTGTCCTCACCCTGAAAGTGTCCCCTTCCTGAGAGGGCATGACACTAAATAGCAAATTTTAAAACACATGATAAGACAAGAAGAAGACCACAGAGAAAAGAAAAAGGCTTTCCTCCTGCCTTTTGAACAAGGCACCCTGCATTTTCATTTTGCACTGGATGGCCCTGCCCCCTAACCCAGCAGTATCTTCATCTGTTTGAGCTGCTATAACAAAATAGAACACACTGGGTGGCTTAGGAACAACAGAAATTTTTATGTTACAGTTCTGGAGGCTGGAAGTCTGCGATCAGGGAGCCAGGGTGAGGGCCGCAGACTTCTCATGGTCTCCTCTCCAGGTGATGACAGCAGGGAGCCTCCTGTATAAAACCACTAATCCTACTCAAGAGGGCCCCATCCTCAAAACTGAAGCACCTGAGCAAAGCCCCACCTCCTAATACCATCATTTTGTGGGTTAGGATTTCAATATACAAATTTGGGGAGACATAAGCATTCAGAGCATAACAAGCAGTCTCTAACAGTAGAAGTGAAACATCTGACTACTCAAAACCCCATCAGTTCTGCTGCTTTGTGGGGCCCAGCCCTCATACCTCCTGCATCAGTACCTGGACAAGGGTGAGCGGGGGGAGTCTGTGGAGCCAGGTCTGTGAAGACCTCTGACAGTCCATCTCAGTGATCCCCAAACTGTTGGGTGGAAAATCACCTAGCGAATGTGTTAGGCAAATTCTCAGGCCCCAGCTCCAGAGATTCTGACTCAGTAAGCCAGGGGCAGGGCCTGAGATTTTGCCCTTCAAACAGGCTCCAGGTGATGCTGTGGTCCACACTTGGAGGGACAGCGGTAACCGCTCCACTTCACAGAGGAAGCAGCAGAGACTGGGTGCCCTACCTGATGCACACTCCTTAAGGGCAGGCACCACAGAACCCAGAGCTCCACACTCGTGACACCTCATCATGGATCAGAGTCCGAGGAAGGAGGACGTGAGTTACAACCAGGCTCTGAAAGTTTCTATTGATGCTTATTGAGCAAACTAGCATATCAGCAACGGAATAAATTCACTTCTCCCTTCTACCTATGAGGCAAGGTAGGGAAAGACCCTAATGCTGGGAAAGATTTAGGGCAGGAGGAGAAGGGGATGACAGAGAATGAGATAGTTGGATGGCATCACCAACTCAATGGACATGAGTTTGCATAAACTCTGGGAGATAGTGAAGGATGGGGAAGCCTGGCATGCTGCAGTTCATGGGGTCACAAACAGTCAGACACAACTTAGCAATGGAACAACAAACAACACAACCAGTGTACAGAGGCAGAATTTTAACAGATGTGCTCTGAGCTACAGTCAAACTCCTCACCATCCTACCCTAAAGAAACCACCTTGTTGGGGACCAAAAACTCAATGCTGGCTGCCTTGCTGGAGGCCATCCCACCTTTATGACCCAGCTCAACCACAGCTCCCTTTGAAGACTTCCTTCAGAGGTGGGGTGGTTCTGCTCATTTACACTCTGTGGGCAGCACTCTGGGTCTGATCCAACCCACCTGGCCCTCAGCCAGGCCTTCTTATGAAGGCTGCTGCTGCTGCTAAGTCACGTCAGTCGTGTCCAACTCTGTGCGACCCCATAGACGGCAGCCCAACAGGCTCCTCTGTCCCTGGGATTCTCCAGGAAAGAACACTGGATGCAAGTGAATGCATGAACAATGCACGCAAGTGAAAAGTGAAAGTGAAGTTGCTCGGTCATGTCTGACTCCTAGCGACCCCATGGAAAGCAGCCTATCAGGCTCCTCCGTCCATGGGATTCTCTAGGCAAGAGTACTGGAGTGGGTTGCCATTGCCTACTCTGTCTTATGAAGGCAGTGCTGGCCTTATAGGAGGTGAGAATGGCTCCTGGCCCTGCCCTGGGCTTTGGAGGGCCTTGCTCTGCCCCTTTTCTAGCCATGCCCTTTCCAGGGGGTTGGGAGCCCAAGGAGAGAGGGCAAGGACCTGGATCCCCTCTTATAGAACGTTCTGAGTACCTGGGAGTACTTGAGAGTCCCTTGGACTGCAAGGAAATCCAACCAGTCCATCCTAATCAGCCCTGAATATTCATTGGAAGGACTGATGCTGAAGCTGAAATTCCAATCCTTTGGCCACCTGATACGAAGAACTGACTCCTTGGAAAGGACCCTGATGCTGGGAAAGATTGAAGGCAGGAGGAGAAGGGGACAACAGAGGATGAGATGGTTGGATGGCATCACCGACTCAATGGACATGAGTTTGAGTAAACTACAGGAGTTGGTGATGGACAGGGAGGCCTGGTGTGCTGCAGTCCATGGGGTCGCAAAGAGTTGGACATGACTGAGCAACTGAACTGAACTGAGTACCTGGGACCCTGGAATTCCCTGCATGAATTGTCTTGCAATCATCCCCTGTCCCACTCTTCCAAGGGCACCATTGCTCCCATGGGTTACACCAGCTTAGGATGTGCCCTCACTCTAGGCCTGAAGGATGTCTAGCAGCAGGAAGCAGGGGAGACAGAACTGACATGAAAAGTGGGTGTCTATAAGAATGAACACAAAGTCCCTCAGGGCTCAAAATAAAGAGAGGGTGGGAAGAGAATGTGAATAACTAACTGGGGGCTGGGACTGAAGGACAACTCTCCCAGCAGTGTCATTGTATTCATTTTCTGTTGTTGTGTAACAAATTACTGAAAACTTAGTGACTTAATACATATTTATTATCTCACAATTGCTGTGTTAGGAATCTGGGCAGAGCTTAGCTGGGTACTCTATTTCGGGGTCTCTCACAGGGTGCTATCCAGGGCTGAGGTCTTACCTGAAGGCTTGTTTGGGAAAGGATCTGCTTCTAAGATTGTAGCTATTGGCAGAATTTCAGTTCCTCTAAGGTCTTGGACTGCAAGCTTTAGTTCCTTGCTGGCTGTTGGACAAGACCACCTTTGTGTGCTTGTCACATAGGCCTTTCCACATAGCAACTTGCTTCATCAAAACCTGGAAGGGAAAGAATCTACTAGCAAGAGAGAAACCACTATCTTGTATAACCTAATCATAGATGTGCTATCCCATCCCATTTAATACATTCTATTGGTTAGAAGCAATTCATGGAAAAACCACTATGCTTCAATTAAAAGATAAATAAATGTGGACTTTCCAGTGGTTAAGAATCTGCCTGCCAGATTCTTCCCTGGTGGTCCAATGACTAAGATTCTGAGCTCCCAATGCAGGGGGCCAGGAGTTCTATTGCTGGTCAGGGAACTAGATCCCACATGCCACAACTAAAGATCCCATGAGCTGCAACTAAGACCCAGCGAAGTCAAATAAATAAATGTTTAACAGCAACAAAAGAATCTGCCTGCCAATGTAGGTGACACAACTCAACCCCTGGTCCAGGAAGATCCCACAAGCAGTGAGGCAATTAAGCCCACCCGCCACAACTACTGAAACCTGAGCCCACACTCTGCAGCAAGAGAATTCACCACGAGCAGAAGCCTGTGCACCAAACTAGAGAGCAGCCCCTGCTTGCTGCTACTAGAGAAAAGCCTGCTTGCAGCAAAGAAGACCCAGCACAGACAATAAATAAGTAAATAAATTAACAAACAAATAAAGAAGTAAGTGGTGCTTCACGTCCACACTCAAGAGGAGGGGATTACACAAGAGCATAAGAGATGGAGCTCACTGGGCACCATCTTAGAAGCTGCCTGCCACAGCCTTATCCAAACAGAACTCCAAGGAATCACAGAGGCAACTTTACATTCAAACCTGGCCTTCTCTGGGACTTCCAAATTACATTTATTACAGGAGGAGAACAGATAATATTTTAGTCAACAGTGTGGTAGCTTGAGTTACAGCTTTTAAATCTTTAGACACATGGGATGTGGGCCTCTATTAATACTCTAATCCTGGCCTCATAAATATTAGGACAGGCCTGCTTCTGTGCATTCGTCCTGGCTGCCACTTCACACAGGCAAGGCCTTGTTGGCAGAGTCCCGTCTCCTGATTGTTTTTCCCACACACAGCCTAGCATGCCGTCGTGTGGGAGGCACTCAATGAAGTCTGTCTGAGCATCTGCTGGCAGCTGCCCGGCTCCAGGGGTGGCCCTCCTCCAGGCATAGCCATGAGGTAGCTGGGCTGATTTTGAAACCTCAGGGGTTGGGCTTCCTCATGAGCAAGAAGAGAGGATCCCACAAGACACAGGAAGAAAGGGACAGGAGCAAAAGCCACATCAGCAAGGCAAAGCTAACTCCTTCCAGGGGAGCAAGAGCTCTACCTTTAGAGTAAAACATGATTATCAAGTTTCTTTTCCCTTTTTATTATAAAAATAATGAATATGGTTTACACATTTTTTAATCTAAGAGACAAAAGCACTATAATTCTATCAGTAAACTCCCTTTAGTGTTGCCTGGGCACATAACATACACATATATATGTACATGAGCTTCAAGGAGGCTAGTAGGCTACAGTCCACGGGGTCCCAAATAGTCAGACACGAATGAGCATCTTCACTTTTCCTAGGTGGTGCTGGTGGTAAAGAACCCACCTGCCAATGCAGGAGACATAAGAGACATGAGTTCAATCCCTGGGTTGGGAAGATCCCGTGCAGGAAGGTGCGGCAACCCACTCTAGTATTCTTGCCTAGAGAATCCCAATGGACAGAGAAGTCTGGCAGGCTACAGTCCTTGGGGTCACAAAGAGTTGGACACAGTGAATGAGACTTAACACACAAACATACACACACGTATATATATTCATATATGATTTATAAATATGTATTTTAATTTTATAATGTAATATATTACATTAACATAATTTTGTATTTAATGTACTTTACATTTCCTTCCTCAGAAAGTTTTTTATGCATAACTACTGTTGCTAGTGTTAAATTTGTGTCGTTGAGGGCTTTAAAGAAAAAAAAGATTGAACTATTCATTTATATATCTACTTTTTCAGGACAGTGAATGTTTTTTCTAGATTAAAGAGACAGAATTTAAAAATAACTTAAAAATAGATGATAATTTCACAAGTTCAGAAAAGTACACAGTGAAAAGTTTCCCTCCCTGTTCCCAGGTGATACCCCTGCAAGTAATCAAGGTTAACAGATCCTTCTATGTTATTCCAAAGATGGTTTTATATACAAAGCAAATATACAAATATTTCCTTTATTCCATCTTATACATAGTGGTAGTATATTATGCATACCATGCTGCACTCAATATATCTTAGAGATAGTTCCATGTCTCTGTACACCACTGGTTCTCAACCTTGGTTGAACATTAGAACTATCTGAGTAGCTTTAAAAAGTTCTGAACGCCCAAGCCACACCCAAACCAATTAAATTAGAATCTATTGGGGTGAGGCACAGTCCTCAGGATTTTTTACTCCTTTAGATGCCACCAAGGTTGCATACCATTGTTAAAGAAAAAGCTTCCTGATAAAGGAAGTGAAAGGAAGAGAAAATATGGTAATTCCATTATTGCTAAAGAAAACTAGGGTGACCAACTGTCCTGGTTTTCCAGGGATTGAGAGCTTCCTAGGACATGGGACTTTCAGTGCTAAAACCAGGATGAGCTTCTACAAAGAAAATTCATAGAACTTCAATGTAATATACTACTAGATGTCTTAGCCAGAGTGAAAAAGAAATGCATTCAAACCAAATTGGGAAAAAGGAAGCAAAATTATTTCTGATTACAGATGACATGATCTTATATATGGAAAATTTGGTGAGGGGTAAGATAAATAAGACTGTCTTGTTATGTAGTTAAAGAGTCTCAGGTGATAAGCATTGTCTCTAAAGTAGCTTTCTTCTTGGTATGGAGACATCTTCACAAATGGAAATTTCCTTCATAACTATAAATTTCCTCTACAAAAGGGGAAATCCTTTATTTTTAGGCAAGTGGAGAAGGTAAAGAGCTTTTTCTGCATCTTCTGGTTCTCAATTGCCTCTCAATTAGCTCAAAATAATCCGTATGTGCCAAAGTGGCATATTTGGGGGTAATATTCTGATACCCTCCATAATTCTTCAATAAGAATTTATTTAACATATCAATAAATCCCAAAAAGTCTATAGATACCATTCTCTAGTCATAATGTAGCAAAACTAGAAATTAATTATAGAGCCAGAAAATAATAAGATCTTATCACTTGGATATTTATAACTATCTCGCAACTCAAAAAGCCCAAAATCCTCTTTGCTTTGTTTAGCCTAAGATAAAATATAAGCCTCATCTTCTGGCCTCCTTCTTGAGTCTCATATCTTTGTTAAATGCCCTCTGTGCATCAAATCTAGGAGGGTGTAGGAAAAAAGAGAAATGCCAGTCAAAATCACAATGAGATTCAACTTCTTGTCCACTAGCATAGCTGTAATAAGTAAACAAGTATTGGCAAGGATGTGGAGAAATTGGAACCCTCCTCCATTGTTGCTAGGAATGTAAAAATGGTGCAATCACTGTGGAAAACACTTTGGCAGTTCTAAACATAGAGTTACCATCAGACCCAACCATCCACTCCTAGGTATAGAGCCAAAAGAATTGAAAACATAGGCTCACGTAAATATGTGTACCCAAATGTTCACAGCAGCATTATTCATAATAGCCAAAAAATGGAAACAACCCAAATGATGAATAGGTAAATAAAATGTGACATACAGTTGAATATTATTAGGCAATAAAAAGAAGTGCTAATGCACGCTACCGCATGAAAATTGAAAACATTATGCTAAATGAAAGAAGCCAGTCACAAAAGACCACATGTTGTGTGATTCCATTTATAATAAATGTTCAGAACAGGTAAATTTATAGAGGCAGGAAGTAAAGTAACAGTTGCTTAGGACTGGGCAGTGGGAAATAGAGAGTGTCTGCTAAACGGACCCAGGGTTTCTTTTTGGAGTGGTGAAAACATTCTAAAACTGATTGTGATGAAGGTTGCACAACTTTGTGAATATACCAAAAACCAGCCACTAGTTCACTGGAAATGAGTGTACAGTTCTAAGATAAGAACTGCTCTTATCTAAGATAAGAACCACCCCTGCTCTTCCTCGATGACTCTTTTGCTTTAGAAAGCCAAAAGTTTTCTTCTTCTTCTTTGAGACCTCTCTCCTTCATGAACATTTCCCCTATTGCCCTAGCCTAAAAAAGATTATCTCCTTAATTGTCATGTGCATTTTGCCCTAGAAAGTATTTAGTCATAGGGAGCTCTTTTCGAGGACTGGTGAGATTTTGTTACCTAGAGAATCAATGGAAGTGCCAGTGGTCTTATCTTGGAATTCTGGGTCTGAACAAGCTGGTGCTGCCTGTGTGAGCTTTGACAGTGTGTGAAGCACATCATTGTTCGGTCCAGCACAGTACATCTGTTCTGTGAGTCAGGACAAGTTGTGGTTTCTGCTTTCATTCTCAGTGATCTGCATTTATCCGGTCCCTGGTAAGAGTTCAATAAATATTTGTTGAATACTAAAAAAATCAATATGTTGTTAGCTCTGGGACAAAAATAGTACAACTTCTTTGTTGGTTCCAGCCTGGCAAAATCTGTAAAAATTACAAATACACACCACCTTGTCCTCCTAGCAATTCCACTTCTAGGAATTAATCCTGCAGACAGCTCAACTTCCACACGTGCAAAGGGTCACCTGATAAGGTTATCCATTGCAATCACAAGAGCTTGAAAGTCTCCAAAATTTCCAGAGACTGCTTAATTAAACTATCACACACACACACTGGAATAAAATGCAGATGTAAAAAATAATGAGAAATAATGAAACAGAATATCTGAGATGTAGTCACTCAGTTCCAGCTACAATGGCTACCTTGATCTTCACGCAAGTCCCCTCCTCCCTCAGGGCCTTAGCATGGGAAGTTCCCTCTGCCTCCAACCTTCAACTCCAGACACACGCATGGGTCACTCCCTCATTTCTTCAGGCCCTGGCTCAAATATCACTTAATCTGCAAGGCTTTTGCTGATTACCCCATGTATAATAGCAACAGTCCCCCTAGAAACATACTGAGACACACATATACTACCTATCCCCTTATCCTGCTCTTTTGCACAGCACTTACCTCAAATCACTCTATACTTATTTATTTATGGCCCCCAAAAATGCAAGCTTCGTGAAGGGAAGAAATGTTTTGGTCACTACCAAATTCCAAATAACTAAAAGAGTGCTTGGCACATAGTAGGTACTCAGTAAATATTTATTGAATAAATGAATGTATTATGTGAAAAAAAAAAAGATGCTGGCAAATGTTTTTCAGTATGCTTCTATTTATGTCTTTCTTTTAAAGACTATCCATGTATACGCTTCTATGTGCATGAAATATCTTTTAAAGGATTACATAAGGAGTAAGCCAAGCTCATCAATGCAGGAAGGTGAACTTGGTGGCTGGGAGACAGAATGGGAAGGTGTAGATTATTAGTTAGCTAAAGACTTTAAAAAGGAAAGCTCTTGTGTCATTTCTTTTTTTAATGGCTCTGTAGTAGGCTGCTGTGTGTTTGTAAGATAAGCCATTTCATCAGTCCACTTTTGATGGACAATTAAGCTTATTTCCAAACTTCTGCTATTAAAAACCAGGGAATCTGGGACTTCCCTGTTGGTCCAATGGCTAAAACTCCATGCTCCTAATGCAGGGGTTCTGGGTTTGATCCCTGGTCATGGAACTAGATCCCACATGCCACAACTAAGAGTTTGCATGCCACAACTAAGACCCAGTGCAGCTAAACACGTTTTTTCAATTAAAAAAAAAAATCAGGGAGTCTGGATACTTTTCAAATGTCATAACAAAAAGGATGCTGAGGTCTTTTTATGACACCCTAACTTTGGTTTGAAATCTATGCAATTGAAAGTGTAACCCACATCCCAGACTGAGCAAAAGTCTCCTACAGGGTTTAATGACTGGATGTGTGATGGCTTCAGGAAGCAGAGGGTCCTAGAAAAGGGAGAATGTCATTATATTTATTTAACATTTTTATATTCTAACCCATGGATTTACCCAAATCCCTGAGCCCGTGAACATTTACTAATTACCAATATAGAGTTGTCTTATGAAAAAGGGAAAAACCAAAACAACAAGCTTCTACCAAGATGTGAAGACAGCTCAGTAGTCCTAATTCACACAGTGGAAGAGTCTGAACTGGACACTGAGAGTCTTAGTTCTGCTGCTGAAGAGCTATGTGATCTTGAAGAAACCTCTTCCCACTCTGGACCTCCATTGCCTCAGTCCAGGGATGAGGAACCTGTTCTACTTCCTCCCTCTGCACTGATGCTCCAACACTACACTGAGTGACTTGTGGCAGTTACTAGATGTACCAGATCCAACAGGGACTGTCATTTTGCGGTGGTTCCTGTGGGTAAATAGGGCTCTGGGCTGCCTGTGTTAGGAGAAAAGTGGAAACAGAAAAGCAGCTGCCTTCATTTCCAGAGGTTACACCAGTACCTACTCCAGATGACAGGGGTGCAGAGTAGGTAAGGGGCAAGAGCATCAGACATGGCGACATCAAGACCCACCCTCTAGCGGGAGTCTGCATGGCTCTCTCTCCAGCCCCACCAGGAGCCCAGAGCATCCCAGGAGGCGCATCCCTCCTGAAGAGTCTGACAAGCACAGACTTCCAGGAATGACTCTGCCCTGTTCTCCTGCCTCATCTGAGAACAGACTGGAGAGAGGCTAAGGGGGCACATTTTCACCACCCACCCCTAAGTCTCTCAAGTGCAAATGGAGGCCAAGTACATTTTCATTCTGTAAGTAAATCTTCATTCAGTAAAAAATATAAAGTTGCAGGGATTTCATTCAACTTGTTCAAAATCATGAATTTTTTAAAAATGTATTTGGATGTGCTGGGTCTTAGTTGTGGCAAGGGGGATCTAATTTCCTGGCCAGGGATCGAACCTGGGTCCCTTGCATTGGGAGTGTGGAATCAGCCACTGGACCACCAAGGAAGTCCCTCAAGTCATGAATTTGATGAGTATATTTTTCTTGCTCATTTTCACTTTTTAATCAGCAATAAAAAGTGTGCTTAGTCACTCAGTTGTGTCCAATTCTTTGTGACCCCACGGACTGAATAATAATAAGTACATTAGATAATTTGTGAAGTTCTCTGTTCACATATTTTATGAAAAACCACCTCAATAGAAAATTGCTCATGTTCAGTGTTTTTGGTTTGTAAAAATTTAAGCAGATTACCTTTTTGGCTTTCCTTTTCTGGCTTTGTCTTTTTTGAGTTGCACTGTCATATTTTCTAAATTGATCCCAACTCAACTTTGTACTCATTCCCAGTGATCTAAGAGTTTACAAAATAAAATCACTCTTTTAAAACATTCAAATTTATTAATATTACAAAGCAAAACACAACTTTAATAAATATAAAATTTTCAAATCAAAAGTATTTAAATAAAGATGAATTATTTATTTATATATTTTACTTTTCAATTAAATCATATTAAATATTATTATAAAAATAAAACTTCAGGAACTTCCTTGGTGGTCCAGTGGCTAAGATTCAGTGTACCCAATGCAAGGAGCCCAGGTTTGCTCTCTGGTCGCGGAACTAGATCCCACATGCTGCAACGAAGATCAAAGACTCCGTGTGCTGCAGCTAAGACCTGGTACAGCCAAATAAGTAAATAAAATATTTTTTAAAAAATAAAACTCCAGAATTCTCCAACGGCAGCTGGTCAAGCAGGACAAAATGGTCCTGACAGGTCCCATCAGTAAACTCAGTCATCAGCTGGCCAAGATCAGAGAACATGATCTCAAGAACATTCTTTGCAAAACTGAGTACAACTTAATCTGCTGTGATATCCTTGTCCAGGAGAGGTACTTTTTCTCCATTTGCTGGAATGATTCAATTTTCTACCTGTTCCAATGAAAGAAGAGGTTCTGAGTTTGTTGAACAGATAGGTCTTAAGAATCCCTCAGCAGTCTAGCATTTAGTTGATCTTGATCCAGTCAAATTCTTATCTAAACTCCGTTCTAAGGTGGCATTGAATCTACAGGATGAAATTGATGGTATTTTGGATGGACTTTTTATTTTTTCTTCAAAAGTTCCTGAACTATATTCTGCATCTTACTAAACCGGTCAGAGTGGTAACTCTTTGAAATCAATCAATCTGTTAAAATATATTAATAAATATATTGGTTTTACTGGTTGATTCTAATGAAAGGGACCTTAGATTTTAAAAAAGAAGAACTCCCCTCCCTCCACCCTGCAACATGTTTTTCTTATGTTAACTTACATGAATTTTATCTTAATTCTCTTCCTCCACTGTTTATAGAGAGGAGGACACTTGTGTATTTCTGCTTTTTTGGTCAAGGAGCATAAAAGATGCAAATGACTTTCTTTTTGAGAGACTAGTTTGACAGATTATTTTTTTAACAATAACAGCAATTTTTATTGAGCACTCATTCAGTTCAGTTTAGTTCAGTCGCTCAGTTGTGTCCAGCTCTTTGCAACCCCATGGACTGCAGCACGCCAGGCCTCCCTGTCCATCACCAACTCCCGGAGTTTACTCAAACTCATGTCCATTGAGTTGGTGATGCCATCCAACCATCTCATCTTCTGTCGTCCCCCTCTCCTCCTGCCCTCAATCTTTCCCAGCATCAGAGTCTTTTCACATGAGCTAGTTCTTCACATCAAGTGGCCAAAGTATTGGAGTTTCAGCTTCAACATCAGTCCTTCCAATGAACACTCAGGACTGATCTCCTTTAGGATGGACTGGTTGGATCTCCTTGCAGTCCAAGCAACTCTCAAGAGTCTTCTCCAACACCACAGTTCTAAAGCATCAATTCTTTGTGCTCAGCTTCCTTTATAGTCCAACTCTCACGTCCATACATGACTACTGGAAAAACCATAGCTTTGATGAGATGGACCTTTGTTGGCAAAGTAATGTCTCTGCTTTTTAATATGCTGTCTAGGTTGGTTATAACTTTTTTCCAAGGAGCAAGCGTCTTTTAATTCCATGGCTGCAATCATCATCTGCAGTGATTTTGGAGCCCCCCAAAATAAAGTCAGCCACTATTTCCACTGTTTCCCCATCTATTTGCCATGAAGTGATGGGACTAGATACCATGATCTTAATTTTCTGAATGTTGAGCTTTAAGCCAACTTTTTCACTCTCCTCTTTCACTTTCCTCAAGAGGCTGTTTAGTTCTTCTTCATTTTCTGCCATAAGGGTGGTGTCATCTGCATATCTGAGGTTATTGATATTTCTCCCGGCAATCTTGATTCCTGTTTGTGCTTCATCCAGCCCATGAGCAGGGCTCATGATGTACTCTGCATATAAGTTAAATAAGCACGGTGACAATATACAACCTTGACGTACTCCTTTTCCTATTTGGAACCAGTCTGTTGCTCCATGTCCAATTCTAACTGTTGCTTCCTGACCTGCATAAAGGTTTCTCAAGAGGCAGGTCAGGTGGTCTGGTATGCCCATCTCTTTCAGAATTTTTCACAGTTTATTGTGATCCACACCCATTACTATGGGCCAGATATTATTTAAATGTTTTATGTTTGCCTTTGGGGGCTGTGTTCTTCATACAGAGGTGATCTCTGCCCTGCTCATGATTTTGTTACAGGGTCCAGTCAAAATGCACTACACATGGTTTACTGATTAAAATCAGAGTCAAAGGAACAAGGAATGAACTCCCAGTTCTGCCACTAGTTGTGACCTTGGCTAAGGTATTTAATCCCTCCAGGCTTTCATATTCTCATCCAAAAATTGGTACAATAAGCGAGAACATCTTACAGGATTTTTGTGAGGCCTGAGATAGGTGTCTGGACAGGGCTCAGCATAAGGCCCAGTGCATATTAAGCACAGAATCCTTGTCTGCTACTGTTACTTGTTCTTTTTCTTTTTAATTAATTAATTTTTATTTATTATTTGGCTGTGCTGGGTCTTCACTGTCACAAGAGCTTTTCCTAGTTGCAGGAGCAGGGGCTACTCTCTAGTTGCAGCGCGAAGGCTTCTCACTGCAGTGTCTTCTCGTTGTGCAGCACAGACTCTGCATGGGCTTCAGCAGTTTCAGTTCCCAGGCTCTAAAGAACAGGCTCAATAGTTGTGGCACTGGGGCTTAGTTGTTCCATGGCATGTGGGATCTTCCTGGATCAAAACCCTTGTCTGCTGTATTGGCAGGTGGATTCTTTACCATTGAGCCCCAGGGAAGCCCACATGTTGTTCCTGTTGTTATTTAATGTCCAGTATAGTGCCTTGCTCATGGGAAATATTTTATTTGAAGAAAAGAAAATGCTCTTGAAATTTATGTGATTCAGTAGTAAAAGTATCTTTTTTTAATGTGGTTTTGCTGATTTAATCTGTTAGACCCTGTTTTTCTCTACGCTGGTACTATTGCTGTGATCCTCAGTCCAGCTGTTAACAGGAATAACAATAGCAACTGCCATTTACTGAGTTCTTGTGTGATTGCAATTTTTAACAATTTCTGTCTAAGCCATAAAAAATAAGGTAGGACCTTAAATCATGAAAAAAATTAAAAAAACCAAAACTTCGCAATCTTGGGAGTTTGATATCCACTTAATAAGCAAAGCAAGGCATCTGCATTAAACTTCAAATATCTTACAACTATAACCACATGTACACAAATATAAGAAAAATATAAATTCTCTAATATGGCAAAATGTTCCTCAGACACCATGGTATATTCTTACACAATAGTCCCCAATGCATCACACCTTCCTGCATCCAACTCCTTCGCAGTATGATTTTTTTCCTGCTTCCCAACAAGAGATAGAGACTATTATCCCTGATACCTCCTATCTTGGATCTGGGTATTCCTTAAGGCTTCATTTAGTAGATAGAATGAGACAGAAGTAACACTGTACAACTCCCAATTCCAGACCTTAAGAAGCTTTTGCTTTTGCCCTCTTCAAACGTTTCTACTACTATGTGAAAAAAAAAAAAAACCATTCTAGCCCAGAGGATGAAAGGCTATTTGGAGAACTGAGGCATCCCAGTCAATAGCCAGCATGACTGCCAAACTTGTGAACAAAGTCATCTTGGACCATCTAGTCCCAGGTGAGCTGAGTAGCTGCCTATGTGACTTCAAAGAGGATCAAAGAAAAATTTCCCAGCTGCATACAGCCCAGGATCGAGAGCAAATAAACTGCTATTATTTTGATTGACCAACTTTCAGTGTGGTTTGTTACACAGCAGTAGATAACTGACACAGACACCATGTACAACTTTGGAGAATATTGAACTAACTTGTGACTGCCTCCAGACTTAAACCAAAAAAAGAAGAAAATGGACCCCTGGAACTATTGAAAAATAGTATTTTGTTATGGTAGTACCTACTGAACCCATACTCTCTGAGAGGAGGGACATGACAAATGAGTCTTTTATCTACAAATATCAGCCCAATAAGTTCTTTCTGCCTCCAAAGCAGTGACTGTCTCCTAGGTTAGCAGGGGTACAACCCACAAGACTTCACAGCATTTGGACTCAGCAGTTTTCTGTTTCAAGAAAATAGGAGGAAATGGGGAGACGGTGTTAATCACGAGCTTTCACATTCAGGGTTGCAGGTCACACTGTGCCAACCCAGTGCTCGATGCAGGATCCCAAGTAAGAAAAAGTCCTGTGTCACCATTAATAAACTTGATTTTTTTTGTGTTTGTGGCATACAAAGCCCTCTAAAGTGTACAGGCCTAGGACAGAGCCCCCCTTTCCTGACCTAAGGGCAATCTTACCCTGGCCTCAGTTTGGGGAAATGATTGAGGCCTTTTTTTTTTCAGGATTTGCCTTTGAACTGTGACTAAGGAAAATTGGTAATGGCTATTAAATGTAAAATATGCCTATCTCTTGATACATTAACCCAGCTTTAGGGAAAATATCCTATAGAATTAAAAGAACCAATATATTAAAGTGGTGGGTGTTAGTCACTCTGTCATGTCCAGCTCTTTGCGACCCCATGGACTGTAGCTGGCCAGTCTCCTCTATCCATGGGATTCTCCAGGCAAGAATAATGGAGTGGGTAGCCATTTCCTTTTCTAGGGGATCTTCCCGACCCAGGGATCGAATCCATGTCTTTTATGTCTCCTGCCTTACAGGCAGATTCTTTACCATCTGAGCCAAGAGGGAAGGCCCATATATTAAAGTAGCTATGCAAAAATGTTTATCACAAATATTGTTTAAAGTAAGAAAAAATAGAAAAACGTCATTAATAGTGCCTGGTTAAGTGAATCATGGTCTGTCCATATTAGCAAATGCTATGCAACTGTTGAAAATGTTGTTACATCTATTGGCTTGGAGAGATTTATTCATGTTGTCATTCATTAAACATTTACCCAGCATCAGCCATAAACCTGGTAGTCTTCTAAGCACTAGTGATGGCAGGGAACAGGACAAGGTTTATTGCTTATGGAATCCACATCTTAATGAGGAAAGACAGACCATAAACAAATAAAGAAGTAATATGTCAGATGGTGGTTAGTGCTATAAAGAATGATAAAGGTGGGTCAGGAGACAGAGTCTGGAAGGAAGTGAGGGAAGGGGCTCTGTGGCAACCAGGAGGAAGGGCAGCTGAGGCTGAGGAAACAGCAAGTGCAAAGACCTGCTTTGGGAGTGTGGTTGGTGGGAACAGAGAGCTCAAGTAGGCCAGGATGGAGCAGGTGAGATGAGAGAGAAGAGAGGGAGAGTTGGTGTGAGTGTGTGTGTGAGTGTGTGTGTGTGTGTGTGTGTGTGTGTGTGTGTGTACACACCCAGATCACATAGGGTCCTGTGGCCCCTGGTGAGAATTTTGGTTTTACTCTGCATAGGGTGAGAAGCCACTGGAGGGCTTTGAGCTGAGGAGCAACAGGACCTGACTTAGGATTGTTTTGTGTTTTTTTAAATTAAATTAAAAAATATTTTTGACTGCACTGGGTCTTCATTGCTGCACACAGGCTTTCTCTAGTCATGGCAAGCAGGAGCTACCGTTTAGTTGTGGTGCACGAGCTTCTCATTGCCGTGGCTTCTTTTGTGGAGCACGGGTTCTAGGCACATGGGCTTCAGTAGCTGTGGCTCATGGGCTCTAGAGCACAGGCTCAATAGCTGTGGTGACTGGGCTTAGCTGCCCCATGGCATGTAGGATCTGTCCTTGCATTAGCAAGTGGATTCTTAACCACTGGATCACCAGGGAAGTCCCCTGACTTACGGTTTTAAAGGATCCCTCTGGCTACTCTGAGGACAGTAGACCAAAGAGGGAAAGATTAGAAGCAGATAAGAGTGAAGAGGCTCCTGACCTGAGAGAGAGAGGGTGGTGCTTACACCAAGGTGGAAGCAGTCAGCTGGGAGAAGCAATGGGATTCTGGATAGGTTTTTGAAGAGGAACGGGAGCTGTGGATGCCATAATGGAATTGGAGGTGGATATGAGTAAGAAGCCAGATGGCCTTTACATTTTGTTAATGAGAAAAGCTAGTTCCACAGTAATATAATTATAGGATGATCCCATTTCTGCTCAAATAAACAACAAATAAAACACCCTCTCTGTGTGGAGAGAAGGGAATCCTCCCGCACTGTTGATGGGAATGTAAATTGGTACAGCCACTATGGAGAACACTATGGAGGTTCCTTGAAAAACTAAAAATAGAGCTACCATATGACCCTGCAATCCCACTCCTGGGCATATATCCAGAGAAAAACATGGCTCGAAAATATACGTGCACCACAATGTTCATTGCAACACTTTACAATAGATAAGATGTGGAGACAACCTAAATGTCCATCGACAGAGGAATGGATAAAGAAGATGTGGTACATATATATAATGGAAGACTACTCAGCCATTAAAAAGAATGAAATAAGGCCATTTGCAGCAACATGGATGGATCTAGAGAGTGTCATACTGAGTGAAGTCAGACAGAAAAGGAGAAATATTACATGACATTCCTATTATCTGGAATCTAAAAAGAAATGATACAAATGAACTTACTTACAAAACAGAAAGAGACTCACAGACTTAGAAAATGAACTCATGCTTGTTGGTGGGGGGAAGGGATGGTTGAGGACTTTGGGAAGGTCATGTACACACTGCTATATTTAAAATGGATAACCAACAAAAACCTCCTCTGTATAGCATGTGGAACTCTGCTCAATGTTATGTGCCACCCTGGATGGGAGAGGGTTTGGGGGAGAATGAATATATGTATATGTATGGCTGAGTCCCTTCACTGTTCACCTCAAACTATCACAACATTGTTAATCGGCTACACCCCAATACAAAATGTGTTTGATGTTTAAAAAAAAAAAGTTTTCCTCCTTGTGCCTGGATCTTTTCATCCAGGTTACATGAGTGTGTTAGCCTCCTAGGGCTGCCATAGCAAATTGCTACAAACTGGGTAGCTTAAACAACAGAAATGCAGTTCTGGAGGCCAGAAGTCCAAGACAAAGATGCCATCAGGGTTGTTTGTCGTGAGGTAGGCCTCTCTTCCTGGCTTGTAGATAGCTGTCTTCTCACATGGCCTCTGCTCTGGAAGGCTCCATCCTCAAACCCTCACTGAACCTTTATTACTTCCTTATAGACTCCATCTCCAAATAAACACACTGGGGGTTAGGGATGAATTGGCGGGGGGCGGGGGGGGGGGGCCACAATTCAGTCCATAACAATGAGTATAGGAAAAGTTTTGAAAGGTGACCCACAAGCAGTTAACATCGATCAATGTTAACCACCCTCCAGTGAGGGTGGTTTTTATTGTTTTTTTCCTTTGAATAGTTTCATTGGGTACATATCCATTTTTAAAATTTTTTGAGAAGGTATTTAATAAAGAATGACTTTAAGAGAGGGAGAAAAAAAAGCTACCTTGGCTTAGAATTCATTCCTGCACATATTTTTAAGGCCACCAGTGGCCTCTGGCTCTGAGCCTCTACGCTCAGCCCCTGGTTCACTCCTGGCCTTGGCCAGGGAGCAAAGATACTCAGGCCAGCTCAACACTTGATCAGAAGGTTAAGGAACCCAGGAGAAAGGAAGAGGACATGACTGCCCTACCTGAACAGATGTGGGGTATCCATGATAGGACCCCTCCCTAGCCCTGCAGGTACCTTAGGGCAGAGGGTCTGAGATGGCAGTGACTGTGAGGAAGGAAGGCATAGTGAGGTCAGTGTAACATCCCTCCTCTGAAGCTTTAGGTGATCCTACCCACCCCTGCCCTACCCCGCACAAGTGACTCAGAGCTGGCTCCAGCTGGCACCTCCTGGACTCACTGACCTAGGCCAAGCTGCTTGACTTTGCTCATCCTTAGCTGAGAGTTGGTGGTGAACATTCAGTGAAACAATGTGGGGACCATTTACCTGTTTCTTCCTGTATCGATTGGGACCTGTCTCTCAACACACTCTCATGACAGCAACACCTTAGCTTGTAGCAGAACCTGCTGTGTGCTGGCACCCCAATGGTACTCCACACAGGTTCTCTGGATCCTTGTGGAGACCAGGATCCCATTTTACAGCTGAAGAAAAGTAAGGCTCAGGGCACCCAGTGACTGCTCATGAATTCACCACTTACCTGCTTTTATGCCCATCACTGAGCTGAGTCCAGCCATGTGGCTCGGTCGGTGAAGGCATATTGGGCCTTTGCTCCTGAGTCCCAGGTGTGCTCTGGGGAGGCTTCATGGTGAGGAGGGCTGCAGGGCCCCACAGAGGGCACAGCTGTAAAATAAAGTGGAACCTGTCACTGCTTAGGGTCTTTTCTGCTGTAAAGTTTTGCAATCCACAGAGAAGCTGCCTTGGGCTCCCTCATCCGGGAGTGGAGGCCTCACGGACAATCACAAGGCTCGTGGCTTCTAAAAAGCTCACCACAAGATACCAGAGCTCACAAATCCTGCCATGATCTCCCAAACCCAGCTCATGGTCTGACCTGCCTTGCTGTTCCAAATCTACTCTTACTTCTCTTCCTGTTCCTTATATTCTGGGAAGAAAGCCCTTCCCGTTCCAGGGACTCTCCCCACAGTCCCTCTGCCTAGAACACCTTCTGACTCAGGAGTATGAGGCCAGCTCCTCCTTGCCCTTTGAAATTCCACCTTCACAGTGAAGGGGTCTGGAATATACCACGCTGAAAAGGTTTGTTCCTGAACTCTTTTTTTCTTCCTAAAAGAAGAGCCTCCCCAAAGAATTCAACTGTCATGTGACTGATCCATGTTGAGGTCTGGCAGAAAACAGCAAAATTCTGTAAAGCAATTACCTTTCAATTAAAAAATTAATTAAAAAGAAACAGAACTCAACTGTGATAACTCTTTTCCCTAAGACGTATGCACCAGGAAAGATTGACTTCTTTCACTCAGACAGAAGTTGCAAGGGGATAAGAAATCTCTTAGACGTTGTCACAAAACTATATCACCTCTCCCATCTGTTCTCCGGAGGGCCATATATCTTTTCTAAAAGTCATATATTTTCCCATAAGTGCTTTTCTCCCTCTTTCCTTCCTCTATTAAGATAGTATGTAAGTCCTAAATTGTAACAGCCTCTTTGAGTCACATTTTTCTGTGAACTCCTGCATACACACAAGAATAAAATTCTGTCTTTTCTCTCGCTAATTTTTTTTCTCACTTTAGTTCACAGGCCCCTATTACGAAACCCAAGAAGGGAGAGGAGAAATTTTTCCTCCCTGACATTTGTCACCACCTAAGAGGGGTCTTCCCTAACCATTTTATCTCTGCCACCTTTCATAGCATTTATCATAACTTATGACTTTATCTATTTGTCTGCTTATTAAGTTTTTGTCTGAAATTCCATTAGAGTACAAGGTGTATGGATGCAGGGACAGCATCTGTCTCATTCATCACTGAATACTCCTGGCCCACTATAATACTTGGCATATAATAGTTCATTAAATACTCAGTGAATGAATGGATGAAGAACTCCATCCACAGCTCAGGTATGTTGAGTCTAAAGCTCATCTCAGTTCCATACTCACTCACTGAGAACTTATTAGGTACCATGATAGTGCTCAGTGTTAGCAAGCCACAAAGATCTGCTCCCTGTCATTGGGGAAGTGAAGTGAAGTAAAAGTCACTCAGTCATGTCCAACTCTTTGCGACCCCATGGACTATACAGTCCATGGAATTCTCAGGCCAGAGTACTGGAGTGGGTAGCCTTTCCCTTCTCCAGGGGATCTTCCCAACCCAGGGATCAAACTCAGGCCTCCTGCATTGCAGGCGGATTCTTTACTAGCTGAGCCACAAGGGAAGCCTGTCATTGGGAAGCTTACAGGAAAATATGCATCTGTGCTGGGTCCTATGTGGGGCAAATATGAGAAAAGAGACACAATTCCTCCCTGGAGAAGTCTCCTGATGGAGTAGGGGGAGGAGAAAATGGAACACATGTGAAATTGAGCTTGGAAACAAATACATCTCCAAGTACAGTTATTTAGTACATAGATAAAATAGACTGTTTAGCTGTTCTCTTGGCCTTTGTTTAGGAAATAATTCATGTCATTCTACTAATTACATTGGATGGAGCTCATGCGACTTCTGCTTCATTTATACACCTGAGCCTGAGGAGTGCCTGTGCCCCTGGCACTCAGACCCACTGACAGGCATCACTGGTCTCCTCTTCACAGCTCCTAGGACAGACATGTAGATTCTAAAAAGTCTTGCAGAGCAGCCTCCGTGCCTCAGTCAGGACCCCTTAAGCCAGAAGGGCCAAAAACATACTGAAGTTAACTCCTTCACCCTCCAAAAAATAAATAAATAAGAGGGAGAGTTTATTGCAATTTTTCAGTGCACAGGAACCCAAGAGAACCTGACAGCAAGACGAGGCCTAGTGCATGGTCTCAGGTCTTTAGATTCCCATGTTCCAATTTCCATTCTCTCGTCCTTCTGCATTTGCCCTCAACACCTATATGTGGCTGACCTGTGGGCAGAAAGCCCTGGGTCAGATGTCCATAGCCTGGTGCAATTAGCCTACCTCTGGGCAAGGATGCAGGTAGCAGACCAGGCCCCTAGACCAGAGAAGACAACCCCAGAAGAAGACTGAAGTAGGTAGAGTGGTCAACCTTTGTCCAGGACTGAGAGAGTTCAATGAAGATGACTCCAGAACTAAAACCAGGAAAGTTCCAGGCAAATCCAGGAGAACTGATCACCAGTGCAGCCGACAGCACATCTGTTTCATGCCCATAAATATTATTAATTCTGAGGAGCACATTTCTGCACATTTAACATCACTGAAATTAGGATGTGTCTTAAAATCGATGGTATCCTATGATGGCTGTCAGCCAGGAAAGCAACCTAGTTCTCCAGGAGAGGATGTGTGTTTGGCAGTCACTTCTGAGGCACTAACAACATGAAATGACCTTAAGTTAATTTTCTGCTTGAGTTTTCTAGAACATTTGTTGTTTTTCAGTCACTCATGGCCAACTCTTTGTGACTCCATGGACTGCAGCATGCCATGCTTCCCTATCCTTCACTATCTCCTGGAGTTTGCTCAAACACATACTATTGAGTTGGTGATGCCATTCAACCATCTCCTCCTACCTTCAATTTTTCCCAGCATCTGGGTCTTTTCCAATGAGTCGGCTGTTCGCATCAGGTGACCAAAGTATTGGAATATTTCTAGAACATACTTAAGAGTGAAATCAAACCCGCATGAGGACAGACTTGTGGTTCAGATTCTCAGAATTATTTTTTCTCCTTCCACATAGTACCAGGATTAAGACAAGCATGTTTGCAGCCAATCTTTTCTTTGGGAAAATTCCTTAATCTCTGGTGTCCCAGCTCTGATGTGCAGTCTCCCTCTTCAGCGGTTTTTCTTGCTTAGTCATACATAAAAAATGGTACAGTTTACAGTTGATGATATCTCAAAATGGATGAAACATGAGTAATCAACCCCCAAAAGTCTGCATGGGAGTAGTGGGGTGGTCACTGCTGGTGCTAGAAGGAGGCACAGTGCTGGATGCCCTGGGCACTCAGGGCTGGATCCAGAGACTGTAGAAACCATCCCCTCCACCCATCCAGGCCTTTTGGTCCTCATAAGCCTTGTTCTAAGCTCAGGGGTCACTCCATGGACCTGTACAGCCCAGCCCCTCATTCAAAAAGCTCTTTCTTCTTCACCTGTTTCTCCAAGGAGGTCGGTATTTGGAAACATCAATAGCTTTCCCTATATCAATGAGCGGAAAATTTCCCCCTACCCCTCTTAAGTCTTTTGGCTAGTGCAATAATTAAATTGACACAAGACAGGTTAATAGGAAGAAAAAACAAATTTAACTTCGTATGTACAGAGATCATAATATACATAGCTATGAGACCCAAGAAGTGACCAAAGCAAGCTGCTTATATACCTTTTAGGCAAAGAAACAGTAAGTCTGTAAAGAACTGACAAGACAAACATACTTAGGTTTATATACTAAGTAGTGAAGAAATGAGGGCTCCCCTGGTAGCTCACCGGGTAAAGAATCCGCCTGCAATGCAGGAGACCCCAGTTCGATTCCTAGGTAGGGAAGATCCCCTGGAGAAGGGATAAGCTACCCACTCCAGTATTCTTGGGCTTCCTTGGTGGCTCAGATGATAAAAACAATCCGCCTGCAATGAGGGAGACCTGGGTTCAGTCCCTGGGTTGCAGTAGACCCCCTGGAGGGCAAGGCAACCCACTCCAGTATTCTTGCTTGAAGAATCCCTGTGGACAGAGCCTAGTGGGCTACAGTCCATGTGGGTGCGAAGAGTCAGACACGACTGAGCGACTGAGCACAGCACACAGCACAGTGAGGAAACGTAGAGAGTTTGTTTACAAGCCTTCTGGCCTTGAACTCCCTGTCTCTGATGATAAGGATGTCTCTCTACTTCCTGCTGCAGGGAGGATAACTTTCACATGGGAGATTTATTTCTGGCTTTCAAGGGGACAGAGGAAGAACTATATCTTTCTTTGCACGGGCGGTTTCTCAAGTAACTTTAAAATCATCAGTATGCCAATATTGATCGCTTATCAGAAGATCCATCAGTTTCCTCTTCTGAAATATCTCTGGAAGTTTCATAATTAAAAGCTGAGTTGATTGTAGAGAGTAGAATAGATTAATAGCTGAATAGTACATATCTCAATAAACCAGTTTCTTAGCCCTGAGAATAGGTCAGACCAGCTAAACTCAATTTAGGAGGCAATGATGCAGGTGGGTTCCCAAGTTTAGGCCTATAATTGGATGATCAACCAGGTATTTAATAAGAGGCATTTACATGGAAACAAAAGAAAAACAATGGTTAATAATTGGAGCAAAGTATGAACACGTTTCTGAGTTCTGAAGATAGCCAGTCAAGATGATTTCTAGATGTTAGGTTTGAAGTCTCTTTAGATGGAGTGACAGCAAGCAGTGGTAATCCGATAGGTTTTCCTGGTTTGTACTTTGAATGTCTCTTGTTCTTTCTGAGAGGCTACAGAGCAACAGGCATGAAGACTGTCCACACACAAGCTGCTGGACTGTTTTCTCCGAAGTTTACATCACATTGTCCAACCTTAATTTACATGGCTTCAGAAAAAGGGTGTTGTTAGTTCTCATAAGTCAGAAGGGTGGGAGATAAATTGGAAATGTTAGTTTGGAAAGTTATAGCCAGATATTGGAAAAAACTAGAATTTTAAGATCTAGTCAGTTTACAGGTAGAAAAAAAAGCTGAAAGACAATTAACAGAACTAGAATTTAATATTCATAAGTACATATTATATCTTCTACTGAAAAAATCTTTCTCTTATAATTACCCTCATTTTTTATCAAAAATAACCATAATAAGACTACAGTAAGTACACAAATCTTCAAGTTTCAAACTTTCAAAGATCCAGATAATAAATGCATTTAGTCTTATTGAGCTTGATCACACATAAAATTCCTTTTTCAAGATTCCATTTTTACAAAACTTGTTATCCTTTAAAATTTTTTTTTCTTTTATATTGGAAGATAGTTGATTTACATTGTTAGTTTCAGGTGTATAGCAAAGTGATTTGGCTTTATATATACATATATCTATTCTTTTTCAGATTCTTTTCCCATTATAAGTTATTACAGAGTTTAGAATTGAGTTCCCCATTCTATATAGTAGGTCCTTGTTGATGATATATATAGAAGTGTGTATATGTTACTCCCAACTTCCTGACTTATCCCCCGCATGTCTCCCTTTGGTAACCATAGTTTGTTTTCTAATTCTGTGACTCTCTGTTTTGTAAATAAGCTCATTTGTATCTTTTTTTTTTTTAGATTCCACATATAAATGATATTTTTCTTTCTCTGATTTACTTCAGTTAGTATGACAATGTCTGGGTTCATCCATGTTGCCACAAATGGCATTATTTCAGTCTTTTTCATGACTGAGTAGTATTCGATTGTATATATGCACCATATCTTCTTTATCCATTCCTCTGAGATGGACAGTTAGGTTCCCTCTTTGTCTTGGCTACTGTAAATAGTGCTGCAATGAACACTGGAGCGCATGTTTCTTTTCAAATTATGATTTCCTCTAGAAATATTCCCAGTTGTGTAATTGCTGGATTATATGGTAAATCTATTTTTAGTTTTTTAAGAAGCCTCCATACTGTTCTTCATAGTGGCTGTACCAATTTACAGTCTCACCAACAGTGCAGGAGGGTTCCCTTTTCTCCACACCCTCTCCAATATATATTGCTTATACACTTTTTGATGATGGCCATTTTGACTATTGTGAGGTGATACCTCATCGTAGTTTTGATTTGCATTTCTCTACTAGTGATGTTGGGCATCTTTTCATGTGCTTTTGGCCATCTGTATGTCTTCTTTGGAGAAACGTCTATTTTAGATCTACCTATTTTTTGATTGGCCTGTTTTGTTTTGTTTTTTGATATTGAGCTGTATGAGCTATTTGTGTATATTGGAAATTAGTCCCTTGTTGGTCTCATCATTTGCAAATATTTTCTCCCATTCTGCAGGCTGTCTTTTCATTTTGTCTATGGTTTTCTTTGCTGTGCAAAAGCTTTTAAGTTTAACTTGGTCCCATTTGTTCATTTTTGTTTTTATTTTCATTATTCTAGAAGGTGGATTCAAAAAGATATTGCTGTGATTTATGTCAAAGAGTATTGTACCTAAGTTTCCCTCTAAAAAATTTATAGCATCCAGTCTTACATTTAGGTCTTTAACCCATTTTGAGTTTATTCTGGTATATCATGTAAGAGAATGTTCTAATTTCATTCTTTTACATGTGGTTTTTCAGTTTCCCCAGAACTACTTATTGAAGAGACAATCTTCTCTCCATTGTATATTCCTGCCTCTTTGTCATAAATTAATTGACTACAGGTGTATAGCTTTGTTTCTGGGCTTTCTATCCTGTTTCACTGATCTATGTTTGTCTTTGTGCTGGTACCATTGTTTTAGTTTTTAGTTTTTTGTTGCTTTTTGTTAAGGAAAGGGAAATTTAAAAAAAAAATTTTTTTTTAATTAAAAAAATTTTTATTTTAGCTGTTCCAGGTCTTCATTGCAGCATGTGGGATCTTTAGTTTTGGCATGCAGGATTTTTAGTTGCAGCATGTGGGATCTAGTTCCCAGATCAGGGATCAAACCCAGGCCCCTTGCACTGGGAGCACAGAGTCTTAACACCAGGGAAGTCCTAAATACCATGCTGTTTTTATTACTGTTGTAGTTTTATAGTATAGTCTGAAGTCAGGGAACTTGATTCCTCTGTTCTTCTTTCTCAAGAGTGCCTTGACTATTCAAGGTCTTTTGTATTTCCATACAAATTTTAAGGATTTTTTATTCTAGATCTGCAAAAAATACCATTGGTAATTTGATAGGGATTGCATTGAATCTGTATATTGTCTTGGGTAATATAGTCATTTTGACAATATTGATTCTTCCTAAAACTTTTTTTTTTTTTTTTGCGCAGGGCCTGCCCCCGGGCCGGCCGGGGCGCGCGGGGCCCGCGCTGATTCTTCCTAAAACTTTTATACATTTTAATGCCTATTTTAGTTTGTCAGTTGTTCTCTTTTGCATTCAGAAATAATCAGCATTACTTTAAGATAAAATTATTTCCTTTTCCTTCAATAAAAATGCATCTCCATCCCTCATACCATTTTTTAACCAAAATAAACATATTCTACTTTTCTTCCATACAGAGTTGTTTCCCCTTATTATTTTTAGTAGCTTTAATTACATATACAGGCCTGCCTCATTTTATTGCATTTCACAGATTTATTGTGTTTTCTACAAATTGAAGGTTTATGGCAACTCTGTACCAAGTTAATCTGTCAGTGCCATTTTTCCAAGACCAATTGCTCACTGCATGACTTTGTGTTGCATTTTGGTGATTCTCACAACATTTCAAACTTTTTCATTTAATAAATATTTGTTATGATCTGTGATCAGTGATCTTTGATGCTACTATTGTGATTGCTTTAGGGCACCACAAACCATGCTCATATAAGACATAAACTTAATCAATAAATGTTGTATGTGTTCTCACTGCTTTACCAACTGACTGTCCCCCATCTCTCTCCTCAGACCTCTCTGTTCTCTGAGACACAGCAATACTGAAATAAGGCAAATTAATAACCCTACAATGGCCTTTAAGTGTTCAAGTGACAAGAAGAGTCATATGTCTCTCACTTTAAATCAGAAGCTAGAAATAATTAAGCTTAGTGAGAAAGGCATATTGAAAGCCAAAATAAACTGAAAGTTACACCTCTTATGCCAGTTAGCCAAGTTGCAAATGCAAAGGAAGTTTTTGAAGGAAATTAAAAGTGCTATTCCACTGAACACATGAATGATAAGAAAGCAAATTAGCCTCACTGCTGATATGGAGAAAGTTTTAGTGGCCTGGGTAGAAGATCAAACCAGCCACAATGTTCCCTTAAGCCAGACATAATCCAGAGCAAAACCCCAACTCTCTTCAATTTTATGGAGGCTGAAAGGAACAAGAAAGATGCAGAAGAAAAGTTTGAAGCTAGCAGAGGTTTTTCATGAGGTTTAAGGAAAGAAGCCATCTCCACAACATAAACGTGCAAGGGGGAAAGAGTCAGTGCTGATATGGAAGCTGCAGCAAGTTATCCAGCTCTAGCTAAGATAATTGATGAAGGTGGCTATGCTAAAACACAGATTTTCAATGTAGACAAACAACTTCCTGTTGGAAGAAGATGCCATCTAGGACTTCATAACTAGAGAGAAGTCAGTGTCTGCCTCAAAGGACTGACCCTCTTGTTAGGGGCTAAGGCAGCTGGTAACATTAAAGTTGAAGCCAATGTTCATTTACCATTTCAAAAATCCTACAGCTCTTAAGGATTCTGCTAAATCTACTTTGCCTGTGGTCTATAAGTGGAAGAATAAAGCTTGGATAATAGCACATCTGTTTTCCACAGGGTTTCACTGAATATTTTAAGACTACTGTTGAGATCTACAGCTCAGAAAAAGAAATTCCTTTTAAAATGCTACACTGGCAATGTAACAGGTCATCCAAGAGCTCTGATGAAGACGTACAATGAGATTAATATTGTTTTCATACCTGCTAACACAACATCCATTCTGCAGCCTGTGGATCAAGGACTCTTTCAACTTTCAAGTCTTATTATTTAAGGAATACACTTCACAAAATCATAGCTGCTGCAGATAGTAATTCCTCTGATGGATCTGGGCAAAGTAAACTGAAAATCTTCTGAAAAAGATTCACCACTCTTGATGTCATTAAAAACATTCACGATTCATGGGAAGAATCAAAATATCAACGTTAACAGGAGTTTGGAAGAAGTTGATTCCAACGCTCATGGATGACTTTGAAGGGGTTCAAGACTTCAGTGGAGGAAGGAAGTGCAGATGTGGTAGAAATGGCAAAATAACTAGAAGTGGAGCCTGAAGATGGGACTAAATTGCTGTAATCTGATAAAACTTTAAAAGATGAAGGGTTGCTTCTTGTGAAAGAGTGAAGAAAGTGGTTTCTTGAGGTATAATCTTCTCCTAGTAAAGATGCTGTGATAACTGCTATAACAACAACAAAGCACTGAGATTATATAAACAGCAGCATGGTTTGAAAGGTTTGACTCTAATTTTGAAAGTTCTACTCTGGGAAAAATGCTGTCAAACAACACTGCATGCTACAGAGAAATGGTTTGTGAAAAGAAGAGTCAATTGATGTGGCAAACTTTATTGTCATATTTTAAGAAATTGCCATAGCAACCACCATGCTGATCAGACAGTAGCCATCAACATTGAGGCAAGACCCTCTACCAGCAAGAAGATTATGATTTTCTCAAGGTTCAGATGATAGTGAGCGTATTTTAGCAATAAAGCACTTTTAATTAAGGTATGTACACTGGCTTCCCAGGTGGCACTAGTGGTAAAGAACCCTCCTGCAATGCAGGAGATGCAGGAGACATAGGTTCGATCCCTGGGTCGGGACGATCCCCTGGAGGAGGGCGCGACAACCCACTCCAGTAATCTTGCTGGGAAAATCCCATGGAGAGAGTAGCCTGGCAGGCTGCGGTCCATGGGGTCATGAAGAGTTGGACACGACTGAAGTGACTGAGCACACACATGTACAGTGTTTCTTTAGACATAATGCTATTGCATATTTAATAGACTATACAGTATAGTGTAAATATTACTTTTATATGCCTTGAGAAACCAAAAACTTCTTGTCTTACTTTATTGCAATACTTGCCTTATTGCAATACCTGCCTTATTGCAGTGGTCTAGAACCGAATTCCAAGGTATGCCTGTATTAACTTGAATTCTCAATTCTTCAAAGCCTTAATTCCTAGTAAAAAAATAAGTAAGCAATTGTGAATTGCCTGTTACACAAGCATACTTTAGTTGGGCAAATTTATGAATACCTTTAATAATTTCTTAAAACATACATTTCCTCATAGCTCAATTTTTCATGGCACAAAACATGTTTACTAATACACTCAAATATCTTTAGTCTCCATAATAAAAGGTCAAAGTAGATAAACTTAGATTGGTTTAGCAATTAATGTTTCAGTATTCTATCTTATTTGAAAATGATACAGACATTCAATGAATTCCCATCGTTTAATTTAGCTTAGCAAAATTCTAAAGTAACCAAAGAGATATGGGAAGCTAAGTAGACTTATCACAAAGCAACCATGGCTAAAAAGTTTACCTAAAACACCTCTTTAACATCTATCTAGTTAATTTTTTCTTGACAATTATACTCATGAAATGCTCATGATACATTAAAACAGGTAATCATCACATTAAGTTATTTTTCTTGCTGAAAACTTTTGTAACAGAAATAACATGATCTTATTTCACTTAGGTAAATTAAAAGTGTTATACTTAATGTTGATTACTCTAAAACATGCCTGAATTATTTAAGTCAACAAACCTAAATTACTTTTTATTTACTGAAAATTATCCTTGATCATGTGCACTTGAAAAATATTTGTATTTGTTTCTATTATATTTCTGAGACTTAGACATAATAAGTGCTTATTTAAGCCAATTAAATAGAGCTCTTTAACAAACTAAGTGTGGCAATGCTATTCAAAAGTAGAAAAATACTATATCTATAATGCACATACACAGACATACATAAAACACACAGAGGTGTTCACTTTAAAATGTTAGCCATAAATCAAGTATATTGATTCAAGTAACAACAGTATATTCTAAGTGAATTTATAAATAACAGTTGGAAAAAGTTGAGTTTATCCATTCAGATAGCTAAAGCTTTTTACTATCTGTGGAGATAACTTTTAATATTTGTATTTGTCTTTGACAAGTAATCTTAAAGAGCTGTGGTCTAGGATTTGGGCAAGAGAGCCCTTTTAGCAGTTTGTATTTTTAAAAGACCTACTTCCTCCTTTTAAATATTTTTTCCTTTAGTCTCCAGGCAATGAGGGCTATATTTACTTTTCAAAGACATGATAAGATTTACAACTTTAAGAGACAGAGAAAGAATGTAAATTTTCTCCTAGGAATTTGGGGTTTATTTTTCTATTACCAGTAGTTTAGAATATTTACAATCTTAAATTTTCCTTCCATTTTTCAAGTACAGGACAACTGTATTTCCAATGTCCTGTTTTGTTTTGTTTTGTTTTTTTTACAGTATCTGCAAATATCTGAAGGCAATTAGGAAGAGATATGCTTGGAGCTGCTTTTCAAGTTATGCTTTTGTTCTTGTAAAAGTCAAGTTGTTGATTTTAATTCTTTTTTCATCTGCATTCCTGCAAGCTACCTTCAAAGAACTGGGGAGGCTTTTCCATCATAATGTTTAGAAGTTGATTTGCCCACTCAGTCATACTATCTTGAATTTGCCTTTTTATACCACAGAGAAATTTTCCAGCTAAATAGAAATAAAAGATTTCTATGTTCTGTGGTCCAGGAGACATAACTTCTTCAGGTGGAGATCTAGAATATATCTGCAAAAGACGTTGCATAGGAAGGCCCAATGCCTGATTATGGAGCTGAGCAAAATGAGACTTATTGTCCATCCCAGAAGCTTCTGCTAAATTTATTTCCTGGCTTTTAGCATTTATACGAGTTACTTGTAAACCCTGGGCCTAGAGATTAGGCTGGAGGGTTCTCTGTAAATCTTGTAGGGAAAGGAAAGTTAAACAAGCAGCTGAGTGTTTCAGGGATTTTCTGGGGAAGGTAGAGGAGTTTGGGGAGTTAGAGGAATTTGCTGAGAAGATGGGGTCAGATTTTTAAGAAGGTGAATGTATGTAGAATGTATGTAGAACTAATTTTTTCTAAGTTTAATTTTTATTCTTCCATCTTCTTACAAGAGTTGCTAAACTAGATGTTATATTTCTCTGTCAGTTGAGTCACTCAGTTGTGTCTGACTCTTTGCGACCCCATGAACCGCAGCACACCAGGCCTCCCTGTCCATCACCAACTCCCGGAGTTCACCCAAACTCATGCCTTTGAGTCAGTGATGCCATCCAACCATCTCATCCACTGTCGTCCCCTTCTCCTCCTGCCCCCAATCCCTCCCAGCATCAGGGTCTTTTCAAATGAGTCAGCTCTTCACATCAGGTGGCCAAAGGATTGGAGTTTCAGCTTCAACATCAGTCCTTCCAGTGAACACTCAGGACTGATCTCCTTTAGGATGGACTGGTTGAATCTCTTTGCAGTCCAAGGGACTCTCAAGAGTCTTCTCCAACACCACAGTTCAAAAGTATCAGTTATTCGGCGCTCAGCTTTCTTAGTCCAAATCTCACATCCATACATGACTAGTGGAAAAACCATAGCCTTGATGAGACTGACCTTTGTAGACAAAATAATGTCTCTGCTTTTTAATATGCTGTCTAGTTTGGTCATAACTTTCCTTCCAAGGAGAAAGTGTCTTTTAATTTCATGGCTGCAATCACCATCTGCAGTGATTTTGGAGCCCCCCAAAATAAAGTCAGCCACCAATTCTACTGTTTCCCTATCTATTTCCCATGAAGTGATGGGACCAGATGCCATGATCTTAGTTTTCTGAATGTTGAGCTTTAAGCCAACTTTTTCACTCTCCTCTTTCACTTTCATCAAGAGGCTCTATAGTACTTTTTCACTTTCTGCCATAAGAGTGGTATCATCTGCATATCTGAGGTTATTGATATTTCTCCTGGCAATCTTGATTCCAGCTTGTGCTTCTTCCAGTCCAGTGTTTCTCATGATGTACTCTGCATATAAGTTAAATAAGCAGGGTGACAATATACAGTCTTGAATTACTCCATTTCCTATTTGGAACCAGTCTGTTGTTCCATGTCCAGTTCTAACTGTTGCTTCCTGACCTGCATACAGGTTTCTCAAGAGGCAGGTCAGGTGGTCTGGTATTCCCATCTCTTTCAGAATTTTCCACAGTTTATTGTGATCCACACAGTCAAAGGCTTTGGCATAGTCAATAAAGCAGAAATAGATGTTTTCTGGAACTCTCTTGCTTTTTTGATGATCCAGCAGATGTTGGCAATTTGATCTCTGGTTCTTCTGCCTTTTCTAAAACCAGCTTGAACATCTGGAAGTTCACGGTCCATATTGCTGAAGACTGGCTTGAGAATTTTGAGCATTACTTTACTAGCGTGTGAGATGAGTACAACTGTGCGGTAGTTTGACATTCTTTGCCATTGCCTTTCTTTGGGATTGGAATGAAAACTGACCTTTTCCAGTCATGCGGCCACTGCCGAGTTTTCCAAATTTGCTGGCATATTGAGTGCAGCACTTTCACAGCATCATCTTTCAGGATTTGAAATAGCTCAGCTGGAATTCCATCACCTCCACTAGCTTTGTTCATCGTGATGCTTCCTAAGGCCCACTTGACTTCACATTCCAGGATGTCTGGCTCTAGGTGAGTGATCACACCATCGTGACTACCTGGGTCATGAAGATCTTTTATGTATAGTTCTTCTGTGTATTTTTGCCACCTCTTCTTAATATCTTCTGCTTCTGTTAGGTCCATACCATTTCTGTCCTTTATTGAGGCCATCTTTGCATGATATGTTCCCTTGGTATCTCTAATTTTCTTGAAGAAATCTCTAGTCTTTCCCATTCTATTGTTTTCCTCTATTTCTTTACATTGATCACTGAGGAAGGCTATTTTCTCTGTATCCACTTTTTAATTTGGTCTTTAAGAAAAAAAAACAGGAACAAATAAAATGATTAACAATTCTCCAAAAAAATTTTTTTCAAATATAGAAGCTTTTCCACTTTAAAAGATTCATCATATGGCCATTGACAAGTAGTATCTATTCATCTCAATAACAATTCAAACCTATAAACCTTTTTATAGCTTAACCAAGAATGCAAGAAACTTCCACAAAAGACTGCAAAAGAGATACAACCCTCACGAGATCCAGAAAGTTCACTCTCAGGTAGCCTAAGAAAGCAAAGGCCTTTGTTACACAGGTGGTAAGGATGGTGTAGTGACAATGGGGAACGTGAAACCCCTCCATGACAGACTCACTAATCTGTGACACCAGGCAGGCACTACTGGAATGGGACTTTTCTAGTACTAACTAAAAACAAGAAGGGTGGAGATGACAAAGTCCTCTTATGGATTAGGACCCTTTATGAAAAAGTTCCCTGAACGCTAGCATAGTTGCTTGTGAGTTCCTGCTTTGGAACCCCAGTCTATTAAACCGACCACCAACGGGCACCCTAGACAGAATGGGAAAAAGCAGACAGAATATTCTCATTGGTCAAAAAACCAAGCTTTCAGAACACAGAACAAGACAAAGAGAAAAACCTCATCTGGTTTTTACGTTAGGGACCCACAGTATGGTTGGTCTAAACAGACACCAGTCTGGTAAGAACCACGAACTTGGCAGTCTGTGAGGCCAACTCCAACAGCAGGCTTATAAGGCCCATGCCTGTGTTCTGCCCTAAGAAACAAAGGAAAATAGTGACCAAGTCTGGGAGGAAAGGGCTTCCCAGGTGGCGCTAGTGGTAAAGAATGCACCTGCCAGTGCAGGAGACATAAGAGACTCGGGTCAGGTCCCTGGGTAGGGAAGATCCCCTGGAGGAGGGAGTGTATGGCAACCCACTCCAGTACTCTTGCCTGGAGAATCCCATGGAAAGAGGAGCCTGGCAGGCTACAACCCATAGGGTCGCAAAGAGTCGGACACGACTGAAGCAACTTGGCATGCACACACTGGGAGGAAAAGGATCAATTAAACCAAGATACTCATTTATCAAATCTTTACTAGAATTTCTGTAGACAAGGAATAATTCCACAAATATTTTCTTCTGCTAATTTAAATTTTAAAAAAGAGGAAAAGAAAAAAGGAGAAATGGAGGAAAAGGACTCTTACCCCTTTCGCTTCCATTAGATTCCACAGATCCAGAAGGCTGAAGTGGTAAGAATTCTCGATTTCTGCCAGGTTTGTGTCAGAGGTTCTAGGATTTCTTTATTTGCAACAGTCCCAGGAGCAGGCAGTACCCAAGCAGTATCCAACCAATTGGACCAAAATGATCAGGGAGGGGAAAACTTCCCCCTACTCCTCTTGGTTCTTTTGGCTTTTTGTTTTTCAGTCGGTAAGTTAGGTCCGACTCTTTGCAACCCCATGGACTGCAGGATGCCAGGCTTCCCTGTCCTTCACTATCTCCCAGAGTTTGCTCAAACTCATCCAACCATCTCATCCTCTGTTACTCCTCTTCTCTTGCCCTCAATCTTTCCCAGCATCATCTTTTCCAAGGAGCTGGCTCTTTGCATCAGGTGGCCAAAGTATTGGAGTATGGCTTCAGCATTAGTCCTTCCAAGAAGATCAGTTCTGGGTGTTCATTGGAACGACTGATGTTGAAGCTGAAACTCCAATACTTTGTTAGGGGAAGCACACTGATTGAAACCTTCCACCATGGCCAGGCACCATAGTTACCATTTGCATAAGTTGTTTTACAACAGGAGGTCCTGGTAAGGAACACGGAACTAATAAGCCTCCACCAACCAGAAGAGTTCGGGAAAGGTCAAAAGGAGACAACACAGGTCCGACCACCTCCCAGAATTCTTCTCTCTGGCATCCATCTTGGCTGAACAAGGCGTGCACCACCACGAAGGACTCTGAGTCAGAATGATTGGCTAAGGGCAACCCAGAAACCAATCCCATCACCATAAAACCTGAGACTTTGAGCCAGGCAGCAGAGCCGTTCTCCTGGGTTCCCTTACCCTTCTGCTCTCCACCCAGGTGCCCTTTCCCAATAAAATCTCTTGCTTTGTCAGCACATGTGTCTCCTCAGACAATTCATTTCCAAGTGTTAGACAAGAGCCCAGTTTTGGGCCCTGAAAGGGGTCCCCCTTCCTGCAACACTCTGGCCATCTGATGTGAAGAGCTGACTTATTTGAAAAGACCCTGATGCTGGGAAAGATTGAGGGCAGAAGGAGAAGGGGACGACAGAGGATGAGATGGTTGGATGGCATCACCAACTCAATGGACATGAGTTGGGGTAAACTCCGGAAGTTAGTGATGGACAGGGAGGCCTGGCGTGCTGTGGTTCATGGCGTCCCAGAGTCAGACACGACTGAGTGACTGAACTGAACTGAACTGATGAATACTTGGCTGGTCTAATAATTACATTGACACAAGGCAACTTAACAGAAGGGAAAAGAAATTAACTTTGTATATGCAGATGTCTCCTAGTTATAGGACCCAATAAGTAGTCAAAGCAGACTGTTTATATACCTTTTATACAAAAAAACAATAAATCTGTAAGGAACTGACAAGACAAACAAGCTTAGGTTTATGTACTAAGTGGTGAAGAAATGAAGCAGAGTGTGTTTACAAGCCTTCTGGCCCTGAACTCCCTGTCTCTGATGATAAGGATGTCTCTCTATCTCCTGGTGCAGGGAGGATACCTTTCACGTGGAGGATGTATTTCCTGCTTTCCAGATGACGGAGGAAGGTCATAGTGTCCTCCTTGCACAGGCTGTTTCTCAAATAACTTTAATTCTATTTAATCAATATGCCAAAGTGGTAGCATATCCTGAGCCCCATCACCTACACAGAGTCCAAGTGTTTGAAATGTTGGTAAACCCCTCCCAACTGCTGCCCTATGTAGAAAACCCAAGGAAGAAGAATCATCAAAGAGAGAAAGAGGAAGAGGCAGTGTTTAAACTTGGAAACCAGTATCCTCATCTTCTGTACCCAGATTTTCTTTCATTTACCCAGGCCTGCTCAGCATTTCCTGGTTCTGTGATGTCTGGTTTCTTTTATTAGTTCAGTGAGTTGACATTTCCTGAGGGCCTGCTCCGCCCAAAGCACCTTGTCCTCAGGGTCAGCTCACCTCCTCTGGGATTGTCTTTCACAGTATCATTTCTCAGCTTCCCGCACTAAGTAACTTCCACTCCAGCCCAAGGCAGGGACTATGACCTCCTGCGTTGCTCAGAGGCCACAGTGAAGGCCTGAGGCATGTGCTAGGGCCCCATGCCCTGGAGACAGATGCACCTGCAACTTCCAAAGGACTTGCTAGCCCTGCTTAGCAACCTGGTCTAGGAGAAGGGGAGGAGGACAGGTATGCCAATTACAGGCTGACAAAGAGGAATATAAAGTATGAGATTTCTGTGAGCACTGGGAATCCAACATACGCAAAAAAGAGCTTATATTGTCTAGTTTAACCTAAACCCATACCGTAAGAGTTGAGGGTGTTGTATACAGTGAGACTAATGTTATAAGGAACTGTTGCAGGAAAAAGAATGGGGCGTGGGAGGATGGTCACATCTTAGGTCACATCTGAGTCCCTGGGATGGCAGCCAAGTGTGGGTTCTTGGCTTTTCACAGGAAAGAATTCAAGAGCAAGCCATAGTCCGGTGAAAGAAGGTTTACTCAGGAAGGAAGCACACCCATAAACATAGTGTGGGCCATCTCAGGAGGCAAGAGAGGCATTAGGGTCCAGGGTTGTCAATTTTTATAGGGGTGAGTAACTTCATAGGTCAATTAGTAGGAGGAGTATTCCAGCTATTTGGGGAAAGGGGTGGGGGTTTTTAAGAATTGAGCCACCACCCACTTTTTGACCTTTTGTGGTCATCCTTGGGACCATCATGGCACCTGGGATGGGTCATTTAGTGTTTTGATGTGTTATTGTTGTTGTTTAGTCACTAAGCTGTGTCCGACTCTTTGAGACCCCCTGTGGACCATAGCCCGCCAGGCTCCTCTGTCCATGGGATTTCCCAAGCAAGAAACTGGAGTAGGTTGCTATTTCCTTCTTCAGGGGATCTTCCCAACTCAGGGACTGAAACTACATCTCCTGCATTGGCAGGCAGATTCTTTATCATTCAGTCATCTGGGAAGCCCTTTGATGTATTACAGTAAGCATATACTGAGGCTCGAGGTCCAGTAGAAGTCAACTAGTCTGCCATCTTGAACCTAGCTGGTTCTAACGAGTTTATATCCCATCCTCAGGCTATGTCATTCTTTTAAAGGTTGTACCTGCTCACTTCCTGTCTCAGGAAGTCACACATTGACCGAAACTGCCCACCCTGGCTAGGCACGGGAAAAATAGCTTGCATGAGTTGTCTTATAACAAGAGGTCCCAAGAAGGAACACAGTGCTGCCACCAAAAATAACCAGGAGAATTCAGGAGGAGCCAAAAGGAGGGAGGAGACACCAGCCCATGATATGTCCTGCCAATCTCCCAGAAACCCTCATGCTAAAAATCCATTTTGGCTGAGAGATGCACAAGACACCAGGAAGGACCCTGAGTCAGACCAAATATGGGCACAAGCAAGATGATAGGCCAGAGACAACCTGGAAACTAACTTCATTAGCATAAAACCTGAGGCTGAAAGTCATGTGGCAAAGCACTTCTCCTGGGTTCCCTTATCCTGCTGCTTTCCACCAGGTGCCCCTTGCCAATAGTCTTTTTTTTGTCAGCAAGAGTGTCTCCTCAGACAATTCATTTCCGAGTGTTAGACAATAGCCCACTCTCAAGCCCTGGAAGGGGTCCCCCTTCTGGGAACACTAGGAGTCTGGTTTGAATATAAAGAACACTAGATTTAGATTCAGAGATTTGCATCCACAATCTTCCCTTTCTGGTCACAAGACAGAGCAAAGCTTCTTTAACAGTTTAGACCTTGGTTCCCCCATTTGTAAAAAGGAAGTTATTATTCCCATTTTAGGGTTGTGTGAGGATTAAGTGGGATAAGCTATGCTTTAAAACCTGCTTTGCAAACATTAAAGGATTACACAAATACTTATCTGATGCTTGGGAGGGAAGAGAAGGGGCTATTCTGTTTAGTGCAGTGCTTTTCGAAGAGCAGGTTGTGAGTCATCCGCAGGTTATGAAAAAAATTTAGTGGGTCCTGATCACCATTTGAAAATTTTAGGAGAATGGAAAACATCAACAGGTATCCCAAGTATTAAGTATAGGTATTGTTTCTTTTTTGATTTATGTTGCATGCGGGTGTGTATTAATTAGTACATGTTGTGATGTAAAATCTGTGTCTTTTACAAAACAACATACATGCTAGCACTTTATTTCTGTTGTAAACAATGGAACTGGAAATAAAAGGAGCTGTTTGTGCTTTGTTATATTTTTTTAACTGCAGCATTTCCACATTCCAAGAGTAGGAGAAGAATTCTTCTTGGCAAAGAATCTTATCTTTTGTTTGGGAAACACTTTAATGGGCCCTTTGGTTATGCAAAGGTAAGCCCCTGGGGCCAGGTTGAAGTGAACTGTGGCTAAAAAGGCTCCCCATAATAAAGTCAACATTCAAGGGCTTCTTTTTCCTTTGATGGTCCTGGAAGCAGCAGTTTGGGCCTGGAGTCTCAGAGAAGACAGGGTTTGAGCAGAGCCAGAGAGAAACCATGAATAAAGTCCTCAACACTGTATGACCAGAGGATTTGGGGGCTCTCTGTGCTGAGTACTGGCTGGAATTCTCCTGGCTTGTGTTGTTAAAACCCTTACAAGGGAGATTAAGTATCCTAAAACCTGGTTCTCTCCAGATAGCCCTGCCTGAGAAATAATGGGCATGTCCCTGTTTGAAAGCAAAGCAGCTCAGAGGGAATGAGTTGTGTATAGAACCTGTGATGGGATGGGGGAGCAGAATAGAGTGAAAGAAGACAGACCGTGAGTGTGGATGCACATCCGAGAATCCTTAGCAATACTTGAGAGGGGACTGACTTCCTCTGATCTCAGAGCATGAGCTATTTTCTTTGAATATTTAAGTAAAAGGTAATTCTGGAAGACTAGAAAATGTGGGACACCAGCCACTGGGTTGATGAGGCTTGTCAACTACAAATTGGCACTTGCCAAGAGTTGCCCGTAACCGAACAATAGCAAGGGCATTTGCCATCTGCCTCTGGTGGCTCAGACAGTAAAAAAATCTGCCTGCAATGCAGGAGACATGGGTTCGATCCCCAAGTTGGGAAGATCCCCTGGAGGAGGGCATGGCAACCCAGTCCAGTATTCTTGCCTGGAGAACTTCCATGGACAGAAGAGCCTGGTGGGCTTCAGTCCATGGGGTCACAGAGTTGGACACAACTAAGCGACTAAGCACAGCACAGCAGAGCTCTGTGGAGATTGAACTTTGTGTTGCTGCAGCTGCCAACCTTTAACAACCCCTGAGAGAAATTCAGGGTGGAGACTGAGGCATTCTGTGCTACAGGGAAACTGGTGGAACAGGTCTTTAGATAGATATTTTCAGGAACTGATTGTAAGGCATAGTTCCGGCGAGGCAGAAAAGGAAAGACGACCTCAACAGAAGTAGGTTACCTTTATTCAGGCAAGGAGGGGAGACAGTCGGCCTAACGACCAGGCTGAGCGCCAAAAGGGATCAGGGAGGCTTCATACTTATAGGGAGGTTTGTGGAAGCGATGAGGGAAACGTCAATCAGGCGGGATATTTTGAGTATTCTTTTGTTGAGATGACACTTGTAGTTGGGCAGGGGGTGATAAGTCTTCTGGGCGGGTGTAGGGGGTGGTAGGTTTCCGGACAGGGGGTGATAAGTCCCAGATAGATGCAGCTGGCCTGGAGCATCAGGATGGAACTAAAGTTATGCTTTGTTTTCTCCGAAGTTAGATGATTCAGCAAGGGGCCTTTGAGACTGTTGTTCTCTTTTCTAGGCCCAAAAGACTCCTTCACTGATTTCATGATCCCAATCCTTGCATCTCTTCATCCCTAGAAAAGCACTAATCCCCTTCATGGTGACATCAGCTCCTCATGACTAGCGCATTGAACTCCCCCTTCACCAAAATCTTATTTATTTACCTTTCCCCACTACCTCTTTGGAGCAGCCTCTCAGGGCTATCTGAGGGGCTGAGATAGCACCTGGGAGATCCAGGTTGTAGTCCTCATTTATGCCTGAGATAAAACTTTACTCACAGCTCTTACATTGTGCATCTTTTTCAGTCGACAGCATCCTATCACCAGAACCTGTGAATATGTTAGCATATGCAACAAGGGGAAATTAAGGTTGTGGGAGAAATTAAGGTTGGTAATCAGCTGACCTCAAAGTGGGGGAGAGAATACTGGATATCCACGTGGGCCCAGTGTAATCACAAGAGCCCCTACAGGTGGATGAGAGAGGCAGAACAGTGAGTCTGAAAGGGATATGACTTGAAAAAAACTTAACCAGCCACTGCCAGCTTTGAAGATGACCATGAGTCAAGGAATTCGGGCAGCTTCTAGAAGCTACAAAAGGCAAGAAAACCTTTTCTGGAGCTCCCAGAAAAGAACACACCCCTGCTGACATCTTGGTTTTAGTCCAAAGAGGTTCTGATCTCCAGAATTGTTAAATAATAATTTTTTTGGTTTTGCTTTTTGACTTCTTTTTTTTTTTTTTTTTTAAAGAATGGTTTTAGGAGGTTTGGTCCCTGGTTGGGAAAACTAAATCCTGAGTGCCACAACTAAGACACTCAGTTCAGTTCAGTTCAGTCACTCAGTTGTGTCCGACTCTTTGCAACCCCGTGAACTGCAGCATGCCAGGCCTCCCTGTCCAACACCAACTCCCGGAGTTTACTCAAACTCATGTCCATCAAGTCGGTGATGCCATCCAGCCATCTCATCCTCTGTCATCCCCTTCTCCTCCTGCCCCCAATCCCTCCTAGCATCAGGGTCTTTTCCAATGAGTCAACTCTTCCCATGAGGTGGCCAAAGTATTGGAGTTTCAGCTTCAACATCAGTCCTTCCAATGAACAGCCAGGACCGATCTCCTTTAAGATGGACTGGTTGGATCTTTTGCAGTCCAAGGGACTTTAAAGAGTCTTCTCCAACACCACAGTTCAAAAGCATCAATTCTTCAGCGCTCAGCTTTCTTCACAGTCCAACTCTCACATCCATATGTGACTACTGGAAAAACCATAGCCTTGACCAGACGGACCTTTGTTGGCAAAGTAATGTCTCTGCTTTTTAACACGCTGTCTAGGTTGGTCATAACTTTCCTTCCAAGGAGTAAGCGTCTTTTAATTTCATGGCTGCAATCACCATCTGCAGTGATTTTGGAGCCTAAAAAAATAAAGTCTGACACACTTTCCAGTTTCCCCATCTATTTCCCATGAAGTGATGGGGCCAGACGCCATGATCTTAGTTTTCTGAATGTTGAGCTTTAAGCCAACTTTTTCACTCTCTTCTTTCACTTTCATCAAGAGGCTTTCTAGTTCTTCTTCACTTTCTGCTATAAGGGTAGTGTCATCTGCATATCTGAGGTTATTGATATTTCTCCTGGCAATCTTGATTCCAGCTTGTGCTTCTTCCAGCCCAGTGTTTCTCATGATGTACTCTGCATATAAGTTAAATAAGCAGGGTGACAATATACAGCCTTGAATTACTCCTGTTCCTATTTGGAACCAGTCTGTTGTTCCATGTCCAGTTCTAACTGTTGTTTCCTGACCTGCATACAGGTTTCTCAAGAGGCAGGTCAGGTGGTCTGGTATTCCCATCTCTTTCAGAATTTTCCACAGTGTATTGTGATCCACACAGTCAAAGGCTTTGGCATAGTCAATAAACTAAGACACTGAGCAGCCAATAAAATAAACATTAAAAAAAAAAAAAAAAAGAATGGCTTTAGGTTCACAGCAAAACTGTCAGGAAAGTACAAGGAGTTCCCATATACCCCATGCCCTCACACAGGAATACCCTCCCCCATTACCAACATCCCCCAGCAAAGTAGCACATTTGTTACAATGATCCTATACCAATACAGCACCATCACCCCAAGTCCACAGTTCATGTGAGGCTTCACTCCTGGTGGTGTACACTTGCTGGGTTCTGACAGATGTATCACGACCTGATTCGTCATTACCATCTCATACGAAGTGCCTTCACTGTCCTGAAAATCCTCTGTGCCTGCCTATTAACCTCCCTGCCCAACCTCCTGGAAACAGCTTTATGTTTTTACTGTCTCCATAATTTGGCGTTTTCCTTTTCCAGGACATCAAATAGTTGGAATTACACAGGATGTAGCCTTATCTGATTGACTTCTTTCACTCAGTAATGTGCATTTAAGGTCCCTTCCCTGCTTTTTATGGCTTTGATAGCTCATTTCTTCTTAGTGCTTAACAATATTCCATGTCTGGAGGTATCACATTTAATTTACCCATTCACCTATCGAGTATCTTAGTTGCTTCCAAGTTAGGCAAGTATGAATAAAGCTGCTATAAACATTTGCGCACAGGTTTTTCTGTAGACATAAGTTTTCAAAACCTTTGGGTGAATACCAAGGAGTATGACTGCTGGATTATGTGGTAAGGGCACATTTAGTTTTATAAGAAACTGCCAAACTGTCTTTCAAAGTGGCTGTACCATTTTGCATTCCTACCCACAATGAATGATTTCCTGTTGCTCTATATCCTCACCTGCATTTGGTGTGGTCGGTTTTTCAGATTTTTGTAGTGGTATCTCAGTATTTAACTTGTTATTTTCATTAATTTGTGTTGGTTTTAAGCCACTAAATTTACGGTAATTTGTTATAACAGCAACAGAAAACTAATATAATGACATCTTGCAAGGAGGTGACAAAGACCAGGAGATAGGAGGCCTGACTCAGTGCTGCCACCAGCTCACTGTGCTTCCTTGTGGAGGTTACCTTTACCTTACTCATCAGGGCTCATGACTAAACCAGGAGCAGTAATTCCTGCCCTAGCTATAGCAGGAAGCAGTGAGTCAATCTGGGGTATGATGGCTATAGTAGCAGTAACATGGGAAGCTGTCAGTGAAGAAAGCTGGAAAGGTCAAGGGGTTGGTTCTGTGCCTCCATCAGTATTTGGTGTTTTTGGTGGGTTCAGCCTCTTGGGGAGGCTATGAGCCCATGTCACGTCTTAGCCCATGATGACTCAGTACCTGTGTAGACAAGCAAGTAGGGACAGGAGCTGGGCCTACTGGAAAGCCCAGGCAAGACATGAGTCAGGCATGGTGTATACATGGATGAAGTTGGGCAGGGCTTCCACCCAGACTTCCTTTCTAGAGTAGGAACCGCTCAAGGGCAAGGCCTTGCCGACATCTGGATTTGGTACAACTTGAATTCCTGATAGACCATGCCTACTCACTGAAAATATGTAGTGCTCAGCAGGACTTGAGCCAACATAGACTCATAGAAGCATCATTTAATAACAATGGCCAGGTGTTCTCCCCTCACAGTCCCTAATCCTCCCAAGAAGACTGTGTAGGTATTCACCTTTGACAGAGGTGTGAACAGGTTCTAGAATTGACACAAGGGCCCGCAACCATTGAGAGTCAGAACCAGACGTGAATTCAGATCTGCTTGGCCACAGATATCCAGCATTGTGTGTACTGAGCTGGGAGAGAGCATGATATCAATAAGTCCTGGCCCTCATTTTACAAATGAAGAAGAGAAATGACTTGTCCAAGTTTGCCAGCCTAGTTAGAGGCAGCCAAAGTTAGGACTCAGTTCTTGACTACTGGTTCATTACTCTTTTCAGTAACCTTTGGGGGTCATAGACTTCTCTGACAAGCTAGTACAATTTGCACCCTTCCTCTCCCAAAATGAACATCTACACACATTTTGCCTACAATTTGGGGGTGACTTTGTGAATCATCTCCCTCTATCTAGGAAAAATGAAAGTGTTAGTTGCTCAGTCAGGTCCAACTCTTTGCAACCCTATGGACTGTAGCCCACCAGGCTCCTCTGGGCAAGAATACTGGAGTGGGTTACCGTTTCCTTCTCCACAGGATCTTCTCGTCCCAGGGATCAAACCTGGGTCTTCTGCACTGCAGGCATATTCTTTATTGTCTGAGCCTATCTATGGACTTAAGTGCTCCTGCATTGTTTCCTCTGCCTCTCTTGAGTACAGGGCAATGGATAGGGTGGGAAATACAGGGTGCCTGTCATTAACCAACCTTGCAAAAGAGAAGATTTATTCTCCTTGTATGTCATATACCAACCCCACCCTTCTTCACCAACCTTTACTTTTTTATAACAGCTTCATATATATTGTAATTGAACAGTACTCTGTGGAGTCTTCCCAGGGCAGGCCTTCTCCCACATTTCCTGAGTTGTTTCACAGATGTGAACACCCACCACCACCACCACAGATTTCCCTACCAGTCCAGTGGTTAAGACTCTGCGCTTCCATTGCAGGGAACACAGGTTAGATCCCTGCTCTGGGAACTAAGATCCCTTATGCAGAATGGCAGAAAATGTTAACTACTTGATGACCATTGGCACACAGACCTAGGCCTCCTGGTATCTAAGGACTGATAATGTTAATTCCTATAACACAGCCCTATTACCTCACCATCAACCAATCAGAGAATTGTGTAAGAGCTGATCACAGATCCCGTGACCCCTTTCCTTCACCTGACCTTTGAAAATGCTTTGTAGAAACCAGAAACTCAGGGGGTTTTGGAGGGCCTGAACCACCAGCTCCTTGCATGGCCCTGCAAGAAACCTTCCTCTGCTCCAAACTCTGATGTTTTGGTTTGTTTGGCCTCACTGTCCATCAGGGACACAGATTTGCACTAACAATATAACAAGTTCTGCTGTTGCTGTTGCCTCTGTACATCTGGACAATGAGGATAACTCTACAACTCCTTGCATCATCGAATTGCTAAGAAAACATATAAGGTCATTTGTATGTGGTAATCATTAGCGCTTTTTCCAAACAGTCATTGGGCACATTTTAGAACTATACTTCTTCGTGTCCTTACGGCCAGCTCCAACAGATGATTTCCTTTGGCTAATGAATTTTGAGCAGAAGGAATACATGTCATGTGCAGACCAAATATTTAATTTCTGAGTGAGACCTACTGTGACATTACCACGATACCAGCAATGTTCTGAATAGTGGCTGCTCCTTTGTCCCAGGTCTTAGAGGAGGCAAAAGGCAAGGGGACAGAGGACCTAACACATAGGTAGGAAACAGGCTGTGAGAAACGAACCTCTGCTGTTTCAATGTACAGGAAATTTTTTTCTTTTTTTAAAGCATAACCCAGTCTATCCTGACTGATAAAATGTATAACTGTGCTTTAAAAGCTATAGGATACCACATATAAGGGATATTTATTACCCCTAAATGTACCCTCACTGCAGCTCTTCCTGAATCGCCAAAGTCGTCACATTAGGACAATGTAAATTCTGTCTAAATGGATGACTGCTCATCAGTGCCCTGAGGATCAAAGGGCTGTTTGCCATGGTCCCTAGAGTAGAGCTAAAAGGGGGACATTTTAGACTCCTTAGGGGACGGTAGCAGTACTGACCAGTCACTAAAGAAACATCCGTTGATTTGAAGAAAATGGGTGATTTCATAGCCCCAGAAGGAGTTTGGGGTATCTGTGCTTCTCATTTTACCTGATCTCTTCTATCTAAACTCAACCAAAATACTCTTGATGCTGTCAGCAGCCTGGCAAAAGTTAAAACAGGTCATTCTAGAGACATTCTCTACTAAAGAGCCAAAATAACCAATAAGGTAGAGAATGACACAGAAAAACAAGTTTTGGGGTCAGATGGACCCCTTTGGTTCAGATCTCAATTTTGTCACATGCTGGCAGTAGTGTCATCTTGGACACATTGCATCAAAGCCTTGATTTCTGAGTCTATAAAGACACCCTCCACCCCACAGTAAACCTTGCCTCTTCACAGTATCCACAGTCTTCTGTGGTTCCTTCCCGCATTAAACGGGGCTTCATATAATGACCAACAGGGTGCAGCAAAAGTGATGCTGGGTCATAAGAAGCCTTGGTCCCTTGGAACACTAGCTCTGGGGAAGGCAGTGGTCATGTGGGTCGAACTACCTGATACTATAATGTTGGGAGGAAGCCCAACAGGGAGAGACTATGTAAAGACAGGGATGCTCGGCAAGCCTCCAACCGCTTCCATCATCACAGCTAGGGCATCAGACATGTGAGTGAAGAAGGCAGCTTAGACATCCAGCCTCATTGACTCCAGGTCATGACACACGGTTTGAGGGCATTTGTCTGCTGTGGCCTGCCTTTGTCTGGCAAAGCAATAAAGCTATATTTTTCTACTTCACCCAAAACTCTGAGATTCAATTCAGTATTGGTACACAGAGGCTAAATTTTGGCTACAATGGCAACCACGTGTGACGGTTCAAGAGTGAACCACCCAGCTGAACCCAGACAGCTAATAAAAGTTTAAGCATATGATTATATTGACTTATTTTAATCCATCAGATGTGGGGACGATTGTTACAGATAATCAGAATGCCATTTGAGAAATGAGAATAATAATCTCAAACTAAAAATGTGTCTAAAATGCCTAACACAATGCTTTTGCACTTAATAGTAGCTATTTGTATTAAAAATAGCATTTCTGCATAAACACAACCAAATAAAGCAATTTTTATAATTGAAAAACACTGACATCCATTGTGAGGTCATTCTTGTAATAAATACACACATGGAAGGGGGGGAAGCTAGAAACAGGTACAGTTGGGGAAAGACTGAGGCTTTTGAAGGTCATAGCAGAGCCAAGGAGCTATGGGTCAAGATATACGTGAAGATGGAGAGTGAGACACCTGAGGGAACTCTGAAGCCCGGGCATATATTCCCTGCATATCAATAATATGAGGGGAAAAATTACAATATTTATTTTACTACATTCTCTGTAGAATATGGCCATTTAAACTTTAAGTTAGTTCTCCGGATGACTGAAAAGAGCATTTATATTCTAAGTGAACCTTCTGCTGCTGTTTAACTGGAGAACAGAAATGAGAAATAACCCTACAATGGATTCTAAACAGCTCAAGTTCAGCAAGGTCTGTCAGCCTCCAGAGAGCTGCTCCAGATAATGTTCACGCTTTCAAATGTCAAGGACACTGCTGGCCCAGGAGCTCCACAATTAAAATTCAGATTTTTTTTTTATTCTGGGCTAAAAGTCACATTTCACTATGCTCTCAGCTTGAGAAATGTCATGAGTAGCAGCTGCTTGTCTCAGGAATTATGCTGAAAGAAAAAGGAATGTTTTGTCCCATCACTCATACTACAATGTAAATGTAGGTGTGGAGACACCATGGGAAAGGATGGGTGGGAAAGGGGGTAGGAAGGGCTGGGGATGAGGCTGATCAGTCGGCTTGAGGAACAGCAGCACTGCCGCCCTGAATATCTCCTGGGTCCTTCCTCCACCCCTCTCCCTCTCTTTGAACTCATGCTCTGCCCTGTATATTCCTTATTAAAGCTCTTCTCAGGATGGAATTTAACAAGCACCCTTGTGCTGAGTGGATTGGATCACCATAGTTTAAAATAAAGACTTGTTCAAGACCTAGGAGATCTTTGAGCACAGAACAAAGCCTCAAAGCAAAGCACTTCATTTCTCATCTTGATTTAAAGATCAGTGAGCAGACAGGAGAAATGTTCTCAGAGGGACATTTGGTATGCCTGAAATGGCCCTTCCCATCCCACCCACCAAGAGCTGGTCTCATTCTCACTCTCTCACTCTATTCATAGGTTGCCTAGTTACATTACTGTAACTGAGTTTGTTAATAAAATCTTCTACTCCTCTAGGATTTTATTTATTTTTGGCCTGCTTGATTCTTAGTATAAAGAAATGTTCTTAAATCTCTCACCATAATTATAAATCCAAACTTAGAGGATAAATTACTAGCCATTCTATCATTATTCACTTAGATTTAGGTATACAAAGGCATAGACTTGCCAGGTGGCACAGTAGTAAAGAACCTGCCTGCCAATGCAGGAGACACAGGAGATGTGGATTTGATCCCTGGGTTGGCTTCCCAACCTGAAGGAGGAAATGGCAACCTACTCCATTATTCTTGCCTGGGAAACCCCATGGACAGAAGAGCCTGGTGGATTACAGTGGATGGGGTTGCAAAGAGTTGGACATGACTTAGCAACCAAGTAGTGCTTCCCTGGTGGCTTAGGTGGTAAAGCGTCTGCCTGCAATGTGGGAGACCTGGGTTCGATCCCTGGGTTGGGAAGATCCTGTGGAGAAGGAAATGGCAACCCATTCCAGTACTCTTGCCTGAAAAGTTCCATGGATGGAGGAACTTGGTAGGCTACAGTCCATGGGGTGGCAAAGAGTCAGACATGACTGAGTGACCACTTTCTTTCTTTCCAGCGACCGAGTATACACAAAACACAGTAGGCTTATTTCTGTTACTGTTTCCTCTCTTCTTCATCTTCCCCTATCCTGAGATGTTTGCTTTGATACATTTGTTGCTTCAAAAAGGGTTCTTCATTTCAATAAATTGCTTAAATGACGCATGTGGGTGATATACTCTCTGCAGTCCATCATATCCACCCTAACAGGAAAGACTGCCAGGTGAGGTTACAGAATTCTTAGGTCAAGGTCCTCTTCTTTCATTAGATGTTACTGATAGTCTTCTGATGTCCAGTGTTGCAGATGAAAAACTTGATGACAGTCTGGTTCTTTATTATAAGTGATTTATTCTTTCTTTCTGGAAGCTTATAGAGATTTCTTTTTATCCTGGGAGTTGAGGAATTTTACAAGCTATTACTACATATATGCTTTTTCCCTCAATCCCAACCTGGAGTTCACTGAGCCCTTTTCTATTTTTTTAAATTTATTTTTGGGTTTTTTTTCCTAATTCATTTATTTTATTTTAATTGGAGCCTAATTACTTTACAATATTGTAATGGTTTTTGCCATACATCCACATGAATCAGCCACAGGTGTACATGTGTACCCCATCCTAAACCCCCCTCCCACCTCCCTCCCCATCCCACCCCTCTGGGTCATCCCAGTGCACCAGCCCTGAGCACCCTGTCTCATGCATCAAACCTGGACTGGTGAGCTATTTCACATATGATAATATACAAGTTTCGATGCTATTCTCTCAAATCATCCCACCCTCGCCTTTTCCCACAGAGTTCAAAAGTCTGTTCTTTACATCTGTGTCTCTTTTGCTGTCTCACATATAAGGTCATTGTTACCATCTTTCTTTTTTTTTTTTTTGTTACCATCTTTCTAAATTCCATATATATGCATTAATATACTGTATTGGTGTTTTTCTTTCTGATTTACTTCACTCTGTATAATAGGCTCCAGTTTCATCCACCTCATTAGAACTGATTCAAATGCATTCTTTTTAATGGCTGAGTAATATTCCATTGTATATATGTACCACAGCTTTCTTATCCATTCGTCTGCCAGTGGACATCTAGGTTGCTTCCATGTCCTGGCTATTGTAAACAGTGCTGTGACAAACATTGGGGTACACGTGTCTCTTTCAGTTCTAGTTTCCTCGGTGTGTATGCCCAGCAGTGGGATTGCTGGGTCGTATGGCAGTTCTATTTCCAGTTTTTTAAGGAATCTCCACACTGTTCTCCATAGTGGTCACTAAGCCCTTTTAAATTGCAAATCTTTCTTAAACTAAGAGGCATTTTCCTGTATCACTTATTTAATTCCTACAGCTCTTCCAATTCCTTTTCTCCCTCTTAAATTTCTTTTTCTCCTATTAGGTATCTTGGATCTGTCCCCCTACTTGTTTATCCTGGCAGAATAGCATGGCTATTAAGAAGCAGAAAATATGATTAAGAACCGTCCCTAACAGCACAGTCACTGAAGCCAGACTACCTGGGACTGAATACCAGCTCTGCCACAGCTGAGTGACCTTGGGATAATTCCTTAACCCTTCTGGGCCTCGATTTCCTCAGCTGTACTATGGGTTGAAAAACAACAGTAGCCAACACACACTTTTTCCATTTTGCCCATGCAAGTTTCAAATTAATCTACTGAGTTTTTAATTATAAAATCACCATCTTAGTTCCAGGGGAAAAAAGCACTGATGCCTCTTAAGTCTTAAATGCTCTGAGCTAGATCTTTTCACAGTTCCCAACCATTTTCCCCCTCTGTGAGATGTTTGTTATTTTCTACTCCACTGACAGTGTGTTTGGAAGACAACTTGCGCTAGCCAATGAAATGTGAGAAGAAGACCCACAGGCCACTTCCAAAAAGAAATGTCAAGAGATTTCACATGGTTCTGTCATCTCATTTCCCTCCTCCATAAGCTGAACATTCCAGGTAGGGGCTGTTCCTTTATCTTGAGTCCAAAATGAAAAAGGTATAGACAGAGTCAGAGCCAGCTCATAAAGGAGAGGTATTATAACTGAGAAGAAAACCTTTCTTTTCATAAGCCATGGCATTTCTGGGGTTGGTTGCTATCACAGCATCACCCAGCAAAAGCCTACTAATACTGGAGAAGGTTACTTTTTGTTCAAACATTGCATGTATCCTCCAGCAGTTATACTTGGCTCAGAGCCATTTATTCTGAGTCCTCTCCTAGATTTCATTTTCCTGGTTGCTGGGTCTCTCTGAGTGTGTTATTCTTATTTGCTTACATGGCTCTAGTCACCTTTAGGGCTCAGGTCCACCTGACTAGGATTCCTTAGGTGTAGCACACTTGCAGTCTCCACTACCGCTATCGAGTGGTAGTCCCCTGTCTAGGCAACAGGCTCTGACACTAAAGGTAGATTTTCTTCTTTTACACCTTCTTTTACATCTTACACTAAAGGTAGATGTTCTTTTCTTCTGCAAAGGCCAGTGCTCACCCAGCCTCACAGGTAAGGAGGAGTCTGGTTCCTATTTAGCTTCACCCAACACAGAGCCAGATACCACCATCTCTTCCTCTGGATTCCAGTCAGTTGCATTTTAGACCCTTTGATAGTGTCCTACAACTCTCTCTCTCTCTTTTTTTTTTTTTAAACAAACAGCTCTTTTTAGCATTTTATTTTTTAATTTTCTTGGCTGCAGCATGCGGGACCTTAGTTCCCCGACCAGGGATCAAACCCACACCCCTTGCACTGGAAGCGCGAAGTCTTAACCACTGGACCACCAGAACTGTCCCCTTACTACTCTTCAGTACTCTATTTTTCACTCTATTCTGTGTTTCATTTTGGACAATTTCTACTGGTGTATATTCAAGTTCACTGTTTCTGTCCTCAGCTATGTGGTGTACTTATCAGAGGCATTCTTTGGCATTCAGCTCACTTTGGTTGCCTTGTGACCTTGGTTCTCTCTGGTGGATTCAGGAAGACTTATGATGTGTAGACTTTTTTCTCATTGTTTGGGTAGCGGCTATGTTCTTTATTCTCTTACAGCTTTCTACATCCTAAGTAGAAGCAGAATGTTTTCTGTTAGAATTTATGTGGGGCCTCGAAGGGAGGTAAGAAAAAGCTGTGTTTGGCTAGATTCCCAGCCAGGGGCTAAGTTCGTGGTGGACAAGTGATTATCTCTGGGTGGTGTGACTCTTTTGTTCTTCTTTTAATTTGATTGTAATTTCCCAAATTATTTTTACAATGAGCCTACTTGACAAAAACCAGAACAGCAAACTTTGAAGCAGTTCTTTTAAACAGTTGTTTTAAATGAAAGGGAAACAATTCCTGAGCGCTCCTTTCCTGGACTCACCAGAGAAAACAGTATACTCAGAGGCACGATGGGTTACTGTGCAGAAGGTACAGACAGCAAGGGAAGAGAGTTTTGCTGCTCAAGGACACAGCTCCCTCAGCCCCACCTAGGCTCAGAAGGCAACTCTGGGTATTTCCTTTCAGAGCCACCACTTCCCCGCAGCTGGGGAGGGGGCCAGGATGCCACCCCTGTTCCTTCGCTCCTACTCTGCCCAGTGGGAAAGGGTCAGATGCCAGCCCAGGGGGTAGGTGGTTGTTCCATGCTTTTCTAGCACCCTCTCTGGCAACTGCCAAGATCTTAGTGATAAAACCACAGCATGGTGTGAGAATGCTACTCAGGGAGTCAAAGTCTTACTCTCAGCTCTGCCACTGAGTCTGTGACCTTGACCAATCACTGAGTCACTCTGAACCTCAGTTTCCTCACTTGTAAAATAAAGGTCACAATCACAACCACCTCACAGGACTTCATTTTAGGAGGATCAAATGTGATGATGTTACCCAGAGCATTTTGTAAACTCTAAAGAACCATCATCATTCATTTTGTTAAGTAAATTAGGCCTGGGAGTAGAATAGGATGGGAGAAAATAGGCCCCCAGAGTCACTTGCAAATCTCACAGTTTGGGGCCAAATTTGGAGATACAAATAACCTCTCTCTGTTCTCTTGTCTCTTAACCGCCTGCTCCCCACCCTCCTTCTGTGGACTCTCAGTGTGTGGGTGTGGTTGCAGCTGCAGGTACCCCTGTAATTACAATACTCAGGGGGCCTCCTTCCTTCCTGTCACCTCTACCCTGGTTCAGGGGTATGTGTGCTGCAGGAAAGTCTTACTTATATAAGAGCGAGAGGAAATGATGAAGTACCCCGCAAGTGTTTCTCTGCCAGCCCAACACTAATCCTTTAATTGAAAAGGAGGGTCCCATTTGGTGTGACATGTTCTCTGTCTCTGCCATTGTGTGCAGTGAAGATGCTGCCTAGCTGATTTCCCTGGAAGGAGGGGGAGCTCATTCCTCTCATGGGAGGTGTGCTCCAGGCCCCAGGCCACAGAAACACCCTCCCTCTGCAGCTCAACCAAATATGGACTCCCAGATGGTACTGCCCAAGACCGGGAGGAAGCACAGCTGGGTTATGCTGTGATGGGCGCTGTCTGAGGGAGGACTGAGTCAGGGATGGAGCTGACACCACTGGCTGGTGGGTGATAGAGCACTTTTTTTTTAAGTATTTATTTCTTTTTACTTATTTGGTTCTGCCAGGTCTTCTTTGCAGCAAGTAGAATCTAGTTCCCTGATCAGGGATCAAACCCAGGTCCCCTGCATTGGGAGCTTCGTGTCTTACCAGTGGACCACCAGGGAGGTCCTGATAGAGCACATTTGAAAAGAAGCTTCCCTTTCATTAATTTTTCTTGGTGTCATAGAGTCTGACCACTCGATCACTGGCAGATACTACCCTTTTTCTTTTTAGCATGAGAAAAGGCTGTTTTTAATCTTATTAATTCATTTCAAAGCTATACATATTTGAACATCTGTAAACATGTCTCAACCCAAGATATAAAATATTAACAGTAAGTTACTTTACCTATATGTTTCTCTTCTGGGTTGTGGTTTCCATGAATCATGAGGCCAAGATGGAATCATGAGGTCAGGAGGCAGGACCATGCTGTGCGTCAATGAAGAGGGCAAGGCAGAAGTTTTACTGACTCATCTGCCCAGTTATGGGTAGAAATGGAGTCAACAGTCCTGCCACACTAGCCTAAGGTTTGGTCTAGTAGTGCACGGTTCTGAAGACCAACACTGAATCCTCCCTTGCAGGAACTCCCCCTCCACAACCTAGAGAACGGAGGGAAGATGTCCTTAGAAACATGTTTCCCATGGAAGATGAGTTCATAGATAAGAATTACAAAACCTACAAGGAAGACCAACAACACGAAAGTCTTTAGACCCCCAAAACAAAATTCGATCTTGTATAATATCCCACTGTGAAAGTATCAGTTTATTTATCTATTTACCTGTCAGTGGGCATTCTAAGATATTTCTGGGTTTGTTTTTTATTATTATGTAAGGAGCTATTAAGAGTATTCTTATACATGTATCCTGATGTACACGCTGACTCATGGAGAATGGATATTCAATTTTATAATATATTTAACCAGATCAGATTTATCAATCTTTCCTCTTTTTGGCTGGTGCTTTTTTGCACTTTATTAAAGAAATTACTCCTTTCTCTAGTGCAAAAAAAATAGCCATTTATCTTTTCTGCTAAGATGAACTTATGAAGACATGCTTTGATGCTATCCTTGATCCATTTAGTGTTGATTTCACATATGTGGTGTTAGGTGGGTATCCTGTTGCAGTTTTATCCGTGTGAATGTTTTTCTAGCTTCAGTTATTGAATAATTACTCTTTTCCCCACTGATATGACATAACTATTAATATTCTATTTCATACTGATTCTTCACAGGAGAAATAATTTTTACTCATAGTCTCAGGAAAACATTATGTCAACATATTACCATTTTAAAAAGTGGTTGAAAAATTATCAGTTCCAGAAAATGTACTCCCCACTAGCTATGCTTCCGGTCCTTCCCTCACAGCATCAGGCAAGTACCTGCTTGGTCCACTGCTCTTCAGTGAGGTTCTGAGGGCATGAAGCCACAAGAAGGTTCTGCTGTAGGGTGGCAGGGGGCTCTGGTTTGCCTGACAGAGACGGAAACAATTTACAGGCCTGAGGGAACCAGGTCTGGGGACAGGAATGGGCTAGGTCAAAATAATTCTGAACAATAAGGCACTGTTATGAGCTGGGTTGAACTGTCTTCCCTCCAAAGATATGCCCTAGCCTCTGAACCTGTGGACAAGAACCTATTTAGAAACAGCGTCTTTGGTGATGTAATCAAGTTCAGATGAGATCATCCTGGATCAGGGTGGACCTTAATTCAGTGACTGGTGTCCTTACAGGAAGAGGGAAGTCTGAGCACAAACACCCATGGGAGAAGCCACATGTGAAGACGGAGTCTGAGATATCAGTGATGAATTTACAAGCCAAGAAATGCCAGAGACTGACAGCAATCATGAGAAGGTGGGAGGAGGCAAGGGAGGATCCTCCCCTAGCGCCTTCAGACAGAACGTGGTCCTGTCAACACCTTGATTTCTGACATTCAGCCTCCAGAACTGTGAGGGAATCCATTTCTGCTGTTTTGAGGTGCCCAAAGCTTGTGGTACTTTGTTAGAGCAGTGCTAGGAAATGAAGACAGGCACCCTGTCCCTTACCAAGCAAGGGCCAGGTGGTGTGAGGAGACACAAGGCTGACGGGTTCCCAGCCTTTCCCACTCCCAGGAAAGGTGGCTCCATACCCCTCCGTCTCCTCTAGACCCCATCCTCCAAGGGAAGGAGCCCAGCTCTGCCAGCCATTCTTAACATAAAAATCCAGAGAAGGAAGGAAACAGCCAGGGGAGGATCTGAGAACCAGGAAAAGGATAGGGACACCTGCAGGGAGAGCAATGGGGGCAGGGCTGGGGGAAGTGGGAGAAATGTCTCTCAGTTCATTTAGCCGTTTAGGAGAAACGCAAGTGAAAGCAGAGTTATTTTTAAATGACTTTTCGTTTCATGACCTCTTGGTTGCGCTGGGGCCCCTAGCATGGAGCTGAGCCCCGCAGCAGAAGCTCTGGGAGCTTTGGGGCTGAAAGCTTGGTGGACACTCCTCTCTTGCTCAAGCAGCACTCTGATGAGGGCACTGACCTCTGTGATAAAACTGAGGCTGTGGAGCCTCTGCTCAATGGCCAAGTTCAAACAGCTCAGATTGCCCTGTGCCTGGCTCAGACCTGGAAGTGGCCGGGAGCTTCAAGGAAGCTCGAGGCCAGCCCTCACTGGTCTGCACCCTTGGCACAGCCTTGCCTCCTCTGGTGATGGCAACTCGGTTTCCCTTGAGGAGACTGAATGACAGTGTGTTTCTGGCACTGAGGCTTGACCAGGCAAGGCACGCAGAAGGGGAGGCCACAAAAGGGGCTCTGGAGCCAAACTGCCAGGGTTCCCCCCAGCTCTGCCTCTTCCTAGCCATATGAGCATGGTATCCAACTGCCTGGGCCTCTGTTTCCTTATCTGTAAAATGGACATGATAATAGTTCTCACTTCAGGGAGACTGAGTTAATACAGCAAATGATGCGCTGGGAACAGCACTGGCACAGAATAGACACTCGATAAAATCCAGCTCTCATAAGTGTTAAAAGCATGATGCTCTTGTCAGATCTGACCAGACCTTAGCTACAAATAATATATATTATCAAGAAGAAGACTCTGATAGGTTGATTACATTCAGTATAAGAATAAATTTCTCCCTAATTATACATGTTATACCATAAATTGTACATATATATATCTTAAATTGTACCTTAAAATATTAGCTAACTATAACATTACATGTATATTTAAAAATATAAATACTGACAAATCTCTCCATGCAGGAGAATTCCAAATAATTTACGCAGATACCTCACCCTGGAGGGGAACATAACTCCTTAAAGAGTCTCTAAAGGGCTGCACATAGTGATTTCCTTCCAAAGAACACAGTATGGAAGAGAGTGGAGGTAATTTCACAGTGGAAAAACCTGCCCAGCATTACCTCAAGCAGAGGTCAATCCAAGGTCAGCACCAACAGTCATAAGTCACACTGATGGATGTACCCTCGACCTGATGTGATGAGGTAATGCTTTATCTCTGTGTTCTTCTCCCCAGAACCCTAAATACCAGTTTTCAATGAGAAAAAGCTCAGACAAATCCCAGTTGAGGAACAGAAGCAGTCTACAAAATACCTGCCCAGTACTCCTTGTAACTGCCAAGGTGAATGAAAACAAAGTCCAAGAAGCTGGCACAGTCAGGAGAAGCCCGAGGAGACACAACTAAATGTAATGTGGTGTCCAGATGGGACCCCAGATAGAAAAAGGAAATTTGGTAAAAAATCAAGGAACTATGAATAAAGTATGAACTGTAGCTAATAGTAGTGGGTCAACATTGATTTGTTAAATGGGACAAATGTGTCATACTAAGGTAAGATGTTACTTTGGCCACCTCATGGGAAGAGTTGACTCAACTCATGGGAAGAGTTGATGCTGGGAGGGATTGGGGGCAGGAGGAGAAGGGGATGACAGAGGATGAGATGGCTGGATGGCATCACCGACTCAATGGACATGAGTTTGAGTAAACTCCAGGAGTTGGTGATGGACAGGGAGGCCTGGTGTGCTGCGATTCATGGGGTCACAAAGAATTGGACACGACTGAGCAACTGGACTGAACTGAACTGAAGGTAAGATGTTAGTAAACAGGGAAACTTTTTTCCCTTTTTCATATGGGAGTTTCATAGGGGAACTCATATGTGGTATTGACAAAAATTCTATAAATCTAAAACTGCTCTGAAAACCAAAGTCTGCTAAATGAAAATATTGGGAACACATGCCTTTGATGATTGATAGGATGTTTGAAAGTCTACACCACTCATTTGTAACCCACACTGCTGCATGGTCTCTCCTATGGTTTTGTCATGTGGCCATTTAACATGGGAAACCTGGCACAGAGTTGGCTGTTTGGAGCTGACTGTGCCATAGTCTATAGCTGTGTGACCTTGGGCACGTTCCTAATCCTGAACTTCCCCTTCCATCTGTGAAGTGAAGGAGGTATACCAGACAACAGTGATGATATGAACAATAATTAATAACATTTACTCAGTGCTTTCTAGTGCCAAGTCCTGTTCTAAATGCTTCCCCTGAATTAACTCACTGAATCCTTACAATGGCCCTATGAGAAAGGTATTAGCAGGATCCCCATTTTTCAGAGGAGGAAATGGTTCATAAAGTCCTTCCAGCTCATATGAACCACAAGGCTTTGGTCCCTTTCTCTGAAGGCATCTCTCAAGGCAAATCACATGAGCTCTGGAGTGTGGCCAGCACCAGCTGATGGACAACCAGCACAGTCACGACCCCTCCAATTGCTTCCGTTGGAGGGGGACTGCATTCCACCTACATCTACAGAGATTTTGTGAGCGTGAGAATACAACCCAGAACTCACAGCAGTTGATGAATACGTTTACTTCCTTTGTTTAAAATGGCCAAGCTCATATACCCTCAAAATAGGTGCAAGAGTGAGGAGACAACTAGTACATGTGGTAGGAACAGGTGGCCTGAGTCCAAGGCCAGTCAGGAGAGGGTTACTGCCCACCAGCTGCATGGCAGTCTGGGATGGCTATGGGGACATTGTGGCTGATCCCTAACCAGCCTGCTAACCAAAGAGCTGGATCAACCCAGCTTTGCTGCAGTGGGTGGTGGGGCTTTTCCCCACACCAACAAGCAATTTCTGACACCAGCTGGGTGTCCTACAATTCAACTCACTTCTGACACTATCTACCTGAAGACAATGTCAGATCCTAGAGGTTAAGGACTCGGCCCCACAAGACTGCCCTCATCCCCCCTCAACTTCAGGTGCCAAATGCAAGCAGCCCAGACTGTCACCTGTGCTTCTGACCAACTGGCTCTAGATTAGAGGTTCAATGAAACCCCTCTTTGGGTTTGATTAATTTGCTAGAGTGATTCACAGAACTCAGGAAATCCATTTACTCACTTAGATTACAGGTCTATTTTAAGAGGCTATAATTCAGGAACAGCCAGATGGAAGAGATGCACAGGGCAAGGTTCAGGGAAGGGGCCCTCTCTGAGTGCCCACTCTCTTCAAATCTCCACATGTTCACCAGAAGTGCTCAGTTCATTTTTGTTGTATGAGTTTCACAGCTAATGATTATAGGAAACATGAGATGGTAAAAAGTAGCAAGCCTGGGGAAGTTACAAAGTCCTCCCAGGCTGGATCTTGACTCTGTAAATAGGAAGTATCACTCCTGAAGACTGTGGCAACTCCCAGGGTGTCTGCATTGAACACGAGACCCAGACAAAGAGGAGTGGGCCACTGGCAGAAATTCCAGCCAGTGCCAGATGCCTGCAAGGAAAGACAGAAGGGAGGCAAATGGCTTCCACTCTTCATGAAGGACACGGAACGAATTCCATATCATAGAAATGCCCAAACCCTCTCAGTTCCTGGCTGAAGGTAGCCCAGGCAAATGGTGATCTCAGGTACCCTGGCCTCTTCCTCAAGAACAGCAGGCTAGACACCAAAGGAAGACTTATTGCCTAGTGCAAAGATGGGGGAGCAGAAAACTTAAGCCAAGGAGTGCTGTGCTTAGTCGCTCAGTCGTGTCTGACTCTTTGCAACCCCTGGACAGCCTGCCAGGCTCCTCTGTCAGTGGAGATTCTCCAGGCAAGAATACTGGAGTGGGTTGCCACACCCTCCTCCAGGGCATCTTCCCAACCCAGGGATCGAAGCCAGGTCTCCCACACCTCAGGAGGAGTCTTTACCATCTGTGCCACCAGGGAAGCCCAAGAATACTGGAGTGGGTAGCCTATCCCTTCTCCAGGGGCTCTTCCCAACCCAGGAATCAAACCCGGGTCTCCCTCATTGTAAGCGGATTCTTTACCAGCTGAGCTACCGGTATCTTCCCTGAAAGTACTTACTTGAAATATTCACCAAAATAAGTCACAGAAAGAAAACAGAGAAACCAGTGAGATGTGTAACCAGGCTCTCCTTTCTGTTCCATGAACCAGGGAGAAGTGATGGCAAGAATACCAGTGAGCAAAGCGTGCTCTGCAAGGTCCCAGCTTGAGAAACCCGCACACCCCCACACTTCCGGCCTTGGACCAAGAGTAAGAGGGGAAACCGAAACTGTGCACAGACAGAAAAGCTCCCACAGGAAACCAGCCATTGGTCCAGATAACCAATGGCCACCGGCTGGCTAGTGCTCTCCTCCCTTGAGAGAGAACGGGCTTGTAGAGGCCACATGTGTCCTGCTCCCTAATCCCAAATAAGAGGCCTTGACCTTTGACAGCATCAAATAACAGCACTTCCTGAGCATTCCCAGCTCATTTAATCCACCTCTCAAGGGAGTTAGATCCAGGGTGTTTTTATCTGACAGGTTAGGAAACTGAGGGTTGGAGACATGAAGTACCTGGCCTAAATTTACATGACCAAGAAGCAGCTCAGATCCAACCTGAGACTTTAAACACCAAGTCCAGGATGTGTTCTCTTGCACTGCTACTGTTGAATCAGTAGCCAGCGGCTTTTTCAAGGGTTCTCACATCCACGAGCTTATACATTCTGGGTGAGAAATACCAGGCATGGATCACGCCTCCTCCATCTCCCACATCACAGCTGAGAAAAGACCCTGCAGGGAGGTGGGACTGCCAGCAGCTGCAGTCTGTGTGGTTAGGTTAGCCAGCCTCTGTGTGACCGTGTGTACTCAGTCATGTCCGACTCTTTGCAACCCCAAGGACTGTAACCCGCCAGGCTCCTCCTCAGAGCATCTTCCCGACCCAGGGATCAAACCCTCATCTCCCAAGCCTCCAACATTGCAGGCAGATTCTTTACCAGTACAGCACCTTGGAAGCCCAACCAGCCTCTGACCGAGACTCAGATCCAGGGTTTTTTCCATGATACCAGCTGGCTGCCTCCTCTTCATCCCACCCATGCCCCCCACCAGTCCTTTCCCACCATCACATCTGGAAAATTGACTCAGGCAACAGTGGGCTCCTCATCCCCATGTAGGAAGATGCCATGACATTTATGAGGCTCTTCAAAGTGGGAACACTTGCCCTGGCTTTTCCCCAGCCCTGTGTTAAGTAAAGGTCATGATGTTTGTTAAAATGTGAGCACATGGGTGCCCGGCTCACAGGAAAGTGTTTCAGAGGCTGTGCCTGAGATAAGGCTGACTCCTGGAGGCTTCGCCACAGACAGGCACGACTCCCCCAGGCCCCCACCCCTTGTTAGAGAATAAGACTTGAAGCTCCAGCTCAGTCCTCCTGCTAGAATTTGGGGAGCCCTAAGTCTGATGGGACTGCCCCTTTTCTCACCTACCTGAGGTCTGTGCTGCAGAACATTCCAACCACTCAAGAAAGGCAGGAACAACGAGGGGTTCAAGTGCAAAGATGGTTTCCAGTCTCCCTCTGGAAGAGCAGTTTTTCTGGCTATGAAGAAAGTTTTCAATCCATCTCCACAGAGGATCCTAAAGTCATTCCTCATTCTGTGAGGCTCTTGATTCCAGACCCAGGGCCCCAAGGGTGCCTGAAGCCCTCACTTGGTCATTGCATTAAGAGACAGCTTATGTATTTGCCCAGCACAGAGGTCAGGACAGCCGCAGCAGCCTCTCCGAGGTAGTAACTGGAAATGATCCCCCCAGCGACCCCCTCCCTCCACGCCTCTCCCAGCAGGTGAAAATCATAGAGGTGCTAACAAATAGCAGGGAGTGAAGCGGGGCTGGAGCTTTAATAGGCCTTGAAACACCCACTGCTCCTGCCTTTTTTGAGTGGTTGGAATGTTTACAGCACAGACCCCAGGTGGGTGAGAAAAGGGGCAGTCTTGTCAGACTGCTCACAGAAGCCAGGCAGGAAGGACCAAGCTGGAGTTCTGAGACTTACTATCCAATAAGAAGTGGGGGTCTGGGGGAGTCGTGCCTGTCCGCAGAGAGGCTTCCAGAAGGCAGCCTTATCTCAGGCATGACCTCTGAAACTTTTTCCTGTAAGCCAGACACCAGTATGCTGAAAAACAAAAACAGTTTTTTTTATTAAGGCATTTATTAAGAGCAGTATTAGGTTCACAGCACAGTTGAGGGGCAGATACAGAGATTTGCCATATATGCCCTGCCCCTATATATGCATGGCCTTCCCTGTTATCAACATCCCCCACCAGAGAGGTATGGTTGTCAGAAGTAACGGACCTACACAGATCTATTGTAATTACCCAAAGTCCATAGTTTACTTTAGGGTTCACTCTTGGTGTTGTCTAGTTTTAATCATGTCAAACAGCACTTGCAATCAACCAGATATGAGGCAAATAGCCACGGCTGTTCTGGAGGAAACCCAGATAGGATGCTGTGATCCAAGAAGTGATAGGTCCTACTTGGGAACACACATTGAGCACAGGAACAGAACTGGCCCAGACAAATTAGACACATGTTTTAGTTTCTCTCTTTCCTTATATACAGGTGTAGACTGCTCTATGGCTGAAAATAATTGTTGGTTCCTTGGAGATGTAGCAATTGAATAGTTCAAGATGTGTTTGTGGGAGATGAGGTGACCAGATGACGGCAGACTGACCCTCTCCACACCCCAGGAGAGAGAAAAGGCTGTGACAATTCACTGGACAGAGTCTGTTGCTTCTTGGACTGTCCTGTGGCTGAGACCAAGACCTTCAGACTGGAGACAATTATGGTTATCTTCTCTGAGCCAAGGAGATCAGGCCACACCTTTACCTATGTGGTGGGAGGGGGTGGGGCATGGGGATACTGCATTTACCATAAAATGTGCTCTCACAGTCATTCATCCTGTGGCAGGCAAGGGAGGATGCCTTAGGCTGGGGGAGGAAAGGATTTCCCCTCCTCTCCGTTTGGTAACTGGGCTTGGAGACTGCTGTTGGTAGGGGCTGAAGCGGCCCTTGTGGGTACCAGACACACTCCTCTTCTAAGGCGGATGGAAAGTACTCTCAGGAGCCTGTTGTCAGAGAAGCTGTAGGGCTGGGCGCAGGGGCCGTGTCCTCTCCCCTGGGCCTGTCAGAGTCACCAAGGGATCAGTCTTATGAGCATAAAGGCAGAATGAAGGCAGCAAGGTGAGAAGGCTGGATGAGAGAGGTTTTGTGGAGCTCATGCCAGGCTGTGCCTCAGGAAACTCTCAGAAATCCTGGAGAAGGAAACTCGACGTTTTGACTGTAGGAAGGAAGTAAAATTTCATTTTAGATACAGTGAAATTTATGAAAGGTGAACAGCATAATACAACACACTCACTTCACAGATGAAGAAAGCAGGGGTCAAAGGGTGTAAGAGAGAGTCTGCTGTCTGAGAAGCATGAACCAGTCTCCGATGGTAGCAATAACCCTGGGATCCTGTGCGGCATTCTCGACAGCTACATCTGCTCAGACTTTGGGTAAGAGTGGTACAAGTGATGCTGGATTGCACAACCTCCTTCTATTTCACTCATTTTTAAGTGATTGAAAAATAATTTGGGGGGGAAAGCCAAACATTAATCACAGTCAATCAAATATGGAAAATAGTACAACCTTATAAGACTGAAAATGTGTCAAGATAAATGAATTCTAGAATGGAATGTTAGTTGTCTCTCTCCCTCCACAGCCCTGGCGCTGAATGAGAAGAGGTTAGAGAATAAGACCCCAAGGAGTATCACCAGCACCCCATGATTTAGCAGACAGGGCTGAGAGGGTGAACAGGCAGCCTGGGGAAAGTTGAGGAGAAATCCCAGGGAAAAACCCATCAGGGAGGCCCAGAGGAGGTGGAGGAGAAGCTGCACTTGTTTTTTGGGTTTTTTTTAGGGCTCTGCGCTGCCTTCCAGGAATGAGCCAAAGCGCCTGGAAGAGACCACATCCCTGCTAAGTGAAGAGGACCCTGGTGTGGGGCACTGAGCGCATTTCAGGAGAGAGAGCAGAGCCCTGTCACCCACCTGTCGCTGTAACACTCAGACCTCAGTGAAGCAGGAAGTACTCTCATCCCCCAAACTCTAGAGTCAAAGGACTGACAGGTAGGTAGAAAGGTGTCACGAGGGCGCTCACACTTTCAGAGCACTGGATGGTCTGGCCAGACTTACTCATGCAAAATCAAAAGAAATGTTAGGGAAGCTAAGCCAACATGCTAGATGTTTTTAAGGAACAAAAAGAAGGCAGAGGAGGGGAAGAGAAAAAAATAAGAAACAGAATATGAAAAGATAAACAAAGCAAGTCCAGAGGTAATCACTGTCCCAGTCATAGAAGAAAACTCCTGAGTGCTTCATGCTATAGAACCAATATGAATATTTAATTATATTAATTTAATAGCTAATTACATTAATTCAACATTTAATAAATTATATCCATTTAGTGTATAATGAAACATATTTGGTATGTTTTTTAAAAAAATAAAAAAGAGCCCAAGGATGAGTGGATAAATTAACTAAATAAAAAGGAAATTGGGAGTGAAGGCAAAAAATTAAGGACAAAAGCAAGACATTTATAGATCTATTAGATAAGTTAGAAACATCAAAGAAGCTAACAAATTTTCTGGCTCAGAGGGAAAGCTTGAGATAAATTACAGTGAACATGAAGGAAAATGACAAAGCAACTAAAGCAATTAAGTACATGTTGTTCTATGGAAGACAAGCAAAACCATCCAACACAGGGATAATTGGTACTGAATTTAAGGTCAAATTGATGAGCACTACTCCCCGACAGCCCTAACGTCCTATTGCAAATACATAGAAAAGCTTGATTTTCAAATACAGAAACACCATTTTAAAATGTTATCGCCAAGCTCCAAGCAAGCAAGGCAAGTCTTTAAGGACAGAGTAGGAATATTACCAAACGGAATCTGGATGTGCTCTGACATATAGCAAAGCCAATCTACTGACACCAGGTTGTGGTGAAAGAAAGTACAGCTTTTATTACAGGGCACCAAGCAAGAAGAACCGGTAGTTCATGTTCAAAGAGACCCAAACTCCCCAATCCCTTCCAGGGAAGGGTTTATAAAGACATTATGAGGAGTAGGGTTGTGGGGTGTGTGATCAACCCAGGCACAATTCTCTGGTTGATGGTGAGGTAACAGGGTGATGTTTTGGGAATCTCAATTATCAGTTTTCTGGCTCCAACTAGTCTGGGGTCCATGTGATGATGGTCAGCATGTAGTTAACTTTTTCCTCCTGGTGGGTGTTTTAGTATTTGCAAAAACATTCAAAGATATGGCTTAAGATATTATTTATAGCCCTTGAGGGAGAACTAAAGGTCTTTGACTTTGTTTTATGGCCAAACTATTATTTCATCTTGCTTGACTGTTTTTATTTGTTTCTGTATTTTCTCATCTCTCTAATTAAAATTGCTCTTTGTAACTCTAGCAAGGCCTAGGAGGCTAAAGCTTTTCTACAAACAACAGGCAGGGGACCCAGGGGAAGGGGGTGGTCTGTCCCTGGGAAGGTCCCACAGGGTCGTGCTCAGTGTCAGGAACAAAGATGTAAATAAGAGCTGAAACAGCAAGACCCACAGGGGACTCAGACTGGGTGACTGCAATTGTGGTTTCAGTGAGTCATGAGCTCCAGATGTAGCAGAATCTTGAGGTCAGGAGATAGGACCATACTGCTTTTCAATGAAGAGGACCATTCAGTACAGTAAAGGCTGTACTGAATACACCTATCAGCCCAGCTATGAGTAGAAACAATCCTGATCCACTAGCCTAAGGTTTGGTCCAGCAGTGCTACATCCTAAAGGACAACACTGAAACCTCCCTTGCGAGAATCCCCCCTCTATAACCCAGAGAACACAGGGGAGATGTCCTTGGAAAGATGAGTTCCATGGAAGATGAGCTCATAGACAAGAATTACAAAGTCTATAAGGAAGACCAACAACACTAAAGTCTTTAGACCCCCAAAACAAAAACATTTACACTGGAGATAATATGCAGTCTTGAAGAGATTTTAAATTAAAATGTATATAAAACTTCAGAGAACTAAATGAATTAATAGCCACCATCATAAATAGGAACAGATGGTTATGAAATAAAAACAGGCAAACATTCTACACAGTTCAACTATTAGAAACTAATAATGTAGTTATTGAGATATCTAGACATAACCTTCTTTGTGTTCTATAGGTATGTGAATACTTTTTACACACAAGTATTCACGAGTCCATACATAGAAGATTTGGAAGAATGTATACATCAAGTTGTGAATAGTGGTTAACTCTGAAAATGGAACTGTGGTATTTTAAATTTTCTTCTTTTTGCCCATCTGTATCTTTTAACTTTTTTTTTAACAGTGAATGTGTAATATTTTATCAAAAGAAAAATCAATAAAGGAGATATTTTAACCTTAAAAAGATAGGGGGAAGTTTGCAGTGCTTCTGAATCAGCCCATAATCATGAGTTAAACTGTGAGAAGTTAATACAATTGTATTATCACATGAAAACAGTTGAATAATTTCTGAGCAAATGTTTAGAGTATATTCAGTATTGTCTAACTTTATTTGTAGACTAAGTTTTATGCCCAAAATAATTCACTTCAAGGAGAAATAGGCAGGCATCTTCCAGAGTGGTTACAGCTGAGGTCCACTTGAGAGGCTGGTATAACAGCAGAGAAGGGGCACCTCTCCTGTATAATCAGACCCTGAGGACAAAGAAAGCAAGTTTTGAGTGTGAGCCAAGCATCTAAAGTCACGAGAGCAGGTGCTTGGAATTCCGGGCACTGATTGGAGTTCAACCTGCTTTTCACATGGGAAACTGATAACTTCTGGGTGACGAGGAACAAAGATTTAATTTAATGATGAAGGGTGAGTCTCCCTGAGCAGCAGGTAAGGCCACCAATAGTAAATTTAAATTATTTCAAGAACACGGCCTTTAAAACTGTTTTTCTAACCCCAGTGTAGTATGTTCTCCCCAGACATAGAGTCCTAAGGGAACAGGTCACAACTGCAGTGTGACAGAAATATCTTTGACTCCAGTCCCCACTCTGTCCTTCCGCAGGCAGGACTTCAGTATCTTATCAACACCACCTCAACCAATAAAGCCTTTCTGTACTTCTCTTTGGTGCCATTCTCCTCTCTGCTTCAATGGGATTTGCTGGGGCTTTTGCCATGATTGCCAACCTAGCCATCACCAAGGTCAATGACGACTCCACACATCACTGCCAGTGTTGGCCATTAACCACACAGCTCCCAGGTTTTTGTTGTCATTGTCACTGCCCAGTAAGGATGTCATCACCCTGTTCTCTGACCATGGCCACCACTACTCCATACTGTGCCCCTGAGCCACTTAGACCAAAAGATGCCCTTTCTCAAGATGTCCAGTGTCTTCTTCTACCAGGAACTGTCATAATTTCCTGATTTTGTTTCTATGCACACTTGACTGCCATTTGCTGTTAAGATTTGTCTGTAATGTCTGTTTATGTGAATACACGCCTTCAATGTGGCAGAGCACAGACTACACAGCCTTCTGACCACCCTCAGAAGAGGTGTGTCTCCTCACAGTATTCACAGCTTCTTTGTGTCTCCTCACAGTATTCACAGCTTCTTTGTAAGACTCCAAAAGGAAAATCCCAGCTATATTCATTTACTTATGGCCTCCTGGCCTCTTCTACCTAGAGCTGGGTCAGAGGTCCTCAACCATCAAATGTACCCAAGGGTACATTCAAGAGAATCCTCCCCATCAAGTTCAAGCCACAGCCTTCAACATCGGAGTGAACTCTTTGCCCATGTGGGCATACTCTTCAGAGGTCAAGGTCACCATTATTTTTTCCCTAGAGATGTCAACCTGCTCTCCTAGGATCCAGCAGTTAAGACTTAAAGGTTCTTTTCATTTCTTCCAGCAGCCCGAGCAGGTTCTCATGCAAAGCACAGACCTGAAATCCCACTTGGATATCCCACAAATACACCTTCCCTTGCATACAGCTGTGGTCCCAGGGGATTCTGCCACACAATTGTGACTTGTCAGACATGCCCTATGCTCAGCAGCCCAATCCTGAAAGGGTCCACTTCCCATTATGGGGGCCCTGCTGTCTCTTTGTTTATTCACAACTCTTTTAACAACCAAAGCCAACCCAACCTACATTAAGGTATTTGAACTAAACCTAGAAGTCTCTCCCTCTAAATTTGCCCTGAGTTAGATTTCCCGAGAGGTGGACACCAGTCAATGTTCACTGAGCATCCCTGTGAATTTAAAGCTCTGGGCTGGATACAGATGGGACTCTAAGAGGGATAGACAAGGCTTCTTCATGGACGAAGCTCCCAGTTTATGCATAGTCCCAGTATAATCAGTATTTGCATACCCTTTCACTCTTAAAAATGTCACAGTTTGGAAGCTAAAAGTTTCACAGTCACCCTAGAGATGAAGCACAGTCATATGAAGAGGACTCAGAAATCCAGAGTGGAAATACCATCAAATGTTGGGTAAAGAGTTGTCATAGTTTCTCAGAAGGGAAACTGAGGCTCCAAGTGTTTAAGTGGCTCCCCAGGACCATGAGGCCTTTGGGCATCACTGGAACCAGTATCTGAGGTTCCTTCCCTTACCAGCCCCATCACACATCTCTCCCCATGAGGAAAATGAGGCTTCCAGAGAGGGAGAGAGATACCCAGCAGTAGACACAGCACATCCCAAGAAAGTCTGCTTTCATTGCTCATAAAGACAAACAAAATGTTCAAAAGATTTTAAGGGGGCACTAGGGAGAGTTATGGATTTTAGACTTGTGAAAACTACTTGGCATTTACACGCATCACAGTTTCTGAATGCTGAATGGAAAAGAGTTCAGGGTCTGTGTGTGTATGCTGCACAAGGGGAGGGGGTAAGAGTGTGTCTAGCTGACAGCATTTTAGAGGCCCGAGTATATCATTAGACGTTTTGTCGGGGGCTCTGGCCCTGCACTGGCCCTGCATCTCACACACACGCTCATTCCCAGGCTTGCCAAGCTCCTCCTGTGCCCACGTTCCTGATTCTCCTTGTTGAGGAGGAAAAAGGTGAAGGTTCTCTTATCGTCAATGTCTTTTGCCTTTGTCTGAAGAAAGGAGCTAATTGAGGGACATCTGGCTTGGGTGCCCATGTTTGGTTTAATTATTTACCCTTTGTGTGGTTAACCCCACCCCCCATACCCAGAGATGTCCCAAAGCACCCTGCTGATCGGGGAGTTTTCTTCTGTTGAGTTTAAGTGCAGCCTGCAAGGGAGGGCAAAGCAGTGGGGCAAGGAGAACAGAGACCACTCTGAAACCCCAAGTCTTTCCCCAGGCTTGACAGAGGGGGCAGAGAGGGAATCCCCACAGCCTGGGGGGACTGACAAAAACAAGCCAGCAACATCCCAGTCACTGACATCTTTCTGCATCTTGTCAAAGAATAATTTTCAAAACATCAAAAACATGGTTCAACACAGATTACCCTTGAGGACATTATGCTAAGTGAAATAAGTCAGTCATAAAAGGACAAACACTGCAATAATTCCATTTAAGTGATGTGTCTGAAATAGTCAGATTCACAGATCTAGAAAGTAGAATGGTGGTTGCCAGGGGCTGCTGGGAGATGGCAGAGAGAAGTCATTGTTTAAGGGGCTGCTGGGAGATGGCAGAGAGAAGTCGTTGTTTAAGGGGCTGCTGGGAGATGCCAGAGAGAAGTTGTTGTTTAAGGGGTATAAACTTTCAGTTCTGCAAGATGAAGAGGTTCCAGAGATCTGTTTTACAATGTAGATATCCTTAACGCTACTGAACTGTACACTTAAAAATGCTTGAATTTGATGTGCTTTTTTTTTTTTTTTCCTTTTTAACCATCAACACAAACACACACGAAGTCAAAAACATGACTGTAGGGATGGCACAGGGAGTGTTTCAGGATGTTCTGTATCCTGATTGTGGTGGTGGTTTCAGTCTTTAAATGGGTTCAAGTGCATAGAACTGCATATGAAAAAAGTACCATATACCATTTTCCTACATGGTAATTTTTTCATTAGAAATTTTAAAACATAACTTTTATACAAATGTAGCATGAACCTATAACAAAAATGTATTTCATTAATTAATGAGAGAACCAGAAGGAGGGTTCAAAATACAACAGGAGACACTGAAATATTTCTAATAACTGAAAGGAAGAGTATTGAAATGATTGCTAGATTACGGTGTATATAAGATAAAACCTTGGTCATTTGATTAAAATATTATCTGCATCGCTGTATAACAGTCCTGCATTGCTATTAGTTTTCTACACTTTTCTTATAAAGTTGTAAAATACCCTAATCAATAGTAAACACAAGTTAGACAAAGGTCCGTGGTGATTTAGTTACTAAAATCGTGTCCTCTTTGCAACCTCATGGACTGTAGCCCGCCAGGCTCCTCTGCCCATGGAATTTTGCAGGCAAGAATAAAGGTCTACTCCTGCAGACAACATTGTAACTCAGATGGTAAAAGTATCTGACTGCAATGCAGGAGACCCATGTTCGATCCCTGAGTAGGGAAGATCCCCTGGAGAAGGAAATGGCAACCCACTCCAGTATATTGCCTGGGAAGTCCCATGGACAGAGGAGTCTGGCAGGCTACTGTCCATTGGGTCACAAAGAGCCAGACACTACTGAGCGACTGACACTCTCACTTTGTTTCCCATAGACAACCAGATAACCCTCCTAGGGCAGCCCTGCTGGGTGACTCCCACATCTGGCATGACTCCAGGGCTTGTAGGAACCCCTCTGGTCCCATCCACTAGTCTTAGACAATTTTTCCTAACTATCTAGATGAAGGGAAGCAGGGGGCTATCAGGCCCAGAGCTGAGCCAGGGAGGAAAGAGTAAGTGGTGCTATCAAAAGAAGTGAGGGCCAGAGATACCCTGACGCTCCAGCTGGTCCTCGTCTTAGCAGAACATCAGTTTTCAAGAATATGGGCATTGAGAGGAAGGACTATAGGAAAAAAAACCAGGAAGTAGTTGTTGGCTCCCAGAACCACCAGATCACCCTCAGGCCCACCAGACGCATTCTTGCCCAGGATTCTAGACCCAAGACAGAGCGGCTTCTGCTCGGGCCTGGCCTCTCTCCCTCCAGATTTCATAGGCACCATCTGATCTTGACTTCGGGTGGATCCCCCTGCCTCCTTCCCCAGGCACTGGAAGTGGGACTGTTACGGGGCTTCCCTAACCCTAGCTGCTCAGAGGGTAATGCCAGAGTAAGCTCATAGCAGATCTGGGAGGATCTGGCCTCCCTGCTACACCTCCGGCCGAATGGGGGTCAAGGTGGGAGGGGTGGTCTTGCCAGCCAGCCCCAAGCTGACACCTGAGCACAGGTAGACCCGGGAGACTCCATGGCCCCTGGTGGCTGCAGGGCCTTCCTTTGCAGGGAAGGGCGATGTGGAAAATGTGTGCGACAGAGGTGAACTGGAGCCTGTAAACAAAAGGCTTTGAGAAACCTGGGGCCTGGTGACAGGAACCGCCTGGGCCAGGGTCCCTCCAAGGCCAGCCAAGTGCCCTTTTACAACTCTGGTCACAGCGGGGCAGCTGGCCCTGGCAACAGCTGAGAGAATAGAGGTGATAAGTTCTCCTCGGCACTGGTGCCAGCGGCCTTTCTTACAGGGCTTAATAATTCAGGCCTCTCAACCTAGCCGGCCCGCCTACCCCAAGGCTGTGAGCCAAGGCCGTGGTGGTGTCCGTTTCCCCGGATCTTCCTGCACAAGATCCCAAAGCCAGCTTCCCTCACCTCTGAGGTTATGGGGGCAGGCGGAGGGGGCAGGGAGGTCTTAGGCCAACTCTGTCACTGTTAAGACCCTCCTTAGCCCCATCCGCCAGCCCTAGTCGTCCTGACCGACCTTCAGCCTTGGTCTCAGCTGCTGCCCGCCGGGCCCTGGGGGCCGTCCCAGGTCTGGTTACTGTTCTCAGGCAGCCACTCAACCCTTCCCCTGGGAGGCTGGAATCACACCTCACTGGACACAGTTCAAAGAAGGGACGTTCTCATTCCCCTCCCTCCCTGCCCTTCTCCTCGGCTCCCCACCCTGTCCTACTCCCCCCGACCCCGCCCCTCACCCCCCCCCAAACCCCACTCGCCTCATCGAAGCCCCTCTGTTGTTTCCTGACCTGAGCTCACTGCTGTGGAGGAGGGCAAGACGGCAGGTCTCCGACCCTCCCCTCACTGGAGCCCCCAGACTCTGTTCTGCAGCTGTCAAGAGAGCCCCAGACCACGGCGGGAGAGTGGGCCAGCAGGGAGGGACCCTGTGGACATCAATCCCTCGGGGAGGGCAGAGGGAGGGGTGGGTTCCTGGCATCCCTGTCAGGGGCCTGAGGCAGGAAAAGTGGTCACTGAAAGAGCGTCCACCCCAGACACATGCTGGTGGGGGGGAGGGTCCATCGCTGATCTGGGTGCTGGGTCTCCCCACCCCCACCCCCAAGCAGGGGTGTGAACCGATCAGAGGGAGAGGATTCCTGGGGAGTGGAACTTTTCACAGGGAGCCAAACAGAGGCGTTGCTGCAGCAGCAACAAAAAACAGTCAGCTCACTCACGTGGACCAGGTAAGAAGCCTTCTGCCCTGGCACGTGCAGCTGCCAGCAGAGGTCCTGGCAGGGGCAGTTCAGGGCTTGTAGAGAGAGTGGGAGGGACCTGGGTGGCAACCAGGAGAAATCTGGGAATGCAGAGAGGGGACGGGGTCCCTAGAGGATCCCCAGGGAGCCTCCTCTCTCTGGGAGAGCAGCAGCCGTCTGGGCCGGGCAGGGGCTGAAAGTTTCTGTGCCTCTTCAGTGAGAAAGAGCAGAGCGCTGCTTTGCTGACTTTGGCACCCAGACATGGCCTGCTGGATGAGAGGCAGGGGAAACACCTCTTACACAACCTTAGTTCACAGTTGAACTTTGGGAATGCCACAGCATGCCACCAATTCATAATAAGATCACTTTGATCTGAGGCTGCTCCACAGTTGATCTTATCACTAAGCCTCCTTTTCACTACAGAGTCTCCCCACCCCTGACCAGCGGGGGTGCCAGGCCTGGGCTGGCCCTTCACATTCTCACTGCTGCCTTGTGAAGGGGGAATTAGCACCCTGAGACAAGGGAGGCCCCAAGGTCAAGTTACAATTCATATAATCTGTGCCCTTCTTGAGTTTCTGCCAAGCACGTTTTGGATCCAGATATAGGTTGTCACATTTCCATTCCATTCATATGAAATGTCCAGAATAGGCAAATCTATAGAGACAGGAAGCAGATTAGTGGTTGCCTGGGGCTAGGAGAAGAATGAAAGGATGGGGCCGTAAAAGGCCCAGGATTTCTTTTTTGAATGAAAATGGTGTAAAGTAGATTGTGAAGATGGTTGCACAACTCTGTGACTATCATAAAAGCCATGAATTAGATAGTTTAGATGGGTGAGTTGTATGGTATGTGAATGATATCTCAATAAGCTAGTTAGGAAAAAAAATAACCTTGGCAGATTTTGACTCAAAAGATGATCTGTCACTTGGCAGTGGTACAAAGGGCTATTGTCACTCACCCTCACCCTCCCCTCTGTGCTCATGACCGTCACAGGAGCCAAGCCTCAGCTGCAGCAGGGCCCCACGGAGCCCCATCGATGCTGCCATGTTTACTCAGGTGGAGAAGGTTACAAAGGCCCAACGGGCTTCCAACCTGCCTGCGCTGCCTGTGAGCCTGGAAGAAAAGTGAGCTGTTTGGGTTAAGAACGTGACAGGAAGAGAGGATGAGAGGCTCCAGTTGGAGAGAGGACAAAACTATGGAAGCTGCCCTTGTACCAGACTCGGCACCCAGAGCTCTGGACTTGCACTAGGCTGGTGGTAAACAAGGCCTTCCTTCATTTCCAAAGAGAAGTCAACAGAGGATCTCTCAGAGTTGCACATGCTTCTGTCTCAGGGTGGGTGCAAGGCCTTTGCATGGTCTCCTTAAAGGATAATGAGTCATAAGATACTGATTCTCTGGATTTCCCTGCTGGTACAGTGGATAAGAATTCACCTGCCAATACAGAGGACATGGGTTTGATTTCTGGTCCCAGAAGATTCCACATTCCTCAGGGCAACTTAACTGGTGCGCCACAACTCTTGAAGCCCGCAAACTGCAACTACTGAAGCCCTTGCACCCTAGAGCCCATGCTCTGCAACAAGAAGCAACCACATTGAGAAGGCTTCGTTCATGGCCACTAGAGAAAGCTTGAGCACAGCAAGGAAAACCCAGTTCAACCAAAAATAAAAAATTAAATTAAAAAAAAATTTTTTTTAAAGATTGGCTGTGGCCTGGGATGGCACAGCTCCTGGGCAGGTAACCACAGGCTGTCAACACCCTGGGCTAGGGCTCCAAATTTCCTGCAGTTCACCCGAGTGACTGAACCAGGTTGTGCCAAGAGGTAAAAATAGGTGAAATGGTTGCCTGGACTAGGGGTTCTCAAAGGGTTATTCCAGGACCAGCAGCTTCAGGCATCACCTGAGGACTAAGGAATGCAAATTCTCAGGCCATCCCAGACCTATCAAATTGGAAACTCCAGGGACAGGGCCTGGCGATTTGTGTTCTAACAAGCCATCCTGGGGAAGTCTGATGTGCATTAAAGTTTGAGAACCGTGACATAAATTCCAAGGCCCATGAGGCAAGGGACATGTACCTTGTTCTGGTGTTATCCTCAGCTCCTCACTAGGTCTGCTAGTACAGAGTTAACAGTCATGGACATTTTCACTTAATGAATGAATGGTTTTAGCTCCACTTGTCACTAACTGCTTCTCTCCAATCATGTGCCAACCAGGACATTTGCAAGCTGATAAAAAGAGAAGGGTGTGAGTATATCTGATAATTCACTCTACCTTCTTGTTATTTCAGTTTGGTCTTTGAATTATTAACGAGGACTCGCAGCCCATTTCACGTTTTCTTTTTACAGATGAGGCCTTGGCTCTTTGACAGTTTTGTTTTGTTTTGTTTTTTTCCCTAATATCCAGAAACAAAAGCACTTTCCATCTGATTTCAGAACCAAGCTCTTCCCCTACATTATCCTGACACTTAAGGAAAAGGAGGATATAGCTGGAAGGATGTTTTTACCTTTTCAAGTTAAAATGTACCCACATTATTATACATCTGGTCCCAGGAGAACCAAGAAGTAGAGACCAAGTATTTCTTAGAAATCCTGACGTGGGCAGGTTGCACACAAGGAATCTATCTGCTTCTCTTCAGCGCTCAGTAGGTGGTCAGAGGCTGGGTGGGGTTCTGTGCCTTCCATCATCTGATTCTGAATCACCAGCCAAATTTCAAATTCTCTGCTACTGCAACCTCCTTCTATTGCCTCAAGGCCCGGAATTCTCCGGGATCAGACCTCCTGAAGTCACCCACTTTGTCACCCAATCCAGTTCCCTTTCACCTGTAACCACACATATTTCAACTGGCAAGATGCTGACCTCAGGCTGGCCAGGCACAGTGCCAGGACACTGAGATGCTGTCTGTTTCCAGAGCTGTGGCTATCTGCCACTGGCCCTCCCCTTAGCAGGTTACACCACACTTGACTGACACATACTGACCACTGTCTGGGCCACCCACTGGACATCCAGCACCTTCCCTGTTTTGTAAACAAGACGTCTGCAGCAGTGTGTAACAGCCTACCATGTTGAGAAACTAATTGGCCCTTGTTTTTGGCTGGCTCTAGGCTCTTAAGAAAAAAAATCAAGTACCCCCCTTCCTCCTAATGGATAACCCATGCTAAAGTCCTGGGCACTGAGTTTCCCTTGCCAAGAGAGGTGAGTCTTTGCTCTTATCAAGTGGCTAACAATAAGTGGTGGGAGGACTTGCAAGGTGGCTGGGGAGGGGACGGCCCATAGTGCAGAAGGGAAGAGGGGCCTGAGTCATCATCACATGCTCCTGACACATAGGCAGCAGCACCCCAGGAAAGGTGGAGCCTTGAGGATGAGAGAGGGTGGCGCCAGGGGCAGTGGCTGGAGATCCTCCAACAAGCTGCGTACTCACTTAGTTCAAAAGAGGGGGAGCCAAGAGCCCAGAGGAGATAGTGAGGGCTGTGGAAAGAGGGCACTAGGAGAAGCCACTGATGTCAGCCTGAGACAGGGACTCTTCTCAGGCCTGTGCAAGCCTGTGGTTCCTCCGCACCCCCACAGGCTGGGTGGAGAATGGAGGGTAGAGAGATGGAGTGGGAGAGAAAGGAGGGAACCCCAACAAAATACAGAGACTGTCTTTCCTACCAAGCCTAGCGGGTGGGGCCAGTGAGATATTTATCATTTCTCACACTGGAGCGCAGGGATCTTGAAGAAAATTTCACTTCTCCAATAGACGATGAGACAGGGGGTCACTATTTTTTTTTGAGACAGGGGGTCACTTAACACCACCCCAGTACTTAACAGTGACAGGCACCCATATTATCCAGCAATCCCACTCCTGAGCATATACCCAGACAAAACTATAACTCAAAAAGATATACATACCCTTATGTTCATAGCAGCACTATTTACAATAGCCAAGACATGAAAGCAACCTAAATGTCCACTGAAGATGAATGGATAAAGAAGATATAGTGTGTGTGTGTATATATACACACACACACACATATATATATACAATGAAATATTACTCAGCCATCAAAAAGAATGAAATAATGCCATTTGCAGCAACATGGATGAACCTAGAGATTATCATACTAAGTGAAATTAAGTCAGAAAAAGAAAAACAAACACTATATATATCACTTATATGTGGACTCTAAAATACAACATGAAAAGAATCTTTTTATTAAAAAGTATATGTATATGCATATGTATAACTGATACTTTATATCAGTTATACAACTTGTACACCTGAGACTAACACAACATTGTAAATCAACTATACTCCAATAAAATTTTTTTAAATGCACACAAATGAACATACCCATAAAACAGAAACAAACTCATGGACATAGAGAACAGACTTATGGTTCCCAAGGGGGTGGGGTGTAGGGGAGGGAAGGAATGGGAGTTTGAGATTAGCAGAAGCAAACTCTTATATATAGAATGGATAAACAACAAGGTCCTACTGTACAGCACAGGGAACTATATTCAACATCCTGTGACAAATCGTAATGGAAGAGTATGAAACTATATATATATATATATATATATAATATGTATAACTGAGTTACTGTGCTGTACAGAAGACATTAACACAACATTGTAAATTAATTATACTTAAAAAAAAAAGAGTGACAGGCACAAGGTAAGGGATGAAATAGCTGAGAGTATGATCATGTCTATGTGCTAGTTTTCTTCCTCCTCCTTCTCCTTTCCTCCCTCCCCCTACTCCCCTTCTCTCCTTCTTCCTCTTCTTCATTCCCCTTCTCTTCCCTTCGGTCCTCCTTTTTTCTTTTTCCTTCATTTTGCTATTCCAAAGATCTCTCCTTTTCTTCCACTTCTCTTCAAAGCAATTTGTTAGGTGTAACTTACACACATTGAAATTTACCCTTTTTAGTGTACCATTCTATTGGGCTTTTTGGCTTATAAATATTTATTAAAATTGAAAGCTGAATTCCCTGGCAGTTCAGTGGTAAGGGCTCTGCGCTTTCACTGCTGGGGGCACAGATTCGATCCCTGGTCGTGGAACTAAGATCCTATATAGTGCATGCCGTGGCCAAAAAATAAAACAGATTTCTATTGATTTTTATAGACCCATCACAATCAAGTTACAGAACGTTCCCATCATCCCCAAAGGTTCCCTTATGCCCCTTTGCAGTCAGTGCCTTCCCAAACATGCAGTATCACTGTTTTTCTGACAGCTTATTGGAAAACATGTGTGTATGTGGTGGACTTTGGTTTCAGACCTGTTTCCAGCATTGGTGTAAACTATGAATGATCCCAAAGTAGCCACAAGAACCTGAGACTCGCTGAATGGTCACATCAGTTTCTATGAGTCCCCACAGGAAGGAAAAGAAAGGAACCATTCCAGGCAAACTATACAGAACTGTTGTGTGGATGTCTCCAAATGAGAATTCTAACTGAAGGAAAGATGCCTTCTCGGTTTTGGACGGCATGGCCCATATCAGGCCCCAGGGTAGGCTGGAGCTCTGCATAGACTAAGGGATGAGGACCCTTAGTCTCAGAACTTCTCCTCCATGGTAGCACCTGGCCCTGCTGCTGAGACTCTCCCAGACCTGCCTCTGTTCCACCTGCCACCAGGAACCCTACCTTAGACTTGAATTTTCCCTCTATAATCAGGACCCATCTCTGATTCTTTTCCTCCTGAAAATGTGCCCCTTAACCAGGGCCAGAGGGATCTCTGCCACTCCAGGAGAGTCACACCTGGCCAAGTGGGTGAATCCTGCCAAGGATTCACCTGCCAAGGAGCCAACACCCACAATGGTGGCTCTGCCTTCAAAGCGCTCCAAAGAGGCCTCTATGCAGCCACATCCAGCCTTTATCCTTATTCTTTCATTCATTATTACACAAGCAACCCTTGTCATTACAAATAAATCAGAAATGTGGAAAAACAAAAAGAAAGCATACAAAATCCCACCAAATGACAAAGGATATGAACAGACATTTCTCCAAAGAAGATATATAAATGAACAAGTACATGAAAAGATTGTTCAACATCATTAGTCATTCAGGAAATGAAATTCAAAGCCACAATGAGGCATCACTTCACACCCATTAGTATGGATATTACCAAAAACACAGAAATTAATAAGTGTTGGGACTTCCCTGGTAGTTCAGTGGTTAAGACTCCATGCTTCCACTGCAGGGGGCATGGGTTTGACCCCTGGTTGGGGAAGATCCCCCATGCCTCATGGAGTGACCGAAAAAAAAAAAAAAGGAAGAAAAAGAAAGAACTTACAAGTGTACAAGTGTTGGTGAGGATGTGGAGAAATGGAAACCTCATATATTGCTGGTGGAAATGTAAAATGGTGCAACTGCTGCATAAATAGTTTGACAGTTATTTCAAAACTTAAATATAGAATTACCATCAAAAAAAGTGAAAGTGTTAGTTGCTCAGTCGTGTCTGACTCTTTGTGATCCCATGGACTACAGCCCGCCAGGGTCCTCTGTCCGTGGAATTCTCCAGGCAAGAATACTGGAGTGGGTTGTCATGCCCTCCTCCAAGGGATCTTCCTGACCCAGGGATCAAACCCACATCTCCTGCAGCTTCTGCATCGCAGGTGGATTCTTTACCACTGAGCCACTGGGGAAGCCCCAAGGAAGCCAAGCAATTCCACTCCTTAGTACGTAACCAAAAGAACTGAAAATAAGTGTACACAGAATAATTTCACTCAAATATTCATAGCAACATTATTCATGATGGCCAAAAGGTAAAAAGAACCCAAATTTCCATCAACTGTCCAATAAACTAAATTTGGCATATCTGCGCAACACAATCTTATTTGGCAATAGAAAGGAATGAAGTAGTGGCACACACCACAACACAGTCAAACCTTGAGGATATTATGCTAAGAAGCCAGACACAAAAGGTCACCTATTGTTTGATTCCATTTATAAAAAATGTCCAGAATAGGCAAATCCATAGAAAAAGATTATTTGTTGCCAAGGGCTGGGGAGAGGAGTAACTGCTAATGGCTATAGGATTTCTTTTTCAGGTAATGAAAATGTTTTGGAATTAGACACTGGTGATGCACAACTCTGTGAATATACTAAAAACTACTGAATTTGACACTTTAAAAATGGTGAAGTTTTAAAGTGAATATTGAAGTTTATATTATGTGAATTATATATCAGTCAAAAGCACATCCTATCAAGTAACCATAAGCATTGAATACTTTAGCTTTCCAGGTTTATATTACATATATATGTACTTTTCACAAAGAGATTATAATATTTACATTATTTGTTACCTTGCTTTTGTCACATAACATTTTTGGAATATCTGTCAATAAATTGTCTACTTTTATGGCAACATATATACTGTCATATGGTTAAAACAATTATTTAGCCAATCTCTTCTTGTGAGATATTTAGTCTGTTTCCAGTTTTTAACTATGTATCAACAGCATCCTTCAATATACCTTTTGATTTATATTTCTAATTATTCTCTTAAGATAAATTTCCAGAGGGAGGACCATTGGAATTTCAAGATGTTGAGAGAGTAACTTGCCACCCAGAATTTTGTGTGATTTGTGGGCCCATTCAGAAAGCCTTCAGATCGTCTTCAATGCTAGGCACTTTTATTCACTCATCTTTGCTTATTCATAGGTGGGAAAGTGGTCCCACATTCCTATTGGATTTCTAACCACTTTTGCTGCCTGCCCCTTTCTTTTGCACCAAGACAATTTCCTGCTAAGTTGTCACATTTAATTTTCTAGACCCCCAACCCTCCTGAGCCATCTTCTCTTTGGTGGGATATCTGTATTTATCAAATATCTATATACATATTGAATACCTTTTTACTGGATATGTATTCACTTTCTTATTTATTAGATATCTTTATACTTACTTTATTTTTTTAATATTTATATTTATTTATTTGGCTGCTGAGCATGCACACATGCACACATTTGGCTGCACCAAGTCTTGGTCATAACAGATTGGATCTTTTTATTTTTATTTTTTAGTTACTTCATGAGAACTTTTAGTTGTGGCGTGTGGAATCTAGTTCCCAGATCAGGAATCAAACCTGGTCCTCCTGCATTGGGAGCCTGGAGTTTTAGCCACAGGACCACGAGGGAAGTCTCTGTCCACTTTGTTGTTGTTGTTGTTCAGTCAGCAAGTTATGTCCGACTATTTGTGACCCCTTGAACTGTAAGATGCCAGGCTTCCCTGTCCTTCACTATCTCCCTGACTTTGCTCAAATTCATGCCCATTGAGTCAGTGATGCCATCCAACCATCTCATCCTCTGTTGCCCCCTTCTCCTCTTGCCCTCCATCTTTCCCAGCATCAGGGTCAGCTCTTCACATCAGGTGGCCAAAGTATGGGAGCTTCATCTTCAGCATCAGTCCTTCCAATGAATATTCAGGGTTGATTTCCTTTAGAATTGACTGGTTTGGTCTCCTTGCTATCCAAGAGACTCCTCTAGCACCACAATTTGAAAGCATCAATTCTTCAGCATTCAGCCTTCCCTATTCACTTTAATATTGATCAAGTGTCTCTTTTGTTGTGTCCTAATTTACTTTTCACAACACCCTCGGAAGTAGGTAGTACATCTCCTTCACAGATGACTGAGACTCAGAAATCATTGACCCTACAAGTGACAGAGCCAAGATTCAAACCTACCACTGTCTCATTCATCCATGACTATCTCATCCGCAACTCAGGACATGGGATCATGCCCACCCTTCCCTGAACTTCTTTGAAATGTCTCTTCCTAAGACTTAGAGTGCATTGATTGTACACATGTCACATGCTCTTCCCAAGGTTTCAAACATTCCCAGCAACAATTCCCTTGATGTCCCCACATCTGAGAGGGCAGGAGACCCCACCCTCAGATGCCCAGGCCTTGAAACAAGGCCTTATACCCTAAGTCCACCTGGATGACCATCACTGGAAGTCAACTTCCTCAAAGTATACAGCGCAGAGCTCAAAGGCCCAAAGAAACTGAGCCCCAGGATACCCACAAAAACAAGGAGCGTTTTTGTAAGAATGAGGTTTCATCGAAACTGTGCCCAAAATGTTGATACTTCTGCTACAGTTGGCAGTTTTCCACAGCAACTCAATTCAAGACCAGTGCGTATTTTATAAGAACTTGGCTCCTAAGACACAGAGTTCCTGTAAGTGAAACAGGAGTCACTGTAGTCAGTTTGCGAAGCTCTGCAGAGTAGGTAGATGAGGAATCCATCTCAGGGTGAGGAGCAAACCATATGCCTAATTACATCTGCTCTTCTGACAACATGCTAAGTCAACTGGGGCCACTCACTGCAGTCCCACTGTATAGACTAAGAAATCAAGGCTCCCAAATTAAATGTGACTTGGGATGTGAAGTAGAGCCTGGACAGTGGCAGGGCTTCAGCCCCCAGGTCCCAGACCTTCCCGGGACACCAGGAACTGAAGGATGCTATTAAACTACAGATCGCTGATCCCTCGCCCAGTTCCTGGAACTTGGCTACCATCCCTGGGCTGTTCTATTCATCAGTTTATTTCTGGGCCCGACCTTTGGGTTTAGAAACTTCCTCTACCCTCTTCTTCACATATTTCACATCCTTCTGATTACTTTTTGCTGCATAACAAATCACCCTGACCTAGCAACATAAAAACAACCTTTTCATTATGCTTCCAGATTCTGTGGGTTAGCATTCAGGGGTGGTTAGGTCACTGTTCGGCTGTCTTTTCTCCACACCATAATATCTGCAGTCTTAGCTAGGAAGACTCAAACAGGTAGGGGCAACTCCAAGAGCTTGTTACTGAAATCATTTGGAACTGCAGAGTCCAGTAGTAGCCACAGGTGACTACTCAAATGTACATTTACATTAAAACCCAATAAAATTTAAAATTCAGCTGCTCAGCGGCACTAGCCACATTTTAAGGCTCAAACGCTGCCTGTGGCTAGTGGCTACCATATTGGACAGTATAGACATAGAACACTTCCATTATCTTAAAAAGTTCTGTTGGAAGCCTGATCTGGAGGCACCTTCCCTTACATGCTTGGCACCTGGACTGGGATCTTTGAGTGGAGCATCTCCCTACATGAGGCTTGGGCTTCTCACAGCATGGCTGCTGGTTTCCAAGTGGGCTGGTTTCCTTGAGGGGCAGCATCTGTAGAACAAATATTCTAAGAGATCAAGACAGAGGCTGCAAAGCTTCCTTTAGCCTAGCCTTGGAAGTCACATGCATTTTTCTGTCACATTCTATCAGTCCCATGAGAGGAGGGTTGCCAGATAAAATACAAGTATGCATGGGACATACTTATATTTTTAAAAAATCACTGTTTATCTGAAATTCAAATTTAACTGGGCATCTTGCACTTTTATGTGTAAATCTGACAACCTTACATAGGAGTCACTAGGGTCAGCCAGATTCAAGGTGAGGAGAGTGAGACCCACTTCTTGATGAGGGAGTGGTTAGGTCACATTACAGAGAGCATGTGGGTTGGGAGATATTATCGTGGTCATCTTCAGAAAATTCAGTCTGCCACATGCTTCCAGATAGGTCCTCATAGAGTTCAGTTATGAGATTTTTAAGGCTCTCCAACACCTAAAACATGATATTTAAGTTTCATGGCCTGGGTTGATAGATTTGGGAGAAGAGATCCTCTTTCACCTGTTTTCCCTTTTACTCTGAGCGTTGAGGACAGCTATCCTCAGATAGTAGCTCCAAGTCCTATTGACAACAGGCATTGGTCTCTGCTGACATCATGATCAAAGTTACAAATAATGCTGACAGATATTCCACAGCACCACTGTAGACAATGTTTTTGCTAAAGCAAGGCTCCCTGAGGTGACAAAGTGCTGTGGACACATTGAGTAATCAGGGAACTTTGTTAGGGACAAGTGGCTTTTCATTGGGAGCTCACAAAGGTTCAGCTCAGCAGAAGACAGTTTTCTGTCCTCATTTGCCTGTGGTCAACACAATGGCACATTTGGTGAAGGTATGAGCAAAGCGCTGCGGAGATGGAGATGACCCCTCTCACCAACACCAGCTCTGCCTGTTCCTCGCACAACAGTTGGTGCTATCGGGTCATATAGAAATACAGGTGTCCTGTGGAGGCCTGCAAGGATGAGGCCAGGACTTTCTAAGACAGGAAGGGCACTCCCAGTGTTAAGCCCAAGTCTGTCTGAAGACTGTATTCTCACTCTTTTTTTTCTTATCTCTCTCTTTTTCTTTCTCTCTCCCTAAGTGTCCTGATGTCCTGGGAGTCTGAGTGGGACCCCCATGTAGAAAACAGTTAGGAGCCAGGAAGGCAGGACCTTCCCAGATTAAAGGTGACTTTTATCTCATTAATCACTTTATGGAGACTCGACATGTATCCTGTGCTACTTTGCCTTTCACTTGGACATGTGCGGAGAAAGACTGGGACCAAGAGGGGAACAGCAAGTTCATCATAAAAATATTAAGTGTTAAAAAACTGGAAATAGAACTGTCACACAACCCAGCAATGCCACTGCTGGGCATACACACTGAGAAAAACAGAAATGAAAGAGACACGTGTGCCCCAGTGGTTATCACAGCACTGTTTACAATAGCTAGGACATGGAAGCAACCTAGATATCCATCGGGAGACAAACGGATAAGAAAGTTGTGGTATATATACACAATGGAATATTACTCAACTATTAAAAAGAACACATTTGAATCAGCTCTAATGAGGTGGATGCAACTAGAGCCTATTATACAGAGTGAAGTGAGTCAGAAAGAAAAACACCAATACAGTATATTAACGCATATATATGAAATTTAGAAAGATGGTAACAATGACCCTATATGCGAGATAGCAAAAGAGACACAGATATAAAGAACAGACTTTTGGACTCTGTGGGAGAAGGCGAGGTTGGGATGATTTGAGAGAATAGCATTGAAACATGTATATTACCATATGTGAAATAGATGACCAGTCCAAGTTCGATGCATGAAACAGGGCACTCAAAGCCGGTGCACTGGGACAACCCAGAGGGATGGGATGGGGAGGGAGGTGGGAGTGGGGTTCAGAATGGGGGATACATGTACACCGTGGCTGATTCATGTCAATGTATGGCAAAACCCACCACAATACTGTAAAATAATTACCCTCTGCTTAAAATAAATAAATTACTTAAAAAATGTTAAGTGTAAATAGGTAGGATTGTAAACTAAATTATATATAATACAGTCTCAATTTTGTGTTTATATATATATACCCATACACATATACATCTATTGATTTTTATTTTCTTCTGTGTATTCTATATTTTCCTCAATGTGCAATCAGCATATAGTATTTTTATAATAATAAACACACAGACATTATTTTTAAAAAAGAAAAACAGACTGTTGGCAGAATTCCAATTTTAAAAAAACACTAACTAAAGAGCTATGAGTGGCAGTCAGAGATGATTGCTTACTCAGCTGCCCCTTCCTCTCCTTTCCTATGAACAAAAACCTCTTTTGATTCAGGGTAGGTATGCCCAATTGAAGAAGATTAATTATAATTGGTCCAAAGCTCTTCCTCTTTGTTAGTAATTGGCCTAAGGGTGACTGGTACATAACCCAGTTCTGGTCAATCAAACATAAGTGGAAGTCTGTTGGTAGCTGTTAAGGAAGATTTTACTCTTTGGTTAAAAATAATAGAATCACAGGAGGGGAAAAAAAACCCTATTTCTCCTTCTTAACCTTCCTGTTAAGATGCTGTCATATGAAGACAATACTTGGTGCTATGGCAGCTATACTGTGACCAAGAGGGGAGACACTGACAACATGTTGAGATGGCAGAAAGAAAAGATAAGACTCTAGGTCTTTGACGACATCATTGAGCCACCAAATTCACCCATTGTCTGTATTGTTGAAGCTATTTTAATTGATATTCTACTATCTGCTACCAAATAAATCCTAAAAAATATTCACTATCAGGAGATAAGCTTAGAAACCAGGAGTTAAGTGTATATTCAAACGATTAAAACTAATAGAAGAGCTAGGGAAAGGCCATGTTGAGTGGGACAGGTTAGAGATGATATTCAAAATATTTAATAAAAAATAATTAAATATTAATGTTTAACAAATATTTAATTATTTAATAATAATTAAATACAACATTTAATAACAGTTAATAACTGTTTTGTTTACGGACACAAAACAATCTGAAAGAAACTGGCCCAATCAGAATGGACACCAGCCATGAACAATAGACACACCCAGGCCAACATGTCCCTGGTGAATATCAGTCCCAGGATACAAAAGGCAAATCAGGGGACTCAATCGGATCTATGCATAGTGATGAATTTGCTTGGATCAGACTCTGCCCACAGTGTGCCTCTTTTGAAAGTCCTGGCTCTACCTTCCGAAGCTAAGCCTTCAATCAGCTCAAAATGAACCAATGGCTAGTTCAGGTCCAAAGACGGTGCCCAGAAGTTATCGACTCATACACTGAAGTGCTATTAATGTTGCTGTGGTGATGGTGGTTTTGAACTGTTGGTTTTTTGGTAGTTGTTTGTTTTTAATTGAAAAAGTAACACATGATCTCTATATAAAAGAATACAAACTCATAATAATAATAAAAATGAGTTTCCTTTCTATCCTGGCACCCCCAGAGAAACATTAACAAATTGCTGCGTATATCTGTATAAATCATACAAATATATATGTATGTATATATTTATGTCCATATTTGTTTTTAGCACAGACATGCACTTGTACTTTGTTATTCTCACTATCTCTTAGAGCTTGTTCCATATCTGCATATAAATCTATTTCCTTTTCACGACTGTGTAGAATCCATTGTATGGATGTTTCATAACTTATTTAATGAATGCTCAATTGATTAACATTTAGGGTGCTTGCCATTACAAACAATGCTGCAATAAACACTGTGTCAGCAGTGGTTCAGGATGAAAGGAACAGAATACAGAACTAAAAGTAGCTTAAACCATAAGGATTTATTATTTTACATCACAAGAGATCTAGAGCTAAGTGGTCCCAGTGTGGGTTAAGCCAGTGGCCCAACAATGCCATTAAGACGCCAAGTACCTTCCCTACTTCTCTTGCCATGCTCAGAGTGTGGCATTTTGCCCCCCAGGTTTGGGAATAAGAGGGCTGCCACTGGCCCAGACAGCCTAGCATCATACAACTCTGTTCAAAAAGAAGAAGTTAATTTCTCCTTATACATCTCATTTTCTCCAGGAGAAAAACATGTCCCAGAAGCTCTTCTGCAGACTCCCCCTCACACATCATTGGCTAGAACATGCCCGTCCATAAACAGTCACTGGCAGGGACTTCCCTGGCGGTCCAGTGCTTAAGACTCTACACTCCCAATATAGGGGGGCATAAGTTCAATCCCTGGTCAAGGACCTATAATCACACATACCACAGAGTGTGGTCTAAAAAGCAAAGCAAAAAACAATCATGGGTCCTTCCCTGGTGGTCCAGTGGTTAAGAATTCACCTGCTAATGTAGGGGATATGGTTCAATCCCTCCCTACTCTGCGAAGATCCCACATGCCCCGGGGCAACTAAGCCCATGTACCACAACTACTGAGCTAGCATTCTAGAGCCAGAGATCTGCAACTACTGAAGCCAGTGTGCCCTAAAGCGTGTGCTTCGCAACAAGAGAAGTCACCCGGAAGCAATAGTGAAGACCCAGTACAGCCATAAATAAATAAATAAAATATTAATAAAAATAATCACTGGAAAAGGGGAATAGAATTATTGGCTCATATCAATTGAGATTCATCCCCTGGATGTGCCACGGAAGGACATGCTTTCCCTGAGCACAGTGTGGTCTGGAACCTGAACCAACTCAAGGTCCTACTAGCAAGAAAAAAGGTTGAAATATTTACTGCGTGGCAAGCCAGAGGGTCCTCCACTAACACTCTGGTATATCCATCTATGTGTATATATGCAAGTATATTCATGGGTCAAGGTCTTTGCAATAAACTTGCTGGGTCAAAAAAGTTTGTTCATTGACAATGTGGATAGACATTCGTAGATAAGTAGATAAACAAAATGCAGCATATATATAAAATGGAATATTATTCAGCCTTGAAAGGGAGCGAAATTCTGAAACATACTATGACACAGACAGACCTTAAAGACATTATGTGACATGAAATAGACCAGATTCAAAAAGACAACTATTGTATTCCCCTTACATGAGGTACCTAAAATAGCCAAATTTACAGAGAAAGAAGGGTTTCCCAGGTGGCGCTAGCAGTAAAGAACCTGCCTGCCAATGCAGGAAAAGTAAAAGATACGGGTTCAGTCCCTGAGTTGGGAAGATCCCCTGGAGGAGGGCATGGCAACTCACTCTAGTATTCTTGTCTGAAGAACCCCTCGGACAGAGGAGCCTGGTGGGCTACAGTCCATACGGTTGCAAAGAATCAGACACAACTGAAGTGACTTAACACACACAGAGAGACAGAAAGGAGAATGCTGGACTTGCCCAATGGTCTAGTGGTTAAGAATCCTCCTGTCAATGTAAGAGACACAGGTTCGATCCCTGGTCCAGGAAGACGTCACATGCCACTGAGCAACTTAGATCCTGTGCCACAACTACTGAAGCCCTAGCACCTGAAGCCCATGCTCAGCAACAAGGAAAACCACCACAATAAAAAGCCCGCACAGCAATGAAGAGTAGACCCTGCTCGTCCCACCAGAAAAAGCCCGTGGGAAGCATTGAAGATCTAGCACAGCCAAAAATAAATAAATATTTTTTAAAAAGAAAGAATGGTGATTACCAGGGTCTGGAGGGAGGGGGAATTGGAAGCTATTGTTGAAATTTCAGTGTTGAAAGAGTAAAAGAATGCTGGAGAAGGATAGTGGTAATGGTTGTACAACCATGTGAATGGACTTAATAACATTAAACTGTACACTTAAAATGGTTATTATATTTTATTACAATTTTTTAAAAATTCTAGATACTATCAAATTGTCTCCAACGTGGCTTTAGCATTTAACTCCCCCACCCCTCATACATAGGGCAGTGCTGGGGTTGCTCATAATGGGTTGAGACCAGTGCTAAGTCAAGGGTTCCCAAGTGGTGGCACAGACGGTCTTGGTGGGTATATACAGACCAGCAGTACCTTTATAGGATCCGTAGCAGAAAGGTCTGGTTTTAGAAACAGAAGAATCCCCAGGAGGGAGGGCTAAATAGCCATTCCCTCATCTTCCTGGAGTTTCAGCCACCTTGGGGCTTCCTGTCCTGTGTCAGTCACTTCAACCCCATCATCATGCCTCAGGACCCTGCCCCTCCTCTTCAGTTGTCTGACCTAAGTGAGAACAAAGGGCTAGGGCCCTGCCTCCCCTTAACAGGATCCAAAAATGGGAAATTCAGCAGAAAGTTTACTATGTGACCTTTCAAAACCACATGATTCTGTCTAACCATCTGCCTGTGAGTCATCTGATTTTACTAAGGGATGTAACTTGTTTGACCTTCAATTTACAACTGATTAGGCCAAGCTCTAAGAAGTTACACCTAGTGTGTAAAAGAGTGATATGTTTTGCAAATAACCCTTTCCAGTAAAGATGTAAATGACATCTGTCTTGTAGAAAAGACAGGCCCAAAGCTTACAGTTTGACTACACTATGAGGACATTAACCTGCCTTGTATCTAACTCAGCCATCTTATTTTAGCATTCTTCTTTTCACTGGCTGTATATACTTCAGTTTATCCTCCTTTGAACTAGCTTTGCCATCACGCTGGTTTCCTCCTTCATGAGCTAGATAAATACTCAACAAGGGCTCACTGTATGCTTGATGAAGAGCTATGATTTTAACTTTTTAAAAACCATACTTTGACATTCTTAGCCCAGCTGTAGCAGGCTTCCATGATGACTTTGCCAAACATGAAAGAAAGAAAATAAACAAGAAATTTAAGAAGTATAGTATCAAAGCAACCCAGTGGTCTTACATCTACTTCATGATTTGCCTTGTCCCCAAAGACAAGTGGTTGCTGCAACAGGCCACACTGACCCACCTGGGAGTCCATCCCAGTTCCTCACCATCTGTACAGAGAGGAACATCTGACCAGCTGCCAACTCCAGCCCCTTTGGTACCTCCAACATTAGACCATGAAGACTGTCAAAATCTACAACTCAGGTTGGGACTCCATTTTGAGATTTGGGGCTCAACTCTTTCTCAGATGATGAACAGGACTGTGAAGACTGATCCTGGCTGGGTCCTCCCTCTTCTGAACTCTGGCTGGGACTCTCCCAGCACCCAGCAGTAAAACCACATCCTTATACACCTGATTTAAACATGGGCTAGGACATCCTCCACCTCAGGGAGTGGCCTCGTCCTTAACCTTTGCATCTCAGTGGTTCACCCTGTGCCTTCCTAGAGTTTTATTCCCTCTCCTGACCTCATTCCAGTTTCCTATTTCCACTGAACACCTTATGTCATGCGCCACAGTTGTCCCATTCTCTGGGTCCTACCCCTGGAACCCAGCTTCCTGTTGATTTTGAAGAGGTGTCACTTGCCCAAGGCAGCTGTATGCACCTGCATGCATGCTAAGTCACTTCAGTTGTGTCTGACTCTTTGTGACCCTATGGATCATAGCTCACCAGGCTCCTCTGTCCATGGGATCCTCCAGGCAAGAATACTGCAACCCAATACATGGGCTGACATGCCCTCCTCCAGGGGATCTTCCCCACTCAGGGAGTGACCCACGTTTCTTACGTCTCATGCATTAGCAGGTGGGTTCCTTACTTCTAGTGCCACCTGGGAAACTGTATGCACAGACTGTTATAAAGGCTGGGGAGAGGTCACCAGGTTCACGTCTGCTAGTCGAGTTGGTGAGCAATCCTGCGCTTTTGAGTGTTTTGCTGACTTCTGCTTCCCAGGCCTCACTCTGTGCTCTGGACATTAAGTCCTCCATTCTCCTTTCTCTAAAACTCTCTGCCTTCCCTCCCTTCTCTTCCCTACCCCTCAGGCCCTCCTCCAAGGCTACCTTTAGGGATTCAAAATCCTTCCCACCCCACTGGGGAAGGCGTGGCCCCACACATTTGGCCTGGACCTGAGTGAATGCCCATCATGAACACCGAGGCCATCCAGGGACTCACCCAGACTGAGAACCAATTCCCCCTCAGAAAATAAGAGATGTTTCTCAAGAATGAGAAGGTGGTAACAGTTGGTTTTTGTTCTAAAAAGCAAAATTTTTGTCTCCCACCACACAAACAGAAAAATGGAAGAAGGGAAGAAGAAATTTTTTCTGTCACCTGGCTCTCAGGGAAGTTACTCTTTAATTTGCCATATTTAGATATGCCGAGGAAATCCTAGGTCATTCATAACATACCCCAGGCACATGGACTTTAGTCTTTAGCTGAACCAGGGGACCCATATTCTGAGAAGCTGCTGAAGCAGTCAGTACCCACAAGGCAGCATGAAACTTGCTGAAACAGCAAAATATCCTGCCCTGGGTATGGCCTCATCATCTCCATCTTTTAGCCAGCAAACATATCAGGGAACAATCAAGCGGCATGTTGCAATTTCTTAAAACTAATTCTGCATTTCATCAAGGCTTCATTTGCAATACAGGCATACCTCATTTTATTGTGTTTTACTTTATTGTACTTTGCAGATATTGTGTTGTTTACAAATTGAAGGTTTGTAGCGATCCTGCCTTAGGCAAGACTGATCCATATTTCCAACTATTTTCTCACTTCCATTCTCTATGTCACATTTTGGTAATTCTCCCAATCTTTCAAAGTTTTTCACTGTTATTATCGCTTGTTATAGTGATATGTGATCTGCGACCGTTGATGTTATTATTATCACTTCCTGAGGCTCAGGTCATAGCATTTATTACTAATTAAGAATCTCTAAAACAACAAAATTCTGTAAAGCAATTATCCTTCAATTAAAAAATAAATAAATAAGAATTTCTAAATTGTTATGTACTTTTTAAAGGCCATAATGGTATAGCACACTGAATAGACTACAGTATAGTTTAAATATAATTTTATATGTGCTGGGAAATAAGAAAAATTCTTGTGACTCTCTTTATTGTGGTGATTTGGAAACCAACCTAGAATATCTCCAAGATATGCCTATATTGCACATATTCTTTACTACTTACATTGTCAAATCTTTCAAAAAGGAGACTTACTTCCCTTGCATGGAGAGGCTGGCCTAAGAAAGCTCCATGTTAACCTTCCTGCTGATTTTAAATACGGGAGGAACCCGATCATATTAGTTTACTTGGGCTCCATAACAGAATACCATAGGCTGGGTGACTTAAACAGAAATTTTTTTCTCACTATTCTGGAGGCTGGAAAGCTCAAGACCAAGGTGCTGGCAAGGTAGGGTTCATTCTGAGTTCCTTCTCTTGGCCTGTCACTGGCCAAAATGTTCTCTCTTCTTTTTGAATTTCTACCACTATGTTCTCTCTTCTTTTTGTGCACATAGGGAGAGTTCTCTGGGTTCTCTTACAAGGGCACTAATCCCATCATGAGGGCCCCACTCTCATGACATCATCTAACCATACCCACCTCCTGAAGGCCCCATCTCTAAATATCATCAGGCTAGGGGAAAGGGCTTTAACCTATGAATTTGGTGGGGGGCACAATTCAGTCTATAGCAGGGTCTCAGCCTTTAAGGTAGTCTTCAATTCTCAATCACATGATATGAAATGACAACTAAGACCATGGGTTGCATTTTAAATTACCTGACTAGAAATGGTACAGCATCTTAAATATTATTACCCTACTTTCCAAAGGTTTTTTTATAGCCCTCTTAAGGTACTTCATTAGAATAATAGGTACTAGGATTCCTTTGAATTTCAAAAGGTCTGCCAAATGGCCCTCTTCTGAGAAAAAGAAATTTATGCTAGCAACAGGAAGATGACAGTAAGTTCCTCTCTGTGATGATCTAAAAATATCACATAATACTACATGTTAACATGCACTAAAAAAGTGCAATGACTTTCTTTTCACCCTTTTATAGCTCCATTTATAGACTGTGATTCATAAGAATGCTCTGCCACTATAAAAGTGTAAAAATCAAATTTCAGTGTGACATTTTTTATGATCTTTACCAGGAAAATAGGTAAAGGTAAGACAGTGGGTGATTCTTTATCTTTGGTCTGTTTTTTCTTTTGCTTGTGGTTACAATGTTGACTGTACAAATCATTTATAGAATGAGTGAGTGAGTGAGTCACTCAGTCGTATCTGACTCTTTGTGACCCTACGGACTATATAGTCCATGGCAATCTCTAGGGCAGAATACTTGAGTGGGTAGGCTTTCCCTTCTCCGGGAGATCTTCCCAACCCAGGGACTGAACCCAGGTCTCCCACATTGCAGGCAGATTCTTTACCAGCTAAGCCACAAGGGAAGCCCAAGAATACTGGAGTGGGTAGCCTATCCCTTCTCCAGCAGATCTTCCTAACCCAGGAATCAAACCGGGGTCTCCTGCATTGCAGGTGGATTCTTTACCAACTGAGCTATCAGGGAAGCCCATTTATAATAAGAGTAAATAATGATAGCTGACATTGACTGGATTATTAATAGCAATTTACCAAGTGTTTACATTCCCTATCTCTTCTAATCCTCACAAAGCCTCCTGAGGTAGAGGGTATTATTATCTATTGAAGGACACACAAAAAATTAAGTGTTAAGTATTCATAATTGCCTCCTTGCTCTTCGCCTTCTAAGAAGGTCCATTATTTGGGTGCTGTTGGGGACAGGAAATAGAGAAGCCAAGACAGAGGGCTAAATGGGAATAAAAATATGGAGACTCTGAGAGGCTGTAGGGAGCTGAAGATTAAGGGGGGAAGGAGAAATTGAGAGCAGTGATTAGGGGCTAGTAGAAGCCTGGCAGGGGCTGGTAGGTGGGAGAGATGGCTAGAGATAAAAGAGGAAAGTGTCAGGTCACTACCTACCAAGGGGAGGAGAACTTGGGGAAAGAATGGGATATTTGGAGAGGATTTCTCAAAGTTCTAGTACATAAAGTATAACCTATTCCTTTTTCTATAGCTCCAGGAAAACCTCAGAACACAGAATCTGCCAGATTTCATCTAATCTAAGACACCACTGACTATCACATGTAATCAATGGCAAGATACATCATTCATGAGCTAGGAAGGAAGGAGGGAAAGCTACCAATTACAAGTTCCCATGTATTGAAACTATGTCCCAATTTCTAAGAAACAGGGTAAATTATTCTTTAATCCTTTTACAGTCAGATTTACGTGGTTTTTTCCCTTCTTATTCTAATGTGCCATTATTTGATGAGGCCAGATCTGAGCTTCCCAGGAAGGCTTGGTTATATTTTAGTTAGATCCATTTCTCAGATGAGAAAACTGAGCCTCAGAAAAGCGAATTTACATACCCCCAAGTTCATGACTCATAAATGGAGAGCCAAGATTACAATCCAAGTCAGCTTAACTCTGAAAACTGTGCTCTCTGTTTTTCAAGAAGCAGTCAATAGTTGGCCAGTATTTTCTGTAGTTGTTGTTCAGTCACTCAGTCGTGTCTAGTTCTTTGCGACCCCATGGACTGCAGCACGCCAGGCCTCCCTGTTTTTCACCATCTCCCAAAGCTTGCTCAAACTCATGTCCATTGAGTTGGTGATGTTGACTCAAATCTGTAGTTAGTAACAAAAACAACTTTTTAATGAAAAAATAACAACTTTCTATAATATCTTTTACATGTTGCTGTGATTCATAACCTCCTGTCCCATCTGAAGCAAATTTGAGAAACCATGATTTGGGTTTTGTGGCTCAAGAATTCCTTCTCTTCTCTTCAAATTGTTGTTGTTGTTGTTTAGTCGCTAACTCATGTCCAACTCTTTTGTCAGCCCATGGACTATAGCCTGCCAGGCTCCTCTGCCCATGTGATTTTCCCAGGCAAGAATACTGGAGTAGGTTGCCCTGCCCTCTTCCAAGGGATCTTCCTGACCCAGGGATCGAACCCGTGTCTCCTGCATTGGCAGGTGGATCCTTTACCACTGAGTCACCAAGGAAGGCCCCCTTTTCTAACTATCTTGAATCAAATAAGAGTAGGATGGTCAAATGTCCACATAGCCATCAGGAGGTTCTAAAATCAAAGCAGATTCTGTACCTCTACTATACAAGCATTTTCTTTCCAAGACAATGAAAGGAAAGCCTTTGTGTGATTCACAGAAATGGGAGAACATCAAGCTCTAGGGCCAAGATCTAAGGACGAGTTCTAAGTCCAAGACCAAACATATAAAATGTCAATAGATGAACAGACCATGAACATGGGAAAACATGGCCAAAAATCTTGGCCTCTCCACTTCCAAAGCAGGCACCTGACAACACAGTTTTCCAACACTAACCGCTTTTAGTGCTTTTAGTAATCTGTGGATCTTTGCTCACCTTCATCTTCTATCCAAGCATGCGATACATCCTGCTTATCAAAATCCTTCAAGGTGGGATCAAAAGCTGCCTTTTTTGTGAATTCCTCCCAAATTCTCCAACAAAATTGATGGCTCCTTTTAGAAACTCTTGTGATTCTGATACTCTTCTTCTTTGTTTTACAGGGAGTTGATGAAAGACCTATCTCTCAAGTAGATTATTAACTCTCTGAAGGCAGGTCTGAGGCATCATTTGCCTGTCTGTTGGCATGTTTCTAATAATTTCATGTTTATAAAGCTTGAACACAGTGACTAGTGAGTCATGGGGGAGCTGACTGAGGCACAGAGCAAGGGTCACTGTAAGAGACTGCAACATGTCACCCCAAATTATGCCTCTGTGGTTTAAGGATTATTTTGAGAAAAAGCAGACAAAAGAGAAGCACCGAAAACAGTAGAAGTTAACCTTTCATGAAAGAAATTAATGTCTATAAAGGAACTCTCTCCATTCGTACAGGTGTATTCCTCTTCATAAAGAGGGAAAGGGTACCCTCCAGGAAAGAGGGTAGACATAGATCAGAGGACACTTATCTGTGAAGAAGGCACAGACTTAAATCTGCATGAAAAACCTTACCCTTATTTACTTACCTTTCCTGGCCACTTTCCCATAACTTGCTTCCTCCATGCTTTTATTCCTCTGTTTTAGCTTAAGATTGTATTTAAGCTCAAGTTCTAGCCACCTCTTTGAGTTACTCTTTCCTGGCTTACTCTTCCTATTATATGAGATATATGTTAAGAAACTTCTGTTTCTCTTGTTAATCTGTCTTTTGTAGCAGAGGCCCAGCTCAAAACCTAGAAGAGTAGAAGGAAAAGGTGTCTGTCCCCGTCCACACTACCTAGTTAATGGTAGAATCAGCCAGAGCAGAGAACTGTTACCCCAGTCTTCCATGGAGCACCAACTCCAGGTGCTGCCCTCTTGGGTGCTCCAATAGCTATTCTTGCTAGCAGTCGTGACAACAAATACATAAAACACCCCAAAACTTAGTACATGAGGAATAAGGGGAAACATTGCTGCTGCTGCTGCTGCTAAGTCACTTCAGTCGTGTCTGACTCTGTGCGACCCCATAGACAGTAGCCCACCAGGCCCCACCATCCCTGGGATTCTCCAGGCAAGAACACTGGAGTGGGTTGCCATTTCCTTCTCCAGTGCATGAAAGTGGAAAGTGAAAGTGAAGTCACTCGGTAGTGTCGGACTCTTAACGACCCCATGGACTGCAGCCTACCAGGCTCCTCCCCCCATGGGATCTTCCAGGCAAGAGTACTGGAGTGGGTTGCCATTGCCTTTTCCAAGAGGAAACATTGAGAGAAGCAATACTCTAGTTCCTTTTTTTCAAAAATTTTTATTGAAATTATCAACCTATTGGTTGAAATGGATAATAGAATGAAATCAGTTGCTAACATTTTGGCCCTTTTTTGGAGGGGCCGAACAATTTGAAAATAAATTGCACATCAAAACACTCTACCACTAATTATTTCATCATGCACCTTCTAAAAATAAGGACATTTTCCTGAATAACCATAATAATAATATCAATAATAATAGGGAGGGGATACATATATAATTATGACTGATCCCCATTGTTGTATGCCAGGAACCAACACAACACTATAATTATACTCCAATTTTAAAAATTTTAAAGAAAATTTGGTAATAATAAAAATAAATAATGATTTCCTAACATCATCTAACATCCAGTTCAAACTCAAATTTCCCCCAACTGTCCCTCAACCTGTCTTTCACAGTTAAGTTCTGTTTCATTTTTTCCGACTAGGATCTAACCAAGGTTTATACCTTGCATTTGGTTCTTTAGCTTCTTTTAATGTAGAATGATTTCTATTGTTTTATTATATGTGACACTGACTTTTTGAAAGGTCATGTGTCCTACAGAATGCCCCACTGTCTCTGTGTGAATGATGTGGTTTAACCTGTTCCTTTATCACCTCTGTTTCCTATTAAATACAGGTTGAGTGACTTGGTTAAGCCATTTTTGGTAAAATTGTCTCACAAGTGCTGCTTTAGATTTCAGAGTCCATCAGAATGCAAATGTCAGGTGTCCCAATCTTGGTGACTAGTTTGGAATGCAAGGCTGAGTGCTGATCAGCAGATACCTACCTCGCTTTGCAATGAACAAGTATCTTGTGGAGTGACACCTGGTTCTGACTTTTCATTTCCCGTGGTTCTCAGTTCCTAGCACAGGCCACACCTGGCAGATGGATGAGTTCCACCTTGGTCCTACAAACTACGGTTGAGCACAAGCACCCAGATCTCACCAAAGGCATCTCCTTAAAGGATTATTCTGGAATAAAGGAGACCCTGCAGCCCTGAGAGAAGCCACGAGAGAACTCTGGAGCAGGTGCTGAGGGCTAACAAAGTTTCTTCTGCCAAGGCCTCAGGCTGGGTTCCCAGATCCAGCTAAGGGCGTGGGAGGAGCTGCCTTCTTTCAGAGACTGCTGGGGGAGGCCACCCAGAGCTTGGGAGAAGATGGAAAAACAAAGATCTAAAAGCTGTGATTTCAAAGCTGGAAACAGTTTTCTATCTGCAATAAGTAGACGTGGAATCTCCCTTTTTTCTTGGAAAACCACCTGCCTCAATCATTAATGTTATACAAATGTTAAGCAGGAAATGTTGGCAATAAATTGCTTATTATAATGTAAAAGGATGTCTCTGCTTTTGCAGAGTCAAATTTCCTCAGAGCTTGTTCCCTTAGGAGAAATACCATTTTGTTGTTCTGGGGTGTGGATGTATGTGCCTCTGTGCTGTTGCCTAAGCATGGTCTGAAAATCCTCTGCACCTTAGAGTGAATCTTTCACTGTGGTGAACACATTATCCAAAAGTTTCTTGGTTCCTGGAATTCCTAAATACCTTAAACCTCTTAGCAATAAGGATGGGGAACGGCTCACCAGTCTCTACTTATCTCAAACAACCATAAGTCCCTCCCCAAGTTCCCAGTTACAGGCAATGCATGCTAAGGATTTGCCCTGTGTGGGGCCTGGGGAAGCACTGGGACTGATTCTGGATGGAAAGGTGTGATTATAACTCAGGGCCCTAGACCTCAAAGTATTGTCTCTCTTGTCATCTTTATTAACTAAATATTTTTGCCTTGGAAGATTATCTATTGTGAACTAAAATATTGCCTGCCATATCAGTAAACAAAGGATGGTGGATTTGTCTACTGCCATATCAGTAAACAAAGGTGGTTTGCAGCCATCAAGCCACTATGGTACAGCTGCACTTATGCTGAGCCCTAAAGGAACTTAGAAACCAGATGTCCACCATCCAGAGTCAACTGCTGCAGACACCCCCCTAACCCACCTGATGGTGCACCTGAGGAGACTCAGGATGAGAAAGCACAGGATACTGGCCCCAGATAGCTAAGGTGAATATCAAAGGAATGACTTCAGTGAGTCCAGACGCTTGCATCTTTCTATACATAGAAAAGCACTAAATTCCTTAACTTGAGATATCTGGTTTTTGGGTTTTTTTCCCTTCTTTTTTAGCCTCACTCCAGGGCCTGTGGGATCATAGTTCTCCTGACCAGGGACTGAACCCACACCCTCTGCAGTAGAAACTTGGAGTTCTAACCACTGGACTACTAGGGAAGTCGCTCTGGTTTTAATTAACAATAATCTTTTGATGTTCCAATTATCTGGTCTTCTGTTGCAAAAAATCCAATATATCCTGGCTCTCCCCCTCACTTCTTCGGAGGAGTCTCTCCGAATTATCTGAGATGCTGTGTCCTAGTCTTAAGTCCTCAATTTTGTCCACCAAATAAAACATAACTCTTAACTTCTAGGTTGTGCATTTTTTCAGTCAATGTTATTAAGATAATTATATAGCTTTTTGCTTGAATTTGTTAATATGGCGTCTTAAATTGACTCATTTTTCAAATGCTGAATCAATCTTGCAATACTAGGATAAACCCTACCTGGTTGTAATTATCCTTTTCAGATACTGTTGGATTTCAATTGGTTAAAATTTTGTTTAGAAATTTTGTACCAATGATTATGATAAATAGTGGTCTGTGGTTTTCTTGCAGTGTCTGCCCAGTTTTGATATTAGAACAATGCTTATCTTACAAAATGAAATGGAAAATGCGCCTTCCTCTTCAATTTCCTTGAAGAGTTTATGTGGAACCAATATTATTTCTTCCTTAAATGTTTGGTAGAATTTACCAGTAAAGCCATTCAGCCCTGAATCTTTCTTTGTGGGAAGGTTTTTAAACTACAAATGCCATTTCTTTACTAGAGAGCTTTTAGGGTCATCTATTTTTTTCTTGAGAGAACTTTTGTAGTTTGTGTCTTTCAAGGAATTTGTCCTTTTCATCTGAGTTGTCAAACTTGTTGGCATAAGCTTGTTCATAATGTTTTCTATGTTCCTGCTAATATCTGTAGAATCTAGTGATGTTATCTCTTTCATTTCTGATTGGTAATTTATGTTTTCTTTTATTTTCCTTATGGCCTGGTAGGATGTTTATCAATTTTATTGATCTTCTCAAATAACCAGGTTTTGGCTCATTAATTTTCTCTATTATTTTCTGTTTCATTAATTTCTGCATTGATCTCCATCATTTCCTTTTTGTTAGTTATTCTGGCTTAGTCTCCCTTTTCCAGTTTCTTACTGTGGAAGCTGGGGTCATTGACCTGAGACCTTTTTTTCTGAAATGAGCATTTAGTGCTACAGACACTGCCCTTCCAAAGTGCTGCTTTCACAATAGCCCACGTGTTCTGATAGGCCACGTTTTCATTTTCATCCAGTTCAAAGACTTTCTAGTGTCCCTTTTGATTTCTTCTATTACCTATGTCTTATTTAGAAGTGTGCTATTAAGTATTGGGGGATTTTGCAGAGGTCTGATATTGATTTCCAATTTAATACCATTATGGCCAGTGAAGATACCTAGTATTTTTTAAAAATATTTATTTGGCTGCACCAGGTCTTAGTTGCCACATGTGTGATCTTCAATCTTCGTTGTGACGTGTGGGATCCTTTTTCAGTTGTGGCATGTGGAATCTTTATTTGCGGCATGTGAACTCTTAGTTGCGACATTGGGATCCAGTTCCCCAACCAGGGATTGAACCCAGGTCCTCTGCACTGGGAATTCAGAATCTTAGTCACTGGAACACCAAGGAAATCTCGATACCTAGTATGATTTTAATCTTGTAAAATCCGAGACTTGTTTCATGGCCTAGAATATGGTCTATGTTGGTAAATATTACATTATCGCTTGAAAACGTATGTTCTGCTGTTGTTGAGCAGAATGTTTCACGTAAAATTGGTTGATAATGTTGCTCAAATCATCTATATCCCTAATAATGTTCTATCTTCGTGCGTGTGCTTAGTCACTCAGTTGTATCTGACTTTGTGACTTCAAGGACTGTAGCCCGGCAGGCTCCTCTGTCCATGGGATTTTTCAGGCAAGAATACTGGAGTGGGTTGGATCTTCTTGTCCTATCAATTATTGAAGGGAGAGTACTGAAACTTGCAACCATAATTGTGGATTTGTCTGTCTCTCTTTGCTGTTTTACCTGCTTTCGCTTCATGTATTTTAAAGATTTATTAAGTACATAGATATTTAGAATTTTTTTATCTTCTTGATGAAGACCCCTTTGTCATCATGAGTTGACTTTATTTCTATGAAATCAACTTTTTCTAATATTAATATAGCCACTCCAGCTTTCTTTTGACAAGTGTATCTTGTCATGCATGTTTATCTTTTTCCATTCATTTTTACCTTTACCTTATTACCTAGATATTTAAGTGTGTTTCACACAAGACAGCATATAGTTCAATCTTGATAATCTGGTAAGATTGAACTGATAAAGTTTAATCTTTGAAAATCAATCTGACATCCTTTATCTTTCAATTGGGTGTGTTTAGACCATTTTCTCCTAAAGGAAATCAGTCCTGAATTTTCATTGGAAGGACTGATGTTGAAGCTGAAGCTCCAATACTTTGGTCACCTGATGCAAAGAACTGACTCATTTGAAAAGACCCTGATGCTGGGAAAGATTGAAGGCAGGAGGAGAAGGGGAGGACAGAGGATGAGATGGTTGGATGGCATCACTGACTCAATGGACATGAGTTTGAGTAAACTCTGAGAGTTGGTGATGGACAGGGGGGCCTGGCATACTGCAGTCCGTTGGACATGACTGAGCAACTGAACTGAACTGACTGAGACCATTTGCATTTAATGTGATTATTGACATAATTAGGCTTTAAGTCTATCATCTTGCTATTTGTTTTCTATTGTTTCCTTTTTCTTCTTTTTCTGCCTACCTGTAAATTAATTGACCATATTTTATTATTCCATTTTGTCTTCTTTATTGGCTTATTAGCTATAATTCTGTTTCTTTAATGGTTACTTTAGGGTTTATAGTACATGAGTACATGCTCAGTTGCTCAGTCATGTCCAACTCTGTGCAATTCTAAGAACTGTAGCCAGCCAGTCTCCTCTATCCATGAGATTTTCAGGCAAGAACATTGGCGTGGGTTGCCATTTCCATGTTGTTGATCAGTCACGCAGTCGTGTCTGACTCTTTGCAACCCCATGGACTATAGCATGCCAGTTTTCCCTGTCCTTCTCTATCTCCTGAAGTTTGCTCAAACTCAAGTCCATTAAGTCGATGATGCCATCCAACTATCTCATCCTTTTACGTGCTCTTCTCCTCCTGCCCTCAATCTTCCCCAGTATCAGGGTCCTTTCCAATGAATCCGCTCTTCATATCTAGTGGCCAAAGTATTCGAGGTTCAGCATCAGTCCTTCCAATGAATATTCAGGGTTGATTTCCTTTAGGACAGACTGGTCTGATCTCCTTGCTGTCCAAGGGACTCTCAAGAGTCTTCTGCAACACCACAATTTGAAAGCATCAATTCTTTGGCACTCAACCTTCTTTATGGTCCAACTCTCACATTCATACATGATTACTGGAAAAACCATAGCTTTGACTATATGGACCTTTGTCAGCAAAGTGACGTCTCTGCTTTTTAATATACTGTCTTGGTTTGTCACAGCTTTTCTTCCAAGGAGCAAGCGTCTTTTCATTTCATAGTTGCCATTTCCTACTCCAGGGGATCTTCCTGACCCAGGGTTTATAGTGTATATCTTTAACTTATCACAAGCTACCTTCCAGAGATATTATATCATTTCATGTATCATATAAGAACTTTACAAAAGTATACTCCTATTTCTCTGTTTCCAGGCTTTATGCAATGGTTTTCATGCATTATACTCTTACATATGTATAAACCTACAACAGATTGATACTGTTTTTGTTTAGGGGATCATCTTTTGAGATGTGAAGGAATATAGCCCTGCTAAAAGAGACTTTCTCAGCCTGTGATCTGCAATCTATATTGGGACTGACAGGAAATAACTGAGGCCCCAAGCCTTTCTCAAGAGCTTCCTTTTGATATTTCTCAGACAACATGAAAAGCTTGAGAGGCAGCATCATCACAAAGATCAGATTAAGGACACTACCTTTCTCTTCAGTCTATTGTTTCTGAGGTCTCAAGTAGCTGCCTTTATGTTAAGGAATAGAGAATTGCAGAGAACCTCAACAGGTAAATGAGATTTCAGAATTTTTAGCTGTATTTAAATGACATGAGATATTTCACTGTGGTTACTTGCTCATATAGCTGACTTGAATTGCCAACAAGACCACAAGTCAGACCTGTAAGCTGGTCTTGAACGAGGGGATTCCATCTGATTCTCCCAAAGTCTGGCATTTGACCTTGTTAGCTTCAGCCCTATTCCCTCCCCCAGGCTGGGCTTCTGATTTGCTTAGAGCCCAACATCTGTCATACAAACCTGCTCAGCTCTCCTCCTCACCAGACTCCTATTCCAAAGTTCCAAATATCCCTCCACCACTCCTAACAAGGTCTTCTTGACATTCATGGGCCCAGAGGTCTACCTGCTGGACTAGACTTACAATAGGATCTGTGCCCCAGAGTCCACCCTGCCCCAAGCCCAAGTCCAGTCTCCAGGTACCAGCTCCTCTAGTCAGGCCTGAACTGCCACCCTCAGCATCCAGGTGTTAAAAGAGGAGACTTCAGGTGTCATGGAGTCCATTTTCCCTGCCCAGGCAGGGTCCTCAACATATGGTCAACTATTAGAAAGGTACTTCTCACAATTAACTGAAGTGTCTCTGAGTACAACTTCCACCTGAGATTCTGATTCTGCCATCTTCTCCATTTAAAGAGAACTTCCCTATTTCCTGCTCTACATGACCACTTTACAGACAGAAGATCCCTTTCATCACCTGTTCCTTTTGCCTGCTCTTCTCAAAACCAAAGCACTTTTAGTTGAATTAAATTTAGAAAAAAAAATTGCCCTTCTAAGGATATGTAAGATACAGTTGGACTCAGAGCGGGTAGAGTAGAAAGAAAGAATTCCAATCTTTGCATCAGGAAATTCTCTCTCCTACTTGATGGGAACAGGAGTTCCAAACTTTCTAAATCCTGAAGCTGCTGCAATTTTGTGACCATCTTAAAAGAAAGAACACAAAACATCAAATACACACACACAAAATTTCTTGAAATAAGAAAATTTCAACAAATTTAAAAATTGTATATAGCTTAGAAATAAAAGGATCATAACATCTCCCCAAATTACACACTTTTATAAACTGCCTGGAATACCTCTATCATACTTTTTCCCTATATTTTTTGGTCTGTACACTTTGATCATACTTGACAGAATAATAATTTTGTGAAATGATTTTTTATAGAGAGAACAGAAGAATAACTCAGTGAGTCTTTTTAGCATGTTTGATGAAAACTTGCTTTACATTGATGGTTTACAAAAGTCTCTTTCAGTTTCACAGTTTATTATTTGTAATGCTATGTTTATTGTTCGAATTTTTCCCAAATGTGGGGGAAATTATCAAGTTCCTTTTCTATAGGAGCTAAACTAATTCCAGGGACTTTCAAGTTTTCTTGTTCAGTGACTCATTTTATGCTTGGAATTGACTACATTCATCACCCATCTTGCCATCAATATCCTCATAGAGGCTCAATATGAGTTTCATGTTAATATCAGTTTTTCATAGCAAGACAGCCAAAACTTAGAAGACTATATAGGTGTGTTTGGGAGAGGTCTGTTCAGGCTGAGGGAGAAGTATGAGCACAGGCAGGCCCAGCAAAGAGAATTTCCACGGATCAAGCAAAGGGATCAGGGATAATGTCAACGAGTGATAAGTCTAGGGTGTTAGACCAGGTTGGAAGGTAGAAAATAGTGTCAAATACAGCAAGGACAGATTATCCGAAGGCAGATTCTCATGCCTTTAAGTTAAGAAATCAAGTCATTGATGAATCATTGAGAATATGAAAATCAACCTAGTCTAGCATTAAATTCATGAGATGAACCTCAGATTGAATCCTAACTCTGCCAAGCACCAGCCTGTGAAACCTTGCCAGCAACATGACCCAACACAGAAGGGACTGCAAGTCACACGCATGGACATTCCCCAGTCTCACGAAATGTATCTCCAAATCAAATTTCCCTTAGTCATATCCTCAAAACGGCCTCACTTATAGCCGCACAGCCAGACTCAAGAGGAAGGCTAAAGTAGGAAGAAGCCCAAGCCCTAACTGATTGCTGTTAAAATACTTCCTAAACTTTACAAAAACATGACTGTGTGAACACATGGCTAGCAGCAATCCCAGGGCTGCGCAAGTGAGGGGCCCACAAACTTAAATTTCACTAGCTTACTAGTAAATTTATCTCTTGGAGGAGAGCATAAAACAAAACACAAACACAATGTATTAGTTATCTCCTGTAGAATAACAAATTACCCCAAAACTCAGTGCTTTCACATACACTTATTATCTCACAGTTACTGAGGGAGAGGAATCAAGGCTGCAACCAAAATGTGTTGGCTTGGGGTCTGTAGTCTAATATGGGGGCTCAACTGGGGAAGGAGCCAGTTCTAAGCCCATGCATGTGGTTGTTGGCAGGATTCACTTCCTTGAGGGTTATTAGACTCATGGCTTCATTTCCCAGTTGGCAGATGGGCCACTCTCAGTTTCTTGCCACATAGGCCTTTCCAACATGACAACTTGTTCCATTAAAACTAACAAAAGGAGGACATCCCTAGTGGTCCAGTGGTTAAGAATCTACCTGCCAATGCAGGGGACATGGGTTTGATCCCTGGTCCTGGAAGATCCTACATGACAAGGGGCAACTAAGCCTGAGGGCCACAACTACTCAGCCCACTCGCTGAAGCTCCTAAACCCATGTGCCCTAGAGCCCATGCTCTGCAACAAGAGAAACCCACAGACTGCAGCTAGAGAGTAGCCCCCACTCGCTGCAACTAGAGAAAGCTCGAGTGTGGCCACAAAGACCCAGTGCAGCCAAAATTTAATAAATAATTTTAAGATATATCTTTCCTTAAAAAAAAAAAGCTATTGAAAGGAGGGTTTGCTAACAGGAAATCATTTATAATCTAATCATGAAAGTGACATCTCCATATGTTTGTCACAGTCTATTAGTTAGAAGCAAGCCACTAAGTTCAGACACTTGGAGGCGCCAAGAAGAAGCTGGTCTCTAGAATAATTTTCTATCTCCCTCCACTGGCAGGGACACTGGACAGGACACAACATGGTTGGCCTACAGGGTGGGGCAAAAATTAGGAGTGTCTCATCCACTGTGACCACAGGCAGGGTTGGAGACTGGATACCAGACTCCAGTCAATGCCTCAGGCTAAGATTCAGGTCTCAAAATTAGTCATTAAATGCAGGACTGGGACAGATATCAAAGCTAAGAGTAGAGGCAAATGGGAGCTGGAGGACTGGACAAGAAGTGATCCAGGGAGTCGAGGTAAGTGACTGGCACCTATGGCCAGGTATTTATTATCTTCAGGTTATCCTTGTGCAGGAAGTTTGAGTCCATGTAAGGGGCCAGGATGGGCTTCCCTGGTGGCTCAGATGGGATGGTAAAGAATCTGACTGCAATGTGGGAGACCTGGGTTCGATCCCTGGGTCAGGAAGATCCCCTGGAGAAAGGAATGGCAATCCACTCCAGTATTCTTGCTTGGAGAATTCCATGGACAGAGGAGCCTGGTGGGCTAAAGTCCATTCAGTCGCAAAGACTCAGACAGGATGGAACAACTAACACTTCCCTTTCAAGGGGCCAAGATGGGACAGACAGAAAGGACACAATAAAGAGTTGGCCAGAGGGGAAGGGAGTGGGGGAACGAGTGAAATAGGTGAGACAGATACACAGATAAAAAGTACAAACTTCGATTTAAAAAAAAATGAGTCATGAGGATGAAATGTATAGTGAGGGAATATAGTTCATATGATGATATAATATCTTTATATGGTGAAAGATGGTAACTAGATTTATGTAATGTATAGAAACAGCAAATTACTATGTTGTGCACTAGGAACAAATATAGTGTTATAGTTCAATTATACTTCAAAAAACAAACATACAAATAAACTCAGAAAAAGGGATCAAATTTGTGGTTACCAGAGGTAGGGGGTGGGGAAAGAGGGAGCTGGATGAGGTGGCCAAAAGATATAAACTTCCAGTTATAAGATAAATAAGTACAAGGGGTATAATGTACAACATAATTTTTATAATTAACTGCTGTATGTTATATATGAAAATTTTTAAGAGAGTAAATTCTAAGAGTTTTCATCACAAGGAAAAATTTTTTTTTTTTTATTTTTTATATATGAGGTGACAGATATTCAGTAAACTTATTGTAGTAATCATTTCATGACGTATGTAAATCAAATCATTATGCTGTACACCTTAAATTTATATGGTGCTATGTCAATTATGGGGCTTCCCTGATAGCTCAGTTGGTAAAGAATCCGCCTACAAGGCAGGAGACTCCGGTTCAATTCTTGGATCAGGAAGATCCACTGGAGAAGGAATAGGCTACCCACCCCAGTATTCTTGGGCTTCCCTTGTGGCTCAGCTGGTAAAGAATCTGCCTGCAATGTGGGAGACCTGGGTTTGATCCTTGTGTTGGGAAGATCCCCTGGAGAAGGGAAAGGTACCCACTCCAGTATTCTGGCCTGGAGAATTCCATGGACTGTATAGACCATGGGGTCACAAAGAGCCGGACATGACTGAGCGGCTTTGACTGTGTCAATTATATCTCAACAAAACTGGGGAAAAGTCAAGTGCCACTCCCTCCCAAATAAAATTAAAAATAAAGAGTTAGCAACTGTGTGGAAAGAGAAAGGCAAATACCACAAGGCAGCACTTATAATGTGGAATTTTAAATATGATGCAAATAAACTTTTTGGTAAAACAGTAACAGACTCATAAAGATAGAAAACAAATTTATAATTACCAAAGGGGAAAGAGGGTGGGGGTGATAAATTAGGAATTTAGGATTGGCAGATACAAACGCCTATACATAAAATAAGCATCAAAGTCCTATTTACAGTACAGGGAACTATATTCAGTACTGTGTAATAATCCACAATGGAAAAGAATATGAAAAAGAATAAAAGTATATATGTGTGTGTGTGTATTATGTATGTGTATGTGCTGTGTGTGGCTCGTCACTCAGTTGTGTCCAACTCTTTGTGACCCCATGGACTGTAGCCTACCAGCTTCCTCCATCCATGGGGATTCTTCAGGCAAGAATACTGGAGTGGGTTGTCATGCCCTCCTCCAGGGGATCTTCCCAACCCAGGGATCAAACCCAGGTCTCCCGCATTGCAGGTGGACTTTTTACTGTCTGAGCCAGCAGGGAAGCCCGATGTATGTGTGTGTGTGTGTGTGTGTGTGTGTGTAACTGAATCACTTTGCTATACACCAGAAACTAACACAACATTGTAAATCAAATATATTTTAATTTAAAAAAATTTTTTTAAAAAAGTTAGCAACTGTGTGGAATAAATACTTCCCTATTCTTTCTTCCTTTCCTCTCTGGAGACTTTTTGCTTGTCTCACTACCTTTTCCTCCTTCAACAAATATTACCTGTTCATCTGTTCATTCATTCGACAACTCTCTATTAAGCTCCTATTATGGACAAGATATACAGGTAAACACAACAAAGATGTGCCTCATAGAACTCTGTACCTACTTTCACTTGAAAAGTGAGGGGAAGAGAACAAAGATTGAACTCAAATCAATCAATCTGGTTAGTAAAAGAAAAAAAACTTAGAAAAAACACTTGGGAAATCTGAAACTATTACCTATTCATTCACATATGTCCTTTGGCAAATATTATTAGTTTGCATATTCATTCATTCAACATCCACCATGAACTCCAGTCATGTGCAGGTTCAGAGGCGATTAGGATGGACACACCTCTATCCTGTGAGTGTGGATGGGAGACAACGTGCAGACAAAGAAACCAGTTCTCTGAAGTCAGTAAAGGGGAGGAACAGGGTGGTAGGCACCTGAGACTCAAGGACAAACAAGACAGGACCAGCCTCATCCAGGGTGAGCACCTAGTCTAACGGGAGGAAGGATGTGAGGTCAGCAAAGTGACTAAGCCCAGAGGCTGACAGCATTTGCCCCGACTGCATCCGATTCCAAGCAACCAGCTCATGGAAAGACAGGGATCTCATGGCCTCATGAAATCAGAATTATAGAATTTCAGCATCAGAAAAAGTCTTAGGCCTTTGTCTACAGAATTGGGAAGGAGTGTATGGACAACTGGGGTGTATTTGCATGCTTAAGTCACTCAGTCATGTATGATTCTTAGAGACCCATTGGACTGTAGCCCACCAGACTCCTCTGTCTGTGGTATTTTTCAGGTGAGAATACTGGAGTGGGTTGCCATTTCCTTCTCCCCAGTGGCTCAGTGGTAAAGAACCCGCCTGCAGTTTAGCAGCAGCGGGAGACGTGGGTTCAATCCTTGGATCAGGAAGATCCCCTGGAGGAGGAAATGGCAACCCAGTCCAGTATTCTTGCCTAGATTTGCAAAGAGTTTAGATGCGACTAAGCATACATGGGTGTTAAGAGCCCAGTAGACAAGTGGGCAGGAAGGACACGCCTAGTAGGCAGTAACTATCATAGAGTCTAATGTGTCTGTTTTTGTGCAAGATTTGGAACCTTTTTTTTTTTTTTTGGACTCTTACCTTTTTTTCCCCCTTAGATTTGGTGAAATTTAATTTTTTTTAGCAGCAACGCTATTGAGATAAAACTCACATGCCACATTAATTCTCCTTTCTGAAGTGTGCAATTCAGTGGTTTTAGTATATTCACTGAGTTGTGCAACAATCACCACAATGAATTCAACGGTTTTCATCTAAAGAAATCATATACTCCTTAATAGTCACTGCCCAGTTCCCCTCTCCATCACCTCTAAGCCCCAGGCAGTCACTAATCTGTGTGACCTTAAACTACCTATTGCAATGAAAAGGTCACATGCTCTGTGAGCCTCAGTTTTCTCATCAACTAGCATATCTTCATCAACAAACACTGTGGGTCTTCGAGTAGAGCCCCAGTATCTACACAGCGGGACACCAGGATGGGGCTGTGTCAGATCCTCAAATGACAAAACCTGAGCACGGAGGCTGATAGAGGGGGAAAAAAATCTCTGGACAGAGGCATTAAAGTTCAAAGGGCAAATAGAAGCTCCTCCAGGCTGGGGACCTAGACAGGGGTGTCACAGCACTGGTGGCATTTGCTGGGGACAGTGACGACCTTACACATCCTCCTTTGGAAGGCCCAGGGGGACAGTCTCACAGCACAGCAAAGCCCTTACACTTTGAAGTCAGATACCCCAGGTATAAGTTCTGGATCCCAAACTTGGGTTGACATAACTTCTTAAGCCTCACTTTCCTCATCTGTAAAATGAAGGAGGAAACCAGGACTCAATGGAGGATCAATGGATCCATGGCTCAATGGATTACATCCCACTCAGTGGGCTCAATGGGTCACATCCCACAGACGCACTGAACTTCCCTCCCTGCAGCCAGAGTGCTCCCCACAAAACCAAACTCCTAACACTCCCTCCAGCAAAACCTGGAGGTCTCACCTCCCTACATCTGCCAACATCAAGCACGCTTTCAAGAATGATCACGTCGATTGGAACGATCAATTATTCCAACCTCAGCAGCTGAGACTCTGCTCACTCGGGTCCCAGAAAGCCCCATGCAGCTTGGAGCACAGAACTTCCTAACGAGCACCCACCCACCTTCTCCTCCCAGCTGGACCCAGCTGCTTGCTAACCCCTATGGAGCTGCCAGGGTCTCCCTCCGTTGACTGAGATCTCGATAGAGGACCTGCATCCCACACCCTGGTTATAGAGGCAGTAAGCACCTCCCCCTCCTCAATCTTCTCCCAACCTACCAGCATCTTCTCACAAGGAACTCAATTTTACACAGGCAAATGCACATGCTTGCTCACACACATCTCTTCCTTTTATTTTTCTGGCTCTTCACATGTCACCAGACCTCTCACTTAAAAACTGAGCTGTTAAACTTGACCCTGAAAGAGAAGTTATAAACTGTCTCATCCATGGATCTCCAGACTGATGCTGAACACATCCTGGGAGAAAAGAAAGATTACTCCCTATTCCCCACTGCCTGATTCCTAAATTTTTTCACCCGGATTCTTTGGCCTAAGACAAGTACATCAACTCCCACCCCCAGCTGCCTCCTGGGAGCCATCGACTTGCAATTGGGAGGCACAGACTTGCCTTGGAGTGGGCACCTGGAGGCATCCACAGCTGGACTCAACCTAGAACTCAGGGAAGGAACCACGCTTCATTGTTATCAACCTTGACCATGAAACCCAATTCCGGTGAGCTTGAGAGGAAAGGGAACGCACTGGCTCACAGAGCCAAGGAGGCCAGTGGTGGATGCACACCCATGGCCCGAAGTCTCCCACGTGTCACCATCACTCCCTCCACACATCTTCCTGCTTCGCACAAGTCACCCTTATCCTCTTCCTCTACTGATGGAAAGATTCCAGTGGAGTCAGGGAGCCAGCCAGGCAACTCCACTAGCCAAGAAGAAGAGCACCCTTTTCCCAGTCCAGGGAGGACGCCCATGGGCCCTGATTGGCCATGTACTCAACACTCCAGTCCTGGGGCTCAGTCTGCCTCCAAAAAGAGGAGAATGGAGGAAAGCGTGCTACAGACAAAAACAGTAGCTACAACGTCCTGCACATGGCAGCTATTCTCAAACATGGAAACTTCATCTCTGCATCAAAATAGAGTTCAAGTGCTCTAAAGTAGGGGAAGAGTCTGGGAGGTCCAGAAGACTGCCAAGGAAAGCCATTCTGTAAACAAAGCTGTGTGTGCTAGAAGGACAAGGAACTTCTGGGATAGCACTTTGTAGCAGGTGACCTTGAGCACACTGGCATCTCCTGACCTTGGCCAAGGACCCCCTGCTCTCATCCAGTGGGAACCAGCATTGCTTTACTTGGGCATCCTTGTCCCATGCAGGAAGTGGGGCGTGGCTCAGGGCTCCCTCCACCCCTGACCAGACCGTCCACTCTGAGATGACCCCTGAAGATGGCTCAGTGCAGCAACCCACTGCCTTACTGGAGTAAACTTCACCGACTTCTACAGAAGGAATTTGCTTCTAGCTCCCTCCTACTTCAAGCCTCTGCCAGGTGGGCCCTCCATCATCCTGTCCCTCCAGGTCCACGAGGAGTGTGACTGTGGGTCCTCGGGTTCTGGCCCAGACCTCTCCGAGGGATATGGGCCAGCTGAGCACCCCCCAGCCAAGGCCACTTCTATGAGCACTTCTGTAAGCACATCCCATAAAGAGAGATACGCCCTCCTGAGAGGAAGGCTTTCTCCTTGCCCTGGAGTAACAAGAGGCTCTTGCGTCACCCCAACCCCGTGAGCCAAGACACCGCCAGCTCTTCCCTGCCACAGATATTTTGAGAGCCAGCCCCAGTGTGAGGAAGTAACCAGTGCGTGTTGGATCGGCAGGGGATGCAGAGGATAATGAAGGGAACAGTAAAGGTAGCCAAGATCAGAGGAAAACCAGGGATAGAGGCAGCAATAATAGTGATGATGAAAAAACAACAGCGATCTTCATTGAGCACTTACTACACACCAGGCTTTAAGTGCTTTACATGCATTAACTCAGATATTTGTTAGTTTTAAATGTACAAACTTTTCAATGTACAAATGTCCTCCAGGGTGTTTCTTAACTACAAAGATAAAGAACCTTACAGAAAAGAAATCCAATGAACAAGGTTAAAATTGCCATGAATGGGACATCTTGACACTAGGGGCCCCAACAGGATGCACTGAGGACAAAACATCACTTCTGTGGTGTTATTGCCAAAAATACAAAACCTCATGCTAATCGTGAGTAAACAATCGTGAGACAAGTCCAAGCTGAAGGTCACTGTACAAATATCAAGTACTCTTCAAAAGGATTTAAGTCAGGAAAGGCAAGGAGAGGTTTAGAAACCAATAGATTGGAGAAGGTCAAAGAAAAATAACAAAATGTAACGTGGGACCCTGGACCCTGAATAGGACCCCAAAGGACATTAGTGGAAACAACTGGTAAAATTCCTATAAGGTCTGTAGTGTAGGAAACAGAATTAGAGCAGTGTGGATTTCCTGTTGTTGGCTGGCTTGATGTTCATTTTGATCACTCTGATGTGGTCATGTAAGATGCTGGGCTCCCTGGTGGCTCAGACGGTAGAGAACCTGCCTACAATGTGGGAGACCTGGGTTTGATCCCTGGGTCGGGAAGAACTCCTAGAGAAGGGAATGGCTACCCACTCCAGTATTCTTGCCTGGAGAATCCCTATGAACAGAGGAGCCTGGCGGGCTGCAGTCCATGGGGTCCCAAAGAGTCGGACACGACTGAGCAACTAACACACACATACACGTAAGATGTTAACATTATGGACAGTTGGATGGAAATATACAAGTACTGTCTGCTCTACGTTTCTGTAAATAAAAAATTAATTCAAATTTTAAATTTTAAAATTATTTTTGAATTTCAAGTTTTCTAAGTGCAAGATTCTCCAAACAAATCAATCCCATCTCAGAAGAGTAATTTATGGGATTGGTGTAGCAGCAATTAAAAATGCCCATGCTTTGAATAAATATTTCGTTTGCAATATTATTAAAAATCTGCCACAGCTGGGGTTTTTAGTGGCTCTAATAGGCCCTCTTTGTTGAACAGGTACACAGTTGCATGGACCATGCCAGCTCATTTCACAGTTTCTGGAAGTGTGACCAGCAAGACAGAACATGAAACACCCCTCCCTACCTCAGGGGCCAATGGGCTCTCCGTGGGGTTGTTCTGCATCTTCTGCTCATCTTGTTCTTCAGTCTAGTAGGACTCAGTAAGAGAGAAGTTTCTCCAGCTTTTCTGACTGTGCATCACACCCCCTCCTTCTTCATTCCTTCCACAGTGACTCACTCTGGGAAGCTTTTGCAATCAAATAAATAAAGGCATTTCCCACCAACTTTAAACACGACAACTCTACCCCTCAATACTTATGTCTCACATCCCACAAGAGGAAAGACACATATGAGATCACTGCTATTTAAGAGGTTCGGGTTTGTCCAGGTTTGATCAGTTTCTTGGTTCCTTTATCTTTGTGCCTCTCGGGGGTTCTCCCATCTCACTGGCCGGGAGGATAAGAGCAGATCTGAGGCCGGGGAATCTGGGGCTCTGGCTTCTGGCTGCTTGCCACTCCAGGTATGCTGGGCCTCAAGGTTTCAATGGGCAGTACAGGCAGGACTTAAGCCTGGTCGCTCTTCTGGACCTTGGTATCTGTCGTCTGACCCTGCATTTCTGCACAGTGAAGTTCCTGCCGGGCCCCTCCACGGCTCCCCAAGGCTAACTCTTCAATGTGCCAACAAAGTTCTATGTTTCCATTCTCCTCTCCACTCACAGACTGGAAAGAAATCACCCAATGATTAGTTAACATCTCATGACTGTATCCCATTTTGCAATGAGGTAGGACAAGTGGGGAAAGGCATTCTGAACCCAAGGCCTTGAACCCTTGACCAAGAGGAAGAAACCAGAGTGCCACTGATGCAGAGGAGGTGAGGGCCAGGCCTTTGTCCAGGGAGATCTCAATTAGGGCCAGACCAAGGTGGGGAAGGCCTAGCCACTTCTCCCCTACCCAGGAATTTCTGGCAGCTGAGGGGGTGCTGTCTGGGCAGGGTTGGGTGTCTGTGAACAAGCCCCCTTCCCCAGGCCACCCCCACCCCAGCCCTCAGCAGCTTCAAGGGACAGCATGGAGGACAGCGCAGGGGAAGGCAGCTCTGTCCCAGGCCCTCTCGGGCCAGTTCCAGGTCTGACCCTCAGAATACAGACAAACAGGGGAGGGAAGGCGAGGCCTGACATGAAGGCAGCTGGGGGTGCTTTGAAGGGAGCACAGGGCAGATATCAACAAAGACAGGGCAAGGGAGCAAGTGCCCTGACCCCAACAGCAAAGGAACTGACCTCCCATACTAATCTTCCTGATCCCGGGGCACTCACAAGTCCACCACACCCGTGGGCAACTGAAGGTCTCTGCACCCCACCCTACCCGCCCCAGAGGTAACAGCATTCAGAGAGACCAGAAGCCAAGGCATAGTCCTTTTAAATCTGGGGGATATTCACCTTAGAAACCATAAAATGGAACGCCTTCCATTTCATAAGGCCTCTTCCAGACCTGACAACCCAGAGACCCCTTGCCCTAGGATGGCGGTGGGTGCCGAGAGGACATCTGTGGGGCCTGACTGTGACCCTGTCTACTAAGTCGACAAGTGTGACCCCGAGTCTGTGCCAGGTCTCAAGGCAGACCTATCCCTACAGGGAGAAACAAGGCATGCAGGTTCTGAAGAGGAGGAAGGAGTGAAGGAGAAGAGGGTGGCGGAGGAGAGGTGGGTGAGAAATGAACTTGGAAAGGCTTCCCACTGGTTTCTTCACTAGACTGAAGAGTGGAGCTCAGTGATGGAAATACTGGGGAGGGGAACAGAAGGGAGGAGGCTGTGCGGGCAGTGTGGGAAGCTCAGAACCAGGAGCTGGCAGGACTAAAGGGCAGGAGGGTTTCATGATGGCACACGTGGGTGAGGAGCGCCTGTCGCACAGGGCGTGGGGCACAGCGTGGAGGGAGAAGCTGCAGAGGTGGGGGAAGGGAGGGACAGCCAGGGGACCCTGGCTCAGAATAGTGCACAGGCAGAAGTGCTGGCCTCCTCTCACTACTAAAATCACCTTGAAATGACAATAAGGGAGACAAAAGGGAAGAAAGAAACCCCAGCAGCGAAGAAGAAAGTTTTTGTCTCTGAAAAATAGAAAATATACAGAATTGTGTTAGTGAGCAAACCAGGAGAGCAGAGTCCAGAACATGAATGACAAAAGGCCGCACGGGGCGTGTGGCCGACCTTCCCAAGGGAGCCCTGCGGAAGCTCCCAGCATGGAGGAGGGGATGGGGGTGATCTGACTGAGGGCCTGGCTGTACAACAGCTGGATCAACATCGCCCCACAACCACAACCATAACTACACACACACAAGTTCGGTGAGCATGAGTTCGGCTTACAGGCTAGGAAGTGTTCCCTAAACTGAGCAGAGATGCAGGAAAGGCAGCTTCAGCATCTGGGGTCAAATCTTCCTGCTTCCCACCTGCTCAGTCCCTGAAAGGACATCAGCCTAAACCAGGACACACACTCATTACAGACCCTCACTCCAAAGGCAGGGAAGTGGCCTTTTGGATAAACAGCCCTGAAAAAGACACCCTTCTCTGGAACTTATACAAGTCAGTCTGGTCCTTCATTCATAAAAACGGCAAGTAATCACTTTACTATTCTCTTCATAACCAAGCCCTGAGGAAATCCATGAATTACCAAAATAAAAGTCTATTTTCTTAGAAGAAGTCATTGCATCCATAAAGAACAGGTGGCTACAGAAAGACAAGTAATTAGAGAACAAGATACTGTTTTGGAAATTTAAGGAAAAGAAAAAATACATAGCCAAAATTTTAAAATTCTATAAAGGGCTAAGAAATAGAATGGTTACCACTGAAAACCTAATTGTTTCTGTCACGGACCATGCTGACAGTTACAGCACAACCCTACTCAAAATCATTGTACACTTGAATGTCTCAACAGAGCTGTTACCAAAAAATAGCCAAGCCCCCTCAAGCCTGAGAAGTGATCCTTCAGAGGCAAGCATTCTGGACTATTCCTTAGAGATGCCCCAGGGACTGAACTCCAGTTCTGTGTTGCCAGTTGGCTTAACACACACTACTGTTGGCTGTCTGCCTTCCCAACATCACTTCACCATGAACCATGCACCTACACTTCCCTAAACAACTTGAGCTGGAATCCTCCTAAGATCTGTTTCTGGAAGAGCCCCAACCAAGAGTAGGATAATACTTTTTTCACTTTGATAAAATCATTTTAAAAGAAGAGGTGGTTGAACTTGGTACCAGGATCAGTGTTGCTGATGACCTTTCAACAGAGTGGTCAGGGAAGGCAACCTGGGGGAGGACTTGGATGATCAGATGGAAAGTGTCAGCTGAAGACAGGCTAGGGATGGGCTCTATACAAGATGGTAGGATTTGAGAGTCATGAGCAAGCCCACGCTGACACTGAGGATGTAAGCTCCTGGTGCAGTCCGCGTACTGCTTGTGTAAGATGAAAGAGCATTTCCCTGATACAGGGCAGCTGTCGGGAAGCTGCAAGCCCCATTGTTCAACCGCCTGGCCCCTGACTTCGAAACAAGCCCTTGGATTACAATCAAATTAAAAACTCTACTTCTGCTGCTTCAGCACAATCAATACATCCCCTTTCACAATGCACAATGGACAGGAAGAAAACAACTGCCAAAGCTCAGAAGCCACTACTATGATTGCTTGGGTGAAAATTCCTAAACACAGATCAAAGTGAGAGAAGCAGGATATAAACCTAAATGGGCTCCACCTTTCAAATAAACCTAAACAAGGCTCCATCTTGCAATTTAAGGGCACACAGACACACACTAATGTGGTACTTCAGTTATCCTAATACAGAGTATTTCACATTTTAACACCTCCCACAACTGAAGCATATCATACATTTGATACAAATCATATTGAGTTTTTTAGTGGTGTATATATAGTACTGCACCTTATAATTAACAAATATGGAATTTCATATGTAATGTGAACAAATAAGATTTTAGGGACTCTTTAAAGACAAAAGGGCCTAATTTTTGGCCTCTACCTTCTGAGATGATATTAAGGGGGAAAAAACTTTCCTTTCAAATTACTCTGAGACCTGAATACATCATGATAAATATTTTAATTTTTCAGATTTATTGTTAATGCTAATTAGGTAAAGTTTGGTTTCAAAGTTATTTGGCAGATGACCCAGGCATCAGAAAAGTAAAGCCAATAAAGAATTAACATAAAGGAAAAATCAATGTATCTACACTCTACATAGTCCAGCACATGAACCATTTATTTTCCTGATCTAAACAAGAATTTTTACTTCATCTGACATTTTTCTCAAGGCAAATCACAGAGAAGTTAACTTTTGGCCCAAATAAAGACTTCATTTCAGCTTTCCTGAAAGTGAAAATAAGCCATCCTTTACTTTAGTAAAGGCAGCCTTCCTTTCTGCATCTGAGAGAAGACAAGATAACCCAGTACATATCACACATTCCAGACCATACCAATCAGGGGTAGAAAAGTAGGTGGTGGTCACACTTTGGGTGCCTTTATTTCTGGATTCAACTTCAAGCGTGACTCAAACTTCCTGCCCTTCTTTTCCATTCTCCCCTCAACCAACTCAAGACAGGAAACCAGGGTCAGGGATGGAAACGAGCCATTCTGGTCTCCTCTATCCTTTCCCTCTTAAAGCCTGGTTGGGTTGATGAAAAGTCCAAAACACTGGCAATGCTCATTTAGCCTTTTTGACTTTCAAACTCAAAATCATCATGACTTGTGAATAACCATGAAAAAGGTTCAAATACCAGTTTCCATTGAGGCCTCAGTTACTGAATGTTTCTCTAAGAATGAATTAGATCTGATACTTATATCCAAGATGGACACTCAGGTAAGAATCTATCTCAAAGGCGCCAAAAGGGCTTCCTGGGTTTAGGATCAGCCAGTACCAACGGTGAGCCCAATACCTAGGATCCCTTTGCTTTGAAAAAGGGTCATCCCATGAGGTCAATGACCTGTGTTGTGGGCTCAGGTAACAACTGCAAGAGAACCTCGGCCAAATAAAGAAGATCTGGAGAGCATCTCACCCACCAAACGTCATCAGCACCAAGGACTGATGTTCAAACGAAGCTACATGTGATGAGGAGGCTCACCAAAGGCCCTCTGTGGCTTTTCAAAACATGTTTCAAAACCTGCTGCATCTCTTCTTTCTCTGCAGACTTGAAATCTCAGTGAAGGAGAATCCCTAAAAGAAAAAAAATTAAAAGACATCTTCCTCAGGAGAGAAATCTGCTACTTGAGAACACGTGGTCAAGGAAGCACATGTGTATATGGACACAAGCCATTTGTGAACCAACCGCATGTGAATGTTCCGAGAGCTTCATTATTCTTCTCTAAACCTGACGTGGTGGTGTTGGCCACCACCCTTTACTCATAAGCACTGGAGCAGAGAGGTCAGACGCCAGCACGTGAGCCCCTGAGAAGGACCAGACTTACAAGTCTTCAAACCCCACAGTGAGTGAGTATCAGTGTCCTCACATCTGCTCACATGTATGGCCTCAACATTCCCAGTAGGAGAGGACAGTGTGCTATGTGTTCTCACAATAAGCCTTCTGTTTTTTGAGTTTCATCCAATGCCTACTTGTTTTCAATTGAACGTTAGCAGTTTCTTCTCAACATAAGTCCAGGAAAATAACTAGCGGTCAAGGCTGCTCTGTTTCATCACAGATGAAACATACATCTTATGTTTCACAGAAACACACAAACCCCAAAATGGATATGGCTTAGGATGATACAGTCTTTAAGATGCTGCTCCATTTCCTAGTTAAATTCTTCATACTACCAGGAAGTGGAAGCATAAATAAGTATTCATGCTCCTCTCTAAAGATGCTACATGGGGAAGCACTTTTAAAAATTGTAAATGCAAAGACAAATGACCCAAGGAGACAGAGAAAAAGGCACAGTTCAATATTACTACTGCAGTCAATAGTTTCTGTGGGAAAAAAGTGGCCTTTATGGGAAAGGCCTTTTGGGGGAAAATGTAATTAAACACAAGAAACAGAGATTATAGATGACACGTTACACATGACAGTTAAAAATATGGTGACTTTATTTCCATTTCCTTACAGTTCCCACATCTGTAAGAATCTTCATCTTTATAACACAAAAATATCTCAAGAAAGCATGTTACAAGATAGTATATATAAGCGACAGTTTGGCAGAATTCTACTTTATGTTCCCCCAAAAGAGAACATATTGTAAAATTCAAAAATAACCATTAGTTTTATTTAACATGTTACTTTACTATTTAAAATACCATGCTCTAGTTAAATAAGTCATCAAGACTGTATACAAATAAAATATTACACAAAATATATTTAAGAAAATGTTTGGTATTTGATTTGAACAATAAATAAAAACACAGGCACTTCTACACTGAAATAGGAAAGCAGTCACTACTTAGGATAATAATTTTGTATAAGTAACATGTAACCATATGGCAAGAATAGAATCCTGCAGTTTTAAACTGACAAACCAGTCCATGAAAAGGTCTGCAATTTCAATCTTTTCACTTAAAGTTCAAAAGTTACATATGCTTTCCTGGTCCACAATGAAAAATTATAAATACAATATGGTTGCCAGGGACAATGCAATCTTCAGTTTGAAGATTATGGAATCATATTCATTATTTTCAAATACTAAAAAAGAGAACTATCATGATACCACCCAGGAGACCAAATGCAAAATAGTTAAGCTTTCTCATGATGATCATAAGACCATAACTTAATAAACTGGATATATGTCACCCAGCGATGCCCACTTTGCAAAACCGATTGATTAGGTTAACACAAGGAAATACTGTTGGGGTGGCAGGGCAATTCTGACAAAAGTCAATTTTTTCTAGATGATTTTAAAACTTCATCTAAATTTCATGAAAACAGATATAATTGCATTTCACTAAAAACATTGAGTCATATAAAACAATGTCTCTGTAGCCAATAGGTTTATGAATACCTAAACTGATAATTTACTCACATAATGGAAAATAGGATTATCATTGTATGAGGGCAAAACAAAAATATGGTCAAATTCTAGAAACATGATTTCAGATGATGAGGGGGACAAGTTAGAAAACAATGACCGCTGGCTAATAGGAAGGGTCAGAATCATTCATTTTGCCATATTCTACATAAAAAAAAAAATAGCATCTTCTGCTTTCCCTCTTCAGGAAGTACCACACTGAAGGGTTTAGAGGCCGTCAAATGGGTATGACCTATAAAGGCAATGTTGATGGTTTTACATAGAAATGCCCTCTAATGGAAGAGAACACAAATGGGAACTATTTGAGATACATTTCTATGTAAAATGTAGTTTGCACATAATTCAGCATTTTAAATGAGCACTCTGCAACCGAGACCAAATATCAATCATCTCTTGAGGTTTTCTACTATGTACCAACATCAAATCTACATAGGAACAAATGTTACCCCTGCTTTTCTCTTCTATATCAAATGTCCTGAAGCCTTTGTGTCTCTCTGGAGCGAGGCCGAGTTTCTGAAGGCACATTCCAGTATAAACATCATCGATGGGGTAGAGAAGGACCCGGTCAGTTACATTGTACAGTCTCAGGGCCAGGTTGCCGGAGTAGAGGAATCCACCTCCTCCTGCATAAGGCGGGTAGACGCCAGTGTAAACAACTTCCGGGATGTAGTACTTCAGTTTCTTATCCCGATGAGGTCCAGCATTATGAATCACATCACCAATAAACAAATCTTTGGCTTTGTTCCCGGATAAGCTATTCAAGTAATTCAGGAGGTGATGGGTGTTCACAAAAACATCATCATCGCCCTTGAACACGAACTCAGCATTTGGGCAGGAAGTGCTCACCCACCTGAGAAAGAGTACTTCTTTCAGAGACAAGTTGAAGAATGTATCTCTGTAGTTCCACAAAAGAATGTCTTGGTGCTTCTCACTCTCAAATTTCAGCATATCTGAAAGGTCTGGATGGTTGTCCTCTGCGGGAGTCTGGCCCAGTAAGAAGACTCGCACCACCGTTTGGTTCCCCGCATTGGTTTCTTTGCCCCAAGACTCCCGAATCGCTTGCCTTCTATCGAAATGTGAAGTTAGGGACTTAATCGCCAGCAATAAGAAGGGCTTCTTTGCACACTTATCTGGTTGGTCTATAAGCAGTGAATAATTTCGACATCTCAAATACAGCAGAAAATCTTTAAATCTGTCTGGCAAACTGTCGAAACCTGAAACTACTGACATGACCCTCAGGTCAGGTTCACAGTAATTCAGATGGCTTATATTGGAGAATCCGTATGCTTCTCCCGTCTGGTTGGCTAACGTGTTCAAAATGGGATTGAACCTCCTGTTCAGCTTTTCTTGTTCCTTGTTCCAATATGCCCGAGGAGGGTCAGATATTTTCCAGAACCTTTCTTTGGGTATTATTACTTCCCCCTTTCCATTTTTTTCTTGGCTACTGCTTTTGGAGACTTCCACAATCAAATAAATGAAGACATTTACCATCATCAGGATTCCCAACAACTTTATTCTTCGACGTCCAACACTCATTTCTCATATCTGAAATAAAAGAGAGGACCATGGTACTGATTAGATTATTATTCACTGCATTTGCTCACATGTCACATGTCATTTGCCTCTTTGATGTTCCCCAGAACAGTGGTTTAGAGCACAGATTCAAGACTTGCAGTACCTGGGCTCAAATCATGGCTCTACCATCCTCAATCTGAGCTCTGTGACCTCAGGCAAGTTGTATAACAACTGATGTCTCAGCAACTTCTCCACTTATAAAATGGTGATAATAACCCACTTAAGTCAGGAAGCAACAGTCAGAACTGGACATGGAACAACAGACTGGCTCCAAATAGGAAAAGGAGTACGTCAAGGCTGTACATTGTCACCCTGCTTATTTAACTTATATGCAGAGTACATCATGAGAAAACACTGGACTGGAAGAACCACAAGCTGGAATCAAGATTGCTGGGAGAAATATCAATAACCTCAGATACGCAGATGACAGCACCCTTATGGCACAAAGTGAAGAACTAAAGAGCCTCTTGATGAAAGTGAAAGAGGAGAGTGAAAAAATTGGCTTAAAGCTCAACATTCAGAAAACTAAGATCATGGCATCTGGTCCCATCACTTCATGGCAAATAGATGGGGAAACAGTGGAAACAGTAGCTGACTTTACTTTGGGGGGCTCCAAAATCACTGCAGATGGTGATTGCAGCCATGAAATTAAAAGACACTTACTTCTTGGAAGGAAAGTTATGACCAACCTAGACAGCATATTAAAAAACAGAGACATTACTTTGCCAACAAAGGTCCGTCTAGTCAAGGCTATGGTTTTTCCAATGGTCATGTATGGATGTGAGAGTTGGACTATAAACAGGGCTGAGCACAGAAGAATTGATGCTTTTGAACTGTGGTATTGGAGAAGACCCTTGAGACTCCCTTGGACTGCAAGGAGATCCAACCAGTCCATCGTAAGGGAAATTGGTCCTGGGTATTCATTGGAAGGACTGATGTTGAAGCTGAAACTCCAATACTTAGGCCACCTGATGCGAAGCGCTGACTCATTGGAAGAGACCCTGATGTTGGGAAAGATTGAGGGCAGGAGGAGAAGGGGACGACAGAGGATGAGACGGTGGGATGGCATCACCAACTCAATGGACATGGGTTTGGGTAGGCTCCGAGAGTTGGTGATGGACAGGGAGACCTGGCGTGCTGCAGTTCATGGGGTCCCAAAGAGTCGAAAGCGACTGAACTGAACTGAATCGCAAAGTTTTGAGGGCTATAAGCTTTTACTCGTAAGCTTTTAAAGTACTGGCTGCTCCACAGTGAGGTGTGAGTAAGTGACCCTTAACACTGTGGCTGTTTTAGACACCTGAGGGCAGAGATACACATTAACTAGACAACTCACAGGTGCTTCAACTTCCTTGCTTATACAAGGACATATACAAACTAGTGTGCTGCAAATAGATGTGCTCACAATTCAAAATAACAAATACAATTTATATTTGTTATTATGTACACACCTGATGGAGTCGCACAGAGTTGGACGTGACTGAAGTGACTTAGCAGCAGAACTCACATAACTATTTATATGTGGGCTGCAGCATGTGCAGTTCCATGTCATTCACCGTAATCACCTATTTTATTCTATTTCCTTTTTTTTTTAATAAAAAATGGTGGCCACAACTTTGAACTGTTTCCCAACCTACCCTTTCACAGATGAAGAAACCAAGGCAGAAAGATTAAGACACTTGCCCAAGGCCGCAGGGCTAAGAGGAGACAGTGACCACACCGAGTGTTCAGAGATAAAGAAACACACACCAGCTTCATCCCAATCGCCCACAACTGAGACCAACCCAAATGCCATCAAGAGAAGAGTGGATTATGAAACTGTGGTACGCTCATACACTGGAACAACCCCCAGCTATAAAGAGAAAAACTACTGCTAGAGCAAAAATAATATAGTGAGGGAGACTCAAACTCCCTTCATGTTAGTTCAAGAAGGCAAAAATTAATGTAGGCCCTAGAAATCTGAAAATGGTAGGGGTGGGGGTTTTGAATGGAGAGGGTCAGGAGGGGCTTTCTGGGGTACAGAAATGTACTTTGTATATCTTAATCTAGATGATGGTTTCATGCATGTATACATTTGTCAAAACTCAAGCTGTATCCTTGAGAACAAGTATATCCTCTGCTATTTATAGCAAGAAGGAAAAGAGTAATGAAAATGACATTTTAGTGGAATGTCAAAGGCCAAGAACAGATTTCAGGCTGTGGGCAACACAACAAAAAAAGAGTAATGAGGCAGTTTGCTGGTGCTGTAACAGCAGAGTTCTAACACTACTGAGATGGATGGCCTACCCAAGAACAGCCAGGTAGATAACCCTGACATTAAAAGACAATCCTCAAAAGTGGAATGGCAATACCCAGTAAAGAATTTTCTTATCAGGTTAATTCTACAGCTGAGAACTCATCCTTGAAAAGAATCCTGAAGACCGATTGCTTCTCAGGTGCCAGTGCATTATCTTGTTACAATGAACCTCTGAAGTAGATACTGTTACTTTTATTCCCATTTTACACTTGAGGAAACAGATTTAAAGAAGTAACTGTGTTAAGGGCAGAGCTGGAACCCTAACCAAGGGGATGGGGTTTCAAGACCACCATGTCAAATGGTAGCCACTCTTCTCTGACCTCTAGAACAAAATGGGTTTGGGGGGAGGGGGTGGGTTTCAGTTAATAAACATTGATTCTTCTAAAATTTCAATACAAAACGTGGAAGTTCAAAAAGAATGAAGTAGGACTTCCCTGATGGTCCAGTGGTTGGAAGGCTGCCTGCCAATGAGAGGAAACACAGGTTCGATCCCTGGCCCGGGAGGAGTCCATAAGTCATGCAGCAACTAAGCCTGCATGCCACAACTATTAGGCCCACAGTCTACAGTCCATGTTCTGCAACAGGAGAACCCACCACAATGAGCAGCCCACTCGCCACAATTAGAGAGCAGCCCCCACTTAGCACAACTAGAGAAAAGCCCGCATAAAGCAACAAAGACCCAGCACAACCAAAAACAAAAACTCAGAAACTAAACTAGTAATTAAAAAAAAAAAAAGAATGGTGTAAAGGAAACAAGTTTTTGGTATTACTGGAGAAGCACTGGATTTTGTGGTTTTTTAATTAACTGAAGCATAGTTGACTTATAATGTATTGGTTTCAGATATACAGCATAGTGATTTGATGTTTTTATAGATCATACTACATACAAAGTTATAATAAAATATTGACTATATTCCCTGTGCTGTCCATTACATCTTTATAACTTATTTATTATTTATTATATATTTTAATCAAGAGTAGTATTCACTTTTTACTCTAAGATTTACAAATTCCCTCATTCTAACAAATAGCCCCACGGTAGAAGAGGTATTTGTCATGCTGAGAACTCTGTGAAGTTATCACTATATTGAACATCCCAGAAGAGATCAACGGGGATTCACAAACTTTTTGTGTCTCTTAAATCTGTCCAGTAGATTCTAATCTAGTTGTTTGTATTTATTACTGCTGGATAGTTTTGGCTAAGGACATATAAGTGAAAGATGTTTTTATAAAGCCAGTCCCTACATCATACCTTCACTCCCCCAGAGCTTTTACACATCTAGAGAACACGGGTAATATAAAGGTATGTGCGTGGTCTCAGCTTACCTGGTAAGCAGTGTCCCATCACCTCATTCTTCCCTCCCTTCTCAACCACTACCTACACTCCACCCCTCAAGAATCCCACTACTGAGCTACCAAGGGCCTTCTTAAACTTCCTCCAAAGAAAGTGGTTAAAAAAAAGAAGAAAAACCCACAAGGTATTTCCTACTCTTTAATTATAGTTTCAAAGGGCCCCAAGTGACATACAACCTGAATAATTCATGATGTCCACACTAAGTCTAGGGTCCAGGCCCTCCTCCTTAGGTCAGCTCCTTTCAAAGAGCCTTTGAACACACCTATGAGCAAACTGCAGGTCTCCGTCCAGCACATCTTTGGCAACCTAAACCTCTTTGCTATGGGACTGACTTGCAAGGACAGGAGAGCATGAATGTGTCTGTGTGGGTACCTGATACAGTTAAAGAATCAGTCATCCTATTAGTAAATAAATCATGGATAGTTTTAAGTTGGTCTCATTCTGTCTTTTTTTTGATCTCCAGATTTCAGACAATACGCTTTCTAAAAACAAACCATTCTTCTAAGTCAGGATAACTCTCCTAAAGTAGCACTTGACCCAGTATCACTGATCTGGAGGGCTTGCCCTTCACGTGGACAGGCTGAAGAGAGGACAATGAAAAGTATGAAGGGGAACAGAGAAAGACTACAATGAGGAAGATCTGGAAGGAAAAACAGCACATGCCATGAACAGCTAACTACTTGGCAGAAATTTTCAACTCAGAAAAGGAATATGGATATTCCTGAAATTGCTAGAGTAGAAGAGGACAGCTTAAGGAAGAAAAAAAGAGAAGCACAGTACTTTTTGCACAGACTATGAACCTCTAAGTTAATTTTCCTAGGAAAAGATTCAGGGTGAATAATATGACTCCAGAAGAATAAGCCAGTTATGCATCCTGACCTACAGATACCTACAATTCAACCAGAACCATCTGAAGTGATGATGTGGAGTTTCTTTTCTTTTCTTTTTTTTTTGATGTGGAGTTTCTTATCACAGAAAGTACCAATACTTCTTTTGGGAATACTCTGAGGAATACTGATCCTGGCCAAGGTTTCCAGCTTCACTGATGCAATTCAGGCTTTTCCATCTGTGATCAAGAACCACACAGGCAGGACATCCTATCCCCTCAGCCAAGACAGGGCTTCATGGCTCTCAAAGGAACACCATCCTCCCCTTGTTTCAAGGATTCCAGTCCTCAATTCAAGGACTCCAGAACATTTTCCTGTCCACTTCTCACTTGTACTCCCTAAGGGAAGCTTAAGAGGATACCACTTTACCAGGGAGAAAAATGGAAGCCCAGAGAGGGTTAACTGGGCAAATGAGGGCTTCCAAGGTGGTGCAGTAGTAGAGAATTCTCCTGCAAGGCAGGAGATGTGGATATGATCCCTGGGTTGGGAAAACTCCCTGGAGAAGGAAATGGCAGAACACTTTATTCTTACCTGAAAAATTCCATGAACAGAGGAGCCTGGCAGGCTACAGTACATGGGGTCATAGAGTCAGACACGATTGAGCACACAAATGTCACAGAGTTAGGTGATAACGCTGAGATGAAACAGTCTTCTGGCTACTAGCCAGGGCTCTTTGGCGCTCCTCCTTTTTCTATAAGGCATGGCCACAGTATTGTAACCTGGTCCAATTCAACAGTGAAGTCTCAAAAACTGGCTCAAGACTGAAAAGACCCAGGGCACTGGATCATGGTACATTTGGTGGTTACCAAGACTTTCCAAAGAAAGGGAAATGGGAGCCTAGAAATGCCCGGCCCCGCTTCTGACAAGCGGCCAGTCTTCCTTTCCTAAATTCCCCCAAAGTGCAGCTTGGGCCAACTCTTACCACTATTTCTAAAGGGCATTTATTCCAAACCAACCTGAGAAGGAAGGGTGGGAAAACCACCCAGATTCCGAATTTGACATTTCTATCAAGTTTAAATGTCATCTTTCATTTGTGACCAAGGCACAGTCCCTCGCATGAGAACTAAACTGTTACAACAAGCCAAAGTTCATGGAAAGGAGGAAAAAGCAGTGACCTCCATAAAAATATCTGTGGGAAAAAGCTCTCTGAATATCTGACTAAATATTCCCATTACAGACATAAAACCAATTCCATGTCCTTTTTTAAGCAGGAAGTTACACTGCTCAAAAAGAATTTGAGTAAGAAAATCTACCCTGCAGCTAGGGAAGATGTTATACAACCCTCACTGTGACACACAGAATTTTTACTGTGAGTAACAGAAAGAGAAAATCCCATGTGCAAACAAAGAACCACCTTAGCTTTCACCTTGTACTTGGGAGTAAATTCTCCCCAACAAAGACTGAACAGTCTTGAAATTTCTAAAACACTACAGTTGATTTTGTTTGGCAACAACTTCCTTCTGTGCTTGCCTTGTGGCTCAGCTGGTAAAGAATCTGCCTGCAATGTGGGAGATCTGGGTTCAACCCCTGGGTTGGGAAGATCCCCCGGAGAAGAGAAAGGCTACCCAATCCAGTAGTCTGGCCTGGAGAATTCCATGGACTACATAGTCCATGGGGTCACAGAGAGTCAAACACGACTGAGGGACTTTCACTTTCCTTTATTTTGCTATTAAAATATTTAGAAAGGTAGAGACACACACACACACAAATTTATGTTAGCTGAAGATGGATTACAAAATGGTACAGCTGCCACGCTTAAACTATGTGAAAATCCAGATAAAACACCTCACAAAAACAAAACCAGTGTAATCAGGGTGGCAGGATTATAGGTTATTTAATTCTTTAATGCTGCCACATCATCTTTTCCCTTCAACATCCTCTACTGCACACATCCAGACTGCTGGGATGGAGGTGGGGAACATGTCACATACAAATCCTAACGCGAGGTCCCCATTTCTGCAGCCCACATCACTAGCGTGGGCCATGGTCCCACAGTCCCAGACACTCCACCCCTGTACTGGACCCTGCAGTGTTCAGCACAAGTTCTGTCACTACATCCACCCCTAGATCATTGCACATCTTTCCCTGGGTTCGTGATCTCTGCCTGAAGCCAAGTATTAGAGAGGACTCTTAAAAATAATAGTAAAATATGAACATATCAGCTTTAATAAATACTTAGGTACCACTGGCTATATGCCAGGCACCGTGATGTTATGAGGTAGATACTCAAAGAGGTGATTGAACTTGTCCAAGGTCACACAGCTGGCAGACGGCAGAACCAGGATTCAAACCTAAGCAGTTCAGCTCCATTATTTTAGTTTTAAACCATGATACAAGCGAACACTGCAGCACAGGCTTATGACGAAAGGGACTAAAAAGATGATGGTCTGGTTTTCAATGGTTTATCTTCTTTAAAAATTATTTTAAAATGTTAAAGCTTTATATGTATACATTTAAACCCTCAAAACTACCATCAGACAAAGTCAGATATGGGAGGTAGGGTGGGATCATAAGTAACCCTTACTGAATGATTATGCTATAGTCATTTTATTCCCGTATACGCAGTTTAAATAATCCCAATGTTTCATTCCTGGATGCCAGACTGGCACCACAAAAGAGGATGATTATAAAAGGTTCCCTCCAGTTCTGAAAGCAAAGCACTGGCCAGAAGACACGTTAATGTGGCCATCGCCAGCCACAAGGACTTATTCTCACAAAACTCTAAGTCAGGGCACTCACTCACCCATCCCAAGGGGCTCAGGTATGTTAGGCAGATGGTCTCCAATAGCTTGTCAGGGACACAGCCAGCAACCACACTGAGACCAAATCCAAAACCTGTGCCTATGCTCCCCCATCCCTAGAACCAAAGTTAAGGATAAAAGAAAGGCAGGACCTCCTTGTAATCATGAAATGAAATAACCAGTCATCTAATCCAGTCAGGCTGAGGCTTGGAGGCTGGAAATCCACGTGTCTGATTCAGTCACTTGATTCAGAGTTTGAGCTAGCAGCCTCCGTGTCTAGGGAGGATCCTGCTTCCTGCTCATTATCCTGCCCAAACAGGATACACAAATCCTTCAAGGATCAAGAGCCCAAGCCTGCTGCCATATCACATGGAGACAGGGGATTTAGACGTCAATCGGCCTGCCCAACCTCCTCCATCCTCACTCCAGAAGCCAGGCGAGAGTGGCTTTCCAAAATCTTTACCTCCCAGGCTGCTAACATTTGTTGCTTGGTCCTTGCCAGACCTTTCCAGGTTCTGCTCAGTTAAAGAGAGGGATAGCTTGCAGTTAAGTAGTTCTGGGGGAGATGGAATACTTTCCAGTGCTCAGGGTAGATGGTTGAGTGACAGGGTGTGAGTGCAGCAGCTTGGTGGGACCAGAAGAGTGGGACCGTACCTAGAGCTTGTTCCTTAATGGGGGCAAGAAGCCTGGCCGCAGTTCTTGTCAGGACTGGAGTTGTGGAGCCCCAAGATGCCCTCAACAACCTCACCTACAGAGAACATATGTCTGACATTTTCTGGCCTGTAAGTCAGAACAATGATCAACTGAATTCAAGGAATTTGGTTCATAGGTCAGCAATAGTATCTTCACGTTCAAAATTTAAAGGGAAAAGTATGTATGATGAATCTATTCACCTATATGTCCCCACAGGTGACATCATACATCTCAGTGTCTGCAGGACATGCTCTGATCCCCACTGACTACAGTTCCCCCAAAGCCCAACGTGGCTGATTTTCTCAAATGGTGTGTATTTAGCTGCTCAGTCATGTCCGACTCTTTGTGACCCCATAGACGGTAGCCGCTCCTCTGCCCATGGAATTCTCAAGGCAAAAGAACTGCAGTGGATATCCATGCTACCTTCTCCAGGGGATCTTCCCGACCCAGGGATCGAACCCAGGTCTTCCACATTGCAGGCAGATTCTTTACCAGCTGAGCCACCAGAGAAGCCCCAGGGAAGTCTCAAATGGTACTTATCATTTAAAATAAAATCAATCACTAAGATCACTCTTCACATAAACATGCTCAGATTTTCAGAAAAGGAGAAAGAAGAAAATTCAGTAAACAATGATGGGGATTAACCTTCCCAAAGGCCATCTTGCCCCTGCCTCTACTAAAACTGGTAAGGGTTCGAGGTCTTCAGTGTATAAGATTGTGTCATTATAAAACAAAGCTGGTAGATGTTTGAAGACGGGTATGTTCCAGACCCACCTGCACTTTGGAAAATTAGTCTGGCACCTGGAGCCAGACAACCCAGAGTTAAATTCTGGTGATGCTACCTACTACTAGCTGTGTGACCTAGAAGTTACTTGACTTGTCTGAGCCTCAGTTTCCTCACCTGTGAAGTGATGATACAACCTGCCACACCAGGGTGTCGCCTAGCATACAATAGGCTCAATAGTTTTCTTTCATGGATTTGGTTCCTCCACCAAACACTAAGCACATTTCTCAAGTTCTGTTGTTCACTGCCTCTTTATAAATATTCTCCCTCTAGAAACCCTTCTGTCCATCACCTTAAATGTTACTTCAAAAGGAGGACCCCCTCCCAAAAAAACCCAAACAAACAGGGCTTCCCTGGTGGCTCAGTGGTAAAGAATCCGTCGGCCAATGCAGGCTAGACATGGGTTCAACCCCAGGAAGATCCCACGCTCCATGGAGTGACCAAGCTTGTGTGCCACAACTGCTGAAGCCTGTGCACCCTACAACCTGTGCTCCGCAACAAGAGGCCACTGCGGTGAGAAGCCCACTCACCGCAACTGAAGAGTAGCCCCCCTTGCCACAACTAGAGAAAAGCCCACACAGCAACGAAGACCCAGCATGGCCAAAAATAAACAAACAGCAGCAGCAAAACAAGAAACCAAGGATCACAAGCTGAGCCAGCTAACTCCAGATGTTCAATGTGTGTGGAGCCTCTCTTCCTGGGTCCTGCGTTCGCCATGGATCGACTGCCCGCGTGCACTCCCCAGCGGCAGTGAGCTGCCTCTTCCTTTGCTCTCCACGTCTGTGTTCCCACCTCAGTAATGTTGCTGGCACCTCCTCCTCCTCAGCTCTCCTCTATTCCAATCAGGCTCTGCGGCTGGCGACTGCAAGAGCCCAAGGCCTTATTTCCCGCAGCTCCCAAATATCCCTGTTCCCCAACGACTCATCTTCAGCCCTTGTACACACACCCCTGCTCGTGGTGGTGTGGTCACCACCACCACCATGGCGCTGCTTCCCCAGAGCCAAAATGTAACTGTGCTGTCTTCTAAAACGCCTCTCTCCTCCATTCCCAGAGCTCTGGGACTCATGGCCTCTGCCCCTCTTCTGTGAGACCTCTGGCCCAAAGATATGCCCCAGCCTAAACACCAGCCTCACCCCCTCCATCTTCTCACTCACATGCCCTCTAGTCCCTTTATGAGGCTCTGTGATTCCTCCACAGCCCCTCCTGCCAGCATCCCCCACCGCCACACCATGGACACTTTCACCTCCGACCACAGCAAACACAGTCTCTTCCAAACAGTCCCAGTTTCCCTCTGCCATCTGCAGGGTGCCCTCTGTCTGCCATGCCTTCCTGAAGAGCTTCTACTCCTCAATTCAGCCAAGCGCCACTCCTGAAGCACCCAGGAGTGAGGGCACCCTCTGTGGTCAAGGTCTTCACCCTGCAATGCCACTACTCCAGGTTGTAGCATCTGAGAGTTATTCTGCATTTGTTGAACAAACAGGTATTTTGGTCATCTGGTTGAGTTCACTAAATATAGCTGTTTCAGTAGAAATTAGATTAAATAAATATACATGACCCTTCTCCAAAGAGATAACACTGGGAACCATATGTGTACTGCTCAATGACCCATGTATTTATAGAAACCTGTCTCACTTTTTTAAGTACTAGAGTAGAAAAAACGTAAAGGCTTTTCTAGAGTTATAGGCAATAAGACTATTAGTAGTCAGTCCATATTAGAACTGGGAGGGTAGGGGCTAGATCTGAAGAGGTAAACTGTGGTGAAAGCCCCACCCAGGCCCACAGGCAGCCCTGCACCCACCTGAGCGGGAATGCAGGCATGTGGGATCCAGCAGAGGGTCTATGAAGGCTTTATCCCTCCACTAGCAGAGCATCCAGGCAATATCCTCCATTCCGGCCCCAAACAGAGGGGCCTCCACACTCCTTTCTGATAGGGGGTGGACCTCCAGCAATTGCTAGTTCCACCAAGGCCATGATAACAGAGGGACAAAGTGAACATGCCTAAATAAAAGCCCCTGGTACAGACTGAAAGCTTGGGGGCACCTATTTACCCAGGAGGGAAACCATTAGAAAAGAAATGTTCCAATGCAGGCAGTCACTTCCTGGGGAGCTTAACATGTTTTGGAAGTCCTTGCTAAGAGACTGTACATGGGTATGGCTTAGGAAGTTTTTCCACGTCAAGCTCTAGAACCTATGTACAAACCAGCATAGTCTGGCAGGCTCTCAACAAGTCCTCAGAGAAATTCCTAGATTTCTCTCTGGCTCATCCATCTGTTTGCTGAGTTGGGTTACATGGGATGTATTTCAGTCTGGGTCTAACCAGGAGGCAGAAACCACACCATAATTCAAGCAGGGTAAGTTTAAAAATATGATAATTGAGTAACTATAAAGACAGAACTATAAAAGGTTATAGTTGAAAACTATAAAGGGCTTCCCTGGTGGCTCAGTGGTAATGAATCTCCTGCCAATGCAGGAGACGCAGAAGACGAGGGTTCAATCCCCAGGTGGGGAAAATCCCCTGGAAGACGGCATGGCAATTCACTCCAGTATTCTTGCCTGGAGAATCCCATGGACAGAGAAGCCTGATGGGCTATAGTCCATAAGGCTGCAAAAAAGTCGGACATGATTTAGTGATTAAACAACAAAGGTAGAATAGAACTCTAAAGGGTGCCCTATACTAGATGAAAGGTACCCCAAACAGGACGAACATGGAAGCAAGGTTTGGATCTTGTTGAAGAAGGTACAGGAGGCAATTCCTGGGTGTCCAGGATGGTCTAGTCACCAGAAAAGCAGGAATAACCGTCTAGGGTGCCAGTACAAAGCCTGGAATACAAGAGTCCCCATGTGGAGGGAGACAGGAAGGAAATTCTGGAGACTGCTGGGAGGGTGGGTGGAGAGAACAAGGGTGCAGAGGAAGTCATGTCCACGCATAAAGTCCGGCTACCACTGGACCCAGAAACTGGAGAGACCTCCCTCTGCAGGAGCTTAGCATGACAATGCATGGCCCGGACAGGAAGTGCTCAGGGCCACTGCTCAGGACAAACATCAGGTGGCCAGCCCTCCAGACGGTCAGGACCACCGGGCTCCCAGCGTATATACACGTGGGGACTGAGAAGAGGCAGCAACCTGGGTTGGGCTCAGGCTCCCCAGTCCATCACAGCCACGAGAGCTGCAGGCAGGACAAGGCGGGCACAGGTTGGGAAAAGCTGCAGCCTGCAAGCCCGGAGGAAAACCAGCAGGCTCTGTAGAAGCCTGGTTCTAGACTCTGGAAAGCAGGAAGGAAAACCTCTTTCTCCTGCAACATCCTCTTCAGAGCCCTCAACTTGAGAGAAGGCAAAGGAAAAATATTTGAGGAGTTCTGATCCATTTTCATAGACCAGACAACAGAGGGTGGACTGGGAGCTGACAGACAATAGTTAAAAACTGGTACAAGTTAGAGACCTCTCTGTCACCAACCTGAAGTCATTTCCAACCACTAACATCATTCTTTGAGTCTGAAGTCAGGTGGAAAGTGTATAAAACATGGGTCCTGTACAGCGAACTGAAAAATAAGTAATAAATACGTGACAGTACATTTGTCCACAGCAGAGGATAAGGCAGGACCTGAGTGGAGCTTCAAACAGGGTAGATTTCAGAGAAGTGAGGAGAAGCAGGGCAGGCAAGCGGTGGGGTGGGGCTACAGAGTGTCTGCTTGCAGAGCAGCAGCCAGTCTGTGGCCAGATAGGTTCTGAGGCAACTGGAGAAAGCAGATAAGCCCAAGGGCTCTCCATGGGATAGGCATGCGCCATGCCTATATCTAAGTAACAAGTGCTGCTGCCAGAGAGATAGCCACAATGTGATTTCATAGCCCTTCTATTAAACAAAAAAACCTGACTAAACCACACAGGAATATGAAATAAGGGAAAAACAAAAGAACAGCTCCAAATTTGACCTCCAAGTTCATTACAAATACAATGGCTATTGTGTTCAGAGATTTAATTTTTGTAAAGCAGATTTGGACAGGGGAAGGCAGCATGATCTGAGTGACTCACCTTCTATCATGCATGCATGCTCAGCTGCTTCAGTCAAGTCCGACTCTTTGTGACCCTACAGACTGTAGCCTGCCAGGCTCCTGTGTCCATGAGATTCTCCAGGCAAGAATACTTGAGTGGGTTGTCATGCCCTCCTCCAGGGGATCTTCCTGACCCAGAGATTGACCCTGCATCTCCTGCACTGCAGGCGGATTCTTTACCCACTAAGCCACCAAAAGATCTCTAAAGTACCTCTGAAGGGGTACAGGCATTTAGCCTGTCTTCCCTGTAGCTCAAACGGTGAAGAATCTGCCTGCAACGCAGGAGACCCTGGTTCTATCCCTGGGTCAGGAAGAGCCCCTGGAGGAGGACATGGCAACCCACTCCAGTCACTATTCTTGCCTGGAGAATCCCATGGACAGAGGCGCCTGGCAGGCTACAGTCCATGGGATTGCAAAGAGTCGGACACGACTGAGCCGAGTAACACTAGTAATACTACCCAATCACTAACCCATGATTTGCTTCTGACTTTCCCTACAATTGGGGAAAAAAAAAAAAATCTGATGAACAACCTCATTTGTGTGTCTTTGTACACTGTCTTATCATTTCCTTTGAAAAAATTACAAAGAGAACAATCAAGTTATTCCATGTCCTTCCTCATCAAAAAAAAAAAAAAAAAGCCAGACTGTACAACACCGGAGAGCACAGAGCTCTCCACGTTAACTGTGGACCTTGTCCTTCTTTTAAATCTTCGTACAAAAACAACCTCTGCCTGTTTTAACTGACCCCTCGTCATTGCTGTACTTCCTTCCTGACTTCCCACTCCTCACACCCTTTGCCCATTTTTTACGTCAGGATATTCTCAACTAACCATCAGGATAATCTCAACTAACCGTCACAAGCTCAAAAACATGAAGCCATTAGCCTGAGGCTACAAAGCTAATCTGAGTAGAGCCAGGACTTGGACCCTGGACCCTGACCCTGAGTCTAAACTCTTACGCTCTCTACCACACAACCTTGTTGCTCAGAAGATTTCAAGAATCCTCAGATAAAGCTGCAATAAAAAAAAAAAAAAAAAAAAAGGAAGTGAAGCCACTGTGTTTGTGGATACCTGGGAACATGCAGGTAGTTCCAAAGAAAGCCAGGGGGTCGAGTTTTTTTGAGAAGCATGAAAAAGGAATAATGTAGACAAAATCTCCCGCTGGGAGCTGGTCCCTGGTTGAAGGTACCCAGAGATCCTGGTCTGCTCGGGCGGGCACCGCCCCTGCTGAGGGTGGAGTCCCTGCCGCCTGTGTGGCAGGTGTTAATCCACACGGAGGAATGAGAGATTGGCAGCACTTGCACCGGCCTAGTCTAACAAACCTGTTGGGCAAACCCTTTTGTCAAGAGCTTTTACAAAGAGAAAATGCTGCCTTTCCTCACCCTTCCCTTCACTCTGGCACCACAGCCAGAGACAGCAGGGATTCCAGCCTGATCCTCCCACCGGCCACCTGCCAGAGGTGAGCTCCCAGCTGGCCAGCAGCCCAGCTCCCCAGGCTCTGTGAGGAAGGGACACCAGTCTGCATCAAAAAAATAATAAATAAATAAAAGGGTGATGGAAGAGCAATGTTGGCCACAAACTGCACCCTCTCTCCAGAACATGCACATGCATTCCCCACACAGACCCTATCCTGAGTTTGTTGCCCACAGAAGCTATAAGGATTTCTTTTCCAGGGCCTTAGAGCTCAGGGACTCCAACCTTCTCCTGTAGAGAAGAGGAAACGAAGGCACAGAGCCTCGCCCAAAGTCAGCACAGGGAGGAGGCGGGAATGAGAATCACCATCAGTGACAGAGTCTTCTCCTCACAGCTTTGATTCTGGGCTAGCAACATTAAACAACAAGGCCAGCACCCCCTCCTGAACAGAAACACCTCCCCAGCCCCCAACCCCTACCTGTGGTTTTCTTACTTCCTCTTTGCGTCTTAACACTAAATACACATTTATCTGACTTATCACACCTCGTGGGGAAGAAGTCTGACACGCCTCACAGGGCACGTGGGCATTAAGACCAGGAGCTGAGCCATTCCGTCCCTGTCTCCCTAGTGTCTGGCTGACTACAGTAAGACCTGAGGACAAGAAGGACATAACAGGGAGGGGCAGTAAAGGAACAAGGACTAAATAAAAGCTGTATTCTTTCACCTTTTTCCTCTTTTGCTCCACACAAAGCATTGTTGAGTAATTTCATACATAGGCCCTACATCTCCAGGTCTCCCAGAGACCCTCCCTGGCCCCTGACTGACTGTGCGTCAGGCCAAGCCACTTTTCTTCACAACTATCATCCTGGCGTTTCCCCTCCGTGCCTCGTCCATGAGGACAACATCACTGGGTGTCATCTCAATGCAGGACATCACCTAAAAATCCCAGGACGACTTCCCTGGAGGGCCAGCCATTAGGAATCCACCTGCCAAGGCAGGGGACACGGGTTCGATCCCTAGTCCGGGAAGATTCCACGTGCCATGGAGCAACTAAGCCCAAGTGCCAGCTACTGAACCTGCGAGCCCTAGAGTTTGTGCTCTGCAACAAGAGAAGCCACGCAACGAGAAGCCCGTGCACGCAACTAGAGAGTAGCCCCAGCTCAGGCCACACATAGCAATGAAGACCCAATGTAGTCAAAAGTAAATAAATAAAAATTTTTTAATTGTTTTCAATTAAAAAAAAAATCTGGAAACATTTGTCTCATATGATTAAACAAATCTATAAACAAACACAGGTCCAAGGAATAGAAGATGGGAAGAAGGTAACTAAAAATTAATAAAAATACTGGACTGGAAACTAAGTTATCATTATTTAAAATAAAGTATATAAATTAAGTTATCAGTCTGACCTTGTGTAAGTGCTTCTGGAAACAAGCAGGCCATCAGCCATGGCCTGGTGATCTAGGTGGACAGAGATGGGGAGGGGAGGAGAGAATCTGGTGCTTGCTATGTGGGCGCCTGTCTACAGTACATATAGAGAAAAGCTGGTGAAATCAACTGAGAAAGAATATTTTTACCTATCACTGAAAAGAGACTATTGTCATTTTACATAGTAAAATGCATGAAAAACTCAAAGACTAATTTAACAAAATCAAAAGTTGACTCTCCTCAAAGTTTCTGGACTGACTTTCAAAATCATATTATTCCTCACCACTTAATTTCACGAACAGTAATAAATGACCATAAAGTAAAACTTTTAGATTTTTAAGATAATCACTTTAGTAAAGTAATTAGCCTCCAACTAATAAAAATAAATGGAAAGAAAAAGAGACAATCACTTTAATATTAAGCATTTGAGCAGCCAAATTCAATCTGCCACCATCACAGAAATTCACCCATATCAGTTCCAAAAGGCACTCTGTGCTGTGCTGTGGTTAGTTGCTCAGTCGTGTCTGACTTTTTGCAACCCCACTGACTGCAGCCCGCCAGGCTCTTTGGTCCACTGGGATTCTCCAGGCAAGAATACTGGAGGGGGTTGCCATGCTCTCCTCCAGGCAAAAGGTACTCTACAAACTTTCAAATCAACCAATGCCCTTCCCAATTCTATTAAATTTGGTAATTCTTGTCCCCATGAATTGTATGCATCTCCACCAATTCTTGCAAAACCAAAGTTTACATCTTTTTACATTTATCTCCAAAATAAAAATATAATCTCCCAAAATAAATATTGTTTGAACATGCTGCAAGTTGGGACTGTATTAATACTAGTGACATTCACTGTTTAACTTAAGTAATTTAATAAATTGCCTTGGGAAGTCTCCATTTCTTGGCTGTTTGTATGAAGGTTTCCCAGTGACGAATTTCCTTAAAGAGTATTCCCCCTTGGGTACAATGAAGGGGACACCAATGAGCATAAAAGTACCATGCTTCAGGCTCTAGGACTCCCTGCTTAAACATTTGGAGTCTCTTAAAGAAGCAGCTTTGAGATAACTGCCTGAATCACTCAGAATTGTGATTGTCACGTAGTGAACAGTACGAGCTTGGACTCAGTAACTCTGGTCCATCTGCCTGGAAGTGTGCCCACGGCCCAAGAGTAAGACACAACTTTGCAACTAAACCACAACAAAAAGAATGCTGCCTATAGCCTGAAATATACAGGATAGCCCATTCTCAAAGCTCTAACCCTTAAAGGTATAACACTTCCTATTCATACAAAGATAAAAAGTTGCAGAACAGAGAATACATCTGTCTTGCTGAAGGTTTACAGGGGCATCATGAACTTTAAGACACCTCTGTGGACAGCTGCAAGAACAAGGCTTCTGACACCGAGAAGTCTGCAACAACCTACCACACCCCTCCCCTTTTACTATGAAAGAAGCCCCAATTCTAACTTTGGTAGGAGGATTCTCTGGGACACTAGTCCACCATCTTCTCTGTCTGCTGACTTTCCGTAGAGAGTCACCACCCCTAGCCTCAGCATCTTGCCTCTCAATTGGCTGCCCTGTCGTGCAGTGAACAGTACAAGCTTGGACTCAGTAACACTTGAGTGCCTGGATGCGTGCCAAAGACCCAAGGGGATATACAATGGTTACTGAGGTATCCTTATTCTGCAGATAAATGATCTGCTTCCAGAAATTTATTCAAGGTTCCCAAGATAGAGAGAAGGGAGGGGGCATGAACAGGGAACCCAGCTGGGCTGCTCCCAGCCTGCAAGTCCATCTAAGCTGCTGCCAAACTTGAATTCAGGTACAGAGCTGCAGGGTTGGGGCAGCCAGGACGGAGGAGCGTGACGCACCCCTTCCTCTTTAAGCACTCTCACAAAGACCCCATCTGAGATCCAAGCTTGCCATCCTCAAAACCTCCTGGGACGCAGCACCCCTTAAAAACAATTGTGGTCCTCACCCACACCACGGCTCATGCTGGCTTCTCCCAGCCAGAAACACCCATTCTCTTTACTTCTCAATCCTGCCCCCAGGCTTAAAGGTACAGGTTCAAATCCCACCTCCTCCTCCATGAGGACAAGCTCAGTTTCCCCGGTGCACTGTATTTAATCTACTCTCCTTCTAGCATTTGGGATTCCCCAAAATTGAAGCCCCTCAAACGGAGTACCAAGAGCTAGTTATCCAGAACCACCCCACCTCCAGCAACGTGTCCCAAGCTGAACAGCGCCTGGTGAGCTGAGAGCCCCTCTCCTCAACCCCGAGGGAGACATGAACAAGAGGCTCCCCAACCTACAGGCTGTAACTGTGAGGTCAAAGCACCCAAACGGTGAGGGCCAGCCTGTGCCGCTTGCACACAGCTCGTCCAATTAAAATGCAAGCCCCCTGGGACCCCACTTCTCCTGAGTCAGAGGCAGTCTCGTCCCAGAAGACAACCTTTCTAGTGATAAGTGGCCCTGGGGTGGCAACTTCAGGAGAGGATACCAAACAAGCAGAGTGGTTCCCCTCTCTTCCAGTCTCCACCTCCCAGATTTCTTTCCTGCCTCTTCTCCATTTTTCAAATGTTGGTTAATTGTCAACAAGTTACTAACAGGTGCCTGAGGACTGTTTTTAGGTTTTTTAAAAATATCAAAGTAAATCATATGGATTTAAAATATACATTCTCAAAACAGTGACATTTTGGCCTTTTGTCCAAATGTTCTATTAAAGGAAAAGCTGTTCAACCAAGACTTAATGTCTACATATTTAAAGAAGGGATGAAATAGTAACATCACTTTCTCTGGCCACCTGCCAAGAAAAATTTGTGTTGCCAAAATAAAAGAGAACATGTTGTTTGCTCAGTATATGAGCACACTGCTGAGCAGCTTAGAAATTGGGCCTCTTTAACTAAGCAGTTTAAATCACTCAATTTTATTGTATTTTTATTGGAATATAGTTGATTTACAATGTTGTGTTAGTTTCAGGTGTACAACAAGCAGAATCAGTTATATATATATCTCCACTCCTTTCTTATATTCTTTTCCCCTATAGCTCATCAGAGAGTATCAAATAGAGCTCCCTGTGCTATACACAGTAGGTCCTTATTAGTTATCTATTTTGTATATAGTAATGTGTATATTATTTCGCTGTAGCTCAAATGGTAAAGAATCTGCCTGTGATGCAGGAAATGAGGGTTCGATCCCTGGGTCGGGAAGACCCTCTGGAGAAGGGCATGGCAACCCAACTCCAGTATTCTTGCCTGGAGAATGCCATGGACAGAGAACCCTGGTGGGCTACGGTCCATGGGGTTGCGAAGAGTCAGACACAACTGAGCAACTACACACACACAGTGTGTATATGTCAATCCTGATCTCTCAGTTTATCCCTCCACCCCTTTACCCCTTGGGAACCATGAGTTTGTTTTCTTAAAATCACCTAATCACCTAATTTTAAGTGTCTCTGTGAATGTCACCTTCACCGTAGATTACCACTGCCTCCTTGAAAACATCTTGGACACAGCAATCCAGGTGTTTCTCAGTGCCGTATGTACCCTCTGCTCACTCCTTTCTCACCTGAGGTGTCCAGTCACTCCTAGAACGTCCACCATCTCTACACCGATGACTCCCAATTCCATCATCTCTACACCAATGACTCCCAATTCCACCATCCCTACACCGATGACTCCCAATTCCACCATCCCTACACCGATGACTCCCAATTCCACCATCCCTTCACCGATGACTCCCAATTCCACCATCCCTACACCGATGACTCCCAATTCCACCATCCCTTCACCGATGACTCCCAATTCCACCATCCCTACACCGATGACTCCCAATTCCACCATCCCTTCACCGATGACTCCCAATTCCACCATCCCTACACCGATGACTCCCAATTCCACCATCCCTTCACCGATGACTCCCAATTCCACCATCCCTTCACTGATGACTCCCAATTCCACCATCCCTTCACTGATGACTCCCACGCCCACACCTGGAGGTACAGGTCAGCTTGCCCTCTCACTCTCGGTGGTGCCCACATAGTATCTCACTTGCCTGTGGGGCAGGGACCAAAAAGGGGAGACCGTCTTGCTGAAACCAGTGATGGCTCCCTGGGGCTTCATTATGTCACTCTCTGTATCTGCACTTGTTTAAAAATTTCTATTATAAAGAGGCTTTTTTTTTTTTAAAAAGAGGATCCATCAGAATCTTGAAAAAATTCAAAAGAGAGAATCAGTCAGTTAAAAATAGGAGTATCCATGAGAGATATTTTAAGTTCATTTGAAGAAAAATAACTCCTTATGTTATGAAGGGAGAAGAAAAATAAAAGGGATGCATCTCATTTACTTTAAAGAAGAAAACCTACATTAAGTTCCTTATAAACAAGCATCAAATTTAGCCATAAAATAAAAAATGTAAAATACATGTTATTAGTTCCAAATGTTAAATAATATAGAGAGGATGGTATTTGTAACAAACCCACTTTGACCCTTTCATTGTCAGGTACAATGACTTGATCCTGAAAACAACACCAGGCCTCCCACGGAACAATCTATACCCAGACATGAAGCTGGTTTTTGTTTTGCCTTTTTAAAAAACAACTGTGTTACTTCCTGATCAGGATTCAAAAAAACAAGAAGCACTTTAAGAAGCATTTGGATGTTAAGTGCTTTTCAAAGAAAATAAACAACAACAGAATTCTGAAGCACAAATTATAAGCCTTAGCAAGTTTATGGTCCATGGAAATAACCTTACTGGAGTGTTAACACTCTCATATTGGTGGCTGCATAGGATTCAGACAATCCCCACATAAGCTTGGCTGCGCAGGTTTTCTCCTGTTACTCAGGAGGTGGGGATGAGGAGGGAACAAGCTAAGTGGGTTGCCATGGAAACAAAGATACTTAATATCAGCTCAGGGACCAAAACCTACTTCTAGTTCTCCACGTGGATCAGTCTCCCTTTTCAGTAAGTCACTCCCAGCCCCCACAAGACCGCCCTCCCCTGCGCCAGCACTTGCTGCTGCCTGGCCTCCTGTATCAGTGACAATCTCCACTTCATCCCTCACCCCAACGCGCTCCCTCTCCAGTGGCTCCAGGCACAGGCTGCGCTTTCCCTTCTCCATCAACTTCCAGAAAATGTTCCCCGCCTCGCCACACCCCTTTTTGTGCCTTGACTTTCCCATCCCCTTCACCCTCTAGAAACTTCAGAGTCCGCAGCCTCTCCTGACTTCCCAGAGCACCTAACACTGCTGGCCACCACCCCTATGCCACCACAAGTTCAAGACCATCTCCTATCCCCGATTCTCTACTGGTTCTTGTGCATCTTGGCAGCCTCTGCTCCTGGCCCCATCGCCCCAAATGGGCACTTTGCACAGTTCTGGGCTCAAGCCTCTGCTGGGTCTTCCTTCACCTTACACTCCTGTCCTCCAGACCCTCTTCCACACATTACAGCCTCCGGTGTCCCGCTAAGAAATGTCCAGATGTACTGGGATGTGTAGCTCACTTCCTTCACATTTGCCTTCCAAATCTCCTGCCATCCACTATGAGAATCTTTCTCTCTCTCACTTTCAAATAAATCTCTCTCTCTCTCTCTCTCTCTCACACACACACACACACCCACACACCCACACCCACTTTAATACTGTACCATCCCTGACCTGGTTTGGGCCCTCAGTTTTCCCCCAGCAAGACTGATGAAATGACCTAATTCAACACATATCAAGCACCTACTTAAACCAAGCAATGTTTTAAACAGACCAAGAATGAAGTTATGCGGCTGATTATCACAAGATTGATAGCGCTTAGACGAAACATAAGGCACAGTACGGGGGAAAGGAAGGAAAGGGTTAGAGATAGCCTCTCTTTTCAGAGAGTAGGTGAGGGGGGGGGCGGTGAGAGTGGGGGGAGGCAATTCCAAGAAGAGGGGACAGCCGATGTAAAGGCCAGAGACAGGAGAGCCCGAAGGCCAGCACGGCTACAGAGACTTGAGTTGGGGGAGAGCTAATGTTATAGGGTTCAAGCTCGTTCTCCTCGCCACTACACAGGCCAATAAATCCAAGAGATGAGGTGTTGGGCCAAGGAACACGACTTTATTCGGAGAACCGGCTGACCAAGAAGATGGCAGACTGAAGTCTCAAATAACCATCTTATCAGGTTTGGATGCCAGGTTCTTTTATGGATCAGAGATGGGGGGAGAGAGGGGAGGAAACAAAGTAAAAAGGCAAATATCTTCTAGAATGGCAAGCCTCGGACAGGGGGATGTGTTAATTTCTTCCTGTCGTGTCCAGGCGGACAGGGTTCTGAACAAAGGCACTTTAGCTTAACGGTCAGGCAGAGGGGCAGGTTTCTGAGACAGGCCATCATGTATGATTACAATAACAAAAGCAACAGAAAGCAAGTCAAAGAAACAGATTCAACGTAGAGTCAGAATTGACTTCCAGCTGCAACACTAGGAGAGGCGGTGAACTGAACCAAGGGACCGACAGGTGACAGAGAATGTTGACTTTACTCTGAGAGAGACTTGAGGCCACCGGAGGATTCTGAGTGAAGAAGTTATGTAATGCAATTTCCATTTTTAAAGATGCCCCCAGCTTCTTCCTGAGAACAGATTGTTGTGGGGCAAATGGGAAGCAGGGAGCCCCATTAGGAGACCATGAAATGACCTGGGCCCACGATCACAACCCCTTCACACCCACCTCTCTGGCTCAAGCTCATCTTCCTGATAAACACAAGCTTGACCATGACATGTCATCATGTCCTCTCCGCAAGGACTTTCCATGGCTCCCCACAACCTCCCTGACCAGGCGCCGCTTCTTCACACAGTCATCAAGGTTGCATGGTGTCCTATGACCTCTCCCTAAAGCCCCTGCCCTCTAAACCCACGGATCACCAGCTGCTTCCCTGAAAAAGGGCCACAAGCCTGCGATCCCCACCGCCTCTGCCCTCCTTTCTCTGCCCCTAAGTTATTTATTCATCCATCAAGGCTAAGCCCAAACTCAACTTCCTCTGGAGTCTTTCTTGGCTGCCCCCAACTCTGCACTCTTCTTGCACCTCTATTAGAGCACTCCTTCAGCAGTTTCTGGTTAGAGTTCCAACCAGACTGCTAACTGCTTGATGGCAAGCACTGCGCCTGACCCGCTGAGGAATACACAAGGAGCAAAGCATCGTGCTAGACATCCACTAAGCGCTCACTCACCGCATGCTGGCTGACTGAACCAAGTGACCCTTTTGTTATAAATCATCGTGCCATCTCGGGTGGTAGATGGGTGGGATTGTCCAAGGACAGGTTTTCCCCCTTGGCCACTGTAATCTGGAGGCCAGGGGTCCCCATGATGGAGCCTCTGGGGACTGCATGGTCCAGAAACAAGTAGGGCCAGAGTGAGGACCTGAATCCAGGCCTTCAAAACCCTCTGTCCTCTCAGCCAGGCACCACTAGCAAGGCCCATACAATCTGCTTTATATTTGCCTAAAGCATTGGCAATGGGCTTTTCCTAGTCTCATTCTGCAAGTATACAGATGTAGGAAAAAAACACCTAGAAGGATCTCAACCAATTAACAGCAATTACAGTATTAAGAGATGCATTAACTTTATTCTCTTCACTTGATCTTGATTGGCTCCCTAAATAAACATAATAAAAAGAGTCTTTTAGAAAGAATGCCATAGTACCATCAAGATATACTTAGAAAATGGTTCCAAAAATACAAAGTATATATATTTTTTTAAAAAGCACAAAACATTGGCAACAGGAGACCACTGAATATACAATACCACTTATAAAGGAAGACTATAAAACTTGAAACTGTTCTAAATGGGTTGTCTGAAGCATGCAATTAACAACTGGCCCTGTGCTTTCACTCTGAAATAATTATTTTACAAAACATAAGGCAGTAAAATATTGTTCTGGATACCCTGGGCACTTACTGATGTCTCTTATCTAAATCAAACTCTTTCACGGGTTTCATAGACATGTGTGAACCAGCTGTCATCACGGCACCTTAGCTCACATCACACAGGTGACTAATCAGCTCTAAAAGGGACATTTCAAAGACTGTTATTTTATGACTTACAGAGGAAATATCAAAAATGATAGGTGATCAACTATCAACAAATAATGGGTCCTATTGAAGCTGAATGCTACAACAGCAAAGTGGTGACTCAACAAAGATCTAGCGTCTAACTTTCAATAGAAGACCTACACAGCTTTTATTTAGTGAAACAGTATATTAAAACACAGAAGATATAGTTGCTATAGTTACCATCTTTTTAAAGAAATAAAAGGAGGACAAAGAAAACTGTATGTCAGGCACTGTGCTAGGTATTTTAGGTGTATCATCAAATTAATTTTCTTAGCAAATCTGAGATAGTCTCCCCTATTTCACTAATGAAGAAACTGAGGCTTAGAGTAATTATCACACAGTAATCACATCAGAGTAAGTGGCAAAAATGAAACTCAAATCCAGGTCTGTCTCACAAGACTACACACTCTATCAGTCTGGAAATGCCACTTAAATGGAGTTCAAGAACAGGCAAAACCAACATATGATGATATGCATTACATCTAAGATGCTGTAAGTCAGAATAATGGTTCCCTCTAGGGGGTGGAGACTGACTAGAAATTGGCACAGGGACCTTCTGGGGTACCGAAATCATTTCCTTGATTTAGCAGTGGACACACACAAGCTGCACACTTAATATTAGAGCACTTCACATATTTTAAGGGTGTCCCAGGTGGCTCGGCAGTAAAGAATACACCTGTCAATGCAGGACACGTGGGTTAGATCCCTGAGTGGGGAAGATCCCCTGGAGACAGAAATGGCAATCCAATTCATGTCTGGGAAATCCCATGGACAGAGGCGCCTGGAGGGCTACAGTTCATGAGGTCCCAGAAAGTTGCACATGACTTAGCAACTAAACATCACCACCACCTCCAAGTTCATGCTCTTTAACCACTAAATATCACACAACAGCTTGACAGAACTGACCACACTCCAGAATTGACTCCCTTGGATCGTCAGTTTTTCAAAACATTCTGGTAAATGAAGTACATCCTAATTCCACCAGAGTGGAGGCATTAGAACAATAAACCTATTTTTAAATGTTACAGAATGAAAAGTAGAAAGTATCAACTTCCTTACTACTGGGAATTTCCCCTCTGTAGCCACATCAAAATGAAAATAATTTTAAACCTTGCTCTAAAGGAATGTTCATCGATGCAGAGAAAGTAATTTGTAACAAAATCCTTAGCGTTTATCTATGGAAGTACCTAAATAAAACTACACAAAATATTTCAAGACATATGTTGTAACTTTATCAAAAGTGCTGACCCCCAAGAGAAATTTGGATTTTGTTACAAAAACTCAGACAAGGCAAGAAGACAAAGTTGGTGGGCAAAGAGCATAAACCTCACAGTAGGGGCAATAAGGCAGTGAAGAGTAAAATCTTAATGCAAGTTGTAACAGAAAACTCAAACAACTTTTCCCAGCAGTAAAGTCATTGTGCTGCATAAATCTGATTAATAAACTCTCCATCAGGTAACAAGTTCTTCCCACCAAAGCTTTGTTCAGACTAGCAAAATCTCATCATCAGCTGGTGATGATGAAATTGTTACATCAATTTGCTCCAAGCCTTACCCCACACATCCATGTACCTCTTTAGTCAAAAGGTAATTGCCTCTCCTGAGAGAGGAATTTATTCACCCACAATTTGGAGACAGTTTGGCAAGCATCTAGTTACAGTTATCCCATCTCGGGGGAAGTGGGGAGGGACAGCTGATTCCACACGTATTGGGTATATGTCTTTACTAGGTGCCGTGGATTATGCAAACCAGGAAACCCAACCTTCAAATTCAGAGCCCAGTTTAATTCGTGTTTTAACAACCTGTACACACCAAAAAGGCCAGGCAATTGACTGAAATGATTTTATTTCCTTCTGAGTATTTGCAAATAAGACCAAAAGGACTTTATGAGAATTTTTCAGCATTGGTAACTCATGCACAACTGTTGGGCATGCTGCAAGATTACATAATCCAATATTATCCCAGATGCAAGAAGTGGGACATTTCTAAAAGTAACTATTTGCATTTATTAATTTTTAAAGTCTTTAAGAACCTGCCTAATAAAACTGTTTAAAAGGAAAAAAACCCTAAGTAGAGTCAAATATGGCCAATTAAGCCTGGGTTCAATGCCTGGGTTGGGAGGATCCCCTGGAAGAGGGCAAGGCAACCCACTCCAGTATTCTACCTGGAGAATTCCCGGACAGAGGAGCCTGGTGGGCTGCAGTTCACTGGGGTCGCAGAGAGTTGAAAACGACTGAGCGACTAAGCACAGCAAACAGGCCAGCTAGAATGAATGAAAAGCACTGACCCAGTATGTTAAGAACAAGGTGTGCCTTAAGTACATTCACAGCCCTGGTTCAGCATTCCTAAATTATGTGGTTCATGGGGTCACAAAGAGTCGGACACAACTGAGTGACTGAACTGAAATTATGGTTGGGAGGAAAACCCCAAAAAAACAGCATTGTCAGAAAACATTAAAACTTTGAAGTTTTGAAGGGGAACAGAATGTGCCACCCTTAAATATGTCAATTTGAGACAATGATTATTTTGAATTAAAGTTACTTGAGAGACCAGCCAGTATAAGGACACTCTGACCCCCTCTGTTCCCCTGAAAGCAGATCAATCTTCCATAAGAAGGTACCCTCCCTGCCCCAGGAGGGTAGAAGGCATCCTTATCACCAGAGATAGGGAATTCAGGGCTGAGAAGATTGCACAAACAAACCTTGTTACTCCTTGGCTGATTAGTTAACCTAAACCCAAACCCCTCTGTTTTGTCAATTCTTCACAAATTTGTTTCCTTGTCGAAAAGGTATGAAAGCTGCCTGCTGTGGTCACTTCTTTGGGTCGCATGTTTTTAATCCCCATACACAGAAATGTTTTTCTCTGATTAATCTGTCTGAGATCAATTTAATTATCAGATCAGCCAAAGAACTTAGAAGGGAAAAAAAAGTTTCCTCTCCTACAGTTTTCAAAGTTTGAGAAACAAAGGATTCACTTTTTTGCGTAACCCTGCATCAGCTGAAAAAGTCCCACACACTTCTACCCAGAACATCTTAGTTTTATACCAACAATGCATCAGGTAAGATAAAGCAAAATGATTATTAACTTTTTTGGATTCTCATTCATTTCCTAGTGTAACCTTTAAAAAAAAAAATAGCCACACATCTGAGTAAATTGTACAATGAAAAATCGACCATGAATTATCAGTTTCACTTTCCTATTTTTAGCAAACCTTTAGCATCTCAGAGAAATCTAAACTGTGGGCTTTAAAAAGCAAAAAACAAGGAAATCTTCAAAATTACAAGCCACCTATGTACACTCAACTCTCCATCAGAAACCCAGAAAAAAATTTATAACTTTTACAAGCATATTATGCTTCTTTTCCTCAAAAGATTACCTCATTCCCTGGATTTCAAAAACTATCTGCCATCTGCCAAATTTGGCTGATTTCAGTCTCCAACAAATCTAAATGGTTACTGTTTTTGTTAAGGGAAAGTTGGCGCCTGGAGGAACTTCTGTACTGATTATACAATGACCACCACTTACTAAGCATTTCTTAACCCCCCATGATGGGTTTCCTAAGTGGCTCAGTGATAAAAGAATCGGCCTGCCAACGCAGAAGCCACAGGAGACATAGGTTCAATCCCTGGGTTGGGAGGATCACTTGGAAGACTAAATGGCAACCCAATCCAGTATTCTTGCTAGGATAATCCCATGGACAGAGGAGCCTGGTGGGCTACATACAGTCCATGGCTTCCACTGACTCTCACAAAGAATCAGACAACACTGAGCAACGCAGAATACACACCCGCCGCACCACCCCCTCCCCGCCATGATGTAGAGCGAGGAAGTCTGGCAAACATCATCCTGTTGTTGTTTAGTTGCTAAATTGTGTGGGACTCTTCCCTGGTCTTAATATCTAATCTGGTTTAAGAGCCCTGGGACTCTGTGTGACACTCTCCCAAATTCCACCAAGCTTATTAATAACTTCTATTCAAAAGACGATGCCTTCCCTGGTGGCTCAGACGGTAAAGAATCTGCCTGCAATTCAAAAGAAACAGAAGAGGGAACTAGGACTGAGGGAAGTGACGGCCCAGCCCTTCTCTCCGTCTGGGTCAGCTGTCAGATCCACAGGGGAGAAACCTTGAGACGGATCCGGCTGAGAGCCTCAGGGCTGAGCTGGGCTGGGTCTCCGCCTTCCTAGTCCCAGTCCAGGCCCTATCGGCCACCTCTTTAACGATCCCCTTACCTCCCGGGGCTACATTACACTGGAAGGATTTGTTTTAACAAGTAGAAGCCCATATTCACCAACTGGCTTTGGAATCAGAAAATCTACAGCAAGCCTCCAACAAGGGAGCGGCAGGAGACTGTGGTAGAATTGTTCCAAACTACTGTTCTGCGAAGTTAGGGAGGCTCAGGAGGCCACGGGTGGAGGGCAGGGGAGAAAGACAGACAAATCACCCCTCTGTTTTAAGGAGGAGCCTCTTCTTCAGTCCAGGTTTAAAATATATACATTATTTTCAGAGACCTGCTTTCACGCCGTGACACTCGTACTGGGTATCTCGGCCGCTCCTCCTCACTTGATGGGGAGACAGTGGGTTCTGGGGCTCTCCAGCCCTGAGTGGAAAATACCGTGGCCTGGAAATTAAGGTGACTCGGTTTTACAGGCTCCGGAAGGGTCCGACTGCCGTCGCGGGGCAGCCTCCAGGACCCGCGGTCGCGGCCTTCGCAGAGTCCGCACCCCCCCACGCCCTCCCCCACCCCCCCACGCAAGGTGGTTGGCAGCAGCCGGCTGGACCCGCTCCCGCAGCACCCACCCTTCCCCCTATCCCAGGTTTCGGTCAAGTAGCCTAGTTAATCATTCAACGCGGGCGGCGTGGAATATTTCTGTAGAGGTCAACGCGAAAGGTTTCTCCTAAGTTTCACAGAAACCAGCCTTTAGGGACCCAGAGGTTGGCAGTGGCGGGTGGATGGGGGTGGGGAGCGACTGCTCGCGGCTCTCGGAACACCTGATCTCCCCATGCGGCACGGGAGGCAGCGCAGTACGAGGGTGGGGTGCGGGGGTGCAGCGTGAGATCAAGCAGGGCCCCCTCCCCAAAACACCTGTGCAACCCAGATGAGGACGCCAGAGCCTCTGATGCCCCTCTTTCCCAACGCCTGCATCACCCCGGCGCGGGCTCCCCCGGAAGTTGGGGTGCAGCGGGGAGGGGGGGGGATGTTCCCGAGTCCTAGGAGGGGAGGTGTGGAATGGGACAAGAGGCTCGAAAGACACGCTGCCGCGGCTTTCGTTAACCTCTTCCTCTATGACCAGGAAGGTAGCGGGAGAGATGGGGGCGAGGGGGAGGACCGGGACGCCAAGATGCGGCAGGAAGACACCTAGAGTCTGATTCCTCCGCTGGGGTGCCGGTGCGAAGCTTGCACCCTCGAGGAAGCGGATAGTGGAGGGAGAGAAGAGGGTCCCGTGGCGGGGAAGCCGGGGACCACAAAGAGGAGGGCGCGGGGCCGGCCTGTGGAGGTGAGGAGTGCACACCCGCCCGGCCCTACCTTGTCTGGGAGCAGCTCCTGCTCGGCGGGGCGGGGGCGGGAGATCGCGGCTGCATCCACGTCCCAGCCGCTCCGCGCGGCTCAGCCCGGCGTCCACCGCCGCTCTCGCCCCATGCGTGGCGCCCGCGATGGGGCAGCCCGGCGGCGTCGGCGGCGGGGTGGCTCCGCCTCGGCTCAGCTCCCGCACTTGTTGCCGCCTCGGCCACTGCCAGGCTCCTGGCTCCGGCTCCCGGCTCCGTCGCCGCCGCCGCAGCGGAGCTCTCCTGGCCCCGCCTCCATCCGACGCACCAATCAGGCCCGGCACCGCCCCTCACGTCGCGGCCCCGCCCGGCCCGAGGCCCGGCGCCGGGAGTTTGGGGAAGGCTTAGCTCCAGCTTGTCTATCTGTGCGCGCCCACGATCAGCCGGAGGTCGGCGTTGCTCCTGATTTCCGGGGAACCTCGGCGCCCTCACCTGGAAAGTAGTCTTAAGCTGGGAGGAAGGAGACTCCCCACCCAAGAACTAGACCCTCGGTGGGGAAAGGGCAGCTCTCAGTTCAAAAGAACTATTTTCCGACTCCAGTCTAACCCAAATCCCTCGTGTTGTCGCCCCTCTTGTAATACATCCGGTGTTGGGAAACAGCGTCTGAGCGAGGACTCCAGCGGCGTCTTCTGGCCAGAGTCAGTTAGCCACAGGTCCTAGACCGAACCCCGGCGGCCCAAAGGCCTGGGCTGAACTTGGGGTTACACCATGGAAGATGGGGGTAGGGAGAAACAAGGTCAAAAGGGAACTTGACAATTGCTCTCTGCCCATCCAGTACCTGCCACCATCTTTTAGGTGCCCGAATGACGCCTACTTAGCACTAGCACCGCATCTTCGGTTTTATGAAAGCCGCCCAGGACGTGGGGAGAGGAGTTTTGGTGTTTCCTCCAGGTCCCATGTGAGACTCGGGAAGCCAGAAACAAAAGATGTCCAGACGCTGGGACTCGAACCCGCGCCGCGGCCCCAGGGGGCAGGGCGGACACCTAGGTGCAGCCTTAATGGCTGAACTGTTACACACATCCCTCCGGCAAGATGGGGACTTGGCGCTATCCTCAAGCACCTGCCGGAATTCCAGGGACCACTGACCCACCCTCCTATCCCAGCGCCCCCGCCGGCTTGCCTGCGCACTGCATTCTTAAGTGAGTCTAAGTTGCTATTGACACAAGTGTGAGGGCCCCAGGTAAACCCGGCGCGACCGGATGGAGAGGTTGCGCTGGTTTGAAAGGGCCAGCGCGGGCAAATCGTCCCCTTGCACACCGCCAAGAGGTAAGCCTGGCCAGAGGCGCACCTGAAAGCGCCCTCCTCCCCCAGGTATTTATCTCTCCAGGAAGAACGCAATCCCCCTTAGATAATCAGACTAAGGAATTAAGAACACCACACCAGCGATTATGTGCATTTTTCAGGAGGCCTTCAGAAGCTAAATTACCTGAAAGTGAAGGAATTGCGAAAGTAGTCATTTCAGGCACCTTTGAGCTCGGCCAGCTCAACTGTGGGCCCTTACTCTTAATCCAAACTCAGAGCAAAAGGGCAGCTGGTTGCTGTTGGATGCACTGAGTCTCACCTCACGGGTCCTCCACAAACAGGAATTCTGATTCAGATCTAAGAAAGCTTTGATTTGCAGCCTTCAGTCCTTTTTGCTTGTACGTTGATCACATGATTCTCCTAAGACTATGAAATAAAGTCCAAACAGTCAGACTTTTGATAATTCATAGAAAAACATCTGGAAGCATGCAGACGAGCTGTCACAACCACCATTACCCCAGATGTGGGGTTGGGGTGTCAGAAGGAAGGGAGATGAGTTCTATAACCTTACTGACTAAATTTTTTTTTTCCAGTTATATTTACTTTCATGGGGCTTCCCTGGTTGTAAAGAATCTGCCTTCAATGTGGAAGACCCAGGTTCAATCCCTCGGTTGGGAAGATCCCCTAGAGAAGGAAATGGCAACCCACTCCAGTTTTCTTACCTGGAGAATCTCATGGACAGAGGAGCCTGGTGGACTACAGTCCACGGGGTCGGAAAGAGTTGGGCTCGACTGAGGGACTAACACACATTAACTTTCATAATTTAGAAAACTAATAAAACATCTTTAAAGAATTCAAGATATTAGAAAAAATTTTAAGAGCTCTACAGAATATATCAATTAATAAACAAATGAGCCTGTGTTTTTCATTCTGTGTCAAAATACTTAATTCCAAGTCCATGTTCCTGGGAAAGGAATATGTCAAGGCTGTCTATTGTCACCCTGCTTATTTAGCTTCTATGCAGAGTACATCATGAGAAATGCTGGGCTTGGGCTTGATGACTCACAAGCTGGAATCAAGATAGCCCGGAGAAATATCAACTACCTCAGATATGCAAATATCACTTTAATGGCAGAAACTGAATTGGAACTAAAGAGCCTCTTGATGAAAGTGAAAGATGAGAAGGGAAAAGTTGGCTTAAAACTTACCATTCAAAAAACTAAGCTCATGGCATCTGGTACCATCACTTCTTGGCAAATAGATGGGGGGAAAGTGGAAACTGTGATAAATTTTATTTTCTTGGGCTCCAAAATCACTGTGGATGATGACTGCAGCCATGAAATTAAAAGACGCTTGCTCCTTGAAAGAAAAGCTATGACAAACCTAGAGAACATATTAAAAAGTAGAGATTTCACTTTGCTGACAAAGGCCTATAGTCAAAGCTCAAAGCTATGGTTTTTCCAGTAGTCATGTATGGATGTGAGAGGTGGACCATAAAGAAGACTAAGCACCAAAGAATTGAAGCTGAAACTCCAATACTTTGGCCATCTCATGCAAAGAGTTGACTCGTTGGAAAAGACCCTGATGCTGGGAGGGATTGGGGACAGGAGGAGAAGGGGACGACAGAGGATGAGATGGCTTGATGGCATCACCAACTCGATGGGCATGAGTTTGAGTAAACTCTGGGAGTTTGTAATGGGCAGGGAGGCCTGGTGTGCTGCAGTTCATGTAGTTGCAAAGAGTCAGACACAACTTAGTGACTGAACAACAACAATGTTTATTGGTTTAAATAAAAATATCTCTACACTGCTTTTCTGATCTTTAAAGGCTGTGATGGGACAAGACTGACATCTGAAGATTTTTTTCTGCCATCAGATCATTATATTGTTTCTACACATATGCCTTCCCTTTAAATGCACTCTTGGTAGTCACAGACGTATTTCCAGGGACTGCCAGCCAAGGGGTTTTAGTAAAGGAGCTACTACAATGTCAGCTGGCAACCAACAGGAAATTAAGCAGTATCCTCTGCAGCTGCCAAAAGCTGCCCAGGCCCTGAAATTAAAAAAATAAGAGCATTCTCTCCATAGTGCCATTAATTAACGCAGCTGGGAGTGTATCTGTAACTATTATACTGTGTCTTGGGGGGAATTACTCAATGCTAAATTCCAATCTTCTGCTAAATTACTCAAGGCTAAATGCCCACTTGGCTGCAGTCTCTGCCCTAGGGTTGGGGCTTGGGTCCATCATGAGTAGGTAAATATGTATTATTCATTTATTTAACAAATATGAGTTGACCACCTACCAGGTGCATGACACAGGGCTAGTCACTGGAGTGGAACACAGACACACTCTTCCCTTCTGGAGCTCACAGTCTAGCAGGAGAGAGAGGAACTTAACAACTAAATGCACTATCAATTGTATGATTACAATGGTGATATTGGTCAAAGGGAGTGCAAGATGGAGGGACCATTTGTCTGGGGAACATAAAAGGAGGTAACATTTGAGTTGAGCTCTGAAGGGTGAGCTGGATTTACTCAGGCAAAGAGGAGAGGAGAGTGGAGAAGATTTCCTGGCAGGTTCAGGCTATGTAAGGAGGTGTGGTTGAGGAGGAGGCTGGAGAAGTAGGCAGAGACTAGTAGATAGATCATCCAGGGCCTACTATACCATGTTCAGTGGGATCACTTTGACTTAGATATGAAGAAAGAGCAGGGAAGAGGGAGAAGTTGTGTGGAGGAACAGTTCAGGGGCTGCTGCTATAAAGCAAAGGGCTGTTTGTCTGTGCTGGAGAACAAATAGAAAGAAGTAGATAACAGACAAGACCACAAGACGTGGCAACTGCTCAGCTAGGGAAGAAGCAAGAAGTTCCAGGTCTCTGCTTCTTCAACCAGACGGGTAGTAGTGCCATGTTCTGAGTTGGGCGGCCTTCGGGAAAGGAGGATTGAGAAAACCTTCCAAAGGTTCGCATTTGGTCAAGGTGGGTTTGAGTTGCCTGTAAGATGTCCAAGTGGAGATGTTGAGTAGGTGGTTGGCTGAAGGGTCTGGTTCTCTGTGGAGAAGCTAGGGATGAAATGGCTGTTATAGAGGTGGCAGTGAAGTCCCAAGAGTGAGATGGGACTCATGTCCAACTCTTTGCAACTCCATAGACTGTAACCCGCCAGGCTTCTCTGTCCATGGGTTTTTCCAGGCAAGAATACTGGAGTGGGTTGCCATTTCCTCCTCCAGGGGATCTTCCCAACCCAGGGATCAAACCCACTTCTCCTGCACTGGCAGGCAAATTCTTTACCGCTGAGCTGCCAAGGCTTTCCTATCTAAAGGCAAACTATCCAGAGGCAAACTATCTGGCAGAGGTAGAGGAGCACCCAGAGAGGCAGGGGGAAGAAAATAGGAGTTTGCAGAAGTGGGGCCATGGAGCCCAAGGAAAGAATGTGTCATAAAGAGGCAGTAGCCAGCAACACTCAAAATGGCTGAGAAACCCAAGGGAAGTGAAACCTCAATACATCCACTGGATTGAGTGTCCTTGGTGTCATTGGGACTTTAATAAGCAGTGACTGGTGGGGTGAAGAGATGAGAGATAGACTGGAGTGGATTGACAAGTGAGAGGTGAAGAAATGGAGAAAGGGACTGACTACAGGCAAATCTTGAAAGGTTTGACTGTGAAGGTTCAGAGATGGAAATAGCTGGGGAAGAATGTTATGCCAGCAATGAGTTTATTTTAGTTTATTTTAGGGTAGAATAAACTGAATGTGATTAAATGCCGATGGGAAAGACCTTATAGAGAAGAAGATGAAGGCACAGTAGAGAAAGGACAATGAATAGAGGTGGTCCCTGTGACCATGGGAGAGGGTGAAACAGAGTCTGAGTGGAAAGGCTGACCTCATGCAGGAGGCTGCCTCCTCTATTATAACAGGAGCGGGGAGGTTGGAGGTCAACCGGACCAGCAGGTTTGGTATATGACGATGCATCTTTCCACCGCATACCTTCCTCTCAGTCTGGGGAGGAGGTTGGGAGCAGGGCAAGGAGGGATCTGAAGAGAGTGGAGAACATTTGACACTGTCGGTGCAGAAGGTGGGAGGGCTGAGATGACCAGAGATACCGTTGGATGCCAAGGGAGCATGGCAACCCTCCTCAGATTGTGGTTTTGTTAGGTAGTTAAAATAGGGAAAAAGAGCCCAAAATGGCGGTGGCTAAAAGACCTAGAAGGGAGAGCCCGCGAAAATAGAACAAAGGAAGGTCCGAGGACCAGAGTGAGAACCTCAGGTAAAACAAACAACACTCTTGGCTGGCCCTATTTACATAAGACAGGCCCAGGGACAGAGAAACATATAAAAAGAGGAGCCAAAGCTTTCTCTCTCTCTCTCTCGCCCTCGCGATGGGGCGCTCTTCTCTTCGTGTCTTTGGATCGACATGCCCTCACGCCTCAAAGATGGATTTTCCGGCTATTATCTAAATAAATAGAGCTGTAACACTGAGCTGTAACACTGATTTATTTAAGAGCTATAACACAGTCTGTCCTCCGAGAACTGTGACCCACCAAGGGGCTTTAATGTCCGTCACTCCAAATTTTTGTTGTGACGAGACAAAGAACCGAGGAGCATACACTCGCGTGACAGGAGGGCACCCTTTGGCCCTCCTCTGTGATTTCCTCCAGCAGAGCTCAGCTCTCTGCTCTGGTGCATGCTCACGTGAAGGAACTGCTAGCACAGAGGAGCAAATTTTTTACCAAGGAATTGAGAACCTTGGCAAAAGTAGGGCTGATATGATGTGTGACTAGAGAGAAAGGACAGAAGTGAATGGGCTGGAAGGATCAAAGGGGCCAAGACTCAGTCATGCTGGAAGGAGAGGGGATGAAGTCAGAGCTTTGGATGCTTAGGTTTGTGCTTCAGAATGTGGAGAAGTTTAGGATGATGACAAAGCCAGGATGTGATGGGGGAGAGTAGAGGAGAAAGTCACTGGAGAATATAAGGTCAAGAGATTGAGAGGCAGGGTATTGGGTGCGTCGTCTGGGCAAATAGTGAAGTCATCCAGAAAGCTGTGAGCAAGAACTGGGGTCAGGGTTGTGGTGTGAAGGCCATGGAGCCTGGAGCTAAAGTTTTAAGAGAGTGAGGAAGAAGGAGTGACCAGTTCAGAAGATGGGAAACTTCCAGAAAGGGGAGGGCACTGTGGCTTGATGGCAGCATAGAGGATCTGGGGGTAGGGTGGGGTGGTGTGGGGGAGTGGGGGAAGTTGGGGGGAAGTGGGGGGCATGAAAGCAAACACAGTGGGTCCAGTTGGGGTTGCCCTAGTTGTCTCTATGAAGCCTGTCACAGGAGCCCTGCAAGCCAGGGCCACATCCCCTGACTTCTTTCTCCTCCCCAAGATTCCCACCAGGGAGAAAGGCCTGTGGAGGCCTCCCTTCTTCCTCCCCCTCTTCTCCACTGGGGGCTTTGTTGTCCAGCAAAAGAACCCCTATGAGGAACTGGCTGTAAATCAGGAATCCCAGGCTTGCCTCACCTCTGCTACTTATGTTCTCTCTTCTTCAGGGCAATTGTAAGGAATAGAGGAGACAACTTAAGTAAATAACTTTCTAAATTGCAAAGCGCTGTAGGAATGTGAGTGATTTCTCTCTTCAGAAGCCCCTTATGTGCACCCACACCTCTCCCAGGAGCTCTCTCCCAAAGATTGTGAGCCCCTGCCCCAGAGGAAGCTGTAATCTTGCCCGGGAGACAGGACAAACACACCCAAAACAATTAGAGAGGAATGCACAGCTGTGTCTGATTAAGTGCTAAACTGTAGGATGCAGACAAGAAGTGCTCCCAGCTCGGACAAGGGAACAATTAACCAGAGTTGGGGGAAGTCTGGGAGCCTTCCTGGAGAAGGTGGGGTGGAAGGGGCTCAGACTGTTCAATTATCCTGAGGAGAATAGTTGCAAATATGTCCATTCCTTTGTGGCTGCAAAGCTGTCAGTCTGACATGGGTCTACAGAAAGTTTCCAGGTCGAGAGTTCTCTCTTGGTGCCCCTGCTTCTGTTGTCACCCCTGTCATTCATAAGTCCCAGGCTCCCTCGAGCTGGCTGGGTAGCCTGGGGGCTACACGGTGGATCCTATGCTTTGCCCTGGGCCTCTCATGTTTGGGTCTCCCATGTCACCCATTTCTTGGTGAAGAAACAGTGCTTGATCCTCAGCAAGTTTCCCATGCCCTTTGGTGCCAGCACACACGTGGTATTTTTGCCCAGCCAGACTGTAGGCTTCTGACCATGGAGTCCTGGGTGCCCTGCCTTCTGCCATCTGCCTAGGACACCTGTATGTCCATAAACAAAAGCCTTGAGCCCATTCCCACACCTGCCTCCTTTGCTCTTTCCTGCCCTTACCTATCATGCCCCAGAAGCACTCAGCCACCTGCTGTTCAGATACAGGCCCCATGAAACTGCCCAAAAACCCAAAACCTGCAGCCCCAGGGCTGGCTTCCACCCACTTGGCTATATGGAAGCCAACTCCTGCAGTTCTCTGGACACTGTTCATAATGAGGGCCATCCTGCTTGGTGGCTAGCCCCCATGGCCTGGTTGGTGCCTCTGTCCTGAGCCTCCCTCCTCCCTTCACTGCAGGCCTGGAAAAGATCCCTTCATGCCACAGAGCCAAGCACACATGTATAGCATCAGAAGCAGAAATCCCCAGATCTCATATATGCTCTGGACTAAGGTTTCTCCAGAAAGACAGCAGTGAGTTGCTAGCCTGTTAATCAGTTCCAGCTGGGGCCATGAAAACAATAGCCACCTCCTGTCAATAGCTAAAAATATGAATTCCTGATGGCAAGTGTGAAGTTCTTAAAATTCTAGTCCAAACTGCTTGGAACTTACAACTGAGAAAATGAAGGTCCCAGAAGTAGTTTTCTAGAGGCCAAACACCTGATACTAGAGATAATATCTTGAATGTTGACAATTAAGTCACATGTTAAAAATCACCTGACTCCTAAAGCAGACCCTCTCTCCCAAGGTTACTTTGACTTTGCAACAGCAGAAAAACATAAAGCCTCTTTATCAGATGCAGATGCTAGAAACCAATGTCATGATTCCCAGGGGATTTGTTCCATAGCCCACAAGAGCCCTGATGCTATAAGCACTCCGAATTCCCATGTGAGTAAGTCTATTTTGTTCATGACATTGTGGTGAGGTGTAAGGTCAGCAGTTTGAAAGGGCATGAACAATCATCTCTATTAGGGTCATCATGTTGCTTTAGGGAATAGAACTCTTGTTACAGAGAAATGCAAAATCATATTCTCAATTATTATCAAACTCCAAAATTACATTCAAGAGGAGAGGCCCATAATTGCAGCATCAAGCATGAGACAGTGCCATTAATACGATTATCAGGGCATAAGCCTATTAGAGGACTTAATGCCTCTTTGCTGGCATCATCCTTTCTAAAGCTACCCTGGGTCTGGAAACCATCTCAGTTGGAAACACAGCTGTTACACAACAGTGATTTCCAAGGGACATAACAAAGATCTGCTGGCCTTTACCAAAGGTCAGAGCTGCCTGGCTAAGAAGAGCTGAGAACACTTTCAAAAAGGAAGACTCACCTGCACATTCTAGTGGGCATTACTGAGAAAGGAAATACATCCAGCACTGAGTCCTCCCCAGCCCTTCAGCAAACCAGTCATGGGCAAAACTGTCCCTGGTGATATATATGTGCCACCTTAAATGGACACAGGAACTTACGTTTTAGCTGCTGGTGGTGAAAAATCATGATATGGAGTCCTGCAAATCCAGGTTCAAGACCTACATTCAGATTTAGCCCTGTGCGTCCTCGTGAGTATAGTAAGACCTATCTCAAAGAGTTCCCAGGAAGGGAAGTTAAGACCACTTATGACAAAGTGCCTTTAGACACATGGTGCTTAATAAATGTTCATTTTTCCCGTGGCCTTGGCAGTGGTACTAAGTCCTTACCAGGTTGAAATTCAGGTAGTATCTTGGCATAGAATCCTGGGAATTATCAGCCTTTGTCCTGGGAGCCCACAGAAGGAGTTGCTGTCTGTCCTCATTTCAAAGAGTTCAGACATCAGCCGTCATTATCTCCATGTAGCATGGAAAGATTAATTGACTGTCCCTGGAAGAAACCACCTGCTTGGTCTTCAGGAACCAGTGACTTAAGAAACTCACTTGGCAAACTGTCTCACAATAAAACCACCACCAGGACAGGTAGGATCTCCTCCTTAAACATGACAGAGAAATCCAAGAGCAGCGGACGCCATGTAAAAAGTGAAAGCATTAGTCACTCAGTCGTGTCCAACTCTTTGCGACCCCATGGACTGTAGCCCACAAGGTTCCTCTGTCCATGGGATTCTCCAGGCAAGAATACTTGAGTGGATTGCCATTCCCTTCTCCAGGGGATCTTCCCAAACCCGTGTGTCCCACATTGCAGGCAGATTCTTTACCATCTGAGCCATGAGGGAAGCCCCAGTGGACCCCATGGATAGTCTCTAAAAGGGAAGCAGGATACATGCAACAATGTGGGTGAATCTCAAAACCACATCTTTCATGTTGAATGAAAGAAGTCATACACCAAAGAATATACATGAAGTACAAGAAGACGTGAAGACTAATCTATAGTGATAGAAATCAGAATACTCATTGCCTTGGGGATAAGGAGACAAATAACTGGAAAGAGGCTTGAGGGAACTTTCTGAGATGAGAAAAATATTCCATCTGTTGGTTGGAATGATGATTACATACCATTGTCGAAACTCATCACATTGAATAATTTGCATTTGTGCACTTCATTGGTTATAGATTAAACCTCAACCAGCAAAAAAATAAAAAGGAAGCAGCAGAGTTTAAGCAGAGGCTTTCTTGGTGGCTCAGTTGGTAAAAGAAACTGCCTGCAATGCAGGAGACCCAGGTTCAATCCCTGGGTGGAGAAGATCCCCTGGAGATGCTAATGGCAACCCACTCTGGTATTCTTGCCTGGGAAATCCCATGGACAGAGGAACCTGGAGAGCTGCAGTTCATGGGGTCATAAACAGACATGACTGAGCAACCAACACTTACTTTTTCAGTTAAGCAGAGGGGAGTACAGGCAAGTGGGACAAAGAAGAAGGCTCCTCACCATCAGTCCCACTACTGTGCTGGGCAATTTCTCCAGCACCAAACTCTAGGGCAGCTATGAACTGACTTGTCAAAATAAACTACAGATCAAAGAGGATACACTTTTCTAAAAATGATTACCCTATTCTGAGCCAAAGGTTCAAGCTATTAGGTTCAAGCCCTTGCTCCTCTACAATTTGAAAACCTTTCCATCACTATTTCCTACTTTTCTCATCAAAAGTCATTCCAGGACATAGTTTTCTAGACTCAGCTTCCTTTAGAGGTCACCCTCTCTCCACCCCTAGCTGCACATACATATTAATGCATAACATTATAACATTAACTCTATAAACCCCAAGCCCATAATGCCATAGAAAAAAGAGACAGAATTTAATTAATCAGCCAAAGTCAAATTGCTGATCACCAGAAGTCAGGAAAAAAGAGAGTTTAGGTTATCAAGAAACTTCGAAGAGAAAGAATCCTGACAAATATTTCAAAAAGCAAAATCCTCAAAGGGTAGGAAAATGGAATTGGACAACTGGAACTGGAACAAAAGTCACAGATTGTAGAGCCAACTCCATCATTAAGTTCTTGTGTGACAAATCCCTCCTGTTCTGTCAATGGGGATTTATCACAGATAACAAAAAGATCCTAAGCAGGGTGGCCTCTTCTTCAGTTTGATTTCTCTGTTACTTTCTTGGCTCCACCTTCTTCCCAACTCTGTTCTTTTCTACAAGCATCTCATTCAGATAGAAAACGGTCTCTTCTTCTCCTTGTCTCTTTTTATGATTCAGGAAGACTTTCCCAGGAGATTCCCCTTTCCAACTCATTTGCTGGGATGGAGTCACATGACCCTTCCTACACCAATCACTGGCTAAATAAATGGAACCGCCTGGAGTAGTTTAGATTAATTATGGTTAACTGCTGAATCTTCACATGAAGAAGAACAGTCCCTGCTACCAACCAGGACAAAGAAGGTGTTACAGGTAGAGTTTCCCTGGCCCTGTATGTAGGAAGTTTATTGGGGAGTACTCTCAGCATCAACAAGAAGTGAAATTAGCAGGAATGCACAAAGGGAGAAGTTGAGCTACAATGAAATCACAATAAAAACCTTAGCTGATCCTTCAGGGGAAGGGATAGTTAGTTTGGGTTCAACATGTCCACACTGCTATATTTAAAATGGACAATCAACAAGGCCTACTGTATAGCACAGGGAACTCTGCTGAATGTTATGTGGCAGCCTGGATGGGAGGGGAGTTTGGTAGAGAATGGATACGTGTATATATCCATGAAACTATCACAAGATTATTAATCAGCTATACTCCAATATAAAACTAAAAGTTAAAAAAAAATTTCCAAAAATAAAGGGAAATATTAATTTACTAAAAAAAAGTAATCATTTGGAAAAAATAAAAACAAACCTTAGCTGATCTTTTAGAGAACTCTGGGGCTGGGATGGCTCAGAGTTGTCTCAACTGAGGTAAGGTAGCTGGATCTTTTTACTCCTGCGCAGATCAGACATTAGATGTGGGCTGCCTCTGGGAAAGGAGCACTACCATGGACAAGGTGACTCTTTTCAGCCTCGGAAAAATCTCAGCTGATCATTGCTTCTGTCCTCCCTCCCAGGAGATGGGGAAATGAGTGCTTCATTCTTGGAGTAGGGATTTGGGTGGCTCCATGTGTCATCCACTGTAGGAATGATGGAAGTTGCAATACCTCAGGCCTCCTAGAAACCAACGAGGAGTCCACACTCATGTCTAGAGAAAGCCTTATATGTCAGCCTTTTCCTGAATCATCTCTGGAACCCAATTACCCCATCACCCTTTCACTTCCTTAGGCAGAGGTGACAGAGGAGCCTCCAACTGTCAGCTACCATCCTGGTTTGAAGAGGAGGACAGCAGGGACATGGCTATGGGCACTGAGTCAGAGTGGGACCCAAGCCCTCAGACTTGAGGAGCTTGCTGCCACAAGAATGAAAATCCACAGGAACAGCGTTGAACAAGCTGGGAGCCTGCTCAGCCCTGGCATCCGTGGAACTTCCCAAATGACAGACATTAAGCTGCTCTGCTCCATATTTTCATAGTGCGCTTCCTGCCAAGCTTCCCAGCGCCGTCTAAACAATGGGAAAATCAAAACGAACAGTTAGGCCAATTATGGATACGACAGGTCAAACAAATAAGCCTTTATCTGGGACTTAAGCAGACAGAGTCAACAGGGGTCTAATCCAAAAATTGAGATTTGGACAAAGAAAGGCTTTATAAAACAAAGAGGGAGGTGTGGTGAGAGCAGAGATATTTGCATGAATTTTTCCTCTGTCTCAGTGAAAATACTAAAATAACATTTTATCCTGCCTTTTCATGCTGCCCTGTGCCCCCACCCCCATCCCTAGCCTCTTGAACATTCTCTGGGTCTATTACTGGTCTGGCTTTAGAGCCAACGCACAAAAAAGTTTTAAACTAGGGTGTGAAAACAGTTGTCATTGAATTGAAAGGAGCTGGAGAATTTACTTTGTTAATTATTATGTATCTAGTTAAATGCTCAAGAATCAAAGTCAGTCACAGGTATGATTGTGTGTATGTGCAGGAAGTACAAAGACTGTGTATTACAGAAACCCCAAGCATTTCAGCTAAGTGAAAAACTAGGCGGAGTAAGGGACTTGCATCTGATAATGCCACTATTACAGTAGAGGGTCAGATATGATAGAACTTTATTATCTTATTACTTTTAACAAGAAAAACAGTTTACAAGTTTCTGGTCACTTTCATTCCAGCAGGAAAGACCTCAAGTCTTATGTATACTCATTGTTCTATGGAAAGGAAAACGCAGAATAGTTTTCTTTATCCTTTTTCCCGCTCTGGACTAACAAAGGCCACTCCTTTTCATACAGGCCCATAATCTTCTTTGCAGTTCCAAAATCCATAAAACTTTGGAAAATGAAAAAAAATTTTTTCATAGTGGTGTTACAACTAACTTGGTTAGTTTGGCAGCAAAACCTGACTGGAATTTATAGGCAGGGGTAGTTACAGTTTTCATTTTTTCCCATATTTCACCACAAATATGTTAGTGTTTGATCACAGGTGCTGCCCCAGGCATGTTACTATATCGGAATGAAGACACATATTTCAGGGAATTATCAGCATACAGATGGTATCTGAAGTCATGAGGATGGTTGAAATAGTCCAGGGAATGAAAAGAGACTGAGAAGTGAAGAAGTCTGAGGACCAAATTTAGTGAATGGGCCCAAAGGAGGATCAGGAAGCCAGAGAGAAGTGAGAGAGAATGTGCAAGCAGCTCCTTTGCCCCCATTCTATTTGCCTATTTCTGTTTCCCTCAAACTGTAAAAACTCAGTACAGATGTGAGATTACTAGGCTATATTTAACCTAACCCCTATAGCATGTACTCCATACCTCACTAGTCAGATAGTTTTGCAATCCCTGATCACACAATGTCTTGCCTAAAACATGTAGATTCTTTTCTTGAAGATGTAGAAATGAAGAATAAGTTATTAACAGATAACTAGGTCTTTCCCCCAGCTCCCCCTGCAGTAATCCCATGAGCAAACTCTGTGAACAAGACTAATCTAAAGAAAGGTCACAAAGAATCAACAAGTCTGCACACAGTGAAAGATGATGAAGACAATGACCCCCTCCTCAAATGATTAACTGAAACTAGTTTCCTTTCTTGCCCTTTAAAAACTTGCATGGCCAAGCAGAATGTTTGGAATTGGTCTGGGACATGAGTCCACCTTCTTCTTAGGTTGCCAGCCTCCCAGATAAATAATCTTTCCTTTTCCAACCAATCTCTTGAGTATTGGCTTTTGGGAGTAAGCAGTTGAACTTGAGTTTGGAAACAGAAGGCAGAAAACAGGATGTGGAGATGCAGCAGCCCAGGGAAGAGAAGGTTTCAGCATAACAGGTGGCCATCAGTGTTGGCTGCATGGAAGTCAGCAGTAGACCAGAACACAGCAAAGGGCTTTGCAGCCTCAGAGGTCTTGTCTCCTGGGAGACTGAGGCTGAGATGGTCTTAAACCTATTTTGTGTTTTTAAGAGTGCCAAACTCTGCTGCGTTCATTGTAAGTGTATATTAAAGACTTGTTAATTAACTGAATATGTCAATTAAAACCATTGATTAGAGGGGCAAGCCTGCTTTTATGAGGTCTCATTTGGAATAAAAGGCTGGGAACACAACAGATGTATTGGGTGGGGAACAGTTGATTCTCTTTTCTAAACGGTATTTATTACTTTCATAATCAGAACACATTCCTTAAAAAAAAAAAACAAAAACTTTTTTCAGTGAGAGTGGACAGTTGGGGAGACAGCATTAGGGTGAAAAAAGCTTTTTGCCAGTGTGACCAGCAACCTCTTAGAACCAAGTTGTACCAGAAGAAACCAAGGCAGGGCTCAAGGGAAACAAATTTTATTTCTCTTCCCTCTTATTCTGTTTTGGTTTGATTTGCAGGTGAACTATGGTGCAAGTTTGCAACTTGCATAGGGAAGACTATGAATATATTTTCTTGACTTGGTGAGACAGGAGATAATTTACAGGAGGGAAAGGGGAAGAAAATGGACACCGGATAATGGAAAAAGCTGTGACTTTGGGGGAACCATTTCAGCAAAATAGTATGTGAACCTCTATTACAAGCAAGACCAAGGAGGATGAAACATGGTCCTTGCCCTTAAAATGTGTGACGGCTGCTCTTTCCTTCAACCACCAGTACTGATGGTCCTGATGGACAAAGGGGGCTCAATCAACCTCCCATGAATGAGGGAATCAGATATCCACTCATGAAAAGATGTGGCACATCCTTTAGGTGGAGAAAAAAATTCCATTCCTTTTCCTTGATTTTTTTGGATCCACTAGTCCCAACAGGTACCCTCTGCTTCAAGATGTCAGGAAAACCAGGCCTTAGGGTACTAAAGGGCCAACATTTCCCCCTCTCTTGGATTTCAACACTGCCTGGCTGGCTATTCATTTTTTGCCAGCTGCCCCTTACAGTTGCAGATATTGGGAGAAGACCCAGACCCTAGCAGAGTCTGTTCCAAGGCTGCCAAGTCCTCATGACATTCTGGCCCCAAGGAGACCCCAGAGACAGTTTTTTCCCATTTAGTGGCAAGATCCAGGCCTGGCTGATGTGCTGTGATATTGGGGTCCAAAAGCTGTTCCTATTTTGCTTCCAAAAGTCACTTTCGGATGCCAGAAAAAGGGAAGTTTTAATCTCTAAAGCCTGGAACACAACATTCCAAAACAGCTGGAAAGGCCTTGGAAACTTCTCAGATGAAGTTAATTAAAACCTTCCTCTGCCCTAAGGGTCAAATTCTGTTGTTCATGGATAACCTTCAAGTTGTTGTCCAGCTTAGTTTCCGGATGAGCAAGTCTCCTGAGGACTTCAGGATTTGGTCTGGAAAGCTGTGTCCTGTAGAAAGGGCCAGCTGTTTCTGCAAGGGAAGCAGTTGTTTTCTGCCTCAGAGGTTCTCAGCCAGAAATGTAAGGAGAGCCCAAAGACATTTCTGCTAGCAGTTTCTGGTATGGTTCATACCCCATTTTTCAGCCAAAAGAAATCTATCCCTCATATCCACCCAGGAAGAAAATATCCCCATGATACACAACATTGAGGCTGAGAAATGGAATATTCCCTACCATGTCAGTAAACAAGGATGTCACAGTCATCAGGAACTGCAGCCCTCCAGTGTGAGCTGGTGAGTCCTAAGGGCACTCAGGAAGGAGAATTCTTGCTATCTAGCGGCCATCTGACTGCTGCTGTCACTCCCTACAGTGAGCCCCAAGTAAGCTCAGGATGTGAAAAACACAGGATACTAGCCCCATAGTTGAGATGCATATGAAAGGAATGATTTAAGTTAGCCCAAACTCTTGCAGCTCCCCATACACGGGAAAGTACTAAGTTCCTTAACTTGGGATATCTAGTTTTCTTTCTTTTCTTAAAATTTATTTATTTGGCTGTGCCAGGTCGTAGTTGCAGCATGTGGGATCTAGTTCCCTGACCAGGGATCAAACCCAGGGCCCCTGCATTGGGAGCATGGAGTCCTAACCACTGGATCACCAGGGAATCCCGGGATATCTGGTTTTCTTTAATTAGCAATAATCATTTGATGTTCAGACTACTTGACCTTTGTTGCAAAATTTCTATAGAACCTGGTTCCTCCCCTTGCCTCCTTGGAGCAATTCTCTCAGGGTTATTTGAGATGCTACCTCCCAGGCTTAAGTCCTAAAAATTTCCACTGAATAAAACATAACTCTCAACCTTTGTGCTCAGTTGCTCGGTTGTGTCCAACTCTTTGTAACCCCATGGACTGCAGCCTGCCAGGTACCTCTGTCAATGAAATTTTCCAGGCCAGAATACTGGAGTGGGTTGCCATTTCCAACTCCTGGGGATCTTCCTCACTCAGGGATTGAACCTCTGTCTCCTCTGTCTCCTGCACTGGCAGGCAGATTCTTTACCACCAAGCCACTTGGGAAGCCCTCTCAACTTTTAGGTTGTGAGTATTTTTTAAGTCAACAAGGCCCATGCTTACCAGCAGAAAGGCCATCTATGCTTTGGGAAGAACTGATGGTGTCAGTCTCTTTGCACAAGGTCAATAACTTGTATCACTGAAATGAAATAAGAGGATTACCATAGCAGGAAGGCAGTGCCTCCCTTTCTCTCCTGCTGCTGTGAGAAACTTAGTGCAAGAAATTGAGCCTAGCCCTGGCTTGGCCACACCAGCTGGCAGGCATTTCAGGAAAAAGGGAGCCATTGTCCCCAACAGGATACGTGCTTTGCCAGCATGTCTTTTCATCAGCCCAACACAGGTCACCTCCTCTGCCTGTGGATCAACAAAGTCCTTCTCAACGAATATCAAATATCTTTGTATGTTAAAAGATCTCCAAGAACAGATGTGGTTGAGGTATCTGATTGTAAGTCAAGGGTTATTTTTTGCCAGTCTGATTCAGTAAATATTGACTAAGAAGCTGACTTAAAAGAAATGATGCCATGGGCTACTGGAAAACCAATGTAAGACCCAGGTCCCTGACCTCTGACCTCCAGAGGCTTATCTGCATATGAGGCTTATCTGCTGTGGGCTCTACCACACTCAATATCTCCTATAGAGGGGGAGCCTCCCCTAGCCAGAGCCCCCTGCTCAGAAAAATAGCACCAACTGTTCTATGTTCAGTAATGGTCACTAGTTGCCCAGGACCATGGCCTAGCCCAAGGGCCACACTGGTAGAGAGGCAGTGGCCTGGAGTGAATTGGCATGGGAAAACCGCAATATCTACAGAAGCTGGTATACGTGGAGGAAGCAGAGTACATAATTGCAGGTAGAAGCTCGGTCCTTAAAGACCATGTCCTGGAGTGATGCTCCTTTGACTCAGCTTTACCACTATTCCTCCCTTTCCTGGTGCCCAACTATTTTCCTTTTCCTGGGCTCCTCTGTATATGTACCTTTCAATACCCATACCTTAGCACAGACACCTATGCATACATATTCTCATTACCACCGCTACTTATGGTAACAAGAGAATTTCTATTCCTGACCAAGAGGGAAGAAAAGAAAGAGAAGTCATGCGGTCACCATGGTAGGAGTTGGAGAGCTTGTGTGACCTCAGACCTTTAGTAGTGGAGATGATGTAGTTTGAAGCTTACCCAGGCCTGATACAGCCACAGGAATCATCAGCTCCAGAAGGGCTGCCTTGTTTGCTGCTGTATCTCCTAGCTCTGTACCTGCACAAAGCTGGTGATCAGTAATGCTGGCTGAGTGAATGATTGAAAAGACTGGGAACCAGAGAGATTAACGAAGGCTTAACCTTGGTTGTCTTTCATGTCAGTCTCTCTCCCCATGCTTCATACCTGGGAGGCTGACCAATACTGACTACATTCAAACACTTCCTTATCCCCTGACTTCCAGTGGGGTTCAGCCAAATGGGGAACCCTAGCTAGAGATCAGAGACAAGGAGGCAAGTGATACCGGGGTATACATACCCCCACAAGAGCTACATTCTTATAAGGAGGCCCCCTCCATACCATTGCTCTGCTTCCCAATTCTCTCTCTTCTTCAGGTCTTAGACCTGTAATGTCTCCCAACCCAATGTTACCATCCCCAGGTAACACCAATCCGTTATGGTTCCTCCACCAACCCTTGTAAATAATGCCTTTATTAAACATTCCTCAAAGCACCCGGTTTGAATGTAGCATCTATTTCCTGCTGAGACCGCAAACGATAGATGTTCCAAAGATCAAGTGCACCCTTTTTGCTATCTTGTTTTCTCCACGTTCTAGTACATTCTGCTCAACTCTACCAGCAAACATTCATTGCTTTACAGAGGCAAGCTGGTTGGGAGGGTGTTTGCTCAGAGTGACCCAGTATGAGCTGAGGGAGTGGGTGGCAGAGGGAAAGCAAGAGAGGGTCCTGCCTCAAGGCTAGTAAATATACTGCATAAACAGTGATGAAGCCATCTATCTTTGCAGCAGGAAGATAGGGTCAGACCTTCCATTCAGGAAGAAAGTTTTCCTTCTCTGATAACATTAGTTCCTTTGGCTAAAAATGTTTTGTTTCGAGCTATATTTTATTGTACAACCATATAATAATAATCTAAAAGGTTCTTTGGGGCAGAAGGATATTGCTCAGCTCTAACCACATAGTTTATTAACCCAAATTAATGAAGTGGAAGCAGAGTAGGGGTAGCATCATCTTTTCTGGGTCATGTATGCCTTTTTAACATTGATAAGTTCTCAAAAAGCAAGAGTTACTGAGCATATCAAGCTGTGCCCCTCTTTCAGCCTTTAGAGTGAAGTTAGGGAGAGTGGGTGGAGGCAATAGGGATATTTTAGTTTTATGATAATGTGCCCTCTCTGAACATACCAAGAGAGAAAAGTACATTTAAAATTTTCTAAGAAGGAGATTAACAGGATCTCATGTGATCTGAAGCTTTCTCTCACCTCTAAAAAAAAATACCTTTCCACGGTTCTCTGATGTATATTATCTCGTCTACTTGGGATATACTATTAAAGCAGGTTTCCTACCAGGCAGATTCAACAGCAGTTTAAGATGCCTGATTTCCTACCTAAGATGCAAATGGAAAAACACAGCCTCTGAATTTACTTGTTCTGTTTTTTTTCCCCTCCTCATCACCTCTTTTAAAAGAAAGATATATTGGTTTCTTCAGTTCTCAGTCTTTTGGCAGCAGCCATTTAAAAGAAAGAATCACGCGGTAATTATTAATTTTGCATGGGATCAACTCTGGCCTCAGCTTTCATTTGAGATGCAGTTACATGAAAAACAGACTGCGTTAATTTCATCCTCTCTGGGGTTGCTTAGCAACAAGGCCTTGTTCCAGATCATTTCTTCTTCTTGGCTCAGAGTGCTCTCTTTGGGGCATCGCTCATGCTAAGGCAATCACCGTCCTGTTGCTGTCCCTTCTGAATGTGTCCCTGTGGTCCTGATGGCCCACAGGGTTGGCAGCTTTGCTCCAGTCACACTGGCTGGGGTCTGTAAAAGCCCTGAGCTTGTCAGCACAGAGAATGAACTATGCTTGGGGAACTGGGGATTTAAACAATGGAGGTTAGACAGGAAAGTGAGCGAGGAAGCAAAAAGTATGTCTAAAGCGATGCTGGAAGACTGTGCGGCAAAGATGAGATAAATACTGAAGTCCTTTTCAATTAAAAAAAATATCATTATTATGTTCTAATTTGAAAATCTTTCTAAGCTATATTGTTAAATGATAAACGTGAGGTCCAGAACAGTATGCATAGAATACTGTCTTTGGATGGGAAAGAGAAGAAGAGGAGATATGAAAATATTTTGATTACTTTTGCTCAAAGAAAAATACAGATGGGAATTCTCTGGCAGTCCAGTGGCTAGCACTTCACACTTTCACTGCCCAGGACCTGGGTTCAATCCCTGGTCAGGGAACTAAGATCCCACAAGCTGTGCAGCATAACCAAAGAAAAAGAAAAAAATACAGATGATTATGAGTGTTTGTGAGGGGTGAGAATGATGCAGTAGAAGGGTGGGGGCAAAAATGAGATTTCTCACCTATGTACCTCTTTATATTGTTTATGCTTTATAAACTAAAAGAATGTATTACCTAGTCCAAAAAAATTTTTTTTAATAAACATTAAAAGGAATTAGCAATACAATGTAGGTTGTTAACCTTTGGGACAGTTGGAAAAGTTGCATGAAGGGTATCTGGAGTTCTGTTAACTGTTTTGCAACTTTTTTTGGTGAATCTGGAATTGTCTAAAAATTAAAGTTAAAACAAATTTTTTAAAAAATTAGCAACCCCAACAAATTTTCTAGTTTTTCCTTCCTGTTTAAATACCGTTATTATTATCCTTTAAAGGCAGTCAGTCTGCCCATGCTGAACATTTTGAGTGACTTGGTAGGAGATGGGGATATCTTTAAGCATTCTGAGCTTTAGAGACAAAGACCTCAGGTGGGAACATTAGCCTTAATCAGAGTGTGGTTCCATCCCTGCCCCAAATGGCTTCAGCTGTGGTCCCTAAAGATTGACGAGATATAAGTGCCAGCCTCCTTAGGAACTGGTCTCTCTAAGTATGAAACTCCCATGATAAAAGCATCACTCTGCAGTTCATATAAGTTCATATAAGCCCTCAGTTGTGCCTGCGTGGTTTCCCTGGACATCCTTCAGTGGTTTTCATCTCTGCAGCCATCTCATCTTTTAAATCACTCTACATGTATCTTTCTCCACTAATCTCCTTGAGGCTATGTGCAATGACTGAGTCATTCTCACACACAACTCTTATGGCAGAGCATAAGTACCTACTTTTTTTCTTATGTTTTTATTTAAAATAAAAACTTGAAATAATTATGGATTCACAGGAAATTGCAAAAGAATATACAAAGAAGTTATAAATGCCTCTCTTTAAAAAGAAAAATCTTAAATCAATAACCTAACTTTTCACCCAAAGTAACTAGAAAAAGAAGAGCAAACTAGATTCAAAGCTAGTGAAGGAAGGGAGAAAAAAAGATTAGAAAGGAAATAAACAAAACAGAGTAAAAAAACAATAGAGAAAATCAACAAAACCAAAAGTTGGTTCATTGTCAAGATCAATAAAATTGACAAGCATTTAGCTAGACTGAAAAAGATAAAAGAAGACTCAAAATGACTAAAATCAGCAATGAAAGAGTAAACATTATTATTAACCTTGCAAAAATAAAGAGGACTATAAGGGGAAATTATGAATAATTGTATGCCAACAAATTAGATAACATAGATGAAATAGACAAATTCCTAGGAAGACAAAGACTACTGAAACTGAGTCAATAAGAATTAGAAAATCAAAACCACAATAAGATATCAGTTTACACCCACTTGAATGGCTATTATCAAAGAGACAGACAATAACATGTGTCAGTGAGGATATGGAAAGATTGAAACTTTCATACACTGATGGTGGGAAAGTAAAATGGCACAGCATCTTGGAGACTGTTCCAATCCTTCAAAAAGTTAAACATAGAGTTACCACATGATCCCAAAATTCCACTTGTAGGTATGTCTTCAAGAAAATGAAAAATATATGTTTTTAAAAAAAGATTAGAAATATTCATAGCAGCATTATTCATAATAGTCAAAAGTAGAAACAATCTGTATGTTTATCAATGAATGAATGAATAAACAAAATGTGGCATGTCTATATAATGGAATATTATTCAACCACAGAAAGGAATAAAGTACTGATACATGCTCCAAGATGGATGATTCCAGAAATCATGCTAGACAAAAGGAGATAGACACAAAAGAACACATATTGTATGATTCCACATATATGAAATATAAAGAATAAGCAAATCTACAGATGCAGAATGTAGATTAATAGTTTCTAGAGGATGGGAGTGGAGAATGGGGAGCAACTACTAACAGATATAGGGTTTCTTTTGGAGAAGTGAAAGTGTTCTGGAATTAATGGTGATAGTTACATATACTAAGAACCATTGAAATATAAGCTTTAAACGGTGAGTTTTCTGGTATAAAAATTATGTCAATTTTTTTAAAAGGATGAGTTAAAACAATAGTTATTGCCTTTATAAAATGTAATGAGAGGAACTTCCCTGGTGGTCGAATGGTTGAGAATCCGCCTTCCAATGCAGGGAATGCAGGTTTGATCTCTGGTCTGGGAATAAGATCCCACATGCTGCAGAGCGACTAAGCCCGCACACTGCAAACTACAGAATCCATGTGCTCCGGAGCCCATGCTCTGCAACGAAGAGCCCGCATGCTGCAACTAAGACTGGATGCACCCAAAAATTAATAAATAAAAATAAATATAGTTTTGAAAATGTAATGAGAGATTCTATTTACCCTTTACTCATTTACTCTTGACCCATTTACCCCAGTGGTAACATCTTGCATGACTTTAGCACTGTATCACAACCAGGAAGATGACTTTAGAACAATCCACAACGCTTATTCCAATTTCATTAGGTTAACATGCACTTGTGCATATGTGGGTGCACACACATGGATGTATTATTAATTCTATGCAATTTTATCATATGTATGTTCATGTAACTACTACCACAGTCAAGATACATAATTGTTTCATCATCACAAGGACCGTTCCAGCTCCCTGTTTGCACTCATGTTCTTCCTCTCTCTGCATCTCTAGAACCCCTAGCAAACATCAATTTATGCTCCATCTCTATAATTTTGTTAGTAAAAATTTTAGTATAAATTGCTATATGTCATATAAAATGCTACATAAATGTAATATTTTGAGTTTGACTTTTTCTACTCAACATAATTTGAGATCCAACCAAGTTGCTGGGTATATCAATAGTTCATTCCTTTTATCTTTAATTTTATTTATTTATGTTCAAAATAACTAATATTTAAGAACATTTACAATATTGATAGAACCTAATGTAAGAGAAGTTCAACTCACTTTTTTTACGTATCAATACTGGGTATTAATAGGAGACAGAGTGAAAATAATTGTGGTCAAAATGACTATCTCAAAAACATAAATGCCTGGTGTTAGTATGCCTACATATAACTAAGTTTGGAGTATAAGGCTTTTGGCTGCAAGAAAGAATACGTCTTTTAGCTATCCCAAGAGAGATATCCCAAGAGGGATATCTCTTAATACTGGAATGACTTCTCTTGATATTTGTTCTGCTGATTTTTTAGCATGTGAAAGTGAAAGTGAAGTTGCTCAGTCATGTCCAACTCTTTGCGACCCCATGGACTGTAGCCTTCCAGGCTCCTCAGTCCATGGAATTTTCCAGGCAAGAGTACTGGAGTGGGTTGCCATATCCTTCTCCGGGGATCTTCCCGACCCAGGGATTGAACCTGGGTCTCCCGCATTGCAGGCAGACGCTTTACGTCTGAGCCACCAGGGAATAGTTATCTGTAATTGTATGAGCTCCAGATAAGAGTACATAGCTGGTTACTGTAGCTACTTACCATAGAAATAGGAAGTGGACAGATAATGTAACCGTCAATGTTTTTGAGGCCAAAAGCTTAAGCCTGAGGAGTTTAGCCAAGATTCAGAAATAAAAGCCCACAGGAGATACGAGTGTGAAGCCAAATTGGGAACTTAAGAATAAAGCCATAAATTGCTTTCTCTGGCAACGGTGATGGTGAATTTTCCACCATTTTCCCAGTGGCTTTAGGCAGTCTCAGAACTGAATCCTCTGCACAAGCACCACAGACGGAAAGGGGGAAAGAGAAAAAACTGAAGCACAGACCCAGCCTGGGCACAGGTGCACTGGGGCCCTCTCCAGGGTGGCACAAGAACCACACCAGTTCCTGTTATTTCAAACTAAGTTTTTATTTTTATTTATTTATTATTATTTTTCTTAGTTTTTATTTTTAGAACAGTTTTAAATGTACAGAATTATTATGAAAATAGTACAGAGAGTTCTCATATACTCCACATCCTATTTCCCCTATTATTAGCATTTCACAATTAAGGGCCAATCTCGATACTTTCTTATTAACTAAAGCTCATACTTGGGATTTCCTCAATTTTCCCCTAATGTCCCTTTTGTGTATCAAGATCCCATCTGGGATACCCTATGGCTCAGAAGGTAAAAGAAACTGCCTGCAATGCAAGAGACCCAGACTCTATTCCTGGGTCAGGTAGATCTCCTGCAGAAGGGAATGGAATGGCACCCCACTCCAGTATTCTTGCCTGGAGAATTCCATGGACAGAGGAGCCTGGCAGGTTATAGTCCATGGGGTTGCAGAGTTGGACACAACTGAGTGGCTAACACTTTCACTCTATATTCACAGCATATCTCCTTAGACTCCTTTTGGCTGTGAGTGTTTCTTGGACTTTTCTTTTTTTGCTGTTGTTATCGTTCTTGTTTTCTGATGATCCGTAAGAGTTTTAAGGGGTCCTGGTCTAATATTTTGCAGAATATTTGTTAGTTGTGGCTTGTCCCATGTTTCCCTCACAGTGAGGCTGGTATAATGTGTTTTGGGGAGGAAGACCACAGTGGTAAAGTGCTGCCCTCATCACATCTAGTATGGACTGGAACATACTAACAATATGAGTTATCACTGCTGATGTTACCTTTGCTCACCTGGTTGAGACAGTGTTCATCAGGTTTTTCTTCTACAAAGCTAGGGGCTTCCCTAAGGCTTAGATGGTAAAGAATCCGTCAGCAATTCAGGAGACCTGGGTTCAATCCCTGGGTTGGGAAGATCCCCTGGAGAAGGAAATGTCAATACACTCCAGTATTCTTGCCTGGAGAATGCCATGGACAGAGGAGCCTGGGGGGTTACAGTCCATGGGGTCACAGAGTAGGACATGAATAACACTTTCACTCTCTACTGTAAAGCTACTCTTATTTTCTCTATTTCCATGCTATACTCTTTGGAAGAAAGTCACCACGTACAAACCATATTTAAGGAGTGGAAAATTATGTTCCATCCTCTTAAGGGCAGAAAACCTACATCAGTTATTTGCATGGGAAATATATCTAGTCTCCCCAGTTTATTTATTTATTCCATCATTTATTGATACCAGATGGAATCATGAATATTTATTTTATGCTATGGCTATAATATACTGCAATATAATATACTGCAATACTTTATTAATTTTGTTGCTCAAACTGTTCCAGCTTTGGCCATTAAGAGCTCTATTCCATTGGCTCCGATATTCCTTTGACATATGACCATCACTGTGGGGTTTTTTGACTTTTATTTTTGTGAGAGTGATGGATGTTCATATGCAAAAAAATTAACCTAGACACAGACCTTACACCTCATATAAAAAGTAACTTAAAATGGACCATAGACCTAAATGTAAAATGCAAAACTACAAAACTTCTTGAAGAAAAAATAGGAGAAAATCTGCATGACCTTGGGTCTGATAATGAGTTTTTCAATATAAAATCAACAGCATGATGCAGGAGAGAAACATTAACAAGTTTGATCTTACTAAAATTAAATTTCTTTTTAAAAGACATCATTATGTAAAGTAATTAGCCTCCACCTAATAAAAATAAATGAAAAAAAATAGAAGACATCATTAAAATATGAAAAGACAAGTCAAAGACTTGGAGAAAACATTTGCAGAACACATATCTGACACAGTACTTGTATATAATATACAAAGTCTCTGAACTCAACATTAAGATAATAAACTACCCAATTAAAAAATGCACAAAAGATCTGAACACATACTTCACCAAAGAAGATCTGCAAATGGTTATTAAGCACATGAAAAGATGCACTGTATCATTTGTCATTAGGGAACTGCAAATTACGACAATGTGATACCACTACATACGGATGAGAATGACCAAAAAAAAAAAAAAAACCCTAAATACCAACTGCTGGGGAGGACAAGGGTGTTCTTTATCATTCTGAGGAAGTTTCCCTCTATTCCCAGTTTGCTGAGTTTTGCTTTGTTTTCTTTCTTTCTTTTTTTAATGTGAATGGCTGCTGAAATTTTATTAAGTGTGGATTCACATGCAGTTGTAAGAAAGAATATAGAGAGATCTATATACTGTTCACCCAATTTCCCCGAATGCTTGCTGCTTGCTCAGTTGTGTCTGACTCTTTGCAACCCCATGGACTGTAGCCCGCCTGGCTCCTCTGTCCATGGAATTTTCCAGGCAGGAAATACTGGAGCGGGTTGCCATTTCCTACTCCAGGAGATCTTCCCAACCCAGGGATGAAACCCACGTCTTTTGCATCTCTGGCACTGGCGGATGGATTCTTTACCACTGGGCCACCTGGGAAGCCTGCCCTCCCAATGCCCCCTTATGGTAACAGTTCTCAAAACACTAAAACAGGGCTTCCCTGGTGGCTCAGGGGTAAAGAATTTGCCCACCAATGCAGGAGACTCGAGTTCGATCCCTGACTCAGGAAGATCCCACATGCTGCGGAGCAACTCAGCCTGCTGGCCACAACTACTGAGCCCATGTGCCGCAACTACTGAAGCTCGGTGCCCTTGAGCCTGTGCTCCACAACAAAAAAAGCCACTGAAACAATAAGCCTGCGCAATGCAATGAAGAGTAGCCCGGGCTCACTGCAACTAGAGAAAAGCCTGCTCAGCAACAAAGACCCAGCATAGCCAAAAATAAATAAGTAACAAACAAACAAACCACTAATACAACTAGAATACTGGCATTAGTATAATCCACCTATTCTGTTTATATTTTGGTTTAACTTGTACTCATGTACGTGTTTACACAACTTAATCATGATTAGGTTTGTATATCCACTATCCCAATCAAAATACAGAACAATTACATAACCACGGGATCTCTCTAGTTGCCTTTCATAACTGCATCCATCATCCTGCTCCTTCTCCTTCCAATCCTAATCCCAGACAACCACTAACCTGTTCTCCATTTCTAAAATTTTTTTATGAATGTTCTATAAATGGAATCATATGATGTGTCTTTTTGAATGGGCTTTTAAAAAATATCAATAGCTCATTCCTTTTAACTGCTGTATAGTATCCTATGGTATAGAAGTACCAAAGTTTGGGGAATTTCCTGGTGATCCAGTGGTTAGGACTCTGGCAGGGCACACAGGTTCAATCCTGGGCAGAGGAACTAAGATGGCACATGCCACACAGCATGGCCAATAAATAAGTAAATAAATAGAAGTACCAAAGTTTAACCATTCACCTACTGTTGAAGAACATCTTGGTTATTTCTGCTTTTTGGCTATTATGAATAAAACTGCTATAAACATTCATGAATAGGTTTCTGTGTCAGCATAGGATTTTATTACTCTAGCATAAATATCCAAGGAATGAAACTGCTGGGTCATTTGGTAAGTGTGTGTTAGGTTTGTAAGAAACTGTCAAACTGTTTTCCAGAGTGGCTGTACCATTTTACATTCTTATAAGCAATGTATGAGTGATCCAGTTCTTCTGCATCCTTGGTAGCATTTGGTATTGTTTCTAATTTTGCTTTAGCCATCCTAATAGATGTGTACATACTCTCTCTACAAAAGCTTATAAACACCTTAAAACAATTGAGCCGATACTAACTAGTTATGTCTATATGCCTGACTCCAAGTTAGGCTCTTTGAGTGTGGACGAGACTCAGCTCCTACAAATGAGGAACTGTGGAAGCAAAATGAGGAAGTCAGTTCCTCCAAAGTCAATCCTATGAGCCACCAGGAATAGGCTCACCAGTAATTATGTGTGAACACAGAAACCCATGTCAGGGAAATCCCTGACATGTTTTGTGCTCAGAGAGGAAAAAAACTCCACAACTCTGTGGAAGGGTTAGAGGAAGTCACTGTCTGGATCCAGCAGAGGCTCAAAGTTGGCTGCTTGTAACTCTGGGTGAAAGAAATGGCATTTACTCTCTGGATCTCCAAAAAGGGCTTCAGATTCTGCCTGTGCTTTGCAAAGAAACAGGACAAAGTTAACAAAAATTCCCACCTGATTTTCAACCTGAGAGAGCACCTTATCCTCTTCTAGTAGATTCTGTTAAGGAAGATTCCTGGATCATCATCCCAGTTCAAGTCTCTCATTTTCCTCAACTTCTGTCCATTGCATGCGGGTTGGGACCATGGATAAAATTACACAGTAACATAGTTACTGTTACAGTTACTGGATCTCAGTTATCTAAGGAGTAGAGGGCCTTGATGTACCAAAAATGTTTGGTTTTAAAAACTTTTTAAACAAAGGTCAGTTTTGTCTGGACTGATGTAGAACACTGTGCTCAGGACCTCATGGAGGCATAATGCTATCAGGGGACTTTCTGTCCTTGCTGGCATACCTGTCTCCACCCTGCCCTTCCTGACTTTCATCCCAGGGGACATCTATTGTCCACACTCTGTTCTGATTTTTCAAAAAAGTATTTATTTATACCCCACCCTATGCCGAATAGGCTTTGAAGAAATTTTGAATTTAAAATATTTTATGTAAAACAGAATAACAAAAAGGAAACAGAACTAAAATTAGTTAAAAGGAAAAACTGATGTGGCCAAATTAGTATTTATCATCCACAACGACTATATCTTGCTTTAAAGAATGCTTTTAGCTTCTAAGACCCAAATGCAATAACATTCTTTTAGAAAACCGTCATTCAGCTTTTCCCATTTGTCTTCAAAAGTTTTAGGTTCACTTTATTCACCCATATTTTCCATTTCACTATTTTGCTCTTCAATGACTGAGCTTTTAGTGGCTTATCCACTTAAATAAATACTTTAAGAAGGATTTTCTCTATAGCCTCTGACTCCAGCTGATAGTTAGTGACCCTTCTATTAATAGAAAACTGAACAGACAGCCCAGCCCCTCTGTTGCTCTCATTGACTAGTATTATTCAACTTGAAAACTTTCTGATGATAACAAGCAAAGATGTGATAGAGCCAATTTCTCAACAGAGAAAAATCAGCTGTTGAATAAACATTATTGTTAATATATGATGTCTGAGATTAGAGGTCTAGTCTTTCTTGTCCACTAGTGTGCCTCATGCAGTGCCTGAGACAGTCAAGTTCAATATTTACTGAAAACTGTTGCGTGCCCCCTCAGAGCAGGATACACTTTTCAGACATCCTGGGAAAATGCAGAAATAAAGGATTCAGGGGTTCATGACCAGCACCCTCCCATGTACCCACCCTAGGCCCATCATGGTATATAGAAAGTGAAGAAGAACTAAAGAGCCTCTTGATGAAAGTGAAAGAGGAGAGTGAAAAAGTAAGCTTAAAGCTCAACATTCAGAAAACTAAGATTATGGCATCCGGTCCCATCACTTCATGGCAAATGGATGGGGAAACAGTGGAAACAGAGGCTGACTTTATCTTTTGGGGCTCCAAAAGCACTGCAGATGGTGATTGCAGCCATGAAATTAAAAGACACTTACTCCTTGGAAGAAAAGTTATGACCAACCTAGACAGTATATTAAAAAGCAGAGACATTACTTTGCCAACAAAGGTCCGTCTAGTCAAGGCTATGGTTTTTCGAGTAGTCATGTATGAATGTGAGAGTTGGGCTATAAAGAAAGCTGAGCACCAAAGAACTGATGCTTTTGAACTGTGGTGTTAGAGAAGACTCTTGAGAATCTCTTGGACTGCAAGGAGATCCAATCAGTCCATCCTAAGGGAAATCTGTCCTGAGTGTTCTTTGGAAAGACTGATGTTGAAGCTGAAACTCCAATACTTAGGCCACCTGATGTGAAAAGCTGACTCATTTGAAAAGACCCTAATGCTGGGAAAGATTGAGGGCAGGAGGAGAAGGGGATGACAGAGGATGAGATGGTTGGATGGCATCACCGACACAATGGACATGAGTTTGGGTAGACTCCGGGAGTTGGTGATGGACAGGGAGGCCTGGCGTGCTGCAGTTCATGGGGTCTCAAAGAGTCAGATACGACTGAGTGACTGAACTGAACTGAACTGATACATACATATATATGTACATACGTGTATATATATATATACATATATATATATATATATGTAATGGTGGATGAAAGCTTCAACTTCCTGTGCAAAGGCCTTTCAGAGGACCCAAGATTCCCTTTGTGGTTCTCATCTTCTCTAGAGACCATGGAAACCCTGCACAGGTCCCTCAAGTGGCACTGGGAGGGCATATCCACTGAAAAGTTGGATGCCTAGATATCCTAGCATGCAGTCACCCTGACAACCCCAACCTCTTGGAATGGCCACAGTGACAGCATTTCATGAGGGAACCAAAGTAGCAAGAAGTCATGTATGAAATGACCTCTTGGATCCTTTAAGCCGTATGGCTGTGGTTTATCCCAGTGCCATGATAAGACAGCCTCGAACTGGGACCAGACTTCCCAATCCACTGGCTTTACTGTCCCCTGGGCCTTGTTAATGCTGCCACTTGACTTCCCAGTTACTGCCCTAACGTCTTTTCCAAATTCTTAAGTGCCCATTAGTTTACGGTGTTGCTCAGATACTGCAGCATTTTCTGTCAGGCCCCTGTCCTCATAGGGAAAAGGCAAATGTTTAGGGTAAGGGAACCAACTGGAAGACCAACTAATAAATCATATACACACTCCACACTCCAAAGCTCTTGTTGTTGTTCTGTAGTCACTCAGTCGTGTCTGACTCTTTGAGACCCCATGGCCTATAGCCCACCAGGTTCCTCTGTCCATGGGATTTCCCAAGCACTAATACTAGAGTGGGTTGTCATTTCTTTCTCTCGGGGATCTTACTGACCCAGGGATTGAACCCATGTGTCCCGCATTGCCGGTGGATTCTTTACCACTGAGGCACTAGGGAAGCCTGAAAGCTCTGAGAATAAAATCCCCACTCTGTTTAACAAGGCCGTAATATTTCTTTTTTTTTGATAAACAGACTGAGTACAACTGGTTTCTCAATCTTGGCACTACTAGTGTTTTGGTTCAGATAAGTCTGGTTGGGAGGGCTGCCCTGTGCTGTGGGATGTTTCCCAGCCTCCCCGGCCGCTGTTCATGAATGCCAGTAGCAGCTGCCTCCGAGACGTCTCCAAACAGTGCCGGATGGCGCGACTGCAAACCACTGGAATAGAGTAAGCAACACAATCTGAAACCCAGGCCTACAAAAAAACCTACACCAGCCCAAAGCCAGGGGAATTTGACCTTAAAAATAGGCAAAATGTCAGTGGTGGGTGAATCTTGCAACTTTTTGTGACTTAAAAAAATTTTCTAAATAAAAAGTGTAAAAAAGAGTATGAAAGAGATAGCTTGAATTCAAGCTTTTTTCTTTTTTTAGCTTTATTGATATATAATTCACATACCATACTATTTGCCTTTCTATAGGGTAAAAGTCAATGTTTAGACATTTTCATTCTCCTCCAAAGAAATACTATACTCATTAGCAGTTACCCAGGTTGCCCCCAGGCAACCACAAATCTACTTTGACTCTATAGATTTACCTATTCTGGACATTTGATATAATGTAATTGTAAATGTAACATGTGGTCCCTTGCAATTGACTTCTTTGACTTAAAATGTTTTCAAGGATCATCCATCTTGTAGCATGTATCAGTAATTCCTTTTTATCATTGAAAAACAGTTTTTGGTAAATGTATATTTTCATTTCTCTTTCATTTCTCATTTCTTTTTACTTAAGATTAGAATTGTTTGGTCAATGGTAACTCTATGTTTATGATTTTGAAGAACTGTTTTCAAAATTGACTGCACCATTTTACATTCCACTAGCCTAGTGGGCTGCCGTCTATGGGGTAGCACAGAGTCGGACATGACTGAATTGATTTCACAGCAGCAGCAGCAATGTATAAGGTTTTAATTTCTCTGCATTCACTTCAACAATTGTTATTGTCTTGCTTTTAGTTTTAGCTATACTATTTTACTGTGGTTTTGATTTGCATTTCTCTGATGTTGAACTTCTTTTCATGTATTTATTAGCTGTACATCTCCTTTTGACAAATGTCTATGTCTATTCAAATCCTTTCCATTTTTTATTTTTATTTTATTTTATTTTTTTAGATTTCTTTTTTTTTTTTTTTTATTAGTTGGAGGCTAATTACTTCACAACATTTCAGTGGGTTTTGTCATACATTGATATGAATCAGCCATAGATTTACACGTATTCCCCATCCCGATCCCCCCTCCCACCTCCCTCTCCACCCGATTCCTCTGGGTCTTCCCAGTGCACCAGGCCCGAGCACTTGTCTCATGCATCCCACCTGGGCTGGTGATCTGTTTCACCATAGATAATATACATGCTGTTCTTTGAAACATCCCACCCTCACCTTCTCCCACAGAGTTCAAAAGTCTGTTCTGTATTTCTGTGTCTCTTTTTCTGTTTTGCATATAGGGTTATCGTTACCATCTTTCTAAATTCCATATATATGTGTTAGTATGCTGTAATGTTCTTTATCTTTCTGGCTTACTTCACTCTGTATAATGGGCTCCAGTTTCATCCATCTCATTAGAACTGATTCAAATGAATTCTTTTTAACGGCTGAGTAATATTCCATGGTGTATATGTACCACAGCTTCCTTATCCATTCATCTGCTGATGGGCATCTAGGTTGCTTCCATGTCCTGGCTATTATAAACAGTGCTGCGATGAACATTGGGGTGCACGTGTCTCTTTCAGATCTGGTTTCCTCAGTGTGTATGCCCAGAAGTGGGATTGCTGGGTCATATGGCAGTTCTATTTCCAGTTTTTTAAGAAATCTCCACACTGTTCTCCATAGTGGCTGTACTAGTTTGCATTCCCACCAACAGTGTAAGAGGGTTCCCTTTTCTCCACACCCTCTCCAGCATTTATTGCTTGTAGACTTTTGGATAGCAGCCATCCTGACTGGCGTGTAATGGTACCTCATTGTGGTTTTGATTTGCATTTCTCTGATAATGAGTGATGTTGAGCATCTTTTCATGTGTTTGTTAGCTATCTGTATGTCTTCTTTGGAGAAATGTCTGTTTAGTTCTTTGGCCCATTTTTTGATTGGGTCATTTATTTTTCTGGAATTGAGCTGCAGGAGTTGCTTGTATATTTTTGAGATTAATCCTTTGTCTGTTGCTTCATTTGCTATTATTTTCTCCCAATCTGAGGGCTCTTTTCACCTTACTTATAGTTTCCTTTGTAGTGCAAAAGCTTTTAAGTTTCATTAGGTCCCATTTGTTTAGTTTTGCTTTTATTTCCAATATTCTGGGAGGTGGGTCATAGAGGATCCTGCTGTGATTTATGTCGGAGAGTGTTTTGCCTATGTTCTCCTCTAGGAGTTTTATAGTTTCTGCCTTGCATTTAGATCTTTAATCCATTTTGAGTTTATTTTTGTGTATGGTGTTAGAAAGTGTTCTAGTTTCATTCATTTACAAGTGGTTGACCAGTTTTCCCAGCACCACTTGTTAAAGAGGTTAGACTCATTAAGAAACAAAGAGAGAAGAACCAAATTAACAAAATTAGAAATGAAAATGGAGAGATCACAACAGACAACACTGAAATACAAAGGATCATAAGAGGCTACTACCAGCAGCTCTATGCCAATAAAATGGACAACTTGGATGAAATGGACAAATTCTTAGAAAAGTATAACTTTCCAAAACTGAACCAGGAAGAAATAGAAGATCTTAACAGACCCATCACAAGCAAGGAAATCGAAACTGTAATCAAAAATCTTCCAGCACACAAAAGCCCAGGACCAGATGGCTTCACAGCTGAATTCTACCAAAAATTTAGAGAAGAGCTAACACCTATCTTACTCAAACTCTTCCAGAAAATTGCAGATGAAGGTAAACTTCCAAACTCATTCTATGAGGCCACCATCACCCTAATTCCAAAACCAGACAAAGATGCCACAAAAAAAGAAAACTACAGGCCAATATCACTGATGAACATAGATGCAAAAATCCTTAACAAAATTCTAGCAAACAGAATCCAACAACATATTAAAAAGATCATACATCATGACCAAGTGGGCTTTATCCCAGGAATGCAAGGATTCTTTAATATCCGCAAATCAATCAATGTAATACACCACATTAACAAATTGAAAGATAAAAACCATATGATTATCTCAATAGATGCAGAGAAAGCCTTTGACAAAATTCAACACTCATTTATGATTAAAACTCTCCAGAAAGCAGGAATAGAAGGAACATACCTCAACATAATAAAAGCTATATATGACAAACCCACAGCAAGCATCACCCTCAATGGTGAAAAATTGAAAGCATTTCCCCTGAAATCAGGAACAAGACAAGGGTGCCCACTCTCACCACTACTATTCAACATAGTGTTGGAAGTTTTGGCCACAGCAATCAGAGCAGAAAAAGAAGTAAAAGGAATCCAGATAGGAAAAGAAGAAGTGAAACTCTCGCTGTTTGCAGATGACATGATCCTCTACATAGAAAACCCTAAAGACTCTTCCAGGAAATTACTAGAGCTAATCAATGAATATAGTAAAGTTGCAGGATATAAAATTAACACACAGAAATCCCTTGCATTCCTATATACTAACAATGAAAAAACAGAAAGAGAAATTAAGGAAACAATACCATTCACCATTGCAACATAAAGAATAAAATACTTAGGAGTATATCTACCTAAAGAAACAAAAGACCTATACATAGAAAACTATAAAACACTGATGAAAGAAATCAAAGAGGACACACACAGATGGAGAAACATACCGTGTTCATGGATTGGAAGAATCAATATTGTCAAAATGGCTATTCTACCCAAAGCAATCTATAGATTCAATGCAATCCCTATCAAGCTACCAACGGTATTTTTCACAGAACTAGACCAAAGAATTTCACAATTTGTATGGAAATACAAAAAACCTCGAATAGCCAAAGTAATCTTGAGAAAGAAGAATGGAACTGGAGGAATCAACCTGCCTGACTTCAGACTCTACTACAAAGCCACAGTAATCAAGACAGTATGGTACTGGCACAAAGACAGAAATATGGATCAACGGAACAGAATAGAAAGCCCAGAGATAAATCCACGAACCTATGGACACCTTATCTTCGACAAAGGAGGCAAGGATATACAATGGAAAAAAGACAACCTTTCCATTTTTTAAATTAAGCTTTTTATTTTAATGTATTTGCAGATTTATATATACCTGTACGCTCAGTCGTGTCCGACTCTTTGCGACCCCATGGACTGTAGCCCACCAGGCTCCTCCGTCCATGGGATTCTCCAGGCAAGAATACTGGAGTGGGTTGCAGTTTTCTTCTCCAGGGGATCTTCCCGACCCAGGGATCGAACCCAGGTCTCCCACGTTGCAGGCAGATGCAGGCAGACGCTTTAAACTCTGAGCCACCAGGGAAGCCCCAAAGAAATAATATAGAGATCAAAAAACCCTTTACAATTTTTCCCATGTAACATCTTGTGAAACTACAGTACGATATCACAATCAGGATACTGACACTGATACAGTCAAGATACAGAACATTTCTATCATCACTAAGATCACTTATGTTATATATATTTTATTCTTTTTTGGTTACACCCCATGGCATGTGGGATCTTAGCTCCCCAACTAGGGATTGAACCTGTACCCCTTGCAGTGCAAATCTGGTGTTTTAACCACTGGATCGCCGGGGAAGTCCCTATGTTATCCTTTTATAGCCACACACAGTTCCCTCCTGCCCCAACTCCTCCTTATCCCTGGCAACTATAATCTCTTCCTCATTTCTATAATTTTTCTATTTAGAAAATGTTATGTAAATAGGTAATATGGTATATAACCTTTTGGGATTTTTTTTTCCCACTCAGCATAATTCTCTAGAGATTCATCCAGGTTATTTCATGATTAATAGTTCCTTTTTATGGCTGAGGAGTATTCCATTTTATGGATGTATCAGTTTGTTTAACCATTCACCTGTTGAAGGATGTTTGAGTTGTTTCCAATTTTGAGCTATTATAAATAAAGCTGCTATAAACATATGTGTACAGGTTTTGGTTTGAACATATGTCTTCACTTCTCTGGGATAAATGCCCAGGATTGCAATTACTGGGTTGTATGGTAGTTGTATATTTAGGTTTTTAAGAAACTGCCAAACTGATTTCCAGAGTGGCTATACCATTTGACATTCCTCCTGGCAATGTATGAGTGACCCAGTTTCTATGAGTGAAGACTGGGTCAGGGAAGGGAGACCTGGTCCACTCTGCTGTGCTTGCCTGCTATAGAGCTTTTGCAATAAGGGGAGAGTTTAACCCCAGGGGAGCCTGTCCCTCCTGGGGGTAAACTGTAATCCCAGACTGGGAGATTCTGGGCAGGAGCCCACGTCTTCTTGGCTGTGGTTGCACGGAGCATAATGCGTGGGGTGAAAAGCTGGGGGCAGGGGTAAGGGGGCTTGTCCCTGTCTCAGATGCCATGCTGTTTGTTTAGTTCCTGAGTCCTGATTAACTCTGTTGCAACCCCTTGGACTGTAGCCTGCCAGCCTCCTCTGTCCATAGGATTATCCTGAAAAGAATACTGGAGCCGGCTGTCATTTCCTTCCCCTGAGGATCTTCCCGACCCAGGGGTTGAACCCCTGTCTCCTGCATTGGCAGGGTGATTCTTACCACTGAGCCACCAAGAAAGCCCCTCAAATGCCCTAGCCCCTCCCTGTTCTTACTGAAATTAGTAGATTTTCCTGAAAGAATGTTTCCTCATTTGCGGTATGCTCTTAGGATGGTTCTCAGAGACTAATATTTCACCAAACTGTTGTTTGTCAGAGAGATCTGCTGAGCTCCTTACTCTGCCATTCTGGAAGTCCCCACCCCTCTAGCTTGTTTCTTGATACGTCTAAGAATCTGATAGGGGAAAAAAACCCCATCCTGCCCCCAAATTCTACATTCCCAAAACAGTGGATCATCCCCAATCCTCCCCTGGCTGATGAGACTGAAAGTGCTGTCACCTCCCTGCAACCTCAGATACCTATGAGGCTGGCTGAGAAGCACTGCAGGGAGAACAGGGCTGGCCTGCCTTGACAAAGAAAACACAGCTTTCTTTTTTCCCTGAAGGACACGGGGTGTGTCTCCATACATTACATTAGTGTAATGTAAATGGATTCATGCTGGACTACTGAAGCTAGTATACGAATTTTACACCAAAATGCTGCCAGTTTCAGAAGTGTGATGTCTTGATGCACTCAGCTGAGTGGTTTTTAAGCTGATCACCAATAGAGGAATCAGCAGATCAGCCCAAAGAAGGAAGGCAGGGACAAGCTCTTTTTTTTTTAATGGATAATATAGTAACATGGTTCATAGAATGGTATATTGTGGGAAACCTTCCTGCCACTGCTGTCTCTCTGCCACCCAGTTGTTTTATCCCAACAGGCCATCCATGAGATTAGTTTCTTATGTATCTTTCCAGGAATACTCTATAAAACCTACTTAAACAAACATTCTATTTTTCTCAGAAGACCTGGGTTTGAATCCAGTTTTGCCCCTCTCATAACATCAGCTATGTAACCATGGATATGTGACTTGACCTTTTGAGCCTCAGATTCCTCACCTGAAACTGGGAGTAGATACTATTACTCACAAGGTTATTCACAAGGTTAGGATGAGCATTAATTAAGACTGTACTCAACCATGCTTTCTAAATAGAAAAGTACTATACCAACATCAATGGTTGTTTTAATGGGAGCAGCAGCCAAGTACTAACAGTGTGACAGAAGTTGGCTATACTCAGCAGGTGCTCTGGGATCAGCAACTGGTGATACTGGGGAAGCACCTGAGGCTGGTTGAGGGAGAGACAACATGGGCCACAGGGACCCCCGTGGAACACTAATATGGCCGAATTAGGCATGAAATAGAGTCTGACTGGTTTGCAAAGTCTGAACTTTGGGAAGTCAATGACACACAAAACCCACCCAATTACCCATGTACTGAAGGCAGTCAGTGGGGTTCAAAGTTTGCTTTGGCTCTGATAGAGGCACCTTCTCCTGGAAAGAAGCCTACTTTTGGACAAGTGACAATGCTGGGTTTAACACAAAACAGACTTGGGCAGATTAGAGTATTCCAAAGACCATTGATAAGGACCTGTTCCAAAGACCATCCAGAATATAATTTATGACAAGGCTGATAACTCAGGACATGTGACACAGGCTCAGGCCGGGAATCAGAAAATTAGGACCCCAGTTGAATTAAGCTTCCATGTGTTTGCAACTTGTTCCTTTTTGGCAGAATGGGTGTAACAGCAGAGAAAACAAAATAAATCAGAGGGTCATCACAAAGAGTCCAAAACATATCTTAGGTCTTCCTCTATATGGGTTACCACCTTGGAAACAATCTACAGGGAGTCTAACCTAGGTTCTTATTGTCCCTTCAAACCAGCTTCAAAGGATCATACATGTGGTGGAATGAGGGAGACACCACCGGTCATCTGAATAGGATGCAATTGACAAAGCCCTGCCCAGGAGAGATGAGACAGGTGTGTACAGCAGGAAGACAGCTGGTAGAAGGCAGAGAAGAAGCCAGTTCACTGACTGGAATTCCTTTTGTTCATCTTCTGGCTTTGGAGAACTTCTACAGGCAACAAGATGACCAGTTTCCTACCATGCTAAAGACTACCTCTCAGGCCACAGATTATGTAGCTTCAGCAAGCCTCTCACCAGGCCTGGCAATGGCCTGAGATTCGTCAATGACTGAGGGAGCACAAATCAGACTCCAGAGATCTGAACTATCTCTCTGCAGTCTCAGGGGCTTTCCTGGTGCCTCAGTTGTAAAGAATCCTCCTACAAGATGCAGGAGATATGGGTTCGATCCCTGGGTCGGGAAGATCCCCTGGGGGAGGGCATGGCAGCCCACTCCAGTATTCTTGCCCGGAAGATCCCATGGACAGAGGAGCCTGGAGGGCTACAGTCCATAGGTTTGCAAAGAGTTGGACACAACTGAAGTAACTTAGCACGCACTCACAGGTGTTCATTTCACAGCCAAAATCAACTCCAGTTCCTAAGACTGAAGAGTCTGGGTCATTACCACTCCAGTCTCAGGGGAACTTCTAAGAATAGGTTCAAAACTCCCCATCATGAATGCTGAAATGTTCCAAAATCATATTTTTCTGTCTCTCCCTCCTACTCTCTCTTATTCTCTTGAGATTGATTAAACAAGGAACTGAGAAAGAAAGAGTAGGGTTGAAAGGGACTGAATCTGCGGAGGACTAAAGGGTGCAAAAAAGCCAGATTGGAGAGGTTTTTTTTTAAAAAGAACTTTATCTTGTATTGCTTGCCTCTTAATAACTGTTTGCTTCTTTTTTAAAAATAGCTGTCTCTGCCTTCTTTTTTTCCCCAACTTTTTATTGTGAAAGTTTCATTTCTTCCCTTATAGCTCAGTTGGTAAAGAATCCGCCTGCAACCCCCGGTTTGATTCTTGGGTTGGGAAGATCCACTGGAAAAGGGATAGGCTACCCACTCCAGTATTTTGGGGCTTCCCTTGTGGCTCAGATGGTAAAGAATCCGCCTGCAATGTGGAAGACCTGGGTTTGATCCCTGGGTTGGGAAGATCCAGGAGATGGATCTCCTGGGTTGGAAAAGGGAAAGGCTACCCACTCCAGTATTCTGGACTGGAGAATTCCATGGACTATACAGTCCATGGGGTTGCAAAGAGTCAGGCACGACTGAGTGAGCTTCACTCACTTTTTTCATTTCTTCAGCAGCCAACCCCCCCAAAAAAGAAAAACTTCAAACTCACAGAAAAACTGAAAAACATGTACAATGATGCAAAAAGAGCAACCCATAAAAATAAAATGGACTTTATCAAAATTAAAAGTTTCTGCTCTTGAAGGACACTATTAAGAAAAAGACAAGATAAACCACAGATTAGGAGAAAGTATTTTAAAAACACATATCTATTAAAGGACTTGTATATAGAATATAGAGAGATTCACACAACAAATAACCTAATAAAAATGTCAAAATATTTGAACAGATATTTTACCAAAGAAGGTACACAAATGGCAGATAAGCATGTGAAAAGATGCTTAATATTGTAAGTCATTTGTTGTTGTTATTTAGTCACTAAGTCATGTCCAACTCTTTGCAGCCCCATGAATTATAGCCCACCAGGCTCCTCTGTCCATGGGATTTCCCAGGCTAGAATACTGGATTGGATTGCTATTTCCTTCTCCAGGGGATCTTCTTGACCCAGGGATCAAACCCATGTCTCCTGCTTGGCAGGTGGATTCTTTACTTACTGAGCCACCTGGGAAGCCCTCATAAGTCATTAGGGAATGCACACTGAAACCAAAATGAAATACCACTAAATATGCATTGAAATGGCTGAAATCAGAAAAACTTACAATGTCAAGTGTTGATGAAAATGTAGAAGGACTATACTGTTGATGGGAATGGAAAATAGCACCACCACTTTGGAAAAGTCTAGAAGTTTCTCATAGAGATAATCATCCCATTCCTCGATATTTACCCAAGATAAGTGAAAATTTCTGTTCACACAAAAATCTATTTGCAAATGCCTACAGTAGCAGTATTTATTAATAATTATAGTGCTACTTTTAATACTGTGGTCATAATTACAGTGTTATATAAGTATAAATTATATTCATAGTGTTTATTCATAATTGCCTAACACTGTAAACAATCCAAATGTCCTTCAGCTGATAAGTGGACAAACAAAATGTGGTATATCCTTTTTTCACTCAGGTTGTTTCTTTTCTGATATTGAGTTGTATGAGCTGTTTATATATTTTGGATATTAACCCCATCAGTCATATCACTTGGCTATATTAAATATATCCTCCTATTCAAAATGTTCTTTTTTTGTCTTGTCCATGGTTTGCTTTGCTGTGCAAAAGCTTTTAAGTTTAATTAGGTTCCATTTATCTTTGTTTTTATTTCCTTTGCCCTGGGAGACAGATCTAAAATAATATTGCTATGATTAATGTCAAAGAATGTTTGGCCTGTGCTCTCTTCTAGGAGTTTTATGGTATCAGGTCTTACATTTAGGCCTTTAATCCATTTGAATTTATTTTTGCATATGGTGAGGAAATGGTTTAATCTCATTCTTTTACATGTAGCTGTCCAATTTTCCTAGCACCACTTATTGAAGATTGTCTTTTTCTCCATTTTATATTCTTGCCTCCTTTGTCATAGATTACTTGGCCACAGGTACACAAGTTTATTTCTGGACTCTATTCTGTTCTATTGATCAAAGTGTCTGGGAGCTAGTATCATGCTGCTTTTATTCCTGTAGCTTTGTAATATATTCTGAAGTCAAGGAGCATGATATCGCTACTTGGTTCTTTTTTCTCAAGTTTGCTTGGCAATTTGGGGTCTTTTATGGTTTGACATAAATTTTAAGATTACTTCTAGTTCTGTGAAAAATGTCATGGTATTTTGATAGGAATTGCATTAAATCTGCATATTATTTTGGGTAGTATAGATGTTTTAACAATATTCATTCTTTCAGACTTCCCTTTTGGTACAGTGGGTAAGAATCCACCTGCTGATGCAGGGGACAGGGGTTTGATCCCTGGTCCGGGAAGATTCCATATGCCACAGAGCAACCAAGCTGGTGTGCCACAACTACTTAGCCCATGCTCTAGAGCCCATGAGCCATAACTACTGTTGGTGAGGATGTAGAGAAAGGGAAACCCTTGTACAATTTTGGTGGCATTAAATTGGTGCAGTCACTGTGGTAAACTACAAATTTTCCTCAAAAAAGCTACGTTAATTCAGAAAGATACATGCACCCCATGTTCACAGCAGCATTATTGACAGTAGCCAAGATATAGAAGCAGCCCAAGTGTCTATCAGCAGATGAATAGACAATTATAAATATATAATGGACTATTAGAGCCATAAAAAACAATGAAACTCTGCCATTTGCAGTAACATAACAGACCTAGGGAGTATTATGTTTAGTGAAATAAGTCAAAGGACAACAAATACTATATGTTATCATTTATATGTGGAATCTAAAAATACAACAAATGAATGTATATGCAAAACAGAACAAACGCACAGATATAGAAAACTAACTAGGATTACCAGTGGAGAAAGAGAAGGGGGGAAGGGCAAGAGAAGAGTAGGGGATTAAGAGAGATAAAATACTATGTATAAAATAGATAAGGAGCAAGAAAATATAGCAATTTTTGTATAATAAGTTTAAATGGTGTATACTCAATAAAAATACTGAATCACTATGCTGTAACACCTGAAACTAATATAATACTGTAAATCAACTGTACTTCAATAAAAACAAGCATGATACATCCATGCAATGGGATATCACACATTGATAACTCCTGAAACATGTGAAAACATAGATGAATCTCAAAAGCATCATGCTAAGTCTCATAGGTTCAATGGTATCTCCCCTCCAAAAAATATGAAATCCTAAACCCCAACATCACAAAATGTGACCTTACTTAGAAATAGGGTCAGTGCAGATATAATTAGCTAAGATGAGGTCATACATTTGAATAGGGTGAGCCCGTACTTCAGTATCACTGGTAACTAACGCAATGACAGGCGCACACAGGGAGAACACCATGCAATGTCGAGGCAGAGATTGCAGCTATGCCGCTGTGAGATACAGAGCACCAAGGATTGCTGGTGAGACACCAGAAACCAAGAAAAAGCCATGAACAGATTCTCCTCAAGGGCCATCCAGAGAGCATGAGCCTCCTGACAAATTGATTTTGGACTTCTAGCATCCAGAACTGAGACAATAAATTTTTGTTGTTTTAAACCACTTGGCTTGTGGTACTTTGTTAGAGCAGCCCTAGAAAACTAGTATACTAAGTTTAAAAAGCCAGACTTAAAATGCATTTATATCACATTCTGGAAAAGACAAAATTATAGGGTTGGAGAATAGATCAGTGTTGCCAAAGGTTGGGGGTACAGGATGAGGGAATGACTACAAAGAGGCAAGGAGAGCTTTGAAAGCAATAGATATATTCTAGATCTTGACCATGATGATAGTTAGACTATTGCATGTGTTTGTCAAAATAATAAAACTTTACACTATGTAAATTTTAAATTTTTGAATTTTACTCTATGTAAATTACATCTATGTAAATTAAACCTGACTCCCTCAATCCAAAAACCATAAACAAATGAAAAAACCTTCTACAGTAATCCTCTGTATACTTTTCACCCAAATTCAATTCAATGATTGTTAATATTTGCCCATATTTGCTTAATCTATACATGTATTTTATTGTTGTTGAATCATCTATGTTGTAGACATCATGACACTCCACCCTAAATATTTTATCATACATCTTCTAAGAATAAGGACATTTTTGTGTACCAGATATATATGAAACATAACAATTTCAAAGTAACATCTAATATAGAGTCCATATTTCAACTTCTCAAGTTGTAGTTAAAATGTCTTTTGTAATTGCCTTTTTACAACCAGGAGCCAAATCGAGGTTCACATAATGCATTTGGATATTATGCCTGTTTATTCTTTTAATTTAGAATAATCTTCCCACTTTTTCTTGTCACAATCTTTGTGTAGACCAGTTGTCTTGCAAAATGTTTTAAAATTTCTGGATTTGCTTGATTGCTTCCTTGCAATCAATATTGTTGTTGTCAAATATTCTTCTATCTCTTTATTTCTTGTAAAATAGAAGTTAGGTCTAAAGGCTTGATTAGGTTCAGGTTTAACTTTTGATAAGAATAGTTAACCAGACTTCCTTGGTGGTACAGTGAATAAGAATCTACCTGCAAACGCAGGGCACGTGGGTTCTATCCCTGGTCCAGGAAGACCCCACATGCTGCAGAGCAACTAAGCCCATGAGCTGCAACTACTGAGCCTGGGTGCTGCAATTACTAAAGCCTGCGTGCCCTAAAGCCCATGCTCTGCAACAAGAGAAGCCACTGCAATGAGAAGCCCGATCACAAGGAAGAGTAGCCCCTACTTGCCCCAACTAGAGAAAGCCCACCTGCAGCAATGAAGACAGTGCAGCCAAAAATAAATTTTTTTTAAAAGATGATAGTTTCCTATCTTGTTTGCCTCCATGCAGACCTATTTTTCTGCCTTTCTCTTCCATATCATAAAGGGCTTGTATGCCCTTGGTCTGTGAAGGCCATAAATATCAATAAGACAGTTTGTCCTAAGGGGGATGAATGAATGAAACAGCATCCTTTATCAGCCAATAAATACTTAGAAACTGCTACAGGGAGCCAGGTACCATGCTAGGTGCTGGGGACACAGTAGTAAGCTATATGCAAACATGGTCCTGCTTCTAAGGAGTTTGTAGTCTAATAAGTGAGACAGAAATTCATGAAAATAAAAAAATGACTAGTGAGAAAATGCCATGAAAGAAAAAACACAGGAAATTATAGCTCTCTATAATGGGGAAATCTTCCATAGCAGGTATACCATTTGATCTGAGGACTGAAGGATGGGCAGGTATCAAGGAGGTGAAAGTCAAGTGGGGACTGGGGAAGACAGGGTAGTGGGAGGTGGGTTATAAGAAGTTCATTGATTGGTAGGGCATCTACCAATCACAGGCAATTACAGGCAATTACAGGCAATTACAATCCTCACAGGCAATTACAATCCTCTTCAGTGAAGCTATGAAAGGGGTCCATGCAACAGACTTGGAGGGTTGGAGGCAGCATCCCTAAGAGAGCTTAGGGTGACAGGTAAGTGGAGATAAACAGAAGAAAGATGGGGAAACAAACAGCTAACTAGTTAGTTGTTAGAATGAAATCTCTGTAGGAATTTAGTTTCAAAAGAATATTAGTATTCTAGACAAAATTTTAACCTGAGCTAGTGAAGATTCTAGACTTAATTTCTGGTTTATAGGAAGTAAATTTTAAATCACAGAGGGACCTCTTAAAAATTAATTTTACCTTTTACAATTTATTCTTTTACTTTTTATTTTTTTTTTAGCCACGTGGAATGTGGCTTGTGGAATCTTAGTTTCCAGACCAGGGAACTAACCTTGCGTCCCCTGCAGTGGAAGCTCGGAGTCTTAGCCACTGGGCAGCCAGGGAAGTCCCAATCACAGAGGACTTTTAAATCACATTGCCTTAAATTAAAACACCCTAACCAGCAAAGTTCAGAATTAGAGTCAGACTAAACCAGTGATCTTGTACTGTCAAACAAAACAACTGTGGAATCCTGGAAGAAAAGATGGCCTGGTAAAGCCTTTTAACTCCATTTCGCTTTCTTGAATAGTCAGGTTAGGCAAGGGCTCAAACTCCTTTTCCCCTAGAATAAACAGCCCTGATATTATTGCTTCTAATATTAATTCTGATAATTTTTAAAAATTATGTTTTCCCTAAGCCACACAACTAACAAGCAGCAGAGTCAGAATTCAATCCAAAGTTTCTGGCTCTAAAGTACCTGTATTTAACCATCATACAACAGTGCCCCCAGTGATAAAGGTATGGATACCTGCCCAGGTGAAGGTGACAGAAAGGCACCTTCTGTAATACTGGAAAGAAGGAACAGATACTCTTTTAGCACAATAAGGACACAGCAGAAACACCAGCAGGAGGTAAATTGGCCCAGTATGAATGGCCTGGTTATTTTTAGATGCTTGAACAGGAGGCCAGACCACAGTGGCCAGAAATTTCCATCCCCCACTCTCCTTCAGGAACAGAAAATGACTGTGCTTTTAAGAAATAAAAAGCAGTTGGGATCTTTGGAGGAAGAAATAGAGAAAAGGACTATGGGGAAGGGGAATATGAGACGAGATAGGAAGAAGAGGTTGGGGCCACCATGTATTCCACATCAGTTAGAATATGATTCATGATCCTGAATAAAAAGTTTCACTCACCACACTCCACAATTGTGTGTGTTCTTCAGCAGCCAACTGGAAGATAAGTTTTGTTTGGAACTGTTCCATGATGGGATCCCATTAACTTCTGTTAATGTCAGGCACAGTGCCAGGTGCTTCAGATACATTCATTACCTCATATCATCTCAATGACCTACCAGAAGGGGCTCACTGAGGTTTAGTTAGTCGTATAAGATCACAAAACTGCCAAACCAGAGAACTTTTGAAATTTCCAAGCTATCACAGTCTGATAATTTTGTAGGATACATAATTTTGTAAAACACAAAATGAAATGTTAAAAGATATACACAACACAAGCATACCTTGTTTAATTGCACTTCACAGAGACTGTAATTTTTCATAAATTGAAGGTTTATGGAAATCCTGTGCTGTCAGACAGTGGTCAGCTTTTATTTTATTGGTAAAGTATTTTTAAATTAAGGTATATATGTTTTTTTAGACATAATGCTATTGCACACTTAGACCATAGTTTGGTGTAAACATAACCCTTGTATGCACTGGGAAACAAAACAATTTGTGTGATTCAGTTTATTGTGGTATTTGCTTTATTGTGGTATTGGATTGAGCAAAAAGTTCATTCAAGTTTTTCTGTAACATTGCTCAGTAAACCCAAACGAACTTTTTGGTCAACCCATATTTGCTTTATTGTGGTGGTCTGGAACCAAACTAGCAATATCTCCCAGGTATGCCTGTATAAGCTCAACCTTCTTATTACATTCAACAGACACTGCAGTAAATGTTTCTAACACTTTTTCTGAATGTCTGTACCAATCTTGTCACAGAATGTCACTAGTAGGGATTAATTTCCAAAAATACAAACAGGTCATATAGTGCAACATCAAAACAAACAGACAAACAATCCAATCAAAAAAATGGGTTCCGTTCAGTTCAGTTCAGTTGCTCAGTCGTGTCCAACTCTTTGAGACCACATGGACTGCAGCACGCCAGGTTTTCCTGTCCATCACCAACGGGTAGAAATCTAAATGCAAATCAAAACTATAATGAGGGGCCTCCCTGGTGGCTCAGTGGTAAAGATTCTGCTGGCCAATGCAAGAGACATGGGTTCGATCCCTGATCTGGGAAGATTTCACATGCCTCAGAGCATTAAGCTCATGTGCCACAACTGTTGAGCCTGTGCTCCAGAGCCTGGGAGGTGCGACTACTGAAGCCCATGTGCCCTAGAGCCTGTGCTCCACAAGAGAAGTCACTGCAATGAGAAGCCTATGCTCTTCAACAAAGAGTAGCCCCTGCTTGCCACAACTAGAGAAAAGCCCTCACAGCACGAAGACCCATCACAGCCAAAAAAAAAAAGCAAGTGTGTAAGCAAAAGAGCCAGCATTTAGGGGGGGAAAAAAAAACTACAAAGAGGTATCACATCACTCTGGTCAGAATGGCCATCATCAAAAAGTCTACAATAACAACTGCTGGAGAGGATGTGGAGAAAAGGGAACCCTCCTGTACTGTTGGTGGGAATGAAAATTGGTACAGTCATTATGGAGGTTCCTTAACAAACTAAAAACTAAAAACAGAACTACCATGTGATCTAACAATCCCATATATTCAGAGAAAACTATAATTCAAAAAGATACTTGAATTAGATATTAATGATATCTAATTAATATCAAAAAGATATTAATGTTCACAGCAGCAATATTTACAATAGCTGAGACATGGAGGCAATTAAATGTCTATTGACAGATGAATGGATAAAGATGTGGTGTATATATATGTATATATACATACACACAAACACACAATGGAATATTACTCAGCCACTAAAAATAATGCCATTTGCAGCAACACGGATGGAACCAGAGATTATCATACTAAGTAAGCCAGACAAAGAAAGACAAATATCATATGATATCACATATATGTGGAATCTGAAAAAAAAAAAAGATACAAATGAATTCATTTACAGAACAGAAATAGACTCACAGACATAGAAAACAAACTTATGGTTACCAAAGGAGAAGGGGGTGTAGATAAATTAGGAAGATGGAATTAACATATACACACCACTATATACAAGACAGATAACAAGGACCTACTGTATAGCACAGGGAACTATACTCAATACTTTGTAATAACCTATAAGGGAAAAGAATCTGAAAATTTATATATATATATGACATATACATACATACCTACATATATATGGGCTTCATCCCCTGTGGCTCAGATGGTAAAGAATCTGCCTGTAGTGAGGGAGACCCAGGTTCGATCCCTGGGTCAGGAAGATCCCCTGGAAAAGGGAATGGCAACCCACTCCAGTATTCTTGCCTGGAGAATTCCATGGACAGAGAAGCCTGGTGGGCTACAGTCCATGTGATCACAAAGAGTTGAACATGACTGAGCAACTGTCACTTCACATACACACACACACACACACACACACACAAAATATTGAATATAGTTCCCTGTGCTGTACAGTAGGTCCTTGTTAACTATTTATTTCAGGTGGATTAGTGGTAAAGAATCCACCTGAAATGCAGGAGAGAAGAGTTTGACCCCTGGGTTGGGAAGATCCCCTGGAGAAGGAAATGGCAAGCCACTCCAGCATTTTTGCCTGGGAAATCCCATGGACAGAGGAGCCTGGTAGGCTACAGTCCATAGGGTTGCAAATAGTCAGACAGGACTGAACACATCGTTGAGGGAAAAAGCAATAATACAGGGTTGCAGGATAATACACACAGTGTGAATGTACTTGTGTTATAGGAATACATAAAACAATACTGTAAATAAGGGCATATATGAAGAGGTAAAAATCATTTAAAAAAAAAAATGGAATTAGATACACTCAAAGTGACCACAGAGGTTATTGCTGGGAAAGAGGAGGAGAAACCAGGATGGATGGCATTGGTCATAGGAAACTTTAGCCTTAATTGTAAGGTTTAAGTGCTTCTCAAGGACAATGTGTCCACGTATTATTTGTGTAAAGTTAAAATCAAAGCAAAAGAGCTCCTTGAAGACAGAAATGTCCATAGACTTTCACCCAGTGGCCAAGGTCCGTGTTCTGAGCTCCTGGAATGGGAAATTCCCTCTTACTCTTGAATACAATCAATCTCTCTTCCAGTGGCCTGGGCCTCTTGGGCAGCCCTACACTTCTCCCATGGGGCACTCTGGAACTTTGTGTGATATCAGGCCTGATTAAGACTCTTAACAGACCCTGAAAAAAAGTCTCCTCCCTTCTTTGCATTTATAATTAAAAATAAAAAACCTATGAAAGCAAAGAAATCCTACAAAGACTTGATTTTTCCTATGACTATGGTGGTACTTTTGATAGTAGGAAAAAACTAAATCTCTCAAAAAACTGACTTAGCTGGAAGCATATGCACTTAATTCTGACTGAGGGATTTATTGTTGTTCAGTCTCTCAGTCATGCCTGACTCTCTGTGACCCCATGGACTGCAGTGTGCCAGACTCCCTTGTCCCTCACTATCTCCAGAAGTTTGCTCAAAATCATGTCCATTAAGTTGGTGACACTATATGAACATCTCATCCTCTGTCTCCCCTTCTCCTCCTGCCCTTAATATTTCCTAGCATCAGGGTCTTTTCCAATGAACTGGCTGTTCACATCAGTTGGCCAAAACACTGGAGCTTCAGCTTCAGCATCAGTCCTCCCAATGAACATTCGGGGTTGATTTCCCTTAGGATTGACTGATTTGATCCTGCAGTTCAAGGGACTCTCAAGAGTCTTCTCGAGCACTACAATTCGAAAGCATCAATTCTTTGGCACCCAGCCTTCTTTATGGTTCAACTCTCACATCTGTTCATGACTACTGGAAAAACCACAGCTTTGACCATATGGACCTTTGTCAGCAAAGTGATATCTCTACTTTTTAATATGCTGTCTAGGTTTGTCATAGTTTTCCTTCCAAGGAACAAGTGTCTTTGAATTTTTTTGGCTACAGTCACTATCCACAAAGATTTTGAAGCCCAAGAAAATAAAATCTGCCACTACTTCCACTTTTTCCCCTTCTGTTTGTCATAGTGATGGGACTGGATGCCATGATCTTAGTTTTTTTTACTGTGGCGTTTCAAGCCAGCCTTTTCACTCTTCTCTTTTACCCTCATCAAGAGGCTCTTTAGTTCCTCTTCTCTTTCTGCTACTAGGGTGGCATTATCTGCATATCTGAGGTTGCTGATATTTCTCCCAGCAATCTTGATTCCAGCTTGTGATTCATCCAGCCCAGCATTTCACATGATGTACTCTGCATATAAGTTTAGTAAGCAGGGTGACAATACACAACCTTGTCATACTCCTTTTTCAATTTTGAACCAGTCTGTTGTTGTTCCATGTCAGGTTCTAACTGTTGCTTCTTGATATGGATACAGGTTTCTCAGGAGACAGGTTAAGTAGGTCTGGTATTCTTATCTCTTTAAGAATTTTCCAGTTTGCTGTGATCCACACAGTCAAAGGCTTTAGCATAGTCAATGAAGCAGATGCTTTTCTGGAATTTTCTTGCTTCTCTATGATCCAACTAATGTTGGCAATTTGAACTCTGGTTCCTCTGCCTTTTCTAAACCCAGTTTGTATATCTGGAAGTTCTTGGTTCATGTACTGTGAAGACTAGTTTGAATGATTTTCAGCATAACCTTGCTAGCATGTGAAATGAGTGCAATTATGGTAGTTTGAACATTCTTTGGCATTGTCCTTCTTTGGGATTGGAATAAAATAAGAGTGAGAAATGGAACAAGTCTCCAGCAATCTTCAGTCTTTCTCTAGGATAAGGACAAAATAACAGAATAGAAGAAAAGGATGAGACTTTAATCCCTCCTCATACCAGATACTTAACAAACCACAGTTAGTTCAGTTCAGTTTAGTCACTCAGTCGTGTCCAACTCTTTGCAACCCCATGAACCACAGCATGCCAGGCTTCCCTATCAATCACCAACTCCCAGAGTCTACCCAAACTCATGTCCATTGAGTCGGTGATGCCATCCAACCATCTCATCCTCTGTCGTCCCCTTCTCCTCCTGCCCTCAATCTTTCCCAGCATCAGGGTCTTTTCAAATAAGTCACCTCTTCACATCAGGTGGCCAAAGTGTGGAGTTTCAGCTTCAGCATCAGTCCTTCCAGTGAACACCCAGGACTGATCTCCTTTAGGATGGACTGGTTGGATCTCCTTGCAGTCCAAGGGACTCTCGAGAGCCTTCTCCACCACAGTTCAAAAGCATCAATTTCTCAGTGCTCAGCTTTCTTCACAGTAACTCTCACATCCATACATGGCCACTGAACAAACCATAGCCTTGACCAGACGGACCTTTGTTGACAAAGTAATGTCTCTGCTTTTTAACACGCTGTCTAGGTTGGTCATAGCTTTCCTTCCAAGGAGTAAGCGTCTTTTAATTTCATGGCTGCAATCACCATCTGCAGTGATTTTGGAGCCCCCCAAAATAAAGTTTTTCTGCTGTTTCCACTGTTTCTCCATCTATTTCCCATGAAGTGATGGGACCAGATGCCATGATCTTAGTTGTCTGAATGTTGAGCTTTAAGCCAACTTTTTCACTCTCCTCTTTCACTTTCATCAAGAGGCTGTTTAGTTCTTCTTCACTTTCTGACATAAGGGTGGTGTCATCTGCATATCTGAGGTTATTGATATTTCTCCCGGCAATCTTGATTCCAGCTTGTGCTTCCTCCAGCCCAGCATTTCTCATGATGTATCTGCATATAAGTTAAATAAGCAGGGTGACAATATACTGACAATATACAGCCTTGACGTACTCCTTTTCCTATTTGGAACCAGTCTGTTGTTCCATGTCCAGTTCTAACTGTTGCTTCCTGACCTGCATACAGGTTTCTCAAGAGGCAGGTCAGGTGGTCTGGTATTCCCATCTCTTTAAGAATTTTCCACAAAGTCAAAGGCTTTGGCATAGTCAATAAAGCAGAAATAGATATTTTCTGGAACTCTCTTGCTTTTTCGATGATCCAGTGGATGTTGGCAATTTGATCTCTGGTTCCTCTGCCTTTTCTAAAACCAGCTTGGACATCTGGAAGTTCACAATTAAGTGGTTTGTTAATTGGCTAAGCTTCCAGGTGCAAAACTAGGTGTGGTGTTCCACCGACAAAGAATGGCCCAGCTGTTATGCAGCAACCACTGCTCCCTGGGGGGCTCACACAGGGCAACAGGGAACCAGCTGGGTCTTGGCCCTCCAGCAGTGATTCCCGGGCTTCTTGCCCATTGGAGCTGCAAGTTGATTCTCCCAGGGTCAGGTCCCCAGTGAGGTTTCTCCAGCTCTTCAGGGAACTTCAGAATCAAATTCCCTTAGCTTTTTGCTCAATTGCTCCCTGTATGTACAGCGAGAGGAAAGGGAACTGTTTGTTAAACCTTTGCCTTACCTTTCCCCATTTATTAAAATTACATACATAAGCACAAATGAAGAGAAGGGTCAGCTTTCCCCACCTGTCTCAGCAAGGGAATTGGGTGGGTCTGATAACTTGCCCACTGGATACTCCTCAGCTTGAATTATCTGGTTAGTTATTATTTCCTTACTTACTATTTATTTTACTTACTTCCTGATTGGAGGGGAGCTTTTTCTCTAAATTCCCTATGGACCATATTAGAAGTGGTGGTACACTATCTAGCAAAGGGTTACATCTACAGTTTGATGGATCACACAGTAAGTAACTTACAAAGTGATTTGCTTTCTTCCATCTCAGAGAGGATCTGGGTAAAGGTACCTCCTTGATCTGAGTTCCAAAGCCAGGTGGACCTTCACTGCCCAGAGGATCTAGCACCTCATCTCTAGCCCCTACCTGGGCTATTCACTCCAGGTTAGGCTGGGGCTCCAGGGAGGAGTGAATGTTACCTATCGTATCCACCTTCCTGGGTGCCACTCTTTGGCTGATGTTGGTTGATAGCAAATACAGACCCTCTGGGCAAAGTTCAGTTTTGCAGAGTAACAACCTTCACCCCCTTTAAGTCACCACAACTTAATGCTGCTTTGAGGGAAAGAGCAGGTAGGATTTTTTTTTTTTTTTTTTAAGAACACTCATTCCTTCCTGCAAACTACTTGGGGAACATGAATATGAATCTCATGGACAAACAAGACAAAGCTTCTTTTTATGTTTTCCTCGCTTTCCCTTCCCTTTCCAGAATCTAGGCCCTGGGGATTCTCTTCAGGAGGCAGGTAAACGACCCTTGAGAGAACATCAGACCTCACCTTCCTTCCCATTTGAGCCAGAATGGGCATACAGTTCAGCTGCAGAAACTGCTTGTGGCCTCATCTCCTTAGGGAGGGAGGGAGCCTTGGGGTTTGTTAGGTTGCGCAGTCCCACGTCTGTTGGCAGTCACAGGTTCTCTGACTCCATCTATGTTTAGCTTTGTTTGTCTTCCATGGGAACACAACTGATTGAGTCTCCCTTTTCTCAGCTCTTCATTTGCAACAACTCATCACCTAGATCCTGAGTCCCAGATGTACAGCCAGATATGATTCAGATTTGTAAACATCCACACCAAGAGGAAAGGCAGGACCCTTCCATGAAGAGAAGTGACTCTATCCATTCCTGGACTCATGTTCCCTTTACACCTCCAGATCCAAAGACATACTTCTTTAATCTTCACAATTTCACCTGATTTTAAAAATCTTTGGCTTAAAACCTTTCCTGCCGACTCCAGCCCCCTCCGACCTTTCTCTTTGCTGAAACTTTCAAAGCAATTGTGCTAGCACCGTTCAATTTAGCACTTAATTGGCTACTGACCTGAACTGCTTGTAAACTGCTTCATGGTTACTGGTTTTCAGCTTCCTGAGGAGTTTCTAACAGTGGTAATAATGATAATAATAATAGCAGCAGCAAACATATGTGTCAACTCTATGCAGATATTATTTCAGGTGTTTTCTACATATTGTGCTCAGTCACGTCACACTCTTTGTGACCCCATGGACTGTAGCCCTTCAGGCTCCTCTGCCCATGGAATTTTCCAGGCAAGAATACTCGAGTGGGGCGCCATTTCTTACCCTTGGGTATCTTCCCGACCCAGCGATTGAAACTGCATCTCTTTAGTCTCCTGCATTAGCAGGCGGATTCTTTACCTCTAGTACCACCTGGGAAGCCTTTCCTACCTACTAACTCATTTTATTCTCCCAATATGCCAAATGAGATAGGTATTACTGTATTATTATTCCATTTTTACAAATGAAGAAACTTATAAGTTGCCCTAGCTTGCACAACTTGTAAATAAAAGAGCCAGGATTTGACCCAGGTCAAGGAGCCCTTGGGTCTCTAAAAGACATTTTTTAGATTATCTCCTAAGTTCTATTTATCCAATAGTATCTTAACCCTGTGAATGTGATTTATCATCCATTATATATATATAAAAAAAGTTCTCCCTATTTTCAGATGAGAAAACTAAACTTGCCTGAGGTCACAGTCAGGCCTGTGTTAAGCTGTGATTCAAACCTAGATCTCTCTGACTCTAATACTTTGTTTTCCCCTACTACATGGAAGCCATGGATTTGATTAATACTCAGCTCAATCATCATACCTCTGATGCTCCTTCATCTCATGCACAATTGTGGAGACTTTTGCAGGCAGGGGAGGGGGAAGGATACAAAGATGATGAGATAAGGTCCCTCCCTTAAGGAGTTCACAGCCCCTGGGGTGGAGGTGGGGGAGATCCAGGTGCAGACAAGGAGGTGTACTAAAATGCCACAGGTGCTGTGACAGCAGGTGTGAGAGTTCCGCAGGCACCAAGTGACGAGGGTGGAATATTGAGGGGTCCCTGGCTATCACACAGGCGAGTGAACTCAGACTTCTTATATAGTTTTTGATTCAAAGTTTTGTGATGATGAAAGATTCTGTGATAAACTCTGTTGACCAGAAAATTCAACTAAGGGTACCCTGAGCATACTGATTCATTAGGCTTCTGCTATAAATAATAATCCTTCCCAAATCCACTATAACTTTTTGCTGTTCTCTTGGTTGTCCCTGGCTCCATAAGCCTCAGGGAGTTGGTAGAGGAGCCCCTTCCCTAGTGGCTCAGACAGTAAAGAATCTGCTTGCAAGGCAAGAGAGCCAGGTTCAATTCCTGAGTCAGGAAGATCTCCTGGAGAAGAGAATGGCAACCCACTCCAGTATTCTTGCCTGGAGAATTCCATGGACAGAGGAGCCTGGCAGAGGCTACAGTTCACGGGGTCGCAGAGTTGAACACTGAGTGACTTTCACTCACTCAGAGGTGGCAGCAGATTGCCTTCTGGGAATTCATAAAACTGAGACTGAAAGAAAATTCAGTGAACATATGTATGGCTTTTTTCTGGGAGAGAGAAACCATAGCTCTCATTGTTCTTTAAGACACGATGTGTTATCCAAAAGTTAAGAACCTAACTAAAATGCATCTAAAATGATGCTTTGAAGGAATCTGAACATATAACTATACAAACATATATAAAGAGACAGTATATGTGTGCATGTATGTTTATACCCCTTACCCCGACAGGCATAGAAAGTGTCTAGAAGGCAATACACGTTCTAGACTGTTAACAGTAACTACTTCAGAGGAGAGATTTTTTTTAAAGTAAAAGACAAGGAAGATTGAATTTTGGTTCTATATAATTCTATGCTGATTTAAAAATTAAATAATCTTTAATAATTTGTACAGAGCGTGTGCTACTTTTTTTTTGCAGTATAATAGGAGCATTAAGGATTTTACCTATTTTCATTATTCAGCCTAAATACCTTTTAAACTAGTAGTTTAATCTCTTATTCCACTTGTACAATTAAATCTGCATTTTCTCCTTTTCCATGTCTCCCCTGCCTGCATACTATAAATCAACAGAACTTGAAACACTAACACCAGCAGGAAACAGAAAACTAGCCAAGAGTAGGTAAGAGAGAAAAGGTCTACTTACAGTCCTTGGTGAGTAAAATGTATAAATACTCATATTTTACTATCTTCTCCTGTATAGATTTAGTATTTTATTCTGATAATATATGTACTAAATTTGTAAGTTATTACACCATTTATCTGACAGGAAGCAGGCTGAGGCAGATTCTTTCAAAACAAAGGCTAGTGAGTGCAGTGTGTAGTTGTGATGCGGTGAGAGATGATTATAGCTGTCCCAGATAAGGCAGAACTGACTGCACTATATATAAATTGCTATTTCTCAAATTTTGAGATAAAAAGCCGCACACTTTGCATCTAGCTTTCCCTTCTTCTAGCTAAATCGCCATCTAAGATACTTGAAAACCTTGACTGGGAAGTTGGACAGTTAAGAATTATGAAGTGGCAACTGTCCCACCAATGCCTATCTTTTACAGCATCTTGTTCTTTCAGGAAAATATCCAATCATCTCTGAGCTGACTCTAGAAGCCTTCCTTCTTTACAAGGTCCCTTCACTGGTTTAGATATTTATTGTGTATTTCAGAAAAAACATTTTCTAACATCTATTTAATGTTTATTTTCCTTTAATAGCTATTATATTCTGTTCCAAATTTTCACTCAGGTCTAAGAAAAGGATTTCAAGTACTAGCTTGACACAATGTCAGCTACTTAAGATTTCATATCCTCAATGTCATCCTTTGCTTTTCACCAGCTGCTTGCATTTGGGAAAGACTAAGTTAAACTGGGGCTTCCCTGATAGCTCAGTTGGTAAAGAATCCACCTGCAATGCAGGAGACCCTGGTTTGATTCCTGGGTCAGGACGATCCACTGGAGAAGGGATAGGCTACCCACTCCAGTATTCGTGGGCTTCCCTTGTGGCTCAGCTGGTAAAGAATCTGCTAAACTAAACTTTAAAATGCTGTAATTTATTCTGAATCATCATTAGAATAACACTGGGGGAAGACAGGTTCTATAAAGAAAAGAGGAGGCTATAATGGTTGAATTTAAGCCTCCAACGATGAAGCCAATAGCAACCAGAGCTTCCAAGATAAGGCAGTCCTGAGAACAAGGCCAAAGCCTTTGCTCCTTACCAACAAGAAACTACTGAAGTCTGAAGCTTCTTTTGAGTGCAATGTTTGGCCTTTCTGTACTGTTTCTAAACAGACTGAAGTTACAGTGCTTATGATTTACAAATGGACAATTTCTGCAAGGCCCATCTCAGGCTGAGGGTTGTTTTTATTTTGCCCCACACTTCCTGAACTCTAAGGAGGTTTTAACCTAGGATTAAAGAAGTAGGCAACATAGTGGGATCTGCTAGGACCTTTCTGACAGCTTTCTCCTTCTCTGGTCCTTTCTCCATGCTAGCACTATCCCCAGGAAGATGTCCTAGTATAAGAAAGTTCCCCTTACAAAAACTTACAAAAATAGGTTAGTACCAGAAAACACAGAAATTTCTCTGGTGGTTCAGATGGTAAAGAATCTGCCTGCAATGCAGGAGACCTGGGTTTGATCCCTGGGTTGGGAAGACCCCCTGGAGAAGGAAATGGCAAACCACTCCAGTATTCTTGCCCTGAAAATTCCATGACAGAGGAGCCTGGTGGGCTACAATCCATGGTGTTACAGAGTTGGACACCACTGAGTGACTTTCACTCACTCACTCACCAGAAAACACAAAATCCAGATAATATCCAATAGGCAAGAAAGGGAATGATTAAGTCTCATATATTCTTAGAGGTAACACAAATGGATTTTAACCTGATATTAACTGAAAAGGAATTTGTAATGTTTAGCAAAATCTTAAAAACTGCACATGGTACATAAATCATACCTCAATGAAAACAAAAAAACAAAACCTGGAAAAAACCTATGTGCTCCACTTCCAGGAATTTATTCAGGGAAAAATCAACTCTCTTACTAGTCCTAGCCTTCTTTTTGTTATCTCTCTTTATGAGGTTGACAGATCATTTAACTCTTCTTAACTGTGTTCTATATTTTCACAAGACTATAATAAATATATACACCTTTGGCAATCAGAAAGTAAAATATCAGCAGTAAACATAAAACACACATAAACACACCCTGTCTAAAACCAGTTGCACTCAAAAGTGTTTAGTGTTAAATGTGGGGCCCACCTTCAGCAACCAGTTTCTTTTATTATTATTCTGAGAAATTCAGTATACACTAACAGTTTTTCCAAAGACTTAGGGTTTGGTGATATAATGAACAAGCCTATGTCCACTTCTGTGGCTATTACTTTCACAGGATGACCTAAATAGAGCCTCAAACCACGACAACGATGTCCTCTCCCTGTGGACCCATGGACTGTTCCTTCAGGCTTCCACAGACTTATTGGAAATGTGATCCAAGACTAACATGGTAGGTACAGTTCTCCCTTCCAGTGATATCTGGAATTCCATTATCTGACGAGATATTCTTTTCCTTCATTTTACAGCAGGAGACATTATCTAAATTCTCCTGGATCAAAAGACAGTAGCCCTGAGAACAGAAAGCAAGTTTTAATAGCTCTTTCACCAAACCACATGACTTTTCTGATTCTGTTTACCATACTGTTTGAAGATGTTTTCTGAAGGGTCCACAGAGGGTACATTCAAAACCTTCTGGTCATTGTTTGCTAACTGCTGGGATGGTCTTAATCAGCGAAGAAACCAAATTTTCTGCCTGGGTTTTGGAAAAGCTCCTAAAATGTCTTTAAATTGATTTAGGAGAAAATGCTTAACAGAAGACGTATTATTACTGCCCTGGAATAAATTCATTATAACTGACATATGTTGTAACCACAGACAAAGAGTACTACATTTTGGGGACACATTACATCCCAAAGACAATTGAAGTTTCTGAATGCTATCATCAGATAATAAAAGCTGTTCAACAAGGATCACAGCCTCAGTGTTCTGGTTAACAATTTATCCTCTTAGAATGTTCTGGGTGTTTGGTATAACTTCTCTACCAGGACCTAGTTTTCTCAAAAAAATTTTCTTCATGAGGTTTTATGTGATGACTCAAAATTTTTAAGGTAAAAGACCTCCCATCACTTCAGTAGACATTTTCCCTTCCCACAATCCTGACCTGAACTAAGTGAAGGGAGTCCCTGAATGATAAGGCAATTTAGTTCTAGGTTCCAGAAAAGTCCAAGTTTCCCAGTAGCTCAGATCAAACCAGACCCCGCCCCCCACCCCACCTCTGCCTGCCTGCCCTTAGATTCAGGGAGAACTAATACAAATGCCTGAATCAGTTCCAGAAGCATCTCATGTCTTACTAAGGTCAGTAAACCTCTTCTAGGGAAGGCAGTATCCTTCAGGCCTCAGTTCAGGCCACATTTGGTCAGCCTGTATTTGCATGAGTAAAATGTTTCCTCCCTTTTGAAAAATTCTTACATGCTTGATCATGTATAAATTTCTATAATCCTACCCAGGAATAACCCACCATAGCAAAGGTTTCTAAAGTTGATCCCACCCCAGTCTGAGGGGGGATTCAAGTCTCTGAGGATAGGGTCCTTAAGGCCATTTTAAAAATGCTCTTATGAGTGCCTCTGTGTGCTGAAGGATAAGGACTTCTGCAGTAGATCGACTGTAAGAGTAACTGAAAGGGAGACAGAGAAATCACAGCAAGCAGAGGCAGGCAAGATTTGAACTTGAGGATTTAATACTATTGGGGGAATAAGATTTTTCTTTTTTAAAAAAAGCAGGCCTCTGGGGAGGGATCATGAACACCTCTGCTTCAACAACTCCATCTTCAGCTAGGCTGGTTGCATCAGTGTGCTGATACTTTCTTCTACCTCTGAGAGCTTCTTCAGGACTTGATTGACCTTGAGCTCATCAAATTCCAAACACAGAAATTCAGATTCCTGGAAAACATAAAAGGATATTTTAGACAAGATCCCCAAAACTATCCAAAGCTCTGGATCTGGTATGACCTATCTTCAAAGGCCAGGCCCTCTACCCAGCAAGCCTGACTTAGGCCTCAAAACCTAAATGATATTTTACCTACACAATCCCCTGAATGAAACTACCTCTATGAGATATTTCATAAATGCTAAAGAGAGATACAAAATAATTTTTAAAGTAAGTACTTAAGTATTGGGTTTCCCTGGTGGCTCAGTGGTAAAGAACCAGCCTGTCAATGCAGGATATGTGGGTTCAATCCCTGGGTCAGGAAGATCCCCTGGAGTAGGAAACGGCAACCCACTCCATTTTTGCCTGGGAAATTCGATGGACAGAAGAGCCTGGTGGGCTACAGTCCATGGGGTTGCAGAGTTGAACATGACTGAGCAACCAAACAAGTATTGCTGTTTTATAGATGAAGAGTCTGGGACACGGGGAGGTTAACATGTACCACAAAATCAGAAAAAGGCAGAGTCAGATTGTGAACTCCCTGCTCTGGCTGACTCCAAAGTCCATGCAGTCTCCATAGCACCCTGTAATAAAAACAATGGAAAGAGGATTTGGCTTGACTCTCTGCCTGGGAATTGCACGCTTAGATTTAGCAGTTATATTAGAAATTATGACAAGCTGTGAACAAGTCGCTTGGGAAACATCAACCAGATAACTGAAAGATAACCAGATCTTGAAAACAGTCTTAAACATTTCTGAGGCCTTTCCACTTGCTGCAAGCCAATTCTCCCAAGATTCCCTTAGACACATTCCTTTTAATCATTGTTAGGATCATCTACGCTAAGTTAGGTAGATATTAAAGAAAAGTGTGGTGACACTTTGAAGTGTGGTGACAGAAGTTTCATGTACACTGGACAAATTCTAGGTCCACTTTGACTTCAGAGACAAGGGGAAAGTATGATTCTGAGTGACCATATTCAAGGTCCTCAAGAACAGTATAATTTTACAGCAGTATGAATTTTTAGAGACCATATAAACCAGCTACCTTGTTTTTTAGGTAAAGAATTGAGGCCTCAGGCATGTTAAATGACATGCCTATTATCCTTCTGTTTGTTGATGGCATAGCCACCGGGTCAATGTTCTTTTCCTTATATTTTCTTTTCTCAATAAATGGCATTTCCCAACCCTGTCCAAAGTGGCAGGGATCCCTCCCTTCAAAGAGAGGGATTCACTCTGTCATCAGCTAGAAGAACCCTCAGGATTTGATTTTGTAAAGTGCCTTTGCTGTTGGTGAGCAGCTGTGCTGTGTCCATATTGATAGCACTGAATATCCCCCAGGAGAAACAAGTACAGAGGGAAAGAAGGATGAGAGTTTTTCAAAGGGAGGAAAGGCAGCTTTCCTTAGCTACAAGGAACTTTTCCTCAAACATGTATTTAAATAGGAAAGGGGTATAGTCTCATATGTGAGTTTAGAAACTGCCAGGTTTTCATTTAGTTGAATTTAAAGAACAAGAAAGATGCTCCCTGTGTTTGAGCTACAGGCAGGGCTATCTCCTTTTGGAAATAAAAGCAGATGTATGACAAATTAGGTACTTCACTTGGCTAAATTAAGGACAGGTCTCAGATTTGAAAGCCTCTTATTCTTCATTCAGTGTTATGAGAACTTTATTGTTTTTGTTCAGTCGCCAAGTCATGTCTGACTCTTTGTAACCCCACAGACTGCAGCATGCCAGGCTCCTCTGTCCTCCACTGTCTCCCAGAGTTTGCTCAAACTCATGTCCATTGAGTCGGTGATGCTATCTAACCATCTCATCCGTTGCCACTCCCTTCTCTTTCTGCCTTCAATCTTTCCTAGCATCAGGGGCTTTTCCAATGAGTTGCTCTACGCATCAGGTGGCCAAAGTATTAGAGCTTCAGCTACACAATCAGTCCTTCCAATGGATGTTCAAGGTTGATTTCCTTTAGGATTGACTGGTTTGATCCTGTTACTGACCAAAGGACTCTAAAGAGTCTTCTCCAAAACCACAATTCTAAAGCATCAATTTTGGGGTGCTCAGTCTTCTTTATGGTTCAACTCTCATATCTAAACATTACTAATGGTTATAGCTTTGACTATACAGACTTTTGTCAGCAAAGTGATGTCTCTGCTTTTCAATATGCTATCTAGGTTTTGTCATAGCTTTCCTTCCAAGGAGCAAGTGTCTTTTAATTACATGGCCATAGTCACCGTCCACAGTGATTTTAGAGCCCAAGAAAAAAAAAAAAAACTGTCACTGTTTCCATTTTTTCCCCTTCTATTTGCCATGAAGTGATGGGACCAGATGCTATGATCTTAGTTTTTTGAATGTTGAGTTTCAAGCCAGCCTTTTCACTTTCCTCTTTCACTCTCATCAAGAGGTTCTTTAGTTCCTCTTCACTTTCTGCCATTAGATGGGTATCATCTGCATATCTGAGGTTGTTGATATTTCTCCCAGCAATCTTGATTTCAGCTTGTCATTCATCCAGCCCAGCACTTCCCACAATGTATTCTGCATAGAAGTTAAATAAGCAGGGTGACAATATACAGCCTTGACGTACTCCTGTCCCAATTTTGAACCAGTCCATTGTCCATGTCAGATCTTTAGCCTGACTTTAAAACATTTAAAAATATTTGGTCTTTGAAACAATGGTCTAGGAACTAATAATTACCAGAGTCCAACATACACATTTAGGAACTGGGAGAAGAGATGATGTAACCCATGTTTCCCCTCAGTGAGATAAAGCCTGCTACAATAATAAATCACCTGATTTTCCATTTATAAGGGAAGAGCTTATCAAGGACAATGTTCCTAGAGACAGGAAAACCTGAACAAAGTTTAATAAATAGCCAGGATGTTTTCTGACTAAAGATCATTTATTTGCTGTAATTTTCAGTATTCAAGTGATCTTTGATTGGACTTCGAAGTATTCATGAAGTTTAGTTCACTTTTAAGGGAAATCAAATACCAGAGAGAAGAAGCAGGCTAACCAGAGTCCAAAGTTAAACAAATATTTCCCATGCACCCTCAAACTTCATCTCTCTCCCCTGGAAACAATGCAGACTAACAGTCTTAAAAAGACACCTATAACCATACATGACTTTTGAAGAAACAGTTTACTTGAAACTGCATTAACAAGGCCTAACTTCGTCTAGTTATGCTACCAAAATATTTTATCAGGAAATCAGGAGCCTTTCAACTGGGACTTATCAAATGGAGCTTCGTCCAAATTTTGCATTTGTCTGGGGTGCCTTGCAGAAAACACATCTAAAGCACTTGAAAAATATCTTTAGAAATGCAGGTGATGCTTTTCACCAGATGCAGGAAGTAAAAGAGCAATTGGAAACTGTTGATTTTTTCCTCAAAGTCATCCATCTTGATCTGGGCCTAACTAGTCATAATAATGAAAGATGATAAGACTAAATTTCTGTATTTAAGTATCTGAATCAAATGTGGAACCTGCTTCTTAGTAGAGTGTAGATACATCATCAGATAGAGTTAGAAAATGGTTCAGTTCAGTTCAGTCACTCAGTTGTGTCCGACTCTTTGTGACCCCATGGACTGCAGCACGCCAGGCTTCCCTGTCCATCACCAACTCCCAGAGTTTACTCAAACTCATGCCCATCGAGTCAGTGATGCCATCCAACCATCCCATGCTCTGTCGTCCCCTTCTCCTCCCGCCTTCCATCTTTCCCATCATCAGGGTATTTTCTAATAAGTCAGTTCTTTGCAATAGGTGGCCAAAGTATTGGAGTTTCAGCTTCAGCATCCGTCCTTCCAATGAATATTCAGGACTGATTTCTAGGATTGACTGGTTTGATCTCCTTGCAGTTCAAGGGTTAATGGTTAGCAGGTATATAAGCAGGTGCATCATTAAGAATATGTACTCTGATCACGAGTACAGCAATGTATTAAACACAGGGGTTCTATTCCAAATTAGAAAAGAAAGCAAAGGTAACCTATTCAAATATTCTTTCCAAGTACAAAAGCTAAAAAAGTCAAAAATCCTAACAAGAGATCCTTGAGGGGCTACTCTCTCCAAACTAACAACAACAACAAAAAAAACCAAGCTAGCTTTTAATGACATCTAGAAAAGGACATCTTACATGTTCCTAAGAAACTCCTTTCCCAGATAACTATTCTTTTTTCAGGGAACTCTTACATGTCAAGCCTAAATCTTTACTGTTTTAGCTTAAACTCATTTCCCAGCAAGGTCAGAGAATATAACTGATTATTTGTTTATATAATAATTAAAGGCTGTTATTAAGCAAGTGTTTGGTTTCTCCATCTACATACTAAATAACCTTTTTGTTTGCACTATCATTTAAAAGACCTTTTTATCTAGGTCCAGCAGCATACCCTGATGAATTCTTTGGCAAAACAATACTATAATGAATTAAAAAAAAAAACAATACTATAATGACAAAAAGTGACTTATTTAAAACCTGTGTGCTCATTCGCTTCAGTCGTGTCTGACTCCTTGCGACCCTAAGGACTGTAGCCCACCAGGCTCCTCTGTGCATGGGATTATCCAGGCAAGAATACTGGATTGGGCTGCCATGCCCTATTAAAAATCTAAGTGGAACCATTTAGAATAAATTCAACATAAGACAAAATAGAAATCTTACAGCCTGTATCTTCTATATTATTTCCTGTGCAAGTTTCGAGAAAGATCTATCCCAATTTATTGGTCATATTTAACATTATAATACAACTTTGGCAAATTCTAACATGTTCCAAATTTGGACAATGGCGGATGAAACTGGGAAAGGGTGCCTTAAGATCCCGCTGCTGCTGCTGCTGCTGCTAAGTTGCTTCAGTCGTGTCCGACTCTGTGCGACCCCATAGATGGCAGCCCACCAGGCTCCGCCATCCCTGGGATTCTCCAGGCAAGAACACTTGAGTAGGTTGCCATTGCCTTCTCCCTAAGATCCCGCTAACCAATACTAATTCAGAAGGCCACATTTGGTGACCAGTTTTCATAAAGCTATTCCCCAGTTTTTCTTTTGGCTGCATTTACTGACACAGAGACTCGTAGCTGAGCACAAAGTTTTACCACGAAGCCTATCCCTCTGTTTAGGTTGTCCTTTCCTAAACTGAAATTAATCCTCTGAACTGCAGCTCTGCCACTCTGAGTCTTCTGGAAAGAGAGAGAACATTTGGCAAAGGTCAAAATTTGCAATGGCGTCTTGAAGAGGAATTAGATAATAAATAAAATAGCCAGGGCTTTGAATACTGCCCACCAGAGAAGTTTAAAACAGCTTCATAGGTAAATCTGTGTTTACCACGCATTCCCATACTTTCTGTGGCTTTCTCAGCATTATACCAATATTGCTCCCAACTCCTTCAGGAGACCTGGAAATAGCTTCTTTGTAGGAAAGAATCCTCCAAGTTACTTCATAAGGAACCACTTATCCAAAATTAAATTTTATAGCTCTCTGAAAACTGTGCTGATTATTCTCCACTTGTCCTTTTGATGTAGGAGATAGATGGGCTCCAGGTTAGACATTTAAAACTGGCCTCCTGTTTATATTTCACTGGACACAAAGAAGTGGGCTTCTGGCTGGATACTTAACAACTGTTACCATTTCTTGAGACAAGAAACAGGTGGGCTCCAGTTAAGTAAGTCATTTACAATCAGCCTCCTGTTTGCTCTCCGAAATGTAAATAGCCAGGGTTTGTTTCTTGTAAACATCTTAATAAGGTCATAGTCATGGCAAGGACAAAGAGAGGCAAAACCCTGTTTGAGTAAAGGATTAAGGGATCTCTACTTCCCCCTCTTTTGGGACAAGGGAGACACTACACAGGAACAGAAAGGCTCCTTGTGAGTCAAAACTCAAGAGATAAAGCCAGGCCATACATAATTGGTCTTGCTTCTTGACTACGCCAAAGCCTTTGACTGTGTGGATCACAATAAACTGTGGAAAATTCCGAAAGAGATGGGAATACCAGACCACCTGACCTGCCTCTTGAGAAACCTGTATGCAGGTCAGGAAGAAAGACTTAGAACTGGACATGGAACAACAGACTGGTTCCAAATAGGTAAAGGAGTACATCAAGGCTGTATATTGTCATCCTGCTTATTTAACTTATATGCAGAGTACATCATAAACACTGAGCTGGAAGAAGCACAAGCTGGAATCAAGACTGCCGGGAGAAATATCAATAACCTCAGATATGCAGATAACACCACCCTTATGGCAGAAAGTGAAGATGAACTAAAGAGCCTCTTGATGAAAGTGAAAGGAGAATGAAAAAGTTGGCTTAAAGCTTAACATTCAGAAAACTAAGATCATGGCTTCTGGTTCCATCACTTCATGGGAAATAGATGGGGAAACAGTGGAAACAGTGGCTGACTTTATTTTGGGGGGCTCCAAAATCACTGCAGATGGTGATTGCAGCCATGAAATTAAAAGACGCTTACTCCTTGGAAGGAAAGTTATGACCAACCTAGACAGCATATTAAAAAACAGAGACATTACTTTACCAACAAAGGTCCGTCTGGTCAAGACTATGGTTTTTCCAATGGTCATGTATGGATGTGAGAGTTGGACTGTGAAGAAAGCTGAGCACCGAAAAATTGATGCTTTTGAACTATGGTGTTGGAGAAGACTCTTGAGAGTCCCTTGGACTGCAAGGAGATCCAACCAGTCCATCCTAAAGAAGATCAGTCCTGGGTGTTCATTGGAAGGACTGATGCTGAAGCTGAAACTCCAGTACTTTGGCCACCTCATGCGAAGAGTTGACTCATTGGAAAAGACCCTGATGCTGGAGGGATTGGGGGCAGGAGGAGAAGGGGATGAGATGATTGGATGGCATCATCGACTCGATGGACATGGGTTTGAATAAACTCTGGGAGTTGGTGATGGACAGGGAGGCCTGGTGTGCTGCGATTCATGGGGTCGCAAAGAGTTGGACACGACTGAGCGACTGAACTGAACTGAACTGAACTCCCAGAAGCCTTCACTTTGAGATTCATCTTGGCTGAGGGGTGCATGCACAACCCAGGGAAGGATCCCAGGGTAGGTCAGGTGTGGAAAAAGAAACCAGATAATTGGCCCGAAGGAAGACAAAGAACGGAAGAACTGACCTACATAAGTAACTTAATCGCCTCTTTACTGAGCTCCTCCTCACTAAGGGGAACACCCACACCCTTCCTCTCTGGTGTGCATCTCTGCCTTGTTTCTGTCTTAACTAAAAAAAACTATTTCTCTATATGCTCTCCCACTAGTGCTGTGTCTCTAATAATCAACATTTACCTACATTTACAGTTTCTGCTCTCGTGATAAATGGGGGCAAAGATCCAGGGGAAAATAACTTCTAGCCTCTAGCCCTTGCTGGTCTGGTGGCCAGGATTCCTGGTTCTCATCCAGGCTACCCAGGTTCAATTCCTGGGCAGGGAATTAAGATCTTGTGTCACTCCACGGCTCACTACTGCCTCGCCGAGATCACTTTCATACCATTCCCCACCTTTCTCTGCCTTGTTCCAAGTTCTCTAAGATTGTGTCACTCTCTCGTTCTCTGGTTTACAGTTGGGTTTTGACAAGAGAAGAGAGAGGTCAGGATATTTATTCCCCTACTCCCAACTCCTTCTCCTCTGCTATTTCCAGTATTTTCTATGTGTGGGTATCATTTCTTTATCTCCCACTTTACTTTCTGGCCTTAATCACTACTTCAGTATAGACATTAAGATGATTTTCTTCAGACTGTGAAAGTACATAACCACCAAATACAAACTCCAAAGACGAGCAGGGCAAGAATTTTTATCCTGCCTAAAGTTGGTAGAAAGGCTGCCCTCTAAGTGATAAATGACAGTATGAACCAGCATCAGTATTTAATTTTTTTCTATTATAATTTGATATTAAATTTTATAGCACTTTGATATTAAAAAAGAAGAAAAACAACAACAGTAGTAACAACTGTGCAAGGTGACATTTCATTAAGAATCTGCATCAAAGGTCTTGATACCAGACTAATGTCATCATCTTTACAACCTGTCATTATACCCTAAATCTAAAGCAATGGATAGCTTAGGCAGTAGCTTAAAACAATACTTTCCAAAAGAACACTTGTGATTTATAATGTTTTTTAATCTTTCAACACAGGTTTTTAGCAATACATCTTATTAATATAACCAATGGTCCTTACTCAGGCCATTTTTAATCCTGAGGAAATCCCCATTTCAAATATAATAGCTGACAAGTCCTGCATTTACTGTGTAAAAAGCATGCTTTAGCAATTTTCCAAAAGGGAAAAACATTATGCTATAAATCACAAAGCAAATTATTCTACTGAAGATCAGAAGACTAAAATCAGACTCTTTTGGAAGCTAAGACTGAAACTTAATGACAGAGCAACTAAATTAAAATGATTTACCCTAAAACTCAATAGATGTCACCATGTGCTAAGATCAAATACGGGACTAAGATACGGTAGTTTCAGAACCAGAGCAGCTTCTACAGGAAGTATTTACCTATGCTCCCTTGGTCTCCTAGAAGAGGAGAGAGTATTCTCAGTGTAGTATAAAAGCATTAACCATCACTGGCTAACAATTACTGAGTTTTCTGATGATATTATTCAGGCATTTCAAAGGATTTCTGTGAGGATGACTTGACAACAGGAGTTTAAAGTGCTTAAAAATTAAAAAGTCTGCACTCTCACAAATTCTTATTACATTAAAAGATAAATTTTATGAGAAAACATGAATTTTTAATCAGTTAACTAGAAACTCAAGAAAGAAAAGAGACATCAGGTATCCAGGGAGTTTCAGATCTACCACCGATGTAAGCTACTGCTAAACAAATCTAAGGCACCTAATTTCAGCTTTTCAAATAGTGCACACGGGTTTTACATAAAGTGACACAATTTTTAAATAAAATAACATCAGATCTTCATTATTCAGAAACTGATTATCTGGGTCTCTGCTGCTTGACTTCCTCCTCCTTTTGGGGGCCATCTTTTAAGCATTTCTACAAAATGGGAAAAGGAAGTGAAACTTAAACTGGTTAATATGACCAAATCATAGCAGCTCTGCAGAAGGTTTTTTAGAAATGGATATTAGAGCTATTAGAAGGAACTCTGTGACTTCACATAACTACTTTGGAAAATTATACTCATAAGGTTGTAATTTAAGCCAGAAAGATCTTCTTATCGCAAATTTTTCCTTTCTTTTAGTAACCAGGACTACTGTTCTCAGCTTAATGTCTTTAAAACAGAAAGACTTCCAGGAGAGGTAATACAAAAAAGTCACTTACACCTTTCTATCACTTAAATTGGGAGATTTATTTTCCTCCAGGAAGAATGAATCCAAGTAGCCTGCCTTAAAATACATGGTACCTACCGTTAAGAGGAACTGCGGAAAGTGGGACAAATAGGTAGGGCACGAAACATAAAAGTAGGAAAATACCAGAAGCAAATCCTTCTCCTTATCACATAGCCCATATCAGATGCACAGGTCCACAGACGAAGGATCTTAAGCTAGTCTCACCCGAGAGACATACTCTCCATGCCTTTCTAATCACCTGATCACAGGAAAACACAGTGAATTTTTATAGGAGGCATTAGCAAGATAATAACAATGAAAACCAAAGCCTGAATTTATACACACACGTGGGATGCTTTCATTTTCATCTGCAAGCTCAGGGCCTGTGACCCAAAAAGGCAATGAGATTCCAAGAACACTGTCCACTTAGAGCTGTTTGAATTTCTAAGAGAGAAGGTAGGAGTATACCAAGAATAGGACCCTAAAATTCTTTTGGTTGTAGATTTCTTAGCTGGAAAAAAATCTAGAGTTATGACCAGAAGAAAACTGGACTGTCCTGCCAATGTGTGGTCAAACGGAGCATGTATTTTGGCCCAGGCAATCTGACTTGTTTCTGAAAGGGAGAAAATAGTTTTGACCTTACAAGAATGAGAGGTTCTTTCATTGGCCAAATTCTGTACTGCTAAACCAAGACTATCATTATTCATCTTCCCCCAAGATTTCTGAGCAATTTGACACTTATCTGCTCACCATCAATGTATGTGCTTGTGCTCAGTCACATCCAACCCCTTTGTGACTCTACGGACTACAGCCTGCCAGGGGTAGGCTAAAAACCTAAAAACCTAAAACCTAAAAACCTAAAAACAGAGGCTAAAAACCCCTCTGTCCATGGGGTTTTTACAGGCTAGAATACTAGAGGGGGTTTCCATTTCCTCCTCCAAGGGATCTTCCCGACCCAGGGATCAAACCTGCATCTCCTGCACTGGCAGGCGGATTCTTCACTAAGCCACCTTGGGAAGCCTCCATCAGTGTACAGTGAAAGGTAAAGGTACATCAATCTTCATTTTACCACTAAAAACAAAAGAAATCCAAAAACTAGCCTCACTTACATGAAGCCTGAAATTCCCAGCTCTTTGATTCAACCCACTGCCAACTGACACCTACATTTGACCCTCAATTTGGACTCTTTCAAACCTGATTAGTGTACATTTACAGATTAGACTGGGAACTAATTAGACAGACCCAATTTTGTACTGATCTACATAAATACTAAACAACACTTAGTATTCTAGAAACACCCAACAAAAGAAAATCAATCTGCTGCATGACTCAGGGAACTCAAAAGAGGGCTCTGTGATGACCAGAGGGGTGGGGATGGGTGGGAGGCGGGAGGGAGATTCAAGAGGGAGGGGACATACGGACACCTACGGCTGATTCAAGCTGATGTATGACAGAAATAAAACGAATGTTATAAACCAATCACAAATAAATATTAAAAATCAACAGAACCAAGTTATATAGATACTAAAAGCTCAATACAATGAGATTATTGGCTGATTTCTACAAAACACTGTGCTCTCCTTCATTTTATAACTTCATTTTCAGCAGGATTTAATACTTAGCTGTTAAGATTTTCTGTATTTTGAAATACTGTGGCTGAAATATATTTTGGTAAAAAACTATTATTAGGTGCTCTTGTTTGATCTTCAGGAAATAATACAGAGTTTTGGCTAACTAGAACTAGTTCTCATGTGACAAAGGACAAAGGACCAGAGGATCAACTGTGAAACAGCTGAAAAGGCAAATCACACTGAGGGAAGGAGAAATTTCACTTAAATCTTAGAGAAACCAAATGACAAAACTCTTCAGCACATGAGAAACAGAGTGTTGTTAATTTTACTTTGCAGTTCAAATTCGGGCCTCTCATCATTCCTGATGAGGTACCTTCCAGGGCAAACTCATTTGCAAATAACTTTGACAAACAAACTAAAATATATTTACATGAAAGGAATAGAGAAGATTTAAAAAAACACTTCATCAAGAGTAGTTTGTTTAGGCGATACCATTAATTAGGCAGGAACAGAGTATGCAATGGTGCTTGCTTTCTAAGGGGCTCTTGATAACTTAGAGATTATGATGGGAGAAACACCTTAATACAGCCAATAAAAAGACAAGAGTGAAACAATGAATGACAAACTCCTTGGCAGGAGGAAGACAACTAGAAGATGTCCAATTAGAGCCCAGTTCCATTGTTCTGCCAACAGCACCACCTATCTATTCCCAGCTTCCTCAATGTGGTTTCTTCTAAGTCATTCATGACAGCATGATTAAGCAGAAATAGGCATAGTTAGAAAGCAGCATTTCCCTTCCATTTAGAGGAAGCAAGTAAAGCTAGGCAAGGAGGGCAAAGGATGAAATGATGAAGAATAAAGGGACTTTTGAATTCAGAAAACACTGATTTGGGGAGAAAGAGTTTGGGATGCGTTTTTTTTTTTTTTTCCCCCTGGCAAGGCTGTGGAGAGTGGGGACTAATTTTATTGGGCTTCTAACCAACTCCAAATACAGTAACATTCTGAGGCACTGTAGGCTGGAACTGTCATTCCAAGATTTGAATTTGTGGGGGACACAATTCATTTCATAATAATCCTCAATGCTTGGAGTGCACTGTGTTATCAGGCATCACCTAAGTGTTTGCGGTTATGATGATGATGATAAGCTCATACGAGTCTAGACTTGCTATTCATACTTTACAGAAAAGAATTTCTAGTAGTCCAGAAACAAGAAAGACACACGCACACACACAAAAGCTATCTTCTGACTGCTCAGGTCTGCCAGCCCAGTGTGGCAGAAGCCATCTCTGGCCTCATCCTTACTGAACTTGATTTTGAAATGTCATTTAATCAATAAGGGCTGCCAGGATGAGGGTTGGAAAATGGCACCAAAGAAATCTTTTCTAATCCTCACTCCCAGTCCCTATTTAGTACTTTGCTGCCATTCTGTGTTCCAAAGTCCAGCCCTAAAGACTGATTTGGAATCTGACACAACATTCTGTCAGAGAATATGAGGATGAGGGAAGAAGACAGGCCTTGCAGTCACTGAACGAAGTTAGTCACTAGCCTCTATAGCTCAAAGAGTTTACTGTGAACTTCTGGAGCTAGCAGAAAGGCAGGAGATTGCATCTTTATTGTCGAGGTTGAATCCTGGCATCACTTAGGTTGCTGGGGCCTTTGTCCATACATAATAGTCACCCCTCCCATCACCATGGTGTTTACAGTTTAGAAAGCCATTTCCCACGCACGAACTACCTCATCTGACCCTTAGAAATGCCCTGTTACTAGGAAGAAGCCAAGCCAGAGGAAAGGTACTTCGAACTAGAAGGGACAGACCTTGTCCATCTAATCCCAAATCAGATCTTTTCAGCTATATTTGGAAGAAGATTTCATCAGAGAATGCAATGGATTTTATGAGTTTTGATATACTTCTGATCCAATTTATTGAGGAAAAGAAAGTAAGGCCTCATTTACTTATTACTGCCCACAGTTTCAGAAACTAGGATTATAAATTCAGTCCTTTGTGAAAGACAGAACAGGCAGTCAGGTCCTAACTGGTGAAGAAAAAGAATTTCTTTGTCACCATTCATTCAGCAGGTTTTGGAAGTAGTGGAAGGAATAGAAAACCTTGAGGGGGGTTCGAGGATCAACTCTGAACCTTGGGGGAAAATGAAATGCCTAAAGAAATGAAATGCCTCAATTAAAAAGAAGTCAGCCTGGAAGGCAGAAGTAGAAGAGATTGTGGGAAAAGTATGACAAATCTGAAGACATAAGCAAATGCAAGAAATGTCATTAGAAATGACACTAATGATAATACTAATAGCAGTGATAACTAACAATAGCTAATATTTGTCAAAGACATGCAAAATGCCAGGTATGACACTAAGTGCTTTACATGTATTATTTCACATTGGTGAGAATTTTACCCCATTTTACAGATAAGGAAAGATGAACAACTTGCTTAAGACCACACAGGTAATAAGTGGTAGAACCAGTTTTTAAAAAACCCAAGTCTGGCTTCAGAGTCCAAGCCCTTAACCATTTCACGATCCTGACTCACATTCATATATAGTAATATAAAAACTAAATACCCACATGTGAAAGTTAGTCTATGACTAACTTTAACAAAGATTCAAAAGAAAGCTGACTGCTGACAGTATGATAACCCAAAGTTAATGTGCAGAGATGCATTAAAGAGACTAAGTTCTTATTCTGGGGCAAGATGGCCTTTTATTCCCTCTCTCTTTCTGTGTGTGTGTGGCTGTGAGAGGAGGCAGAGTGGATTTAGTTACACATATAGCTACTTGTCCCCATCACCAGGTGCTAGAGGCAACATTTATTTTTGCTGTTCTACTGACTGATGTGTGGAGCTCCCTGAGACTCCTCCTAGATCAATCAATCAGTTGAACCAAAATACTTGCTTAAATCTGGGGTTCTTTCCATCTACAATTAGAAGGAATTCCCAATTCTGCCTTGTTATCTAACCCACGAATACCAAATCATTCATCTTGAAAAAAATCACATCAGCATTTATAGGCACTTTTAGAATACACAAAGATAAATATGATCATTTTGCAATACATAAAAATATCAAATCATTATGTTGTACATCTGAAACTGATAGCGTTATATGGCAGTTATAATCTCGTTTTTTTTTTAAAGGAAAGAGAATGAAAAAGTATTGGAAAAAAAGAAAAATGTGTTAAATCATGAATTTAGCCCTTTAACATCCTTCATATTTTGTTGTTGTTCGGTTGCTAAGTTGTGTCTGACTCTTCGCAACTCCCTGAACTGCAGCACGGCAGGCTTCCCCTGTCTTTGACTATTTCTCGGAGTTTGCTTAAACTCATGTCCGTTGAGTCAGTGATGCGATCCAACCGTCTCATCCTCTGTCACCCTCTTCTCCTCCTCCCCCTCGATCTTTCTTAGTGTCAGGGTCCCCTTCAGTGAGTTGACCCTTGGGAGTCCCTTGGACAGTAAGGAGATCAAACCAGTCAATCCTAAAGGAAATCAACTCTGAATATTCATTGGAAGGACTGATGCTAAAGCTGAAGCTCTAATACTTTGAAAGTGAAAGTTGCTCAGTCATGTCTGACTCTGCAACCGCATGGACTATACAGTCCATGGAATTCTCCAGACCAGAATACCGGAGTGGGGAGCCTTTCCCTTCTCCAGGGATCAAACCAGGGTCTCCTGCATTGTAGGCGGATTCTTTACCAACTGAGCCACCAGGGAAGCCCTCATACTTTGGCCACCTTCATAGCTGTCCCACATCTATTCTCTGGCCAAGGCAAGGGTAAACAGGACTGGGTGGAGTGAAGAAAAACAGTACCCTTGATAATGCCCAAAATAGCATAATTCACTCATACATAATCAAGGTTTGACTGACAACCACCTAAAACAGAGACGATATATGTGGCATATATACTGTTAAAAAAGAAAATTAACAAACAGTAGTAAAAGCAATTTTTATTCTACTTTGTAGTTTATTTTGTTAAAAAGAACACATTTACCACTCTGTCCAAGATTATGTCAGTAAGTCAGAAATATGAACTATCTAAGAGGGGCCAAAGAAATGAGACAAAAACATTAGTGAAAACAACTAACTATTTTGAAGAAAAGAGATGTCCCCAAAGGAGGTATAAGAAAAACATCTTGACAGTATGACTTATGTTTTCTCTTTGAAATAACAGTCTATGTTTATCTCCTCAACTTGCTTCGGCAGTTCTTTGCCAACGGAGGAAGCATGAATAGAATATGGTCCTCATCTCCTGGCCTAAGTTCTGTTTTGCAGGTTTCTAAAGAATTTTAGCCACATTTATAGAACATAAGGCATTTAAAATTTTTCATTACATAATTTCAAGTATATTAAAAACATGATAAAAATATGACTCTCCTACATTCTTTCCCCAGATTTACCATTTATTGAATTATTTACACTTTGCCACATTTGCTTTGTCATTCTCTCTCACAAACCACTTGAGAATAAGTAGGGGATGGTCAGGGTCTTTTATCCTTAAAATTTTTAGTATATATTTCCTAAAGACAAGACATTTTCATATATAGTCTGATATATATATAATACTGATAAACACTATTTAACCCATTCTGTATTCAAATTTTATCAAATACCTCATAATGTCCTCTTTGAAGTTTTTTTTTTCCTATTCCCAAATCAAACTCACAGTCACCCACTGATTGCATTTAGATGTCATGCATTTTTAGTCTCCTTTGACCTAGAACAGTTTTTCAGTCAACCCTTCCTGTGTTTCTTGATCTCAATATTTTTGAAGGATATAAGCTAGTTATTTCATAGAATGTCAATTTGGGTTTGTCCGATTTCCTCATCTTTCTTCATGATGAGATTCTGTGTATGTGCAAATACCTATCTATTTCCTAGTTATCTCCAGTGATTAGTGAACATGGGTTCTGAAGTTATAGAAACCTAAATTCAAACCTAAATTAAAACTTCACTACTTTCTAGCTGTGTGGCTGGCTAAGTTTTAAATTCCTAAACTGTAAAATGATGATTGTTAACAGATTTAATGGACCGGGTTGCTGTGAAGGTTGAATGAGATAACACATTGAAGGCAAAGTAATGGTCTGGAGTGGGGTAAACTGAATCTTACACTTCTCTGATTTTACCACAGTATCTCATACCCCAGGGACATTAAAGTAATATTGGTTGATTAAGCAGCATCTCTATCAACTCAGATTTACCATTACCAGGTTACCATTACCATCACCAGGTTACCATTACCATTACCAGGTCCCCATTACCATCACCAGGTTACCATTACCATTACCAGGTTACCATTACCATCACCAGGTTACAGTTGCCAAAAATGCGAACTTGTTTAGGGGACTGCTAGTGAATACCATCAGAGAAGGCAATGGCAACCCACTCCAGTACTCTTGCCTGGAAAATCCCATGGACAGAGGAGCCTGGTAGGCTGCAATCCATTGGGTCGCGAAGAGTCGGACACGACTGAGCGACTTCACTTTCACTTTTCACTTTCATGCATTGGAGGAGGAAATGGCAACCCCCTCCAGTGTTCTTGCCTGGAGAGTCCCAGGGACGGCGGAGCCTGGTGAGCTGCTGTCTATGGGGTCTCACAGAGTCGGACACAACTGAAGCGACTTAGCAGCAGCAGCAGCAATGAATACCGTGACTAAAAGCGGTGTTAGGAGCTCAGGTGCAAGTCTATCCCTTCCTGTCAATTTGTCTCTGTCAATTCTAAGAAAAAACAGAATACCCAAATCAAGCAATTTTCTTATAGTCAAATTGAGAGATAATTTTAATACTCAACAATAACACTGAAAATCAGGAAGTCCACAGTTAAGATGCCATTCTTCATTTCCATAATTCCCTTGCCCAGAGCAAAATAGTAAGGGAGATTGAGTACAGAGTATTTCCAATCTATTGGTTCAGCATGATGATCTCATCCTCCCCACGTTCTCTTAGAAAACAAAAAAATTACTCTATTTATGTTAAATCACTCCTCTATGTCAGAGATTAAAACCAAACCAAACAAACAAACAAAAAGGAGTATAGTAGCTGAACCAATTCTTCAAAGTATTGAAGATACAGATATACAAATCCACTTTTGAGATTTGGAATCGAATTTAAGTGTTATTTTTCTAGGTTACTATCTCAAATATATCACCACTTTTACGTTTTCCCCTCAATTAGAACTTCAGATGCAAGTTAAATGATCCCTAGGGGAAAAAACAAAATGAAGCAAACAAGAAAATTCCTGTGTCCTACATTTCAAACTGTGAGAGGGGGCCTCAAGCAAAGCAAAAGGAAAATAATGGTCTCATCACCATGCTAAAACGAAGGCTTACATCTATAGTCTGAAACAACAAGAGAAAATTTTTATGTGAAGGCTTTATCTTCATCAGTGAAGAGTAAAAATACTATAGTATGAACACAGAACTTCCAATAATTCTGTCATTTATTGGACAGAGACCTTAAGTCTGAGTCTGCCTTCAAGAAATACTCAGATTAAGATCAACTGTTTTAGAAATGGGAATTCTCAACTGGAGGTTAAGTCTAAATGTAAGACAATGATGATGCTATATACCCTGAAGGTCACTATTAACCTCTGTTCTTTAGGACATAATGGCTCATAATTGGACATTTCCAGAAAGTAATAAATACTTTTGTAAACATCTTTAGGGAGAAAAGCACTTCTCAGCCACTCTGCTGCATCACCCATTAAGATCCTACTCAGTATTATGTTTAAAAGTTCAGTATATTTAAGACATTTTGAAGGTTAGGGTCAGAAAGGAGTATGTAAATACATGTAAACTCTGCCATTTCATACTCTGCTTCCGTCTCCCCCTATAGGAAGATCAAGAAATGAGACCTCTTCATGATTACACATGAAACCCAAAGCAATATTATGAAGGGAAAAAAATCACTGGTTTGAGAGTTAGACAATTTGCATTTACACATGGCTCCACTATTAACAGCTGGGTGACCCTGGGACAAGCTCAGGTTTCCAAATCTAGAAAATGGAAAAATAATAGCTATCTTATATGACTCTTATAAAGACTAAATTAGATAGCACATATGCAAGCACCCAGCACCGTCTAGAGTGAAACAGGCCCTCAGTAAATGTTAGTCTCGGACGTCACTGGTGGTTCAGCGTTAAGAATCTGCCTGCCAGGGCAGGGATACCGATTCCATCCAAGAGGATTCCACATGTCAAGGGCAACCGAGTCCATGTGCCTCAACTACTGAAGACTGCGCGCCTGGAGCTCTTGCTTTGCAATCAGAGAAGCTATCACAATGAAAAGCCTGAGCACGCCATCTAGAGAGTAGCCCCTGCTTGCTGCAACTAGAGAAAAGCCTGCACACAGCAACAAAGACCCAGAGAAGCCAAAAATAAATTTAAATAAATTAAAATTTTAAAAACCGTAAACAAAAAATGTTAGTGTTTCTATTGTGTTACACACCTCCTGTCCTCTGACACTTTTTTTGCTGAACACTTTAGCTACAGCCCTGTTTTCTTCAGAGCAGACACTTCGCTCTCAATAGTGACAGTCATGTGAAAGACTGCTAGGACCTAACACTGTCCTGGAGAAACAAAAAAGTTCTCACAGTGGGAAACAGCACCAACGGCTTCAGGCTATGACAAGCCCCAAACAGTAAATCAACTTCTGCATGTTTTTACAGTGTTGTTTAACATCCTGAAAGCCTTGTGCTCTTTCAACAGTTTTTTCTCCCTGCAAGGATCAGGCACATGATTTGCCCTCTTTTGCCTTCTTAATAGAGGTCTTTATTCAACATGACCACCCAATGGATTCAAATATTAGGAATTAGCAAAAGCCAAGCTCAACCATGAAGAAACTGGCAAAGCCTCAGGACTAAACAGTAAGCCCTTCTTAACTTCTCAGAATCTCAACTTTTATGCTTTCTGTTTTTGGAAATAGCAGACTTGCTGATGCACTGGTTCAAACATGTCTATGTATTTCCCTCGCCTGCATTATCACAAAACTCTTACCATGTAAAAGACTTTCTGCTAAAGTTCAGAATCTTGAACTCTGCTTGTAATCCAATAAAGCAACACTTCCCAGCCTCTCCCACTTCATGGCAATAGACAGACCTTACCACAGGACACTTCTGAACTAAAGGGACTTGAAAGTATTGATGGCCGCAAAGGGCCAAATACAAGCAGCACTGAGAAAAAAGGTATACAAATATAAACCTATTTGCCACTTGACTCTTTCCCCGGGGTAGGAAATGGCAAACCACTCCAGTATTCTTGCCTGGAAAATTCCATGGACAGAGGAGCCTGGTGGGCTGCAGTCTAGGGGGTTACCAAGAGACAGACATGACTGAGCAACTAAGCGTGCATGCACGCGAGCGCGCGCGCGCACACACACACACACACACACACACACACACTTTTATCACAGAAAATTCTTTAACTCCAAGCTACTCTAGGTCAATGTCCACTCTCCTTCATAAGGCTGACCACCCATGTCAGACCTAAAGGAGAAAGTCAATGTCAGAAAAACCACCACCATTTGATGCGGGGCAGCAGGTTCTCAATGTAAGGATCATAAAACACTAAGTAAATGAATCAGACATCAGATACTTATTAACTGTCTCATATCTGCTAGGTATAGTTCTAAACAGAGAAGTCAATAGTAAGCAAGATGGAGCCTCTGCCCTTGAAGAGCTAACATTCTAAAGGGAAAAAAGGCAATAAATTAAAACAATTTAAAAGGCAATTTTACCAGATCATGTAGGTCAATATTTTTGATGTACAATAGACATGTAGATCAAGACTTCTGACATTCAGAATTCCCTGGAGGTCCAGTGGTTAGGACTCCATACTTTCATTTCAGAGGATCCCAGTTCAATCCTGGGTTGGGGAATTAAGATCCCCCAAGCTGTGCAGTGTAGGAGGAAAAAAAAGACTCTTGACGTTCTGAGAAAACTGCTGGCCACTTTCCAGGTAGTTTACTCAAGGAAGAAAGAAGACTGAACAAATTATAAGATGCTGACACTGTACCGTACTGTGCTCAGTCGTGTCTGACTCTTTGCGACCCCATGGACTGTAGCTTGCCAGGCTCCTCTGTACATGGAATTTTCCAGGCAAGAATAATGAAATGGGTTGCCATTTCCTTCTCCAGGGGATATTCCTGACCCAGAGATCAAACCGGCGTCTCTTGCGCCTCCTGTATCAGCAGGCAGATTCTTTACCACTGTGCCACCTGGGAAGCCCATTAGACACTGACCCAGTTCTAAAATGCAATTCTCACATTATTGTCTCCTTGCTATGGACTTGACATCATTGCCCTTGTCCTTTGGTAGCACATACAAAAGCAGGATGAGATCATTCACAGGAAGATAATGAAGGCCCAGGCAATATAAAATTACAGAGAACAAGACCAGAAATCTCAAGACCAAGGATCTAGTTCCAATTCTATTACTTAACATTCATGTGAACTTAGGTAATTCAGTCAAACCTCCAGAGTCTGACATTCTTCATTTATTGTATCCCACTGTGTAGGGGTTTCAGGAAATTTAAATATGGGCTCATTTGAAAAGACCCTGATGCTGGGGAAGGTTGAGGGCAGGAGGAGAAGGGGATGAGAGAGGATGAGATGGTTGGATGGCATTACCGACTCAATGGACATGGGTTTGGATGGACTCCGGGAGTTGGTGATGGACAGGGAGGCCTGGTGCACTGCGGTTCATGGGGTCGCAAAGAGTCGGACACGACTGAGTGACTGAACTGAACTGAATATGATAAAAGGAGTTATTTAAAACATTGGACAAATATCAATTATTATTGTGTAATCAAAATGTTTACAGGAAGGCAGATGAGAAAAGGAACAGTAACTATATTTAAAACCAAATGAATCCCTACTCCTGTATATTAGCTGTTCTGAAATCTTTGCTTCCACTGTTGTCCCAAAGGGCTCCCCTTTTAGAAGAAATAGATCCTAAAAACCAATGTCAAGTCTCAAGACAGCCTTCTTAGCAATTATTCCTTACTCTAAGCTAAGATCAGAACATTACTTTCTGAAGGGTATTTCATTTCTTGGTAATTTACCCCATGATTAAATATCCTTACTTTAAGAGTTATTTTCACTAATTATCATCAATTAGGAGGTAAGAAATAAATATGAAGTCACCTCTCTTAGCTGTTAAGACAAAGACTATCAAAGACCTTGATAATCTCTCTTTTCTTCTTGGAAGACTATACTTGGGTATCTCCATAACCATTATCTTAAATTCAATTGCCTATGGGGCAGAGGGCCAAGAAGAGAGCCAAAGGAGCCAAGGGCAATATGGGGAGAGAATGAGGAGTGGTAGGATCAAAGTGGTAAATACAAGTATCATTTAAAAGGGTAATAATTTCTCAGCTTTAACCTATTATTTGTGGAAAAGTAGGCCCACTGTTGACCAACCTTTGTTATTGCAAAAAATTGAAGAAATTATTTTTATGTGATGCTCCTGAGATTTTTGCTTGCAAACTGCTCAGTCACCTGGGGTAACTATAAATTCATAGTGTATATGCCTTCTGCCAGTAAAAGGATGAGTCATTTATTTTAAAAGTATTTATTGATGCTGATATATAATTTATATTATTTTGATTTGAGGAAGTAAATATTAAGCCGGGTCTTGCCAGTTAGAGATAGGAGAAAGGACATTTCAAGCTAGGCAAACATTATATGCAGAAACACTGAGGGAGAAATATGCCTGGCATGTTGTAGGGAGGAAAGAGAATGGACAGACTTGCTCAGCTAAAAAAGAGAATTCCTTTACAGAACGAAAAAGATGCAGATGGGAGGAGACTGTGAAAATCTTGAATTCTAAAAGTTAAGATTTTAATAGATAACCTTTAAAAGATAAAGCCCATGACAAGGAGGGGAAATCATTACACTTCGTATCTTGCTAAGAGTTACATGTTTCTATTCTTACTAACTTTTACAAAATAGAGGATAAGACTGAATTTTGACCCATAAAACTTGGGAGTCCTGAAAAATTCCCAAATGAATGCTAGTTTAACCAACCACACTATAAATCAATTCTGTTGGCACTGAACTGTTGGTCAAAGCTTTCAAAGCAAAAATTAAATGATCTCTGAAGGGTTATTTCTTTCTGATCAATAAAAACATTTAGAATTTAAAACGGAAAGTAAGGGTTACAGAACAGTTTGGCAACATTGTCAGGTTAATGATCAGACAAAGCTCTCATTAAACTTGTCTGTCATCTGGCAAGAAGCTGGATAGGGAAGCCTGGACTCACAGTTTCCCACCAGGAGCTCTAGACCCTGAACGCACCACTATTCATTTACATTCAACATGCAGAGAGATGTCTCTGGCAGCTCAGGTTTCAGCCTCAGACCCATTTCTCTTCTCTTTTGCAACAAATAATTATGGGGTTCCTAGTCCAACTGATATTCTCAGTAAAGTTCCTGGAGACAAATAGCCAAAAGAATAGAACTATGGACTTTTACCATGATCTGCTGTAGTGTGTATATTTGCTTTCTTTATATGACTTTATGTGACTAAGGATGAGATGGCTGGATGGCATCACCGACTCAATGGACATGAGTTTGAGCAAGCTCCAGGAAACAGTGAAAGACAGGGAAGCCTGGCATGCTGCAGTCCATGGGGTGGCAAAGAGTCAGACATGACTGAGTGACTGAACAATACAACATGAGTACTTCCTG